>NW_027181815.1:15992695-17192695 GCF_029961685.1 Aristolochia californica | reverse complement strand
ATGTTACTTGCATGCATAAAATTCCACCACATTTAAAGTATGTTAGGATCAGTTAGAAGTCCCTTTCATATAAAAATCCACCAAGATTATTATTAGGGTTGTGCTAGTGGAATTTCTCAAACATGGATAACAAAATCTTAGAGTTCATTTTTAGTGCGTACACTTACATTTATTATAGTTTTCAAATTTATTTGCATAAAATTTTGAATTTTTTATGGCTCATATCTTTTTTTTTTACGAGAAAAATGAGAGAGAGAGAGTTTTGGATCTGAAAAAAAATTTGAACATCCAAATTGGAAATGCACAAAAGCTGAGAGCGATAACTCAAAAAAGTATCTGTGATTTTTAAGGATAGTCAAAAAGTGGGTTGTTAAACATCCAACCACTTGAGAATTTGATTTTTTCTACTCCTTGAAATTTTGGGATCATTAGGTCACTTGCATCCTCAACATGTTTCTGGCAAGAATGTCCACCACGTTTAAAGCATGTTAGTATCAGTTAGAAGTCCCTTTGCTATAAAATTCCACCAAGCTTATTATTAGGGGTACTACTAGTGGAATTTCCCAAACATGGATAACAAAACCTTGGAGTTCATTTTTATTGCGTTCACTTACATTTATTATAGTTTTCAGATCTTTTTGCATAAAATTTTTATTTTGTTACGCCTCATATCGTTTTGGTTTACGAGAAAAATGGGAGAGTGAGTTTTGGATCTAAAAAAATATTTGAACATCCAAAATGGAAATGCACAAAAGCTGAGAGAGATAATTCCAAAAAGTATCTGTGATTTTTAAGGATAGGCAAAAAGTGGGTTGTATCCAACCACTTGAGAATTTGATTTTTTCTACTCCTTGAAATTTTTGGGTCATT
The DNA here is from genome assembly GCF_029961685.1 of Aristolochia californica. NCBI lineage: Eukaryota > Viridiplantae > Streptophyta > Magnoliopsida > Piperales > Aristolochiaceae > Aristolochia > Aristolochia californica. Next base: position 17,191,825 of record NW_027181815.1, on the reverse strand, counting down.
AGGTTACTTGGATCCTCAACATGTTTCTGGCATGCATGTCCACCACATCTAAAGCATGTTAGGATCAGTTAGAAGTCCCTTTCTTATAAAATTCGACCAAGCTTATTGATAGGGGTTGTACTAGTAAAATTTCCCAAACATGGATAACAAAACCTCGGAGTTAATTTTTAGTGCGTTCACTTACATTTATAATTCTTTTCAAATTTTTTTGCATAAAACTTTCATTTTGTTATGCCTCATATCTTTTTTGTTTACGAGAAAAATTGGAGAGTGAGTTTTGGATCTGAAAAAAAATTTTAACATCCAAAATGGAAATGCACAAAAGCTATGAGAGATAATTCCAAAAAGTGTCTGTGATTTTTAAGGATAGGCTAAAAGTGGGTTGTTAAACATCCAACCACTTGAGAATTTGATTTTTTCTACTTCTTGAAATTTTTGGATCATTAGGTCACTTGCATCCTCAACATGTTTCTGGCGTGCAGGTCCACCACATTTAAAGCATGTTAGGATCAATTAGAAGTCCCTTTCTTATAAAATTCCACCAAGCTTATTATTAGGGGTTGTCCTAGTGGAATTTCCAGAACAAGGATAACAAAATCTTGGAGTTCATTTTTAGTGCGTTCACTTACATATATTAGAGTTTTCAAATTTTTTTGCATAATTTTTTTTATTTTTTATGCCTCTTATCATTTTTGTTTACAAGAAAAATGGGAGAGTGAGTTTTGGATCTGAAAACAATTTAAACATCCAAAATGGAAATGCACAAAAGCTGAGAGAGACAATTCAAAAAAGTATTTGTGATCTTTAAGGATAGTCAAAAAGTGGGTTGTTAAACATCCAACCACTTGCGAATTTGATTTTTTCAACTCCTTGAAATTTTTGGATCATTATGTCACTTGCATCCTCAACATGTTTCTGGCAAGCATGTCCACCACGTGTAAAGCATGTTAGGATCAGTTAGAAGTCCTTTTCCTATGAAATTCCACCAAGCTTATTATTAGGGGTTGTACTAGTGGAATTTCCCAAACATGGATAACAAAACCTCGGAGTTCATTTTTAGTGCGTTCACTTATAATTCTTTTCCAATTTTTTTGCCTAAAATTTTCATTTTGATAAGCCTCACATCTTTTTTGTTTACAAGTAAAATGGGAGCGTTAGTTTTGGATCTGAAAAAAAATTTGAACATCCAAAATGGAAATGCTCAAAAGCTCAGAGCGATAATTCCAAAAAGTATCTGTGATTTTTAAGGATAAGCAAAAAGTGGGTTGTTAAACATCCAACCACTTGATAATTTGATTTTTTCTACTCCTTGAATTTTTTGGATCATTAAGTCACTTGTATCTTCAACATGTTTCTAGCGTGCACGTCCACCACATTTAATGCATGTTAAGATCATTTAGAAGTCCCTTTCCTTTAAAATTCCACCAAGCTTATTATTAGGGCTTGTACTAGTGGAATTTCCCAAATATGGATAACAAAACCAGGGAGTTCAGTTTTAGTGCGTTCACTTACATTTATTATAGTTTTCAAATTTATTTGCAAAAAAGTTTTACTTTGTTATGCCTCATATTGTTTTTGTTTACGAGAAAAATGGGAGAGTGAGTTTTGGATCTGAAAAAAAATTTGAACATCCAAAATGGAATTGCACAAAAGCCGAGGGTGATAATTCCACAAATTATCTGTTATTTTTAAGGATAGTCAAAAAGTGGGTTGTTAAAGAACCAACCACTTGAGAATTTTATTTTTTCTAATCCTTGAAATTTTTGGATCATTAGGTCACTTGCATCCTCAATATGTTTCTGGCATGCATGTCCACCACATTTAAAGCATGTTAGGATCAGTTAGAAATCCTTTTCCTATAAAATTTCATCAAATATATTATTAGGGGTTGTACTAATGGAATTTCCTAAACATAAATAAGAAAACCTTGGAGTTCATTTTTAGTGCGTTCGCTTACATTTAATATAGTTTTCAACTTTTTTTGCATAAAATTTTCATTTTGTTATGCCTCATATCTTTTTTGTTTACAAGAAAAATGGGAGCGTGAGTTTTGGATATGAAAAAAAATTTGAACATCCAAAATGGAAATGCAGAATGTTGAGAGAGATAATTCCAAAAAGTATCTGTGATTTTTAAAGATAGGCAAAAAGTGGGTTGTTTAACATCGAACCACTTGAGAATTTGATTTTTTCTACTCCTTGAAATTTTTGGATCGTTAGGTCACTTGCATCCTCAACATGTTTCTGGCATTCATGTCCACCACGTTTAAAGCATGTTAGGATCAGTTAGAAGTCCCTTTCCTATAAAATTCCACCAAGCTTATTATTAGGGGTTGTGCTAGTGGAATTTCCCAAACATGGATAATAAAATCTTGAAGTTCATTTTTAGTGCGTTCACTTACATTTAATATACTTTTCAAATTTATTTGCATAAAATTTTGATTTTATTATGCCTCATATCTTTTTTTTTTACGAGAAAAATAGGAGAGTGAGTTTTGGATCTGAAAAAAAATTTGAACATCCAAAAAGGAAATGCACAAAAGATGAGAGAGATAATTCCAAAAATTATCTATGATTTTTAAGGATAGTGAAAAAGTGGATTGTTAAAAATCCAACCACTTGAGTATCTGATTTTTTCTACTCCTTGAAATTTTTGGATCATTAGGTTACTTGCATCCTCAACATGTTTCTAGCAAGCATGTCCACCACATTTAAAGCTTGTTAGCATCAGTTAGAAGTCCATTTCCTATAAAATCCCTCCCAGCTTTTTATTAGGGGTTGTGCAAGTGCAATTTCCCAAACATGGATAACAAAATCTTGGAGTTCATTTTTAGTGCGTTCACTTACATTTATTATAGTTTTCAAATTTATTTGCATAAAATTTTTATTTTGTTTACCTCATATCGTTTTTGTTTACGAGAAAAATGGAAGAGTAAGTTTTGGATCTGAAAAAAAATTTTAACATCCAAAATGGAAATGCACAAAAGCTGAGAGAGATAATTCCAAAAAGTATCTGTTATTTTTAAGGATAGTCAAAAAGTGGGTTGTTAACATTCAACCACTTGAGAATTTGATTTTTTCTACTTCTTGAAATTTTTGGATCATTAGGTCACTTGCATCCTCAACATGTTTTTGGCATGCATGTCCACCACATTTAAAGCATCTTAGGATCACTTAGAAGTACCTTTCCTATAAAATTTCACCAAACATATTATTAGGGTATGTACTAGTGGAATTTCCTAAACATAAATCAGAAAACCTTGGAATTCATTTTTAGTGCATTCACTTACATTTATTATAGTTTTCAACTTTTTTGTATTAAATTTTCATTTTGTTATGCCTCATATCTTTTTTGTTTACGAGAAAAAAGGGAGCGTGAGTTTTGGATCTGAAAAAAATTTGAACATCCAAAATGGAAATGCAGAATGTTGAGAGAGATAATTCCAAAAAGTACCTGTGATTTTTAAAGATAGGCAAAAAGTGAGTTGTTAAACATCCAACCACTTGAGAACTTGATTTTTTCTACTCCTTGAAATTTTTGGATCATTAGGTCACTTGCATCCTCAACATGTTTCTGGCATTCATGTCCACCACATTTAAAGCATGTTAGGATCAGTTAGAAGTCCCTTCCTATAAAATTCCACCAGGCTTATTATTAGGGGTTGTACTAGTGGAATTTCCCAATCATGGATAACAAAACCATGGAGTTCAGTTTAAGTGCGTTCACTTACATTTATTATATTTTTCAAATTTATTTGCATAAAATTGTTATTTTGTTATGCCTCATATCATTTTTATGTACGAGAAAAATGAGAGAGGTAGTTTTGGATCTAAAAAAAAATTTGAACATCCAAAATGGAAATGCACAAAAGTTGAGAGTGATAATTCCAAAAAGTATCTGTGATTTTAAAGGATAGTCAAAAAGTGGGTTGTTAAACATCCAACCACTTGAGAATTTAATTTTTTCTACTCTTTGAAATTTTGTATCATTAGGTTTCTAGCATCCTCAACAAGTTTCTTGCATGCGTGTCCACCACATTTAACACATGTTTGGATCAGTCAGAAGTCCCTTTCCTATAAAATTCCACCAAGCTTATTATTAGGGGTTGTGCTAGTGGAATTTCCCAAACAAGGATAAAAAAATCTTGGAGTTCATTTTTAGTGCGTTCACTTACATTTATTTTAGTTTTCAAATTTATTTGCATAAAATTTTCATTTTGTTATGCCTCATATCTTTTTTGTTTACGAGAAAAATGGGTGAGAGAGTTTTGGATCTGAAAAAGAATATGAACATCCAGAATGGAAATGCACAAATGCTGAGAGAGATAATTCCAAAAAGTATCAGTGATTTTTAAGGAGAGGCAAAAAGTGGGTTGTTAAACATCCAACCACTTGAGAATTTGATTTTTTCTACTCGTTGAAATTTTTGGATCATTAGGTCACTTGCATCCTCAACATGTTTCTGGCATTCATGTCCACCACTTTAAAAGCATGTTAGGATCAGTTAGAAGTCCCTTTCCTATAAAATTCCACCAAGCTTATTATTAGGGGTTGTACTAGTGGAATTTCCCAAACATGGATAACAAAACCTTGGAGTTCATTTTTAGTGTGTTAACTTACATTTATTAAAGTTTTCAAATTTTTTTTCATAAGATTTTTATTTTGTTATGCCTCATTTCGTTTTGGTTTACTAGAAAAATGGGAGAGTGAGTTTTGGATCTGAAAAAAAATTTGAACATCCGAAATGGAAATGCACAAAATCTGAGAGAGATAATTCCAAAAAGAATCTTTTATTTTTAAGGATAGTCAAAAAGTGGGTTGTTAAACATCCAACCACTTGAGAATTTTATTTTTTCTACTCGTTGAATTTTTTGGATCATTAGGTCACTTGCATCCCCAACATGTTTCTGGTATTCATGTCCACCACTTTTAAAGCATGTTAGGATCAGTTAGAAGTCCCTTTCCTATAAAATTCCACCAAGCTTATTATTATGGGTTGTAATAGTGGAATTTCCCAAACATGGATAACAAAACCTAGGAGTTCATTTTTCGTGCGTTCACTTACATTTACTGTAATTTTCAAATTTGTTTGCATAAAATTTTTGTTTTGTTATGCCTCATATCGTTCTGGTTTACGAGAAAAATGGGAGAGTGAGTTTTGGATCTAAAAAAAAATTTGAACATCCAAAATGGAAATGCACAAAAGCTGAAAGAGATAATTCCAAAAAATATCTGTGATTTTTAAGGATAGGCAAAAAGTGGGTTGTTAAACATCCAACCACTTGAGAATTTGATTTTTTCTACTCCTTGAAATTTTTCTATCATTAGGTTACTTGCATCCTCAACATGTTTCTGGCATGCATGTCCACCACATCTAAAGCATGTTAGGATCAGATAGATGTCCCTTTCTTATAAAATTCCACCAAGATTATTGATAGGGGTTGTACTAGTGGAATTTCCCAAACATGGATAACTAATCCTCGGAGTTAATTTTTAGTGCGTTCACTTACATTTATAATTCTTTTCAAATTTTTTTGCATAAAATTTTTATTTTGTTATGCCTCATATCTTTTTTGTTTACGAGAAAAATGGGAGAGTTAGTGTTGGATCTGAAAAAAAAATTGAACATCCAAAATTGATATGCACAAAAGCTATGGGAGATAATTCCAAAAAGTATCTGTGAGTTTTAAGGATAGGCAAAAAGTGGGTTGTTAAACATCCAACCACTTGAGAATTTGATTTTTTCTACTTCTTGAAATTTTTGGATCATTAGGTCACTTGCATCCTCAACATGTTTCTGGCATTCATGTCTACCACGTTTAAAGCATGTTAGGATCAGTTAGAAGTCCCTTTCCTATTAAATTCCACCAAGCTTATTATTAGGGTTGTACTAGTGGAATTTCCCAAACATGGATAACAAAACCTTGGAGTTCATTTTTAGTGCTTTCACTTACATTTATTATAGTTTTCAAATTTGTTTCATAAAATTTTTATTTTGTTATGCCTCATATCGTTTTGGTTTACGAGAAAAATGCGAGAGTGAGTTTTGGATCTGAAAAAAAATTTGAACATCCAAAATGGAAATGTACAAAAGCTGAGAGAGATAATTCCAAAAAGTATATTTGATTTTTAAGGATAGTTGAAAAGTGGGTTGTTAAACATCCAACCACTTGAGAATTTGATTTCTTCTACTCCTTGAAATTTTTGGATCATTAGGTTACTTGCATCCTCAACATGTTTCTAGCATGCATGTCCACCACATCTAAAGCATGTTAGGATCAGTTAGAAGTCCCTTTCTGATAAAATTCCGCCAAGCTTATTGATAGGGGTTGTACTAGTGGAATTTCCCAAACATGGATAACTAAACCTCGGAGTTAATTTTTAGTGCGTTCACTACATTTATAATTCTTTTTAATTTTTTTTGAATAAAATTTTCATTTTGTTATGCCTCATATCTTTTTTGTTTACGAGAAAAATGGGAGAGATAGGTTTGGATCTGAAAAAAAATTTGACCATCCAAAATGGAAATGCACAAAAGCTGAGAGAGATAATTCCAAAAAATATATGTGATTTTTAAGGATAGGCAAAAAGTGGGTTGTTAAACATCCAACCACTTGAGAATTTGATTTTTTCTACTCCTTGAAATTTTTCTATCATTAGGTTACTTGCATCCTCAACATGTTACTGGCATGCATGTCCACCAGATCTAAAGCATGTTAGGATCAGTTAGATGTCCCTTTCTTATAAAATTCCACCAAGATTATTGATAGGGGTTGTACTAGTGGAATTTCCCAAACATGGATAACTAAACCTCAGAGTTAATTTTTAGTGCGTTCACTTACATTTATAATTCCTTTCAATTTTTTTTGCATAAAATTTTCATTTTGTTATGCCTCATATCTTTTTTGTTTACGAGAAAAATGGGAGAGTTAGTGTTGGATCTGAAAAAAAATTTGAACATCCAAAATGGAAATGCACAAAAGCTATGGGAGATAATTCCAAAAAGTATCTGTGAGTTTTAAGGATAGGCAAAAAGTCGGTTGTTAAACATCCAACCACTTGAGAATTTGATTTTTTCTTCTTCTTGAAATTTTTGGATCATTAGGTCACTTGCTTCCTCAACATGTTTCTGGCATTCATGTCCACCACGTTTAAAGCATGTTAGGATCAGTTAGAAGTCCCTTTCCTATAAAATTCCACCAAGCTTATTATTAGGGGTTGTGCTAGTGGAATTTCCCGAACAAGCATAACAAAATCTTGGAGTTCATTTTTAGTGCGTTCACTTACATTTATTATACTTTTCAAATTTATTTGCATAAAATTTTCATTTGTTACGCCTTATATCTTTTTTGTTTACGAGAAAAATGGGAGAGAGAGTTTTGGATCTGAAAAAAAAAATGAACATCCAAAAAGGAAATGCACAAAAGATGAAAGAGATAATTCCAAAAAGTATCTGTGGTTTTTAAGGATAGTGAAAAAGTGGGTTGTTAAACATCCAACCACTTGAGTATCTGATTTTTTCTACTCCTTGAAATTTTTGGATCATGAGGTTACTTGCATCCTCAACATGTTTCTGGCAAGCATGTCCACCACATTTAAAGCTTGTCAGCATCAGTAAGAAGTCCCTTTACTATAAAATTCCTCCAAGCTTTTTATTAGGGGTTGTTGTAATGGAATTTCCCAAACATGGATAACAAAATCTTGGAGTTCATTTTTAGTGCGTTCACTTACATTTATTATAGTTTTCCAATTTATTTGCATAAAATTTTTGTTTGTTATACCTCATATTGTTTTTGTTTACGAGAAAAATTGGAGAGTAAGTTTTGGATCTGAAAAAAAATTTGAATATCCAAATTGGATATGCACAAAAGCTAAGAGAGATAATTCCAAAAAGTATCTGTGATTTTTATGGATAGTCAAAATGTGGGTTTTTAACATTCAACCACTTGAGAGAGTTTTGGATCTAAAAAAAAAATTGAACATCCAAAAAGGAAATGCACAAAAGATGAAAGAGATAATTCCAAAAAGTATCTGTGATTTTTAAGGATAGTGAAAAAGTGGGTTGTTAAACATCCAACCACTTGAGTATCTGATTTTTTCTACTCCTTGAAATTTTTGGATCATTAGGTTACTTGCATCCTCAACATGTTTCTGGCAAGCATGTCCACCACATTTAAAGCTTGTTAGCATCAGTCAGAAGTCCCTTTCCTATAAAATTCCTCCAAGCTTTTTATTAGGGGTTGTTGTAATGGAATTTCCCAAACATGGATAACAAAATCTTGGAGTTCATTTTTAGTGCGTTCACTTACATTTATTATAGTTTTCCAATTTATTTGCATAAAATTTTTGTTTGTTATACCTCATATTGTTTTTGTTTAGGAGAAAAATGGGAGAGTAAGTTTTGGATCTGAAAAAAAATTGAACATCCAAATTGGAAATGCATAAAAGCTAAGAGAGATAATTCCAAAAAGTATCTGTGATTTTTAAGGATAGTCAAAATGTGGGTTTTTAACATTCAACCACTTGAGAATTTGATTTTTTCTACTCCTAGATATTTTTGGATCATTAGGTCACTTGCATCCTCAACATGTTTTTGGCATGCATGTCCACCACATTTAAAGCATGTTAGGATCAGTTAGAAGTCCCTTTCCTATCAAATTTCACCAAACATATTATTAGGGGATGTACTAGTGGAATTTCCTAAACATAACTAAGAAAACCTTGGAGTTCATTTTTAGTGCGTTCGCTTACATTTATTATAGTTTTCAACTTTTTTTGCATAAAATTTTCATTTTATTATGCCTCATATCTTTTTTGTTTACGAGAAAAAACGGAGCCTGAGTTTTGGATCTAAAAAAAAATTTGAACATCCAAAATGGAAATGCAGAATGTTGAGAGAGATAATTCCAAAAAGTACCTGTGATTTTTAAAGATAGGCAAAAAGTGGGTTGTTAAACATCCAACCACTTGAAAATTTTATTTTTTCTACTCCTTGAAATTTTTGGATCATTAGGTCATTTGCATCCTTAACATGTTTCTGGCATTCATGTCCACCACGTTTAAAGCATGTTAGGATCAGCTAGAAGTCCCTTTCCTATAAAATTCTACCAGGCTTACTATTAGGGGTTGTACTAGTGGAATTTCCCAAACATGGATAACAAAACCATGGAGTTCAGTTTAGTTGCGTTCACTTACATTTATTATAGTTTTCAAATTTATTTGCATAAAATTTTTATTTTGTTATGCCTCATATCGTTTTTATTTACGAGAAAAATGGGAGAGTGATTTTTGGATCAGAAAAAAATTAGAACATCCAAAATGGAAATGCACAAAAGCAGAGCGTGATAATTCCAAAAAGTATCTATGATTCTAAATGATAGTCAAAAATTGGGTTGTTAAACATCCAACCACTTGAGAATTTGATTTTTTCTACTCTTTGAAATTTTAGTATCATTAGGTTCCTTGCATCCTCAACATGTTTCTTGCATGCATGTCCACCACATTTAAAACATGTTTGGATCAGTTAGATGTCCCTTTCCTATAAAATTCCACCAAGCTTATTATTAGGGGTTGTGCTAGTGGAATTTCCCAAACAAGGATAACAAAATCTTGGAGGTCATTTTTAGTGTGTTCACTTACATTTATTATAGTTTTCAAATTTATTTGCATAAAATATTCATTTTGATATGCCTCATAACTTTTTTGTTTTTGAGAAAAATGGGAGAGTGAGTTTTGGATCTGAAAAAGAATATGAACATCCAAAATGGAAATGCACAAATGCTGAGAGAGATAATTACAAAAACTATCTGTGATTTTTAAGGATAGGCAAAAAGGGGGTTGTTAAACATCCAACCACTTGAGAATTTGATTTTCTCTACTCGTTGAAATTTTTGTATCATTAGGTCACTTGCATCTTCAACATGTTTCTGGCATTCATGTCCACCACTTTTGAAGGATGTTAGGATCAGTTAGAAGTCCCTTTCCTATAAAATTCCACCAAGTTTATTATTAGGGGTTGTACTAGTGGAATTTCCCAAACATGGATAACAAAACCTTGGAGTTCATTTTTAGTGCGTTCACTTACATTTATTATAATTTTCAAATTTTTTTGCATAAATTTTTTGTTTTGTTATGCCTCATATCATTTTGGTTTACGAGAAAAATGGGAGAGTGAGTTTTGGATCTAAAAAAAAATTTGAACATCCAAAATGGAAATGCACAAAAGCTGAGAGAGATAATTCCAAAAAGTATTTGTGATTTTTAAGGATAGGCAAAAAGTGGGTTCTTAAACATCCAACCACTTGAGAATTTGATTTTTTCTACTGCAAATTTTTTGATCATTAAGTCACTTGCATCCTCAACATGTTTTTGGCATGCATGTCCACCACATCTAAAGCATGTTAGGATCAGTTAGAAGTCCCTTTCTTATAAAATTCCTCCAAGCTTATTGATAGGGGTTGTACTAGTGGAATTTCCCAAACATGGATAACAAAACCAAGGAGTTAATTTTTAGTGCATTCACTTACATTTATAATTATTTTCAAATTTTTTTGCATAAAATTTTCATTTTGTTCTGCCTCATATCTTTTTTGTTTACGTGAAAAATGGGAGAGTAAGTTTTGGATCTGAAAAAAATTTGAACATCCAAAATGGAAATGCACAAAAGCTATGGGAGATAATTCCAAAAAGTATCTGTGAGTTTTAAGGATAGGAAAAAAGTGGGTTGTTAAACATCCAACCACTTGACAATTTGATTTTTTTTACTCCTTAAAATTTTTGGATCATTAGGTCACTTGCATCCTCAACATGTTTCTGGCATGCATATCCATCACATTTAAAGCATGTTAGGATCAGTTAGAAGTCCCTTTCTTGTAAAATTCCACCAAGCTTTTTATTAGGGGTTGTACTAGTGCAATTTCCCAAAGATGGATAACAAAACCTCGGAGTTCATTTTTAGTAAGTTCACTTATAATTCTTTTCAATTTTTTTTGCATAAAATTTTATTTTTGTTATGCCTCATATCTTTTTTGTTTACAAGAAAAATGAGAGAGTTAGTTTTGGATCGGAAAAAAATTTAAACAACCAAAATGGAAATGCACAAAAGCTATGAGAGATAATTCCGAAAAGTATCTGTGATTTTTAAGGATAGGCAAAAAGTGGGTTGTTAAGCATTCATCCACATTAGAATTTGATTTTTTCTACTTCTTGAAATTTTTGGATGATAAGGTCACTTGCATCCTCAACATGTTTCTGGCGTGCATGTCCACCGCATTTAAAGCATGTTAGGCTCAGTTAGAAGTCCCTTTCTTATAAAATTCCACCAAGCTTATTATTAGGGGTTGTCCTAGTGGAATTTCCAGAACATGGATAACAAAATCTTGGAGTACATTTTTAGTGCGTTCACTTACAAATATATTATAGTTTTCAAATTTTTTTGCATAAAGTTTTTGTTTTTTTATGCCTCATATCTTTTTTGTTTACGAGAAAAATGGGAGAGTTAGTTTTGGATCTGAAAATAAATTTGAACATCCAAAATGGAAATGCGCAAAAGCTATGAGAGATAATTCCAAAAAGTATCTATGATTTTTAAGGAGAGGCAAAAAGTGGGTTGTTAAACATCCAACCACTTGATAATTTGATTTTTTCTACTTCTTGAAATTTTTGGATCATTAGGTCACTTGCATCCTGAACATGTTTCTGGCATTCATGTCCACCACGTTTAAAGCATGTTAGGATCAGTTAGAAGTCCCTTTCCTATAAAATTCCACCAGGCTTATTATTAGGGGTTGTACTAGTGGAATTTCCCAAACATGGATAACAAAACCTTGGAGTTCATTTTTAGTGCGTTCACTTAAATTTATTATAGTTTTAAAATTTTTTTTCATAAAATTTTTATCTTGTTATGCCTAATATCGTTTTGGTTTACGAGAAAAATGGGAGAGTGAATTTTGGATCTGAAAAAAAATTTTAACATCCAAAATGGAAATGTACAAAAGCTGAGAGAGATAATTCCAAAAAGTATCTTTGATTTTTAAGGATAGTCGAAAAGTGGGTTGTTAAACATCCAACCACTAGAGAATTTGATTTTTTCTACTCCTTGAAATTTTTGGATCATTAGGTTACTCTTATCCTCAACATGTTTCTGGCATGCATGTCCACCACATCTAAAGCATGTTAGGATCAGTTAGAAGTCCCTTTCCTATAAAATTCCACCAAGCTCATTATTAGGGGTTGTACTAGTGGAATTTCCCAAACATGGATAACAAAACCTCGGAGTTCATTTTTAGTGCGTTCACTTATAAATCTTTTCCAATTTTTTTGCATAAAATTTTCATTTTGATATCCTCATATCTTTTTTGTTTACGAGAAAAATGGGAGGCTTAGTTTTGGATCTGAAAAAAAATTTGAACATCCAAAATGGAAATGCTAAAAAGCTAAGAGAGATAATTCCAAAAACTATATGTGATTTTTAAGGATAGGCAAAAAGTGGGTTTTTAAACATCCAACCACTTGATAATATAATTTTTTTCTACTCCTTGAAATTTTTGGATCATTAGGTCACTTGTATCTTCAACATGTTTCTAGCGTGCACGTCCACCACATTTAAAGCATGTAAAGATCAGTTAGAAGTCCCTTTCCTTTAAAATTCCACCAAGCTTATTATTAGGGGTTGTACTAGTGGAATTTCCCAAACATGGATAACAAAACCTGGGAGTTCCGTTTTAGTGCGTCCACTTACATTTATTAACGTTTTGAAATTTATTTGCATAAAAGTTTTACTTTGTTATGCCTCATATCCTTTTTGTTTACGAGAAAAATGGGAGAGTGAGTTTTGGAATTCAAAAAAAATTTGAACATCCAAAATGGAAATGCACATCAGCCGAGGGAGATAATTCCAAAAATTATCTGTGATTTTTAAAGATAGTCAAAAAGTGGGTTGTTAAAGAACCAACCACTTGAAAATTTTATTTTTTCTAATCCTTGAAATTTTTGGATCATTAGGTCACTTGCATCCTCAACATGTTTCTGGCATGCATGTCCACCACATTTAAAGCATGTTAGGATAAGTTAGAAGTCCCTTTCCTATAAGATTTCTCCAAACATATTATTAGGGGTTGTACTAGTGGAATTTCTTAAACATAAATAAGAAAACCTTGGAGTTCATTTTTAGTGCGTTCGCTTACATTTATTATAGTTTTCAACTTTTTTTTGCATAAAATTTTCATTTTGTTATGCCTCATATCTTTTTTGTTTACGATAAAAATGGGAGCGTGAGTTTTGGATCTGAAAAAAAATTTGAACATCCAAAATGGAAATGCAGAATGTTGAGAGAGATAATTCCAAAAAGTATCTGTGATTGTTAAAGATAGGCAAAAAGTGGGTTGTTAAACATCGAACCACTCGAGAATTTGATTTTTTCCACTCCTTGAAATTTTTGGATCATTAGGTCACTTGCATCCTCAACATGTTTCTGGCATTCATGTCCACCACGTTTAAAGCATGTTAGGATCAGTTAGAAGTCCCTTTCCTATAAAATTCCACCAAGCTTATTATTAGGGGTTGTGCTAGTGGAATTTCCCGAACAAGCATAACAAAATCTTGGAGTTCATTTTTAGTGCGTTCACTTACATTTATTATACTTTTCAAATTTATTTGCATAAAATTTTCATTTTTTTACACCTTATATCTTTTTTGTTTACGAGAAAAATGGGAGAGAGAGTTTTGGATCTGAAAAAAAAATTGAACATCCAAAAAGGAAATGCACAAAAGATGAAAGAGATAATTCCAAAAAGTATCTGTGATTTTTAAGGATAGTGAAAAAGTGGGTTGTTAAACATCCAACCACTTGAGTATCTGATTTTTTCTACTCCTTGAAATTTTTGGATCATTAGGTTACTTGCATCCTCAACATGTTTCTGGCAAGCATGTCCACCACATTTAAAGCTTGTTAGCATCAGTAAGAAGTCCCTTTCCTATAAAATTCCTCCAAGCTTTTTATTAGGGGTTGTTGTAGTGGAATTTCCCAAACATGGATAACAAAATCTTGGAGTTCATTTTTAGTGCGTTCACTTACATTTATTATAGTTTTCCAATTTATTTGCATAAAATTTTTGTTTGTTATACCTCATATTGTTTTTGTTTACGAGAAAAATGGGAGAGTAAGTTTTGGATCTGAAAAAAAATTTGAACATCCAAATTTGAAATGCACAAAAACTAAGAGAGATAATTCCAAAAAGTATCTGTGATTTTTAAGGATAGTCAAAAAGTGGGTTTTTAACATTCAACCACTTGAGAATTTGATTTTTTCTACTCCTAGAAATTTTTGGATCATTAGGTCACTTGCATCCTCAACATGTTTCTGGCATGCATGTCCACCACATTTAAAGCTTGTTAGGATCAGTTAGAAGTCCTTTTCCTATAAAATTTCACCAAACATATTATTAGGGGATGTACTAGTGGAATTTCCTAAACATAACTAAGAAAACCTTGGAGTTCATTTTTAGTGCGTTCGCTTACATTTATTATAGTTTTCAACTTTTTTTGCATAAAATTTTCATTTTATTATGCCTCATATCTTTTTTGTTTACGAGAAAAAAAGGAGCCTGAGTTTTGGATCTAAAAAAAAATTTGAACATCCAAAATGGAAATGCAGAATGTTGAGAGAGATAATTCCAAAAAGTACCTGTGATTTTTAAAGATAGGCAAAAAGTGGGTTGTTAAACATCCAACCACTTGAAAATTTTATTTTTTCTACTCCTTGAAATTTTTGGATTATTAGGTCATTTGCATCCTCAATATGTTTCTGGCATTCATGTCCACCACGTTTAAAGCATGTTAGGATCAGCTAGAAGTCCCTTTCCTATAAAATTCTACCAGGCTTACAATTAGGGGTTGTACTTGTAGAATTTCCCAAACATGGATAACAAAACCATGGAGTTCAGTTTAATTGCGTTCACTTACATTTATTATAGTTTTCAAATTTATTTGCATAAAATTTTTATTTTGTTATGCCTCATATCGTTTTTATTTACGAGAAAAATGGGAGAGTGAGTTTTGTATCTGAAAAAAATTAGAACATCCAAAATGGAAATGCACAAAAGCAGAGCGTGATAATTCCAAAAAGTATCTGTGATTCTAAATGATAGTCAAATAGTGGGTTGTTAAACATCCAACCACTTGAGAATTTGATTTTTTCTACTCTTTGAAATTTTAGTATCATTAGGTTACTTGCATCCTCAACATGTTTCTTGCATGCATGTCCACCACATTTAAAACATGTTTGGATCAGTTAGAAGTCCCTTTCCTATAAAATTCCACCAAGCTTATTATTAGGGGTTGTACTAGTGGAATTTCCCAAACAAGGATAACAAAATCTTGGAGGTCATTTTTAGTGTGTTCACTTACATTTATTATAGTTTTCAAATTTATTTGCATAAAATTTTCATTTTGTTATGCCTCATAACTTTTTTGTTTATGAGAAAAATGGGAGAGTGAGTTTTGGATCTGAAAAAGAATATGAACATCAAAAATGGAAATGCACAAATGCTGAGAGAGATAATTCCAAAAACTATCTGTGATTTTTAAGGTAGGCAAAAAGGGGGTTGTTAAACATCCAACCACTTGAGAATTTGATTTTCTCTACTCGTTGAAATTTTTGGATCATTAGGTCACTTTCATCTTCAACATGTTTCTGGCATTCATGTCCACCACTTTTAAAGCATGTGAGGATCAGTTAGAAGTCCCTTTCCTATAAAATTCCACCAAGTTTATTATTAGGGGTTGTACTAGTGGAATTTCCCAAACATGGATAACAAAACCTTGGAGTTCATTTTTAGTGCGTTCACTTACATTTATTACAATTTTCAAATTTTTTTGCATAAATTTTTTGTTTTGTTATGCCTCATATCATTTTGGTTTACGAGAAAAATGGGAGAGTGAGTTTTGGATCTAAAAAAAATTTGAACATCCAAAATGGAAATGCACAAAAGCTGAGAGAGATAATTCCAAAAAGTATTTGTGATTTTTAAGGGTAGGCAAAAAGTGGGTTCTTAAACATCCAACCACTTGAGAATTTGATTTTTTCTACTACAATTTTTTTGATCATTAAGTCACTCGTATCCTCAACATGTTTCTGGCATGCATGTCCACCACATCTAAAGCATGTTAGGATCAGTTAGAAGTCCCTTTCTTATAAAATTCCACCAAGCTTATTGATAGGGGTTGTACTAGTGGAATTTCCCAAACATGGATAACAAAACCTTGGAGTTAATTTTTAGTGCGTTCACTTACATTTATAATTCTTTTCAAATTTTTTTGCATAAAATTTTCATTTTGTTATGCCTCATATCTTTTTTGTTTACGAGAAAAATGGGAGAGTTAGTTTTGGATCTGAAAAAAAATTTGAACATCCAAACTGGAAATGCACAAAAGCTATGGGAGATAATTCCAAAAAGTATCTGTGAGTTTTAAGGATAGGCAAAAAGTGGGTTGTTAAACATCCAACCACTTGAGAATTTGATTTTTTTTACTCCTTAAAATTTTTGGATCATTAGGTCACTTGCATCCTCAACATGTTTCTGGCATGCATATCCATCACATTTAAAGCATGTTAGGATCAGTTAGAAGTCCCTTTCTTATAAAATTCCACCAATCTTTTTATTAGGGGTTGTACTAGTGCAATTTCCCAAAGATGGATAACAAAACCTCGGAGTTCATTTTTAGTACGTTCACTTATAATTCTTTTCAATTTTTTTTGCATAAAATTTTCATTTTCTTATGCCTCATATCTTTTTTCTTTACAAGAAAAATGAGAGAGTTAGTTATGGATCGGAAAAAATTTAAACAACCAAAATGGAAATGCACAAAACCTATGAGAGATAATTCCGAAAAGTATCTGTGATTTTTAAGGATAGGCAAAAAGTGGGTTGTTAACATTCAACCACATTAGAATTTGATTTTTCCTACTTCTTGAAATTTTTGGATGATAAGGTCACTTGCATCCTCAACATGTTTCTGGCGTGCATGTCCACCACATTTAAAGCATGTTAGGCTCAGTTAGAAGTCCCTTTCTTACAAAATTCCACCAAGCTTATTATTAGGGGTTGTCCTAGTAGAATTTCCAGAACAAGGATAACAAAATCTTGGAGTTCATTTTTAGTGCGTTCACTTACAAATATATTATAGTTTTCAAATTTTTTTGCATAAATTTTTTGTTTACGAGAATTATGGGAGAGTGAGTTTTGGATCTGAAAAAAAATTTGAACATCCAAAATGGAAATGCACAAAAGCTGAGAGACATAATTCCAATAAGTATCTGTGGTCTTTAAGGATAGTCAAAAAGTGGGTTCTTAAACATCCAACCACTTGAGAATTTGATTTTTTCTACCCCTTGAAATTTTTGGATCATTAGGTCACTTGCAACCTCAACATGTTTCTGGCAAGCATGTCCACCACGTTTAAAGTATGTTAGGATCAGTTAGAAGCCCCTTTCCTATAAAGTTCCACCGAGCTTATTATTAGGGGTTGTACTAGTGGAATTTCCCAAACCTGGAGAACAAAACCTCGGAGTTCATTTTTAGTGCGTTCACTTATAATTCTTTTCAAATTTTTTTGCATAAAGTTTTCATTCTTTTATGCCTCATATCTTTTTTGTTTACGAGAAAAAGGGGAGTGTTAGTTTTGGATCTGAAAATAAATTTGAACATCCAAAATGGAAATGCACAAAAGCTATGAGAGATAATTCCAAAAAGTATGTGTGATTTTTAAGGATAGGCAAAAAGTGGGTTGTTAAACATCCAACCACTTGATAATTTGATTTTTTCTACTCCTTGAAATTTTTGGATCATTAGGTCACTTGCATCCTCAACATGTTTCTAGCGTGCATGTCCACCACATTTAAAGCATGTTACAATCAGTTAGAAGTCCCTTTCCTTTAAAATTCCACCAAGCTTATTATTAGGGGTTGTCCTAGTGGAATTTCCCAAACATGGATAACAAAACCTGGGAGTTCAGTTTTAGTGCGTTCACTTACGTTTATTATAGTTTTCAAATTTATTTGCATAAAATTTTTACTTTGTTATGCCTCATATCGTTTTTGTTTACGAGAAAAATGGGAGAGTGAGTTTTGGATTTGAAAAAAAATTTGAACATCCAAAATGGCAATGTACAAAACCAGAGGGAGATAATTCCAAAAACTATCTGTGATTTTTAAGGATAGTCAAAAAGTGGGTTATTAAACATCCAACCACTTGAGAATTTGAGTTTTTCTACTTCTTGAAATTTTTGGATCATTAGGTCACTTGCATCCTCAACATGTTTCTGGCATGCATGTCCACCACATTTAAAGCATGTTAGGAACAGTTAGAAGTCCCTTTCCTATAAAATTTCACCAAACATATTATTAGGGGTTGTACTAGTGGAATTTCCTAAACATAAATAAGAAAACCTTGGTGTTCATTTTTAGTGCGTTCGCTTACATTTATTATTGTTTTCAACTTTTGGTGCATAAAATTTTCGTTTTTGTATAACTCATATCGTTTTTGTTTATGAGAAAGATGGGAGCATGAGTTTTGGATCTGAAAAAAAATTTGAACATCCAAAATGGAAATGCAGAATGTTGAGAGAGATAATTCCAAAAACTACCTATGATTTTTAAAGTTAGGCAAAAAGTGGTTTGTTAAACATCCAACAACTTGAGAATTTGATTTTTTCTACTGCTTGAAATTTTTGGATCATTAGGTCACTTGCATCCGCAACATGTTTCTGGCATTCATGTCCACCACGTTTAAAGCATGTTAGGATGAGTTAGAAGTCTCTTTCCTATAAAATTCCACCAAGCTTATTATTAGGGGTTGTACTAGTGGAATTTCCCAAACATGGATAACAAAACCTTGAAGTTCATTTTTAGTGCGTTCACTTACATTTATTATAGTTTTCAAATTTTTTTGCATAAAGTTTTTATTTTGTTATGCCTCATATCGTTTTCGTTTACGAGAAAAATGGGAGAGAGAGTTTTGGATCTGAAAAAAAATTTGAACATCCAAGATGGAAATGCACAAAAGCTGAGAGAGATAATTCCAAAACAGGATCTGTGATTTTTAAGGATAGTCAAAAAGTGGGTTGTTAAACATCCCATCACTTGAGAATTTGATTTTTTCAACTCCTTCAAATTTTTGGATCATTAGGTTAGTTCCATCCTCAACATGTTTCTGGCGTGCATGTCCACCACATTTAAAGCATGTTAGGATCAGTTAGAAGTCCCTTTCCTATAAAATTCCTCCAAGCTTATTATTAGGGGTTGTACAAGTGGAATTTCCCAAACATGGAGAAGAAAACCTCGGAGTTCATTTTTAGTACGTTCACTTACATTTATAATTCTTTTCAAATTCTTTTGCATAAAACTTTCATTTTGTTATGCCTCATTTCTTTTTTGTGTACGAGAAAAATGGGAGAGTTAGTTCTGGATCTGAAAAAAAATTTGAACATCCAAAATGGAAATGCACAAAAGCTAAGTGATATAATTCCAAAAAGTATCTATGATTTTTAAGGATAGGCAAAAAGTGGGTTGTTAAACATCCAACCACTTGAGAATTTGATTTTTTCTACTCCTTAAAATTTTTGAATCATTAGGTTACTTGCATCCTAAACAAATTTCTGGCATGCATCTCCACCACATTTAAAGCATGTTAGGATCAGTTAGAAGTCCCTTTCCTATAAAATTCCCCAAGCTTATTATTCGAGGTTGTGCTAGTGGAATTTCCCAAACATGGATAACAAAATCTTGGAGTTCATTTTTAGTGCGTTTACTTACATTTATTATACTTTTCAAATTTATTTGCAAAAAATTTTCATTTTGTTATGCCTCATATCGTTTTTGTTTACGAGAAAAATGGGAGAGTGAGTTTTCGATCTGAAAAAAAATTTGAACATCCAAAATGGAAATGCACAAAAGCTGAGAGAGATAATTCCAAAATGTATCTTTGATTTTTAAGGATAGTCAAAAAGTGGGTTGTTAAACATCCAACCACTCAAGAATTTGATTTTTTCTACTCGAAATTTTTAGATCATTAGGTTACTTGCATCCTCAATATGTTTCTGGCATGCATGTCCACCACATTTAAAACATGTTTGGATCAATTAGAAGTCTCATTCCTATAAAATTCCACCAAGCTTATTATTAGGGGTTGTGCTAGTGGAATTTCCCAAACAAGGATAAAAAAATCTTTGAGTTCATTTTTAGTGCGTTCACTTACATTTATTATAGTTTTCAAATTTATTTGCATAAACTTTTCATTTTGTTATGCCCCATATCTTTTTTGTTTACATGAAAAAAGGGAGAGTATGTTTTCGATCTGAAGAAGAATATGAACAACCAAAATGGAAATGCACAAAAGCTAAGAGAGATAATTCCAAAAAGTATCTATGATTTTTAAGGATAGTCAAAAAGTGGGTTGTTAAGATCCAACTACTTGAGAATTTGATTTTTTCTACTTCTTGAAATTTTTGGATCATTAGGTCACTTGCATCCTCAACATGTTTTTGGCATTCATGTCCACCACGTTTAAAGCATGTTAGGATCAGTTAGAAGTCCCTTTCCTATAAAATTCCACCAAGCTTATTATTAGGGGTTGTAGTAGTGGAATTTCCCAAACATGGATAACAAAACCTTGGAGTTCATTTTTAGTGCGTTCACTTACATTTATTACAGTTTTCAAATTTATTTGCATAAAAATTTCATTTTTTTATGCCTCATATCTTTTTTGTTTACGAGAAAAATGGGAGAGTGAGTTTTGGATCTGAAAAAGAATATGAATATCCAAAATGGAAATGCACAAATGCTGAGAGAGATAACTCCAAAAAGTATCTGTGATTTTTAAGGATAGGCAAAAAGTGGGTTGTTAACATCCAACCACTTGAGAATTTGATTTTTTCTACTCGTTGAAATTTTTGGATCATTAGGTCACTTGCATCCTCAACATGTTTCTGGCATTCATGTCCACCACTTTTAAAGCATGTTAGGATCAGTTAGAAGTCCCTTTCCTATAAAATTCCAACAAGCTTATTATTAGGGGTTGTATTAGTGGAATTTCCCAAACATGGACAACAAAAGCTTGGAGTTCATTTTTAGTGCGTTCAGTTACATTTATTATCATTTTCAAACTTTTGTGCATAAAATTTTTGTTTTGTTATGCCTCATATCGTTTTGGTTTACGAGAAAAATGGGAGAGAGAGTTTCGGATCTAAAAAAAAATTTGAACATCCAAAATGGAAATTTACAAAATATGAGAGAGATAATTCCAAAAAGTATCTGTGATTTTTAAGGATAGGCAAAAAGTGGGTTCATAAAAATCCAACCACTTTAGAATTTGATTTTTTCTACTCCTTCAAATTTTTTGATCATTAAGTTACTTGCATCCTCAACATGTTTCTGGCATGCATGTCCACCACATCTAAAGCATGTTAGGATCAGTTAGAAGTCCCTTTCTTATAAAATTCCACCAAGCTTATTGATAGGGGTTGTACTGGTGGAATTTCCCAAACATGGATAACAAAACCTCGGAGTTAATTTTTAGTGCGTTCACTTACATTTATAATTCTTTTCAAATTTTTTTGCATAAAATTTTCATTTTGTTATGCCTCATATCTTTTTTGTTTACGAGAAAAATGGGAGAGTAAGTTTTGGATCTGAAAAAAAATTTGAACATCCAAAATGGAAATGCACAAAAGCTATGGGAGATAATTCCAAAAAGTATATGTGAGTTTTAAGGATAGGCAAAAAGTGGGTTGTTAAACATCCAACCACTTGAGAATTTGATTTTTTCTACTTCTTGAACTTTGTGGATCATTAGGTCACTTGCATCCTCTACATGTTTCCGGCATTCATGTCCACCACGTTTAAAGCATGTTAGGATCAGTTAGAAGTCCTTTTCCTATAAAATTCCAGCAAGCTTATTATTAGGGGTTGTACTAGTGGAATTTCCCAAACATGGATAACAAAACCTTGGAGTTCATTTTTAGTGCGTTCACTTACATTTATTATTGTTTTCAAATTTTTTTTCATAAAATTTTTATTTTGTTATGCGTCATTTCATTTTGGTTTACGAGAAAAATGGGAGAGAGAGTTTTGGATCTGAAAAAAAATTTGAACATCCAAAATGGAAATGCGCAAAAGCTGAGAGAGATAATTCCAAAAAGTATCTTTGATTTTTAAGGATAGTCAAAAAGTGGGTTGTTAAACATCCAACCACTTGAGAATTTGATTTTTTCTACTCCTTGAAATTTTTGGATCATTAGGTTACTTGCATCCTCAACAGGTTTCTGGCATGCATGTCCACCACATCTAAAGCTTGTTAGGATCTGCTTGAAGTCCCTTTCTTATAAAATTCCACCAAGCTTAACGATAGGGGTTGTACTAGTGGAATTTCCCAAACATGGATAACAAAACCTCGGAGTTCATTTCTAGTGCGTTCACTTACATTTATAATTCTTTTCAAATTTGTTTGCATAAAATTTTCATTTTGTGATGCCTCATATATTTTTTGTTTACGAGAAAAATGGGAGAGTTAGTTTTGGATATGAAAAAAAATTTGAACATCCAAAATGGAAATGCACAAAAGCTATGGGAGATAATTCCAAAAAGTATCTGTGATTTTTAAGGACAGGCAAAAAGTTGGTTGTTAAACATCTAACCACTTGAGAATTTGATTTTTTCTACTCCTTTAAAGTTTTGGATCATTAGGTCACTCTCATCCTCAACATGTTTCTGGCGTGCAAGTCCACTACATTTAAAGCATGTTAGGATCAGTTAGAAGTCCCTTTCCTATAAAATTCCACCAAGCTTATTATTAGGGGTTGTCCTACTGGAATTTTGTAGAACAAGGATAACAAAATCTTGGAGTTCATTTTTAGTGCGTTCATATACATTTATTATATATTTCAATTTTTTTTGCATAAAATTTTTATATTTTTATGCCACATATCATTTTTTTTTTTACGAAAGAAATGGGAGAGAGATTTGGATCTGAAAAAAAATTTGAACATCCAAAATGGAAATGCACAAAAGCTGAGAGAGATAATTCCAAAAAGTATCTGCGATTTTTAAGGATAGTCAAAAAGTGGCTTGTTAAACATCCAACCACTTGAGAATTTCATTTTTTCTACCCGAAATTTTTAGATCATTAGGTTACTTGCATCCCCAACATGTTTCTGGCATGCATGTCCACCACATTTAAAACATGTTTTGATTAGTTAGAAGTCTCATTCCTACAAAATTCCACCAAGCTTATTATTAGGGATTGTGCTAGTGGAATTTCCAAAACAAGGATAAAAAAATCTTTGAGTTCATTTTTAGTGCGTTCATTTACATTTATTATAGTTTTCAAATATATTTGCATAAACTTTTCATTTTGTTATGCCCCATATCTTTTTTGTTTACATGATAAAAGGGAGAGTATGTTTTGGATCTGAAGAAGAATATGAACATCCAAAATGGAAATGCACAAAAGCTGAGAGAGATAATTCCAAAAAGTATCTATGATTTTTAAGGATAGTCAAAAAGTGGGTTGTTAACATCCAACCACTTGAGAATTTGATTTTTTCTACTCCTTGAAATTTTTGGATCATTAGGTCACTTGAATCCTCAACATGTTTCTCGCAACCATGTCCACAACGTTTAAAGCATTTTAGGATCAGTTAGAAGTCTCTTTCCTATAAAATTCCACCAAGCTTATTATTAGGGGTTGTACTAGTGGAATTTCCCAAACAAGGATAACAAAATCTTGGAGTTCATTTTTTGAGCGTTCACTTTCATTTATTATAGTTTTCAAATTTATTTGCATAAAATTTTCATTTTGTTATGCCTCATATCTTTTTTGTTTACGAGAAAAATGGGAGAGTGAATTTTGGAGGTGAAAAAAAATTTGAACATCCAAAATGGAAATGCGGAAAAGCTGAGAGAGATAATTCCAAAAAGTATATGTGATTTTTAAGGATAGTCAAAAAGTGGGTTGTTAAACATCCAACCACTTGAGAATTTGATTTTTTCTACTTCTTGAAATTTTTGGATCATTAGGTCACTTGCATCCTCAACATGTTTCTGGCATTCATGTCCACCACGTTTAAAGCATGTTAGGATCAGTTAGAAGTCCATTTCCTATAAAATTCCACCAAGCTTATTATTAGGGGTTGTACTAGTGGAATTTCCCAAACATGGACAACAAAACCTTGGAGTTCATTTTTAGTGCGTTCACTTACATTTATTATAGTTTTCAAATTTTTTTCATAAAATTTTTATTTTGTTATTCCTCATATCATTTTGGTTTACGAGAAAAACGGGAGAGATAGTTTTGGATCTGAAAAAAAATTTGAACATCCAAAATGGAAATGCAAAAATGCTGAGAGAGATAATTCCAAAAAGTATCTTTGATTTTTAAGGATAGTCAAAAAGTGGGTTGTTAAACATCCAACCACTTGAGAATTTGATTTTTTCTACTCCTTGAAATTTTTGGATCATTAGGTTACTTGCATTCTCAACAGGTTTCTGGCATGCATGTCCACCACATCTAAAGCATGTTAGGAACAGTTAGAAGTCCCTTTCTTTTAAAATTCCACCAAGCTTATTGATAGGAGTTGTACTAGTGGAATTCCCCAAACATGGATAACAAAACCTCGGAGTTCATTTTTAGTGCGTTCACTTAGATTTATAATTCTTTTCAAATTTGTTTGCAAAAAATTTTCATTTTGTTATGCCTCATATCTGTTTTGTTTACGAGAAAAATGGGAGAGTTAGTTTTGGATATGAAAAAAAATTTGAACATCCAAAATGGAAATGCACAAAAGCTATGGGAGATAATTCCAAAAACTATCTGTGATTTTTAAGGATAGGCAAAAAGTGGGTTGTTAAACATCTAACCACTTGAGAATTTGATTGTTTCTACTCCATAAAATTTTTGAATCTTTAGGTTACTACCATCCTCAACAAGTTTCTGCAATGCATGTCCACCACATTTAAAGCATGTTAGGATCAGTTAAAAGTCCCTTTCCTTTAAAATTCCACCAAGCTTATTATTAGAGATTGTGCTAGTGGAATTTCCCAAACATGGATAACAAAATCTTGGAGTTCATTTTTAGTGCGTTCACTTACATTTATTATACTTTTCAAATTTATTTGCAAAAAATTTTCATTTTGTTATGCCTCATATCGTTTTTGTTTACGAGAAAAATGGGAGAGTGAGTTTTCGATCTGAAAAAAAATTTGAACATCCAAAATGGAATTGCACAAAAGCTGAGAGAGATAATTCCAAAATGTATCTTTGATTTTTAAGGATAGTCAAAAAGTGGGTTCTTAAACATCCAACCACTTGAGAATTTCATTTTTTCTACCCGAAACTTTTAGATCATTAGGTTACTTGCATCCTCAACATGTTTCGTGCATGCATGTCCACGACATTTAAAACATGTTTTGATCAAATAGAAGTCTCATTCCTATAAAATTCCACCAAGCTTATTATTAGGGGTTGTGCTAGTGGAATTTCCCAAACAAGGATAAAAAAATCTTTGAGTTCATTTTTAGTGCGTTCACTTACATATATTATAGTTTTCAAATTTATTTGCATAAACTTTTCATTTTGTTATGCCCCATATCTTTTTTGTTTACATGAAAAAAGGGAGAGTATGTTTTGGATCTGAAGAAGAATATGAACATCCAAAATGGAAATGCACAAAAGCTGAGAGAGATAATTCCAAAAAGTATCTATGATTTTTAAGGATTGTCAAAAAGTGGGTTGTTAACATCCAACCACTTGAGAATTTGATTTTTTCTACTCCTTGAAATTTTAGGATCATTAGGTCACTTGAATCCTCAACATGTTTCTCGCAACCCTGTCCACAACGTTTAAAGCATTTTAGGATGAGTTAGAAGTCTCTTTCCTATAAAATTCCACCAAGCTTATTATTAGGGGTTGTACTAGTGGAATTTCCCAAACAAGGATAACAAAATCTTGGAGTTCATTTTTAGTGCGTTCACTTACATTTATTATAGTTTTCAAATTTATTTGCATAAAATTTTCATTTTGTTATGCCTCATATCTTTTTTGTTTACGAGAAAAATGGGAGAGTGAATTTTGGAAGTGAAAAAAAATTTGAACATCCAAAATGGAAATGCGCAAAAGCTGAGAGAGATAATTCCAAAAAGTATATGTGATTTTTAAGGATAGTCAAAAAGTGGGTTGTTAAACATCCAACCACTTGAGAATTTGATTTTTTCTACTTCTTGAAATTTTTGGATCATTAGGTCACTTGCATCCTCAACATGTTTCTGGCATTCATGTCAACCACGTTTAATGCATGTTAGGATCAGTTAGAAGTCCATTTCCTATAAAATTCCACCAAGCTTATTATTAGGGGTTGTACTAGTGGAATTTCCCAAACATGGACAACAAAACCTTGGAGTTCATTTTTTGTGCGTTCACTTACATTTATTATAGTTTTCAAATTTTTTTTCATAAAATTTTTATTTTGTTATGCCTCATATCATTTTGGTTTACGAGAGAAACGGGAGAGTGAGTTTTGGATCTGAAAAAAAATTTTAACAACCAAAATGGAAATGCACAAATGCTGAGAAAGATAATTCCAAAAAGTATCTTTGATTTTTAAGGATAGTCAAAAAGTGGGTTGTTAAACATCCAACCACTTGAGAATTTGATTTTTTCTACTCCTTGAAATTTTTGGATCATTAGGTTACTTGCATCCTCAACAGGTTTCTGGCATGCATGTCCACCACATCTAAAGCATGTTAGGATCAGTTACAAGTCCCTTTCTTATAAAATTCCACCAAGCTTATTGATAGGGGTTGTACTAGTGGAATTTCCCAAACATGGATAACAAAACCTCGGAGTTCATTTTTAGTGCGTTCACTTACATTTATAATTCTATTCAAATTTGTTTGCATAAAATTTTCATTTTGTTATCCCTCTTATATTTTTTGTTGACGAGAAAAATGGGAGAGTTAGTTTTGGATATGAAAAAAAATTTGAACATCCAAAATGGAAATGCACAAAAGCTATGGGAGATAATTCCAAAAAGTATCTGTGATTTTTAAGGACAGGCAAAAAGTTGGTTGTTAAACATCTAACCACTTGAGAATTTGATTTTTTCTACTCCTTGAAAGTTTTGGATCATTAGGTCACTCTCATCCTCAACATGTTTCTGGCGTGCATGTCCACTACAATTAAAGCATGTTAGGATCAGTTAGAAGTCCCTTACCTATAAAATTCCACCAAGCTTATTATTAGGGCTTGTCCTACTGGAAGTTCCAGAACAAGGATAACAAAATCTTGGAGTTCATTTTTAGTGCGTTCATAGACATTTATTATATATTTCAAATTTTTTTGCATAAAATTTTTATTTATTTATGCCACATATCATTTTTTTTACGGAAAAAATGGGAGAGTGAGATTTTGATCTGAAAAAAAATTTGAACAACCAAAATGGAAATGCACAAAAGCTGAGAGAGATAATTCCAAAAAGTATCTGCGATTTTTATGGATAGTCAAAAATTGGGTTGTTAAACATCCAACCACTTGAGAATTTGATTTTTTCTACTCCTTAAAATTTTTGGATCATTAGGTCACTTGCATCCTCAACCGTTTTCTGGCATGCATATTGTTAGGCTCTCTAGCCATGGATCGAGTCACCCGGTCTCCTCTAGCTTCCAGATTGAATGACGAAGAAGGGAGGGATTTGGGGTACCTGGAACGCCCAATGGTGAATGACGTGAGCCTTGCAAGGAGCTCCAACCTTAGGCCTCTTTAGAGAGAGAACCTGATCTCATTTAGACTAATGATCAATACTTGTCTTCATTCCATCACTTGACGCCCTAAATAGGTCAAGGAAAACATCAAAGGTTCTATAATTATAATTAGACCCTTATGGAACTTCAAATTACAATTAAACCCCTAAGGTACTGAAATACAAGTTTACTCCATCTCTTCTCTTCTCCGGTTAGCCACTCTTCATGCTATGGAGTCCATAACATCACCCCCCTCCTGAAGAAAGAGCTTGTCCTCAAGCTCGAAAGTGGGAAATAGAGTCTGGAAGGACTCGAGTGTCTCCCAAGAGGCTTCTATCAATTCCTTGTCGGTCCACCGAACCAGCACTTCCCAAGCGTTTTTAACTCGCCTGGCTTGAAGGATCTGAGCGGCCGTGGGCATGGACCTGCCATCTTTGAGAGGAGGCAGAGGGGTATGCAGCAGTGGTGAGTCTCCCTTGAACGGCTTGAGAAGGGAGACGTGGAAGACGTCATGGAGCTTGGCGTCTGGTGGTAGTTTCAAACGATACGCCACAGTGCCAATACGTTTCATGATCTGGAAGGGCCCATAAAATTTTGGAGAGAGCTTATGGCGTTTGATGGCTGCAAGAGATAGTTGGTGGTATGGCTGAAGTTTGAGCCAAACAAATTCTCCAGGTTCAAAGGAAAGGGGACGGTGTCCTTTGTCATAAGTATGCTTCATAGTTGCTTGTGAACGTTGTAACTGAAGGCGGACTTGAGCAAGCATTGCATCTCTATCGGCTAATGCTTGGTCCAATGCTGCTACCCGAGAAGACCCCGGTTCATAAGAAAGTAGTCGCGGACGTTCGCATCCATAAACAACTTGAAATAGGGTAGTACCCAGTGCGGTGTGGTATGAGGTATTATAACAATACTCCGCCCATGCTAACCAATGAACCCACAGTCGGGGCGTGTCCCCCACAAAGCACCGCAAATACATCGCCAATGTGCGGTTAACCACCTCTGTCTGGCCGTCTGTTTGAGGGTGGTATGCTGAAGAAAAAGCTAACTTAGAGCCATGGAGCTTAAATAGTTCCCCCCAGAATTTAGTGGTGAAGATAGCATCACGGTCGCTGGTGATGGTCTCCGGAAGGCCATGGAGACGGACAATATTATCCATAAAGAGCTGAGTGACTTGTGTTGCTGTATACGGATGGTTGAGGGCCATAAAGTGGGCATATTTGGAGAACCGGTCTACCACAACAAGAATAACAGATTTCCCTACAGAAGGAGGAAGACCATCGATAAAATCCATTGAGAGATCTGCCCATACCTGTGAAGGAAGTTGAAGTGGCTGGAGCAAGCCGGCGGGTTGTAAGGATTCCGACTTATTCCTCTGACAGATCTGGCATGCTGCAACATACTCAGCAATGACCCGCTTCATACCGCTCCAATAAAATTCCCGACTGAGGCGCAAGTATGTTTTCTGCTGGCCCTCATGAGTACTATCATGAAAGGAGGCAATAATGGTAGGAATGAGTACCGACGAAGGATGAAGATATATGTGTCCTTTATACAGAATGAGATCGTCCTGTAGTGTCCAGTTCTTGTCCTTGGAATGGTTTTCGATTTGAGCTTGTAACTCAAGGAGATCTGGATGATGGCTAGTATCCTGACGGATTGTGTCCAGCAAAGGGGACTTGGGGTGGCTCAATGCGTGCAAATGTGAATCCTCTAGTTCCTGGCGGGACAAAGTGTATGCTGCCCTGTTGAGATAACCCGGTTTGTATTCCACCTAAAAATCGAATCCCATTAATTTGCTGAGCCAATGTTGTTGTGGGGATATAGTAAGGCGCTGCTCCAATAAGTATTTGAGGCTACAGTGGTCTGTCCTGATCACAAAAGGTCTGCCCCACAGATACGGCCTCCAATGCAGCACAGCTTTGGCCAAACCGATAAGTTCCCTTTCATAAGTGGCTAACTTGTGATGGTGAGGAGCGAGATGGCGGCTGAAATAGGCATTGGGGTGACCCTGTTTCTGCAAGACGGCACCAATCCCTCCCCCAGATGCATCGCATTCTATGATGAAATTTTCGGCAAAGTTGGGCAATTGGAGAACTGGTGCTGACGCTAATGCCTGTTTTAAGTTGTTAAATGAGGAGTCTGCCAACTGAGACCACTGAAAGGCATGCTTCTTCAGTAAATTATGCAATGGTGCTGCCAGGTGACCGTATTCTTTGATAAATTTTATATAATACCCTGCGAGACCAAGGAACCCTTTCAAAGCTATAACGGAGTGAGGTGTGGGCCAATCCATCACTGATTGTATCTTGCTGAAGTCTGGTTTCACCCCGGAGACCGAGATCACATGCCCCAAATAAGCTACTTCGGATGTGGCAAAGTCACATTTGGCACGATTGAGAAATAAATGGTGTGCTTGGAGAATGGTGAAAACCTGTCTCAATTGATGCAAGTGTGCTGCCCAAGTTTTGCTATAGACCAGTATATCGTCAAAAAAAACTAAGACATGCTTCCGTAAGAAAGGGCGAAATACCTGGTTCATAAGCGCTTGAAAGGTGGACGGGGCATTGGATAGCCCAAATGGCATCACCAAGAACTCGTAGTGACCATGGTGGGTGCGGAAGGCAGTTTTTTCAATATCCTCTGAATAAACCCGAATCTGATGGTAGCCAGATTTTAAGTCCAACTTTGTAAATAATTGAGAGCCGTGTAGCTCATCCAATAATTCATCGACCACTGGAATTGGAAATTTATCTTTGATGGTGCGAGCATTGAGGTCACGGTAATCCACACAAAAGTGCCAAGATTTATCTGATTTCTTTACCAGCAATACCGGGGATGAAAAAGGAGAATGACTAGGCTGAATAATACCTTGTTGTAGCATTTGTTGACATTGTCGTTCTATCTCATCTTTTTGCACATGGGGACAGCGGTAGGGACGCACTACCACTGGTTTGGTGCCCATCTTCAAACGAATTATGTGATCACACTCTCTTATAGGAGGAAGGTCGGCAGGTTCCTGAAATAAATCAGATATTCGGCCAACAACGAAGCTAAGTTATCCCCTTTTGAAGGATCCACCGAAAGTGTTTGGAGGCTGCATGGCCTCTGGGCGCTATTGCCATGGAGGGTGATAGGATGGGTGTCCTGGTTAAAACTCATGGTCAGGGATTGGAAATCCCATAAGATCGGACCCAATCGCTGTAGCCATTTAATGCCCAAGACGAGGTCAAACCCAGCCAGCGGTATGACCAAAAAAACTGCTATAAAGGAGTGACCTTCAATAGTAAAGGGCACTGCTGAACCGATCCCCACAGTGGTGACCTTGTCACCGTTAGCCACTGAGACCGATATTCCTGATTTCTGCTGTAGTGATAACCCCAACTGTTGTGCTGCCTGGCTGCTTATAAAATTATGTGTGCTGCCTGAGTCCACGAGTGCTAGCAGAATATGATGGTTCATGGTGGCATGGACCTGCATGGTATTTGTGCTATGCAGTCCTGTCATGGCATGGAGGGATTTTTCTGGTGTTTCCTCCTCGATTTGGTCCATATCCTCCTGAAAGTCATCCTCTGAGGGGTCTTCTATTTCTACCCAAAATAGTCTTTTGCATTGATGGCCCTTGACGAATTTCTCATCACAATTGAAACATAGGCCCTGAGCCCTTCTCTGATCAATTTCTGCTTTTGTCAGACGTTTGATAAATCCTGGTGGGGGTGTAAAGGCTGGTGGTGGTGGTGATGGTTGGTTGGGAGGAGGCCTGGGGTGAGTGGAATAAGGGCCATGGGGCTGTGGGCGAGGTTGCCAAGGGGGACACTTGTTTAAGGACTCACGGAAGAGGCGTTGTTTGGTGTCCAATGCTCTTGCCAAATTCATGGCGTGGGCTAGGGAGGTGGGGGCTTCCAATTCCACTTCTAGGCGAAGGGGTTCTACCAGGCCAGCCGTGAACAAATTGACATAAAGTTCAGGTCGGACCAAATGACTTGCACAAGCAAGTTTTTCTTGGAACAATTTCTGATATTGTTCTATAGTGCCAAGCTGTTTTAGATTGACCAAATCCCCAACTAGGTTGCTGCGAAGCGGAGGACCAAACCGTAGCATACAATTTTCTTTGAAAAATTCCCAATCATAGACCACAAACTCGTTTTTGAATTGATGAAACCACATAAGCGCTTCATCGAGCATGTGGAAGGCGGCTAATTGAACCTTGCCTTCGGGCAGAGTTCCTTGATTGGAAAAGAAATGATCACACCTGTGCAACCACATTAAAGGGTCGGAGGACCCATCATACGTTGGAAAATCAAGCTTTGTGTACCTTGGCACGGTAGGAGGGGCTGGATTGAGGCCCCCACGAGGTGGAGGTGTTTGGCGCAGGGGAGGAGGTGGAGGCGTTGGAAGAGGGTTGAGAGGATCTACTGGACGTGAGGAGGATGCCATCTGGACTGAAAGCTGGGTGAAGCCTTCCTCCATGCGTGACAGCAACATCTGGAATTTTCCCTATAGGCCATTGATTTGAGATTGTAGACCAGCATAGTTTTCTTCCACAAAATTTTGAATTTCTGCAGGTGAAGAGGAATCACCAAGGGTGGTCCTGTCTGATACCACGATGTTAGGCTCTCTAGCCATGTATCGAGTCACCCGGCGGTCTCCTCTAGCTTCTAGATTGAATGACGAAGAAGGGAGGGATTTGGGGTACCTGGAACGCCCAATGGTGAATGACGTGAGCCTTGCAAGGAGCTCCAACCTTAGGCCTCTTTAGAGAGAGAACCTGATCTCATTTAGACTAATGATCAATACTTGTCTTCATTCCATCACTTGACGCCCTAAATAGGTCAAGGAAAACATCAAAGGTTCTATAATTACAATTAGACCCTTATGGAACTTCAAATTACAATTAAACCCCTAAGGTACTGAAATACAAGTTTACTCCATCTCTTCTCTTCTGCTGTTAGCCACTCTTGATGCTATAGAGTCCATAACACATATCCATCACATTTAAAGCATGTTAGGATCAGTTAGAAGTCCCTTTCTTATAAAATTCCACCAAGCTTTTTATTAGGGGTTTTACTAGTGCAATTTCCCAAAGATGGATAACAAAACCTCATAGTTCATTTTTAGTACGTTCACTTATAATTCTTTTCAATTTTTTTTGCATAAAATTTTCATTTTGTTATGCCTCATATCTTTTTTGTTTGCAAGAAAAATGGGAGAGTTAGTTTTGGATAAGAAAAAAAATTTAAACAACCAAAATGGAAATGCACAAAAGCTATGAGAGATAATTCCAAAAAGTATCTGTGATTTTTAAGGATAGGCAAAAAGTGGGTTGTTAAACATTCAACCACATTAGAATTTGATTTTTTCTACTTCTTGAAATTTTTGGATGATAAGGTCACTTGCATTCTCAACATGTTACTGGCATGCATGTCCACCACATTTAAAGCATGTTAGCATCAGTTAGAAGCCCCTTTCTTATAAAATTCCACCAAGCTTATTATTAGGGGTTGTCCTAGTGGAATTTCCAGAACAAGGATAACAAAATCTTGGATTTCATTTTTAGTGCATTCACTTACATATATATTATAGTTTTCAAATTTTTTTGCATAAAATTTTGGTTTTTTTATGCCTCATATCGTTTTTGTTAACGAGAATAATGGGAGAGTGATTTTTGGATCTGAAAAAAAATTTGAACATCCAAAATGGAAATGCACAAAAGCTGAGAGACATAATTCCAAAAAGTAACTGTGGTCTTTAAGGATAGTCAAAAAGTGGGTTTTTAAACATCCACCCACTTTAGAATTTGATTTTTTCTACTCCTTGCAATTTTTGGATCATTAGGTCACTTGCATCCTCAACATGTTTCTGGCAAGCATGTCCACCACGTTTAAAGTATGTTAGGATCAGTTAGAAGTCCCTTTCCTATAAAGTTCCACCAAGCTTATTATTAGGGGTTGTACTCGTGGAATT
Source organism: Aristolochia californica (assembly GCF_029961685.1). Classification (NCBI taxonomy): domain Eukaryota; kingdom Viridiplantae; phylum Streptophyta; class Magnoliopsida; order Piperales; family Aristolochiaceae; genus Aristolochia; species Aristolochia californica. The sequence goes on along the minus strand of NW_027181815.1, from coordinate 17,158,075 downwards.
TCCCAAACCTGGATAACAAAACCTCGGAGTTCATTTTTAGCGCGTTCACTTATAATTCTTTTCAAATTTTTTTGCATAAAATTTTCATTTTGTTATGCCTCATATCTTTTTTTTTTTACAAGAAAAATGGGAGAGTTAGTTTTGGATGTGAAAAAAAATTTGAACATCCAAAATGGAAATGCACAAAAGCTATGAGAGATAATTCCAAAAAGTATCTGTGATTTTTAAGGATAGGCAAAAAGTGGGTTGTTAAACATCCAACAACTTGATAATTTGATTTTATCTACTCCTTGAAATTTTTGGATCATTAGGTCACTTGCATCCTCAACATGTTTCTAGCGTGCATGTCCACCACATTTAAAGCATGTTACAATCAGTTAGAAGTCCCTTTCCTTTAAAATTCCACCAAGCTTATTATTAGGGGTTGTCCTAGTGGAATTTCCCAAACATGGATAACAAAACCTGGGAGTTCAGTTTTAGTGCATTCACTTACATTTATTATAGTTTTCAAATTTATTTGCATAAAATTTTTACTTTGTTATGCCGCATATCGTTTTTGTTTACGAGAAAAATGGGAGAGTGAGTTTTGGATCTTAAAAAAAATTTGAACATCCAAAATGGAAATGCACAAAAGCAAAGGGAGATAATTCCAAAAAGTATCTGTGATTTTTAAGGATAGTCAAAAAGTGGGTTGTTAAACATCCAACCACTTGAGAATTTGAGTTTTTCTACTTCTTGAAATTTTTGGTTCATTAGGTCACTTGCATCCTCAACATGTTTCTGGCATGCATGTCCACCACATTTAAAGCATGTTAGGATCAGTTAGAAGTCCCTTTCCTATAAAATTTCACCAAACATATTATTAGGGGTTGTACTAGTGGAATTTCCTAAACATAAATAAGAAAACCTTGGTGTTCATTTTTAGTGTGTTCGCTTACATTTATTATTGTTTTCAACTTTTGTTGCATAAAATTTTCATTTTGGTATAACTCATATCGTTTTTGTTTACGAGAAAGATGGGAGCATGAGTTTTGGATTTGAATAACAATTTGAACATCCAAAATGGAAATGCAGAATGTTGAGAGAGATAATTCCAAAAAGTATCTGTGATTTTTAAAGTTAGGCAAAAAGTGGGTTGTTAAACATCCAACAACTTGTGAATTTGATTTTTTCTACTCCTTGAAATTTTTGGATCATTAGCTCACTTGCATCCGCAACATGTTTCTAGCATTCATGTCCACCACGTTTAAAGCATGTTAGGATGAGTTAGAAGTCCGTTTCCTATAAAATTCCACCACTTATTATTAGGGGTTGTGCTAGTGGAATTTCCCAAACATGGATAACAAAACCTTGAAGTTCATTTTTAGTGCGTTCACTTACATTTATTATTGTTTTCAAAATTTTTTTGCATAAAATTTTATTTTGTTATGCCTCATATCATTTTCGTTTACGAGAAAAATGGGAGAGAGTTTTGGATCTGAAAAAAAATTTGAACATCCAAAATGGAAATGCACAAAAGCTGAGAGAGATAATTCCAAAAAGTATCTGTGATTTTTAAGGATAGTCAAAAAGTGGGTTGTTAAACATCCAACCACTTGAGAATTTGATTTTTTCAACTCCTTGAAATTTTTGGATCATTAGGTTACTTGCATCCTCAACATGTTTCTGGGATGCATGTCCAGCACATTTAAAGCATGTTAGGATCAGTTAGAAGTCCCTTTCCTATAAAATTCCTCCAAGCTTATTATTAGGGGTTGTACTAGTGGAATTTCCCAAACATGGATAAGAAAACCTAGGAGTTCATTTTTAGTGCGTTCACTTACATTTATAATTCTTTTCAAATTCTTTTGCATAAAACTTTCATTTTGTTATGCCTCATATCTTTTTTGTTTACGAGAAAAATGGGAGAGTTAGTTCTGGATCTGAAAAAAAATTTGAACATCCAAAATGGAAATGCACAAAAGCTAAGTGATATAATTCCAAAAAGTATCTGTGATTTTTAAGGATAGGCAAAAAGTGGGTTGTTAAACATCCAACCACTTGAGAATTTGATTTTTTCTACTCCTTAAAATTTTTGAATGATTAGGTTACTTGCATCCTCAACAAGTTTCTAGCATGCATGTCCACCACATTTAAAGCATGTTAGGATCAGTTAGAAGTCCCTTTCTTATAAAATTCCACCATGCTTATTATTAGAGGTTGTGCTAGTGGAATTTCCCAAACATGGATAACAAAATCTTGGAGTTCATTTTTAGTGCGTTCACTTACATTTATTATACTTTTCTAATTTATTTGCACAAAATTTTCATTTTGTTATGCCTCATATCATTTTTGTTTATGAGAAAAATGGGAGAGTGAGTTTTCGGTCTGAAAAAAAATTTGAACATCCAAAATGGAAATGCACAAAAGCTGAGAGAGATAATTCCAAAATGTATCTTTGATTTTTAAAGATAGTCAAAAAGTGGGTTGGTAAACATCCAACCACTTGAGAATTTGATCTTTTCTACTCGAAATTTTTAGATCATTAGGTTACTTGCATCATCAACATGTTTCTGGCATGCATGTCCACCACGTTTAAAACATGTTTGGATCAATTAGAAGTCTCATTCCTATAAAATTTCTCCAAGCTTATTATTAGGGGTTGTGCTAGTGGAATTTCCCAAACAAGGGTAAAAAAATCTTTGAGTTCATTTTTAGAGCGTCCACTTACAGTTATTATAGTTTTCAAATTTATTTGCATAAACTTTTCTTTTAATTATGCCCCTTGTCTTTTTTGTTTATATGAAAAAAGGGAGAGTATGTTTTGGATCTGAAGACGAATATGAACATCCAAAATGGAAATGCACAAAAGCAGAGAGAGATAATTCCAAAAAGTATCTATGATTTTTAAGGATAGTCAAAAAGTGGGTTGTCAACATCCAACCACTTGAGAATTTGATTTTTTCTACTCCTTGAAATTTTTGGATCATTAGGTCACTTGAATCCTCAACATGTTTCTCGCAACCATGTCCACAACGTTTAAAGCATTTTAGGATCAGTTAGAAGTCTCTTTCCTATAAAATTCCACCAAGCTTATTATTAGGGGTTGTACTAGTGGAATTTCCTAAACAAGGATAACAAAATCTTGGAGTTCATTTTTAGTGCGTTCACTTACATTATTATAGTTTTCAAATTTATTTGCATAAAATTTTCATTTTGTTATGCCTCATATCTTTTTTGTTTACTAGAAAAATGGGAGAGTGAATTTTGGATGTGAAAAAAAATTTGAACATCCAAAATGGAAATGCGCAAAAGCTGAGAGAGATAATTCCAAAAAGTATATGTGATTTTTAAGGATAGTCAAAGAGTGGGTTGTTAAACATCCAACCACTTGAGAATTTGATTTTTTCTACTTCTTGAAATTTTTGGATCATTAGGTCACTTTCATCCTCAACATGTTACTGGCATGCATGTCCACCACATTTAAAGCATGTTAGGATCAGTTAGAAGCCCCTTTCTTATAAAATTCCACCAAGCTTATTATTAGGGGTTGTCCTAGTGGAATTTCCAGAACAAGGATAACAAAATCTTGGATTTCATTTTTAGTGCGTTCACTTACATATATATTATAGTTTTCAAATTTTTTTGCATAAAATTTTGGATTTTTTATGCCTCATATCGTTTTTGGTAACGAGAATAATGGGAGAGTGATTTTTGGATCTGAAAAAAAATTTGAACATCCAAAATGGAAATACACAAAAGCTGAGAGACATAATTCCAAAAAGTAACTGTGGTCTTTAAGGATAGTCAAAAAGTGGGTTTTTAAACATCCACCCACTTTAGAATTTGATTTTTTCTACTCCTTGAAATTTTTGGATCATTAGGTCACTTGCATCCTCAACATGTTTCTGGCAAGCATGTCCACCACGTTTAAAGTATGTTAGGATCAGTTAGAAGTCCCTTTCCTATAAAGTTCCACGAAGCTTATTATTAGGGGTTGTACTAGTGGAATTTTCCAAACCTGGATAACAAAACCTCGGAGTTCATTTTTAGCGCGTTCACTTATAATTCTTTTCAAATTTTTTTGCATAAAATTTTCATTTTGTTATGCCTCATATCTTTTTTTTTTTACAAGAAAAATGGGAGAGTTAGTTTTGGATCTGAAAAAAAATTTGAACATCCAAAATGGAAATGTACAAAAGCTATGAGAGATAATTCCAAAAAGTATCTGTGATTTTTAAGGATAGGCAAAAAGTGGGTTGTTAAACATCCAACCACTTGATAATTTGATTTTATCTACTCCTTGAAATTTTTGGATCATTAGGTCACTTGCATCCTCAACATGTTTCTAGCGTGCATGTCCACCACATTTAAAGCATGTTACAATCAGTTAGAAGTCCCTTTCCTTTAAAATTCCACCAAGCTTATTATTAGGGGTTGTCCTAGTGGAATTTCCCAAACATGGATAACAAAACCTGGGAGTTCAGTTTTAGTGCATTCACTTACATTTATTATAGTTTTCAAATTTATTTGCATAAAATTTTTACTTTGTTATGCCTCATATCGTTTTTGTTTACGAGAAAAATGGGAGAGTGAGTTTTGGATCTTAAAAAAAATTTGAACATCCAAAATGGAAATGCACAAAAGCAGAGGGAGATAATTCCAAAAAGTATCTGTGATTTTTAAGGATAGTCAAAAAGTGGGTTGTTAAACATCCAACCACTTGAGAATTTGAGTTTTTCTACTTCTTGAAATTTTTGGTTCATTAGGTCACTTGCATCCTCAACATGTTTCTGGCATGCATGTCCACCACATTTAAAGCATGTTAGGATCAGTTAGAAGTCCCTTTCCTATAAAATTTCACCAAACATATTATTAGGGGTTGTACCAGTGGAATTTCCTAAACATAAATAAGAAAACCTTGGTGTTCATTTTTTGTGCGTTTGCTTACATTTATTATTGTTTTCAACTTTTGTTGCATAAAATTTTCATTTTGGTATAATTCATATCGTTTTTGTTTACGAGAAAGATGGGAGCATGATTTTTGGATTTGAATAACAATTTGAACATCCAAAATGGAAATGCAGAATGTTGAGAGAGATAATTCCAAAAAGTATCTGTGATTTTTAAAGTTAGGCAAAAAGTGGGTTGTTAAACATCCAACAACTTGTGAATTTGATTTTTTCTACTCCTTGAAATTTTTGGATCATTAGCTCACTTGCATCCGCAACATGTTTCTGGCATTCATGTCCACCATGTTTAAAGCATGTTAGGATGAGTTAGAAGTCCATTTCCTATAAAATTCCACCACTTATTATTAGGGGTTGTAATAGTGGAATTTCCCAAACATGGATAACAAAACCTTGAAGTTCATTTTTAGTGCGTTCACTTACATTTATTATTTTTTTCAAATTTTTTTGCATGAAATTTTATTTTGTTATGCCTCATATCATTTTCGTTTACGAGAAAAATGGGAGAGAGAGTTTTGGATCTGAAAAAAAATTTGAACATCCAAAATGGAAATGCACAAAACTTGAGAGAGATAATTCCAAAAAGTATCTGTGATTTTTAAGGATAGTCAAAAAGTGGGTTGTTAAACATCCAACCACTTGAGAATTTGATTTTTTCAACTCCTTGAAATTTTTGGATCATTAGGTTACTTGCATCCTCAACATGTTTCTGGCATGCATGTCCAGCACATTTAAAGCATGTTAGGATCAGTTAGAAGTCCCTTTCCTATAAAATTCCTCCAAGCTTATTATTAGGGGTTGTACTAGTGGAATTTCCCAAACATGGATAAGAAAACCTAGGAGTTCATTTTTAGTGCGTTCACTTACATTTATAATTCTTTTCAAATTCTTTTGCATAAAACTTTCATTTTGTTATGCCTCATATCTTTTTTGTTTACGAGAAAAATGGGAGAGTAAGTTCTGGATCTGAAAAAAAAATTTGAACATCCAAAATGGAAATGCACAAAAGCTAAGTGATATAATTCCAAAAAGTATATGTGATTTTTAATGATAGGCAAAAAGTGGGTTGTTAAACATCCAACCACTTGAGAATTTGATTTTTTCTACTCCTTAAATTTTTTGAATGATTAGGTTACTTGCATCCTCAACAAGTTTCTAGCATGCATGTCCACCACATTTAAAGCATGTTAGGATCAGTTAGAAGTCCCTTTCTTATAAAATTCCACCAAGCTTATTATTAGAGGTTTTGCTAGTGGAATTTCCCAAACATGGATAACAAAATCTTGGAGTTCATTTTTAGTGCGTTCACTTACATTTATTATACTTTTCTAATTTATTTGCAAAAAATTTTCATTTTGTTATGCCTCATATCGTTTTTGTTTACGAGAAAAATGGGAGAGTGAGTTTTCGATCTGAAAAAAAATTTGAACATCCAAAATGGAAATGCACAAAAGCTGAGAGAGATAATTCCAAAATGTATCTTTGATTTTTAAAGATACTCAAAAAGTGGGTTGTTAAACATCCAACCACTTGAGAATTTGATTTTTTCTACTCGAAATTTTTAGATCATTAGGTTACTTGCATCCTCAACATGTTTCTGGCATGCATGTCCACCACATTTAAAACATGTTTGGATCAATTAGAAGTCTCATTCCTATAAAATTCCACCAAGCTTATTATTAGGGGTTGTGCTAGTGGAATTTCCCAAACAAGGATAAAAAAATCTTTGAGTTCATTTTTAGAGCGTTCACTTACATTTATTATAGTTTTCAAATTTATTTGCATAAACTTTTCATTTAATTATGCCCCTTGTCTTTTTTGTTTATATGAAAAAAGGGAGAGTATGTTTTGGATCTGAAGAAGAATATGAACATCCAAAATGGAAATGTACAAAAGCAGAGAGAGATAATTCCAAAAAGTATCTATGATTTTTAAGGATAGTCAAAAAGTGGGTTGTCAACATCCAACCACTTGAGAATTTGATTTTTTCTACTCCTTGAAATTTTTGGATCATTAGGTCACTTGAATCCTCAACATGTTTCTCGCAACCATGTCCACAACGTTTAAAGCATTTTAGGATCAGTTAGAAGTCTCTTTCCTATAAAATTCCACCAAGCTTATTATTAGGGGTTGTACTAGTGGAATTTCCTAAACAAGGATAACAAAATCTTGGAGTTCATTTTTAGTGTGTTCACTTACATTATTATAGTTTTCAAAGTTATTTGCATAAAATTTTCATTTTGTTATGCCTCATATCTTTTTTGTTTACGAGAAAAATGGGAGAGTGAATTTTGGATGTGAAAAAAAATTTGAACATCCAAAATGGAAATGCGCAAAAGCTGAGAGAGATAATTCCAAAAAGTATATGTGATTTTTAAGGATAGTCAAAGAGTGGGTTGTTAAACATCCAACCACTTGAGAATTTGATTTTTTCTACTTCTTGAAATTTTTGGATCATTAGGTCACTTTCATCCTCAACATGTTACTGGCATGCATGTCCACCACATTTAAAGCATGTTAGGATCAGTTAGAAGCCCCTTTCTTATAAAATTCCACCAAGCTTATTATTAGGGGTTGTCCTAGTGGAATTTCCAGAACAAGGATAACAAAATCTTGGATTTCATTTTTAGTGCGTTCACTTACATTTATTATAATTTTCAAATTTTTTTGCATAAAATTTTTGTTTTGTTATGCCTCATATCATTTTGGTTTACGAGAAAAATGGGAGAGTGAGTTTTGGATCTAAAAAAAAATTTGAACATCCAAAATGGAAATGCACAAAAGCTGAGAGAGATAATTCCAAAAAGTATCTTTGATTTTTAACGATAGTCAAAAAGTGGGTTGTTAAACATCCAACCACTTGAGAATTTGATTTTTTCTACTCGAAATTTTTGGATCATTAGGTTACTTGCATCCTCAACATGTTTCTGGCATGCATGACCACCACATTTAAAACATGTTTGGATCAATTAGAATTCTCATTCCTATAAAATTCCACCAAGCTTATTATTAGGGGTTGTGCTAGTGGAATTTCCCAAACAAGGATAAAAAAATCTTTGAGTTCATTTTTAGAGCGTTCACTTACATTTATTATAGTTTTCAAATTTATTTGCATAAACTTTTCATTTAATTATGCCCCTTGTCTTTTTTGTTTATATGAAAAAAGGGAGAGTATGTTTTGGATCTGAAGAAGAATATGAACATCCAAAATGGAAATGCACAAAAGCAGAGAGAGATAATTCCAAAAAGTATCTATGATTTTTAAGGATAGTCAAAAAGTGGGTTGTCAACATCCAACCACTTGAGAATTTTATTTTTTCTACTCCTTGAAATTTTTGGATCATTAGGTCACTTGAATCCTCAACATGTTTCTCGCAACCATGTCCACAACGTTTAAAGCATTTTAGGATCAGTTAGAAGCCCCTTTCTTATAAAATTCTACCAAGCTTATTATTAGGGGTTGTCCTAGTGGAATTTCCAGAACAAGGATAACAAAATCTTGGATTTCATTTTTAGTGCGTTCACTTACATATATATTATTGTTTTCAAATTTTTTTGCATAAAATTTTGGTTTTTTTATGCCTCATATCTTTTAATTCACGAGAAAAATGGGAGAGTGAGTTTTGGATCTGAAAAAGAATATGAACATCCAAAATGGAAATGCACAAATGCTGAGTGAGATAATTCCAAAAAGTATCTGTGATTTTTAAGGATAGGCAAAAAGTGGGTTGTAAAACATCAGACCACTTGAGAATTTGATTTTTTCTACTCATTGAAATTTTTGGATCATTAGGTCACTTGCATCCTCAACATGTTTCGTGCATTCATGTCCACCACTTTTAAAGCATGTTAGGATCAGTTAGAAGTCCCTTTCCTATCAAATTCCACCATGGTTATTATTAGGGGTTGTACTAGTGGAATTTCCCAAACCTGGATAACAAAACCTTGGAGTTCATTTTTAGTGCGTTCACTTACATTTATTATAATTTTCAAATTTTTTTGCATAAAATTTTTGTTTTGTTATGCCTCATATCGTTTTGGTTTACGAGAAAAATGGGAGAGTGAGTTTTGGATCTAAAAAAAAATTTGAACATCCAAAATGGAAATGTAGAAAAGCTGAGAGAGATAATTCCAAAAAGTATCTTTGATTTTTAAGGATAGTCAAAAAGTGGGTTGTTAAACATCCAACCACTTGAGAATTTGATTTTTTCTACTCGAAATTTTTGGATCATTATGTTACTTGCATCCTCAACAGGTTTCTGACATGCATGTCCACCACACCTAAAGCTTGTTAGGATCTGTTAGAAGTCCCTTTCTTATAAAATTCCACCAAGTTTATTGATAGGGGTTGTACTAGTGGAATTTCCCAAACATGGATAACAAAACCTCGGAGTTCATTTTTAGTGCGTTCACTTACATTTATAATTCTTTTCAAATTTGTTTGCATAAAATTTTCATTTTGTTATGCCTCATATCTTTTTTGTTTACGAGAAAAATGGGAGAGTTAGTTTTGGATATGAAAAAAAATTTGAACATCCAAAATGGAAATGCACAAAAGCTATGAGAGATAATTCCAAAAAGTATCTGTGATTTTTAAGGACAGGCAAAAAGTGGGTTGTTAAACATCTAACCACTTGTGAATTTGATTTTTTCTACTCGTTGAAAGTTTTGGATCATTAGGTCACTCTCATCCTGAACATGTTTCTGGCGTGCATGTCCACTACATTTAAAGCATGTTAGGATCAGTTAGAAGTCCCTTTCCTATAAAATTCCACCAAGCTTATTATTAGGGGTTGTCCTCCTGGAATTTCCAGAACAAGGATAACAAAATCTTGGAGTTCATTTTTAGTGCGTTCATATACATTTATTATATATTTCAAATTTTTTTGCATAAAATTTTTATTTATTTATGCCACATATCGTTTTTTTTACGAAAAAAATGGGAGTGTGAGATTTGGATCTGAAAAAAAATTTGAACATCCAAAATGGAAATGCACAAAAGCTGAGAGAGATAATTCCAAAAAGTATCTGCAATTTTTATGGATAGTCAAAAATTGGGTTGTTAAACATCCAACCACTTGAGAATTTGATTTTTTCTACTCCTTAAAATTTTTGGATTATTAGGTCACTTGCGTCCTCAACATGTTTCTGGCATGCATATCCATCACATTTAAAGCATGTTAGGATCAGTTAGAAATCCCTTTGTTATAAAATTCCACCAAGCTTTTTATTAGGGGTTGTATTAGTGCAATTTCCAAAAGATGGATAACAAAACCTCGGAGTTCATTTTTAGTACGTTCACTTATAATTCTTTTCAATTTTTTTTGCAGAAAATTTTCATTTTGTTATGCCTCATATCTTTTTTGTTTACAAGAAAAATGGGAGACTAAGTTTTGGATAGAAAAAAAAATTTAAATAACCAAAATGGAAATGCACAAAAGCTATGAGAGATAATTCCAAAAAGAATCTGTGATTGTTAAGGATAGGCAAAAAGTGGGTTGTTAAACATTCAACCACATTAGAATTTGATTTTTTCTACTTCTTGAAATTTTTGGATGATAAGGTCACTTGCATACTCAACATGTTACTGGCGTGCATCTCCACCATATTTAAAGCATGTTAGGATCAGTTAGAAGTCCCTTTCTTATAAAATTCCACCAAGCTTATTATTAGGGGTTGTCCTAGTGGAATTTCCAGAACAAGGATAAAAAAATCTTGGAGTTCATTTTTAGTGCGTTCACTTACATATATATTATAGTTTTCAAATTTTTTTGCATAAAATTTTTGTTTTTTAATGCTGCATATCATTTTTGTTTACGAGAATAATGGGAGAGTGAGTTTTGGATCTGAAAAAAAATTTGAACATCCAAAATGGAAATGCACAAAAGCTGAGAGACATAATTCCAAAAAGTATTTGTGGTCTTTAAGGATAGTAAAAAAGTGGGTTGTTAAAAATCCAACCACTTGAGAATTTGATTTTTTCTACTGCTTGAAATTTTTGGATCATTAGGTCACTTGCATCCTCAACATGTTTCTGGCAAGCATGTCCACCACGTTTAAAGTATGTTAGGATCAGTTAGAAGTCCCTTTCCTATAAAGTTCTACCAAGCTTATTATTAGGGGTTGTACTAGTGGAATTTCCCAAACCTGGATAACAAAACCTCGTAGTTCATTTTTAGTGCGTTCACTTATAATTCTTTTCAAATTTTTTTGCATAAAATTTTCTTTTTGTTATGCCTCATATCTTTTTTGTTTACGAGAAAAATGGGAGAGTTAGTTTTGGATCTGAAAAAAAATTTGAACATCCAAAATGGAAATGCTCAAAAGCTATGAGAGATAATTCCAAAAAGTATCTGTGATTTTTAAGGATAGGCAAAAAGTGGGTTGTTAAACATCCAACCACTTGATAATTTGATTTTTTCTACTCCTTGAAATATTTGGATCATTAGGTCACTTGCATCCTCAACATGTTTTTAGCGTGCATGTGCACCACATTTAAAGCATGTTAGAATCAGTTAGAAGTCCCTTTGCTTTAAAATTCCACCAAGCTTATTATTAGGGGTTGTCCTAGTGGAATTTCCCAAACAGGGATAACAAAACCAGGGAGTTCAGTTTTAGTGCGTTCACTTACATTTATTATAGTTTTCAAATTTATTTGCATAAAATTTTTACTTTGTTATGCCTCATATCGTTTTTGTTTACGAGAAAAATGGGAGAGAGTTTTGGATTTGAAAAAAAAATTGAAATTCCGAAATGGAAATGCATAAAAGCCGAGGGAGATAATTCCAAAAAGTATCTGTGATTTTTAAGGATAGTAAAAAAGTGGGTTGTTAAACATCCAACCACTTGAGAATTTGAGTTTTTCTACTTCTTGAAATTTTTGGATCATTAGGTCACTTGCATCCTCAACATGTTTCTGGCATGCATGTCCACCACATTTAAAGCATGTTAGGATCAGTTAGAAGTCCCTTTCCTCTAATATTTCACCAAACATATTATTATGGGCTGTACTAGTGGAATTTCCTAAACATAAATAAGAAAACCTTGGTGTTCATTTTTAGTGCGTTCGCTTACATTTATTATTGTTTTCAACTTTTGTTGCATAAAATTTTCATTTTGGTATAACTCATATCGTTTTTGTTTACGAGAAAGATGGGAGCATGAGTTTTGGATTTGAAAAAAAAATTTGAACATCCAAAATGGAAATGCAGAATGTTGAGAGAGATAATTCCAAAAAGTATCTGTGATTTTTAAAGTTAGGCAAAAAGTGGGTTGTTAAACATCCAACAACTTGAGAATTTGATTTTTTCTACTGCTTGAAATTCTTGGATCATTAGGGCACTTGCATCCGCAACATGTTTCTGGCATTCATGTCCACCACGTTTAAAGCATGTTAGGATGAGTTAGAAGTCCCTTTCCTATAAAATTCCACCAAGCTTATTATTAGGGGTTGTACTACTGGAATTTCCCAAACATGGATAACAAAACCTTGAAGTTCATTTTTAGTGCGTTCACTTACATTTTCTATAGTTTTCAAATTTTTTTGCATAAATTTTTTTTTTTGTTATGCCTCATATCGTTTTCGTTTACGAGAAAAATGGGAGAGAGAGTTTTGGATCTGAAAAAAAATTTGAACATCCAAAATGGAAATGCACAAAAGCTGAGAGAGATAATTCCAAAAAGTATCTGTGATTTTTAAGGATAGTCAAAAAGTGGGTTGTTAAACATCCAACCACGTGACAATTTGATTTTTTCAACTCCTAGAAATTTTTGGATCATTAGGTTACTTGTATCCACAACATGTTTCTGGCATGCATGTCCACCACATTTAAAGCAAGTTAGGATCAGTTAGAAGTCCCTTTCCTATAAAATTCCTCCAAGCTTATTATTAGGGGTTGTACTAGTGGAATTTCCTAAACATGGATAACAAAACCTCGGAGTTCAGTTTTAGTGCGTTCACTTACATTTATAATTCCTTTCAAATCTTTTGCATAAAACTTTCATATTGTTATGCCTCATATCTTTTTTGTTTACGAGAAAAATGGGAGAGTTAGTTCTGGATCTGAAAAAAAATTTGAACATCCAAAATGGAAATGCACAAAAGCTAAGTGATATAATTCCAAAAAGTATCTGTGATTTTTAAGGATAGGAAAAAAGTGGGTTGTTAAACATCCAACCACTTGAGAATTTAATTTTTTCTACTCCTTAAAATTTTTGAATCAGTTAGAAGCATCCTCAACAAGTTTCTGGCATGCATGTCCACCACATTTAAAGCATGTTAGGATCAGTTAGAAGTCCCTTACCTATAAAATTCCACCAAGCTTATTATTAGAGGTTGTGCTAGTGGAATTTCCCAAACATGGATAACAAAATCTTGGAGTTCATTTTTAGTGCGTTCACTTACATTTATTATACTTTTCATATTTATTTGCAAAAAAATTTCATTTTGTTATGCATCATATCGTTTTTGTTTACGAGACAAATGGGAGAGTGAGTTTTAGATCTGAAAAAAAATTTGAACATCCAAAATGGAAATGCACAAAAGCTGAGAGAGATAATTCCAAAATGTATCTTTGATTTTTAAGGATTGTCAAAAAGTGGGTTGTTAAACATCCAACCACTTGAGAATTTGATTTTTTCTACCCGAAATTTTTAGATCATTTGGTTACTTGGGTCCTGAACATGTTTCTAGCATGCATGTCCACCACATTTAAAACATGTTTGGATCAATTAGAAGTCTCATTCCTATAAAATTCCACCAAGCTTATTAGTAGGGGTTGTGCCAGTGGAATTTTCCAAACACGGATAAAAAAATCTTTGAGTTCATTTTTTGTGCGTTCACATACATTTATTATAGTTTTCAAATTTATTTGCATAATCTTTTCATTTTGTTATGCCCCATATCTTTTTTGTTTCCATGAAAAAAGGGAGAGTATGTTTTGGATCTGAAGAAGAATATGAACATCCAAAATGGAAATGCATAAAAGCTGAGAGAGATAATTCCAAAAAGTATCTATGATTTTTAAGGATAGTCAAAAAGTGGGTTGTTAACATCCAACCACTTGAGAATTTCATTTTTTCTACTCCTTGAAATTTTTGGATCATTAGGTCACTTGAATACTCAACATGTTTCTCGCAACCATGTCCACAACGGTTAAAGCATTTTAGGATCAGTTAGAAGTCTCTTTCCTAAAAAATTCCACCAAGCTTATTATTAGGGGTTGTACTAGTGGAATTTCCCAAACAAGGATAACAAAATCTTGGAGGTCATTTTTAGTGCGTTCACTTACATTTATTATAGTTTTCAAATTTATTTGCACAAAATTTTCATTTTTTCATGCCTCATATCTTTTTTGTTTACGAGAAAAATGGGAGAGTGAATTTTGGATGTGAAAAAAAATTTGAACATCCAAAATGGAAATGCGCAAAAGCTAAGAGAGATAATTCCAAAAAGTATATGTGATTTTTAAGGATAGTCAAAAAGTGGGTTGTTAAACATCCAACCACTTGTGAATTTGATTTTTTCTACTTCTTGAAATTTTTGGATCATTAGGTCACTTGCATCCTCAACAGGTTTCTAGCATTCATGTCCACCACGTTTAAAGCATGTTAGGATCAGTTAGAAGTCCCTTTCCTATAAAATTCCACCTAACTTATTATTAGGGGTTGTACTAGTGGAATTTCCCAAAGATGGATAACAAAACCTTGGAGTTCATTTTTAGTGCGTTCACTTACATTTATTATAGTTTTCAAATTTATTTGCATAAAAATTTCATTTTGTTATGCCTCATATCTTTTTTGTTTACGAGAAAAATGGGAGAGTGAGTTTTGGATCTGAAAAAGAATATGAACATCCAAAATGGAAATGCACAAATGCTGAGAGAGATAATTCCAAAAAGTATCTGTGATTTTTAAGGATAGGCAAAAAGTGGGTTGTTAAAATCCAACCACTTGAGAATTTGATTTTTTCTACTCGTTCAAATTTTTGGATCATTAGGTCACTTGCATCCTCAACATGTTTTTGGGATTCATGTCCACCACTTTTAAAGCATGTTAGGATCACTTAGAAGTCCCTTTCATATAAAATTCCACCAAGCTTATTATTAGGGGTTGTACTAGTGGAATTTGAAAAACATGGATAACAAAACCTTGGAGTTCATTTTTAGTGCGTTCACTTACATTTATTATAATTTTCAAATTTTTTTGCATAAAATTTTTGTTTTGTTATGCCTCATATCATTTTGGTTTACAAGAAAAATGGGAGAGTGAGTTTTGGATCTAAAAAAAAATTTGAACATCCAAAATGGAAATGCACAAAAGCTATGAGAGATAATTCCAAAAAGTATCTGTGATTTTTAAGGATAGGCAAAAAGTGGGTTGTTAAACATCCAACCACTTGATAATTTGATTTTTTCTACTCCTTGAAAATTTTGGATCATTAGGTCACTTGCATCCTCAACATGTTTCTAGCGTGCATGTCCACCACATTTAAAGCATGTTAGAATCAGTTAGAAGTCCCTTTGCTTTAAAATTCCACCAAGCTTATTATTAGGGGTTGTGCTAGTGGAATTTCCCAAACATGGATAACAAAACCTAGGAGATCAGTTTTCGTGCGTTCATTTACATTTATTATAGTTTTCAAATTTATTTGCATAAAATTTTTACTTTGTTATGCCTCATATCGTTTTTGTTTACGAGAAAAATGGGAGAGTGAGTTTTGGATCAGAAAAAAAATTTGAACATCCAAAATGGAAATGCACAAAAGCCGAGGGAGATAATTCCAAAAAGTATTTGTGATTTTTAAGGATAGTAAAAAAGTGGGTTGTTAAATATCCAACCACTTGAGAATTTGAGTTTTTCTACTTCTTGAAATTTTTGGATCGTTAGTCACTTGCATCCTCAACATGTTTCTGGCATGCATGTCCACCACATTTAAAGCATGTTAGGATCAGTTAGAAGTCCCTTTCCTATAAAATTTCACCAAACATATTATTAGGGGTTGTACTAGTGGAATTTCCTAAACATAAATAAGAAAACCTTGGTGTTCATTTTTAGTACGTTCGCTTACATTTATTATTGTTTTCAACTTTTGTTGCATAAAATTTTCATTTTGGTATAACTCATATCGTTTTTGTTTACGAGAAAGATGGGAGCATGAGTTAAGGATTTGAAAAAAAATTTGAACAACCAAAATGGAAATACAGAATGTTGAGAGAGATAATTCCAAAAAGTATTTGTGATTTTTAAGGATAGGCAAAAAGTGGGTTGTTAAACATCCAACAACTTGAGAATTTGATTTTTTCTACTCCTTGAAATTTTTGGATCATTAGGTCACTTGCATCCGCAACATGTTTCTGGCATTCATGTCCACCACGTTTAAAGCATGTTAGGATGAGTTAGAAGTCCCTTTCCTATAAAATTCCACCAAGCTTATTATTAGCGGTTGTACTAGTGGAATTTCCCAAACATGGATAACAAAACCTTGAAGTTCATTTTTAGTGCATTCACTTACATTTATTATAGTTTTCAAATTTTTTTGCATAAAATTTTTATTTTGTTATACCTCATATCGTTTTCGTTTACAAGAAAAATGGGAGAGAGAGTTTTGGATCTGAAAAAAAATTTGAACATCCAAAATGGAAATGCACAAAAGCTGAGAGAGATAATTCCAAAAAGTATCTGTGATTTTTAAGGATAGTAAAAAAGTGGGTTGTTAAACATCCAACCACTTGAAAATTTGATTTTTTCAACTCCTTGAAATTTTTGGTTCGTTAGGTTACTTGCATCCTCAACATGCTTCTGGCATGCATGTCCACCACATTTAAAGCATGTTAGAATCAGTTAGAAGTCCCTTTCCTATAAAATTCCTCCAAACTTATTATTAGGGGTTGTACTAGTGGAATTTCCCAAACATGGATAACAAAACCTCGGAGTTCATTTTTAGTGCGTTCACTTACATTTATAATTCTTTTCAAATTCTTTTGCATAAAACTTTCATTTTGTTATGCCTCATATCTTTTTTGTTTACGAGAAAAATGGGAGAGTTAGTTTTGGATCTGAAAAAAAATTTGAACATCCAAAATGGAAATCCACAAAAGCTAAGTGATATAATTCCAAAAAGTATCTGTGATTTTTAAGGATAGGCAAAAAGTGGGTTGTTAAACATCCAACCAGTTGAAAATTTGATTTTTTCTACTCCTTAAAATTTTTGAATCATTAGGTTACTAGCATCCTCAACAAGTTTCTGGCATGCATGTCCACCACATTTAAAGCATGTTAGGATCAGTTAGAAGTCCCTTTCCTATAAAATTCCACCAAGCTTATTATTAGAGGTTGTGCTAGTGGAATTTCCCAAACATGGATAAAAAAATCTTGGATTCATTTTTAGTGCGTTCACTTACATTTATTATACTTTTCAAATTTATTTGCAAAAAATTTTCATTTTGTTATGCCTCATATCGTTTTTGTTTACGAGAAAATTGGGATGAGTGAGTTTTCGATCTGAAAAAAAATTTGAACATCCAAAATGGAAATGCACAAAAGCTGAGAGAGATAATTCCAAAATGTATCTTTGATTTTTAAGGATAGTCAAAAAGTGGGTTGTTAAACATCCCACCACTTGAGAATTTGATTTTTTCTACCCGAAATTTTTACATCATTAGGTTACTTGCATCCTCAACATGTTTCTGGCATGCATGTCTACCACATTTAAAACATGTTTTGATCAATTAGAAGTCTCATTCCTATAAAATTCCACCAAGCTTCTTATTAGGGGTTGTGCTAGTGGAATTTCCCAAACAAGGATAAAAAAATCTTTGAGTTCATTTTTAGTGCGTTCACTTACATTTATTATAGTTTTCAAATTTATTTGCATAAACTTTTCGTTTTGTTATGCCCCATATCTTTTTTGTTTACATGAAAAAAGGGAGAGTATGTTTTGGATCTGAAGAAGAATATGAACATCCAAAATGGAAATGCACAAAAGCTGAGAGAGATAATTCCAAAAAGTATCTATGATTTTTAAGGATAGTCAAAAAGTGGGTTGTTAACATCCAACCACTTGAGAATTTGATTTTTTCTACTCCTTGAAATTTTTGGATCATTAGGTCACTTGATTCCTCAACATGTTTCTCGCAACCATGTCCACAACGTTTAAAGCATTTTAGGATCAGTTAGAAGTCTCTTTCCTAAAAAATTCCACCAAAGCTTATTATTAGGGGTTGTACTAGTGGAATTTTCCAAACAAGGATAACAAAATCTTGGAGTTCATTTTTAATGCGTTCACTTACATTTATTATAGTTTTTAAATTTATTTGCATAAAATTTTCATTTTGTTATGCCTCATATCAATTTTGTTTACGAGAAAAATGGGAGAGTGAATTTTGGATGTGAAAAAAAATTTGAACATCCAAAATGGATATGCGCAAAAGCTGAGAGAGATAATTCCTAAAAGTATATGTGATTTTTAAGGATAGTCAAAAAGTGGGTTGTTAAACATCCAACCACTTGAGAATTTGATTTTTTCTTCTTCTTGAAATTTTTGGATCATTGGGTCACTTGCATCCTCAACTTGTTTCTAGCATTCATGTCCACCACATCTAAAGCATGTTTGGATCAGTTAGAAGTCCCTTTCTTATAAAATTCCACCAAGCTTATTGATAGCGGTTGAACTAGTGGAATTTCCCAAACATGGATAACAAAACCTCAGAGTTAATTTTTAGTGCGTTCACTTACATTTATAATTCTTTTCATATTTTTTTGCATAAAATTTTCATTTTGTTATGCCTCATATCTTTTTTTTTTACGAGAAAAATGGGAGAGTTAGTTTTGGATCTGAAAAAAAATTTGAACATCCAAAATGGAAATGCACAAAAGCTATGGGAGATAATTCCAAAAAGTATCTGTGAGTTTTAAGGATAGGCAAAAAGTGGGTTGTTAAACATCCAACCACTTGAGAATTTGATTTTTTCTACTTCTTGAAATTTTTGGATCATTAGGTCACTTGCACCTCAACATGTTTCTGGCATTCATGTCCACCACGTTTAAAACATGTTAGGATCAGTTAGAAGTCCCTTTCCTATAAAATTCCACCAAGCTTATTATTAGGGGTTGTACTAGTGGAATTTCCCAAACATGGACAACAAAACCTTGGAGTTCATTTTTAGTGCGTTCACTTACATTTATTATAGTTTTCAAATTTTTTTTCATAAAATTTTTATTTTGTTATGCCTCATATCATTTTGGTTTACGAGAAAAACGGGAGAGTGAGTTTTGGATCTGAAAAAAAATTTTAACATCCAAAATGGAAATGCACAAATGCTGAGAGAGATAATTCCAAAAAGTATCTTTGATTTTTAAGGATAGTCAAAAAGTGGGTTGTTAAACATCCAACCACTTGAGAATTTGATTTTTTCTCCTCCTTGAAATTTTTGGATCATTAGGTTACTTGCATCCTCAACATGTTTCTGGCATGCATGTCCACCACATTTAAAGCATGTTAGGATCATTTAGAAGTCCCTTTCCTATAAAATTCCACCAAGCTTATTGATAGGGGTTGTACTAGTGGAATTTCCCAAACATGGATAACAAAACCTCAGAGTTCATTTTTAGTGCGTTCACATACTTTTATAATTCTTTTCAAATTTTTTTGCATAAAATTTTCATTTTGTTATGCCTCATATCTTTTTTGTTTACGAGAAAAATGGGAGAGTTAGTTTTGGATATGAAAAAAAATTTGAACATCCAAAATGGAAATGCACAAAAGCTATGGGAGATAATTCCAAAAAGTATCTGGGATTTTTAAGGATAGGCAAAAAGTGGGTTGTTAAACATCTAACCTCTTGAGAATTTGATTTTTTCTACTCCTTGAAAGTTTTGGATCATTTGGTCACTCTCATCCTCAACATGTTTCTGGCGTGCATGTTCACTACATTTAAAGCATGTTAGGATCAGTTAGAAGTCCCATTCCTATAAAATTCCTCCAAGCTTATTATTAGGGGTTGTCCTACTAGAATTTCC
The DNA here is from genome assembly GCF_029961685.1 of Aristolochia californica. Taxonomy (NCBI): domain Eukaryota; kingdom Viridiplantae; phylum Streptophyta; class Magnoliopsida; order Piperales; family Aristolochiaceae; genus Aristolochia; species Aristolochia californica. Next base: position 17,138,108 of record NW_027181815.1, on the reverse strand, counting down.
AGAACAAGGATAACAAAATATTGGAGTTCATTTTTAGTGCGTTCATATACATTTCTTATATATTTCAAATTTTTTTGCAAAATTTTTATTTATTTATGCCACATATCGTTTTTTTTTACGGAAAAAATGGGAGAGTGAGATTTGGATTTGAAAAAAAATTTGAACATCCAAAATGGAAATGCACAAAAGCTGAGAGAGATAATTCCAAAAAGTATCTGCAATTTTTATGGATAGTCAAAATTGTGTTGTTAAACATCAAACCACTTGAGAATTTGATTTTTTCTACTCCTTTAAATTTTTGGATCATTAGGTCACTTGCATCCTCAACATGTTTCTGGCATGCATATCCATCACATTTAAAGCATGTTAGGATTAGTTAGAAGTCCCTTTCTTATAAAATTCCACCAAGCTTTTTATTAGCGGTTGTACTAGTGCAATTTCCCATAGATGGATAACAAAACCTCAGAGTTCATTTTTAGTACGTTCACTTATAATTCTTTTCAATTTTTTTTGCATAAAATTTTCATTTTGTTATGCCTCATCTCTTTTTTTTTTGAAAGAAAAATGGGAGAGTTAGTTTTGGATCAGAAAAAAAATTTAAACAACCAAAATGGAAATGCACAAAAGCTCTGAGAGATAATTCCAAAAAGTATCTGTGATTTTTAAGGATAGGCAAAAAGTGGGTTGTCAAACATTCAACCACATTAGAATTTGATTTTTTTTACTTCTTGAAATTTTTTGATCATTAGGACACTTGCATCCTCAACATGTTTCTAGCAACCATGTCCACCACGTTTCTAACATCCAAAATGGAAATGTACAAAAGCTGAGACAGATAATTCCAAAAAGTATCTTTGATTTTTAAGGATAGTCAAAAAGTGGGTTGTTAAACATCCAACCACTTGAGAATTTGATTTTTTCTACTCGAAATTTTTAGATCATTAGGTTACTTACATCCTCAACATGTTTCTGGCATGCATGTCCACCACATTTAAAACATGTTTGGATCAATTAGAAGTCTCATTCCTATAAAATTCCACCAATCTTATTATTAGGGGTTGTGCTAGTGGAATTTCCCAAACAAGGATAAAAAAATCTTTGAGTTCATTTTTAGTGCGTTCACTTACATTTATTATAGTTTTCAAATTTATTTACATAAACTTTTCATTTTGTTATGCCCCATATCTTTTTTGTTTACATGAAAAAAGGGAGAGTGAGTTTTGGATGTGAAGAAGAATATGAACATGCAAAAATGGAAATGCACAAAAGCTGAGGGAGATAATTCCAAAAAGTATCTATGATTTTTAAGGATAGTCAAAAAGTGGGTTGTTAACATCCAACCACTTGAGAATTTGATTTTTTCTACTCCTTGAAATTTTTGGGTCATTAGGTCAATTGAATCCTCAAAAAGTTTCTCGCAACCATGTCCACAACGTTTAAAGCATTTTAGGATCAGTTAGAAGTCTCTTTCCTATAATATTCCACCAAGCTTATTATTAGGGGTTGTACTAGTGGAATTTCCCAAACAAGGATAACAAAATCTTGGAGTTCATTTTTAGTGCGTTTACTTACATTTATTACAGTTTTCAAATTAATTTCCATAAAATTTTCATTTTGTTATGCCTCATATCTTTTTTGTTTACGAGAAAAATGGGAGAGTGAATTTTTTATCTGAAAAAAAATTTGAACATCCAAAATGGAAATGCGCAAAAGCAGAGAGAGATAATTCCTAAAAGTATATGTGATTTTTAAGGATAGTCAAAAAGTGGGTTGTTAAACATCCAACCACTTGAGAATTTGATTTTTTCTACTCCTTGAAATTTTTGGATCATTGGGTCACTTGCATCCTCAACATGTTTCTGGCAAGCATGTCCACCACATTTAAAGCTTGTTAGGATCAGTTAGAAGTCCCTTTCCTATAAAATTCCTCCAAACTTTTTATTAGGGGTTGTGCAAGAGGAATTTCCCAAACATGGATAACAAAATCTTGGAGTTTATTTTTAGTGCGTTCACTTACATTTATTACAGTTTTCAAATTTATTAGCATAACATTTTTATTTAGTTATGCCTCATATTGTTTTTATTTACGAGAAAGATGGGACAGCGAGTTTTCGATCTGAAAAAATATTTGAACATCCAAAATGGAAATGCACAAAAGCTGAGAGAGATAATTCCAAAAATTATCTGTGATTTTTAAGGATAGTGAAAAAGTGGGTTGTTATACTTCCAACCACTTGAGTATCTGATTTTTTCTACTCCTTGAAATTTTTGGATCATTAGGTTACTTGGATCGTCAACATGTTTGTGGCAAGCATGTCCACCACATTTAAAGCTTGTTAGGATCAATTAGAAGTCCCTTTCCTATAAAGTTCCTCCAAGCTTATTATTAGGGGTTGTACTAGTGGAATTTCCCAAACCCGGATAACAAAACCACGGAGTTCATTTTTAGTGCGTTCACTAATAATTCTTTTCAAATCTTTTTGCATAAAATTTTCTTTTTGTTATGCCTCATAGCTTTTTTGTTTACGAGAAAAATGGGAGAGTTAGTTTTGGATCTGAAAAAAAATTTGACAATCCAAAATGGAAATGCAAAAAAGCTATGAGAGATAATTCCAAAAAGTATCTGTGATTTTTAAGGATAGTCAAAAAGTGGGTTGTTAAACATCCAACCACTTGGGAATTTGATTTTTTCTACTCCTTGAAATTTTTGGATCATTAGGTTACTTGCATCCACAACATGTTTCTGGCAAGTATGTCCACCACATTTAAAGCTTGTTAGGATCAGTTAGAAGTCCCTTTCCTATAAAGTTCCACCAAGCTTATTATTAGGGGTTGTAGTAGTGGAATTTCCCAAACCAGGATAACAAAACCTCGGAGTTCATTTTTAGTGTGTTCACTTATAATTCTTTTCAAATTTTTTTGCATAAAATTTTCATTTTGTTATGCCTCATATCTTTTTTGTTTACGAGAAAAATGGGAGAACGAGTTTTGGATCCGAAAAAAATTTTGAACATCCAAAATGGAAATGCACAAAAGTTGACAGAGATAATTCCAAAAAGTATCTGTGATTTTTAAGGATAGTCAAAAAGTGGGTTGTTAAACATCCAACCACTTGATTATCTGATTTTTTCTTCTCAAAATTTTTGGATCATTAGGTTCCTTTCATCCTCAACATATTTCTGGCATGCATGTCCAGCACATTTAAAACATGTTTGGATCAGTTAGAAGTCCCATTCCTATAAAATTTCACCAAGCTTATTATTAGGGGTTGTGCTAGTGGAATTTCCTAAACAAGGATAAAAAAATCTTAGAGTACATTTTTAGTGCGTTCACTTACATTTATTATAGTTTTCAAATTTATTTGCATAAACTTTTCATTTTGTTTTGCCTCATATCTTTTTTGTTTACAAGAAAAATGGGCAAGTGAGTTTTGGATCTGAAAAAAAATTTGAACATCCAAAATGGAAAAGCACAAAAGCTGAGAGAAATAACTCCAAAAAGTATCTGTGATTTTTATGGATAGTCAAAAAGTGGGTTCTTAAACATCCAACTACTTGAGAATTTGATTTTTTCTACTACTTGAAATTTTTGGATCATTAGGTCACTTGCATCCTCAACATGTTTCTGGCAAGCATGTCCACCACCTTTAAAGCATGTTAGGATGAGTTAGAAGTCCCTTTCCGATAAAACTCCACCAAGATTATTATTAGGGGTTGTACTAGTGCAATTTCCCAAACATGGATAACAAAACCTTGGAGTTCATTTTTAGTGCGTTCACTCACATTTATTATAGTTTTCAAATTTTTTCGCATAAAATTTTTATTTTGTTATGCCTCATATCGTTTTCGTTTACGAGAAAAATGGGAGACAGGGTTTTGGATCTGAAAAAAAATTTGAACATCTGAAATGGAAATGCACAAAAGCTTAGAGAGATAATTCCAAAAAGTATCTGTGATTTTTAAGGATAGTCAAAAAGTGGGTTGTTAAACATACAACCACTTGAGAATTTGATTTTTTCTACTCCTTGAAATTTTTGGATCATTAGGTCACTTGCATCCCAGACATATTTCTGGCAAGCATGTCCACCACGTTTAAAGCATGTTAGGATCAGTTAGAAGTCTTTTTCCTATAAAGTTCCACCAAGCTTATTATTAGGGGTTGTACTAGTGGAATTTCCCAAACTTGGATAACAAAACCTCGGAGTTCATTTTTAGTGCGTTCTCTAATAATTCTTTTCAAATTTTTTTGCATAAAATTTTCATTTTGTTATGCCTCATATCTTTTTTGTTTACGAGAAAAATGGGAGAGTTAGATTTGGATCTGAAAAAAAATTTGGACATCCAAAATGGAAATGCACAAATGCTTTGAGAGATAATTCCAAAATGTATCTATGATTTTTAAGGATAGTCAAAAAGTGGGTTGTTAAACATCCAACCACTTGGGAATTTGATTTTTTCTACTCCTTGAAATTTTTGGATCATTAGGTTACTTGCATCCTCAACATGTTTCTGGCATGCATGTCCACCACATTTAAAGCATGTTAGGATCAGTTAGAAGTCCATTTCCAATAAAATTCCACCAAGCTTATTATTAGGGGTTGTGATAGTGGAATTTCCCAAACATGGACAACAAAATCTTGGAGTTCATTTTTAGTGCGTTCACTTACATTTATTATACTTTTCAAATTTATTTGCATAAAATTTTTATTTTTCTTTGCCTCATATCTGTTTTGTTTATGAGAAAAATGGGAGAATGAGTTTTGGATCTGAAAAAAAATTTGAACATCCAAAAAGGAAATGCACAAAAGCCGAGAGAGATAATTTCAAAAAGTATCTGTGATTTTTAAGGATAGTGAAAAAGTGGGTTGTTAAACTTCCAACCACTTGAGTACCTGATTTTTTCTTCTCCTTGAAATTTTTGGATCATTAGGTTACTTGCATCCTCAACATGTTTCTGGCAAGCATGTCCACCATATTTAATGCTTGTTAGGATCAGTTAGAAGTCCCTTTCCTATAAAATTCCTCCAAGCTTTTTATTAAGGGTTGTGCTAGTGGAATTTCCCAAACATGGATAACAAAATCTTGGAGTTCATTTTTAGTGCGTTCACTTACATTTATTATAGTTTTCAAATTTATTAGCATAAAATTTTTATTTAGTTATGCCTCATATTGTTTTTGTTTACGAGAAAAATGGGAGAGTGAGTTTTGGATCTGAAAAAAAATTTGAACATCCAAAATGGAAATGCACAAAAGCTGATCGAGATAATTCCAAAAAGTATCTGTGATTTTTAAGGATAGTCAAAAAGTGGGTTGTTAAACATCCAACCACTTGAGAATTTGATTTTTTCTACTGCTTGAAATTTTTGGATCATTGGGTCACTTGCATCCTCAACATGTTTCTGGCAACCATGTTAGGATCAGTTAGAAGTCCATTTCCTGTAAAATTCCACCAAGCTTATTATTAGGGGTTACACTTGTGGAATTTCCCAAACAAGGATAACAAAATCTTGGATTTCATTTTTAGTTCGTTCACTTACATTTATTACAGTTTTCAAATTTTTTTGCATAAAATTTTTATTTATTTATGCCTCATATAGTTATTGTTTACAAGAAAAATGGTCAAGTGAGTTTTGGATCTGAAAAAAAATTTGAACATCCAAAATGGAAAAGCACAAAAGCTCAGAAAAATAATTCCAAAAAGTATATGTGATTTTTATGTATAGTCAAAAAGTGGGTTGTTAAACATCCAACTAATTGAGAATTTGATTTTTTCTACTGCTTGAAATTTTTGGATCATTAGGTCACTTGCATCCTCAACATGTTTCTGGCAAGCATGTCCACCACCTTTAAAGCATTATAAGATCAGTTAGAAGTCCCTTTCCTATAAAACTCCACCAAGATTATTATTAGGGGTTGTACTAGTGCAATTTCCCAAACATGGACAACAAAACCTTGGAGTTCATTTTTAGTGTGTTCACTTACATTTATTATGGTTTTCAAATTTATTTGCATAAAATTTTTATTTTGTTATGCCTCATATCGTTTTTGTTTAAGAGAAAAATGGGAGAGTGAGTTTTGGATCTGAAAAAAAATTTGAACATCCAAAATGGAAATGCACAAAAGCTGAGAGAGATAATTCCAAAAAGTATCTGTGATTTTTAAGGATAGTTAAAAAGTGGGTTGTTAAACATCCAACCACTTGATTATCTGATTTTTTATTTCTCGAAATTGTTGGATCATTAGGTTCCTTGCATCCTCAACATGTTTCTGGCATGCATGTCTAGCACATTGAAAACTTGTTTGGATCAGTTAGAAGTCCCATTCCTATAAAATTCCACCAAGCTTATTATTAGGGGTTGTGCTAGTGGAATTTCCCAAAAAAGGATAACAAAATCTTGGAGTTCATTTTTAGTGCCTTCACTTACATTTATTATAGTTTTCAAATTTACTTGCAAAATATTTTCATTTTGTTTATGCCTCATATTGTTTTTGTTTACGAGAAAAATGGGAGAGAGAGTTTTGAATCTGAAAAAAAATTTGAACATTCAAAAAGGAAATGTACAAAAGCTGAGAGAGATAATTCCAAAAAGTATCTTTGATTTTTAAGGATAGGCAAAAAGTGGGTTGTTAAACATCCAACCACTTGAGAATTTGATTTTTTCTACTCCTTGAAATTTTTGGGTCATTAGTTCACTTGCATCCTCAACATGTTTAATGCATGCATGTCCACCACATTTGAAGCATGTTAGGATCAGTTAGAAGTCCTTTTCCTCTAAAATTCCACCAAGCTTATTATTAGGGGTTGTGCTAGTGGAATTTCCCAAACATGGATAACAAAATCTTGGAGTTCATTTTTAGTGCGTTCACTTACATTTATTATAGTTTTCAAATTTATTGGCACAAAATTTTCTTTTTGTTATACCTCATATTTTTTTGTTTACAAGAAAAAAGGGACAGTGAGTTTTGGATCTGAAAAAGAATATGAACATCCAAAATGGAAATGCACAAATGCTGAGATAGATATTTCCAAAAAGTATCTTTGATCTTAAAGGATAGGCAAAAAGTGGGTTGTTAAACATCCAACTACTTGAGAATTTGATTTTTTCTACTCCTTGAAATTTTTGGGTCATTAGGTCACTTGCATCCTCAACATGTTTCTGATATGCATGTCCACCACATTTAAAGCATGTTAGGATCAGTTAGAAGTCCTTTTCCTATAAAATTCCACCAAACTTATTATTAGGGGTTGTACTAGTGGAATTTCCTAAACATAAATAAGAAAACCTTGGAGTTCATTTTTAGTGCGTTCACTTACATTTATTATAGTTTCAACTTTTTTTGCATAAAATTTTCATTTTGTTATGCCTCATATCTTTATTGTTTACTAGTAAAATGGGAGGGTGAGTTTTGGAACTGAAAAAAAATTTGAACTTCCAAAACGGAAATGCAGAAATGTTGAGAGAGATAATTCCAAAAAGTACCTGTGATTTTTAAGGATAGGCAAAAAGTGGGTTGTTAAACGTCCAACCACTTGAAAATTTGATTTTTTCTACTCCTTGAAATTTTTGCTCATTAGGTCACTTGCATCCTCAACATGTTTCCAGCATGCATGTCCACCAAATTTAAAGCATGTTAGGATCTGTTAGAAGTCCTTTTCATATAAAATACCACAAAACTTATTATTAGGGGTTGTACTAGTGGAATTTCCAAAATGTAAATAAGAAAACCTTGGAATTCATTTTTAGTGCGTTCGCTTACATTTATTATAGTTTCAAATTTTTTTCCATAAAATTTTCATTTTGTTATGCCTCATATCTTTTTTTTTTACGAGAAAAATGGGAGCGTGAGTTTTGGATCTGAAAAATAGTTTGAACATCCAAAATGGAAATGCAGAAATGTTGAGAGAGATAATTCCAAAAAGTACCTGTGATTTTTAAGGATAGGCAAAAAGTGGGTTGTTAAACAAACAACCACTTGAGAATTTGATTTTTTCTACTCCATGAAATTTTTGGATCATTAGGTCACTTGCATCCTCAACATGTTTTTGGCAAGCATGTCCACCACCTTTAAAGCTTTATAGGATCAGTTAAAAGTCCCTTTCGTAAAAAATTCCACCAAGATTATTATTAGGGTTGTACAAGTGGAATTTCCCAAACATGGATAACAAAACCTAGGAGTTCATTTTTAGTGCGTTCACTTACATTTATTATAGTTTTCAAATTTATTTGCATAAAATTTTTATTTTGTTATGCCTCATGTCGTTTTTGTTAACGTTAAAAATGGGACAGCGAGTTTTGAATCAGAAAAAAAATTTCAACATCCAAAATGGAAATGCACAAAAATTGAGAGAGATAATTCCAAAAAGTGTCTGTGATTTTTAAGGACAGTCAAAAAGTGGGTTGTTAAACATCCAACCACCTGAGAATTTGATTTTTTCTACTCCTTGAAATTTTAGGATCATTAGGTCACTTGCATCCTCAACATGTTTCTGGCATTCATGTCCACCACGTTTAAAGCATGTTAGGATCAGTTAGAAGTCCCATTCATATAAAATTCCACCAAGCATATTATTAGGGGTTTAAAAAGTGGAATTTCCGAAACATGGATGACAAATCCTTGGAGTTCAATTTTAGTGCGTTCACTTACATTTATTATAGTTTTCAAATTTTTTTGCATAAAATTTTTATTTTGTTATGCCTCATATCGTTTTTGTTTACGAGAAAAATGGGAGAGTGAGTTTTGGATCTGAAAAAAAATTGAACATCCAAAATGGAAATGCACAAAAGCTGAGAGAGATAATTCCAAACAGTATCTGTAATTTTTAAGGATAGTGAAAAAGTGGGTTGTTAAACATCCAACCATTTGAGAATTTGATTTTTTCTACTCCTAGAAATTTTTGGATCATTAGGTTACTTGCATCCTCAACATGTTTCTGGCATGCATGTTCACCACATTTAAAGCATGTTAGGATCAGTTAGAAGTCCCTTTCCTATAAAATATAACCAAGCTTTTTATTAGGGGTTGTGCTAGTGGAATTTCCCAAACATGGATAACAAAACCTAGGAGTTCATTTTTAGTGCGTTCACTTACATTTATTATAGTTTTCAAATTTATTTGCATAAATTTTTTTTTATTTATGCCTCATATCGTTTTTGTTTACAAGAAAAATGGGCAAGAGAGTTTTAGATCTGAAAAAAAATTTGAACATCCAAACTGGAAAAGCACAAAAGCTGAGAGAAATAATTCCAAAAAGTATCTGTGATTTTTATGGATAGTTAAAAAGTGGGTTGTTAAACATCCAAATACTTGAGAATTTGATTTTTTCTACTGCTTGAAATTTTTGGATCATTAGGTCACTTGCATCCTCAACATGTTTCTGGCAAGCATGTCCACCACCTTTAAAGCATTATAAGATCAGTTAAAAGTCCCTTTCCTATAAAACTCCACCAAGATTATTATTGGGGGTTCTACTAGTGCAATTTCCCAAACATGGATAACAAAACCTTGGGGTTCATTATTAGTGTGTCACTTACATTTATTATACTTTTCAAATTTATTTGCATAAAATTTTTATTTTGTTATGCCTCATATCGTTTTTGTTTACGAGAAAAATGGGAGAGTGAGTTTTGGATCTGAAAAAAATTTGAACATCCAAAATGGAAATGCACAAAAGCTGAGAGAGATAATTCCAAAAAGTTTCTGTGATTTTTAAGGATAGTCAAAAAGTGGGTTGTTAAACATCCAGCCACTTGATTATCTGATTTTTTCTTTCTCAAAATTTTTGGATCATTAGGTTCCTTACATCCTCAACATGTTTCTGGCATGCATGTCCAACACATTTAAAACTTGTTTGGATCAGTTAGAAGTCCCATTCCTATAAAATTCCACCACGCTTATTATTAGGGGTTGTGCTAGTGGAATTTCCCAAACAAGGATAACAAAATCTTGGAGTTCATTTTTAGTGCCTTCACTTACATTTATTATAGTTTTCAAATTTACTTGCAAAAAATTTTCATTTTGTTATGCCTCATATTGTTTTTGTTTACGAGAAAAATGGGAAAGTGAGTTTTGAATCTTAAAAAAAATTTGAACATCCAAAAAGGAAATGTACAAAATCTGAGAGAGATAATTCCAAAAAGTATCTTTGATTTTTAAGGATAGGCAAAAAGTGGGTTGTTAAACATCCAACCACTTGAGAATTTGATTTTTTCTACTCCTTGAAATTTTTGGGTCATTAGGTCACTTGCATCCTCAACATGTTTCATGCATGCATGTCCACCACATTTGAAGCATGTTAGGATCAGTTAGAAGTCCTTTTCCTATAAAATTCCACCAAGCTTATTATTAGGGGTTGTGCTAGTGGAATTTCCCAAACATGGATAACAAAATCTTGAAGTTCATTTTTAGAGCGTTCACTTACATTTATTATAGTTTTCAAATTTCTTTGCATAAAATTATCTTTTAGTTATGCCTCATATTTTTTTGTTTACAAGAAAAAAGGGACAGTGAGTTTTCGATCTTAAAAAGAATATGAACATCCAAAATGAAAATGCACAAATGCTGAGACAGATATTTCCAAAAAGTATCTTTGATTTTAAAGGATAGGCAAAAAGTGGGTTGTTAAACATCCAACCACTTGAGAATTTGATTTTTTATACTCCTTGAAATTTTTGGGTCATTAGGTCACTTGCATCCTCAACATGTTTCCAGCATGCATGTCCACCAAATTTAAAGCATGTTAGGATCAGTTAGAAGTCCTTTTCCTATAAAATTCCACCAAACTTATTATTAGGGGTTGTACTAGTGGAATTTCCTAAACATAAATAAGAAAACCTTGGAGTTCATTTTTAGTACGTTCACTTACATTTATTATAGTTTCAACTTTTTTTGCATAAAATTTTCATTTTGTTATGCCTCATGTCTTTTTTTTTTTAAGAGAAAAATGGGAGCGTGAGTTTCGGTTCTGAAAAATAGTTTGAACATCCAAAATGGAAATTTAGAAATGTTGAGAGAGATAATTCCAAAAAGTACCTGTGATTTTTAAGGATTGGCAAAAAGTGGGTTGTTAAACAAACAAACACTTGAGAATTTGATTTTTTTGACTTCTTGAAAATTTTGGATCATTAGGTCACTTGCATCCTCAACATGTTTCTGGCATGCATGTCCACCACCTTTAAAGCATTATAGGATCACTTAAAAGTCCCTTTCGTATAAAATTCCACCAAGATTATTATTAGGGGTTGTACTAGTGGAATTTCCCAAACATGGATAACAAAACCTAGGAGTTCATTTTTAGTGCGTTCACTTACATTTATTATAGTTTTCAAATTTATTTGCATAAAAGTTTGATTTTGTTATGCCTCATATCGTTTTTGTTAACGTGAAAAATGGGACAGTGAGTTTTGAATCTGAACAAAAATTTCAACATCCAAAATGGAAATGCACAAAAATTGAGAGAGATAATTCCAAAAATTGTCTGTGATTTGTAAGGATAGTCAAAAAGTGGGTTGTTAAACATCCAACCACTTGAGAATTTGATTTTTTCTACTCCTTGAAATTTTAGGATCATTAGGTCACTTGCATCCTCAACATGTTTCTGGCATTCATGTCCACCACGTTTAAAGCATGTTAGGATCAGTTAGAAGTCCCTTTCATATAAAATTCCACCAAGCTTATTATTAGGGTTTGTACAAGTGGAATTTCCGAAACATGGATGACGAATCATTGGAGTTCAATTTTAGTGCGTTCACTTACATTTATTATAGTTTTCACATTTTTTTGCATTAAATTTTTATTTTGTTATGCCTCATATCGTTTTTGTTTACGAGAAAAATGGGAGAGTGAGTTTTGGATCTGAAAAAAAATTGAACATCCAAAATGGAAATGCACAAAAGCTGAGAGAGATAATTCCAAACAGTATCTGTGATTTTTAAGGATAGTGAAAAAGTGGGTTGTTAAACATCCAACCATTTGAGAATTTGATTTTTTCTACTCCTTGAAATATTTGGATCATTAGGTTACTTGCATCCTCAACATGATTCTGGCATACATGTCCACCACATTTAAAGCATGTTAGGATCAGTTAGAAGTCCCTTTCCTATAAAATTCCACCAAGCTTTTTATTAGGGGTTGTGCTAGTGAAATTTCCCAAACATGCATAACAAAATCTTGGAGTTCATTTTTTGTGCGTTTACTTACATTTATTATACTTTTCAAATTTATTTGCATAAAATTTTCATTTTGTTTTGGCTCATATCTTTTTTGTTTACGAGAAAAATTGGAGAGTGAGTTTTGGATCTGAAAAAAAATTTGAACATCCAAAAAGGAAATCCACAAAAGCTAAGAGTGATAATTCCAAAAAGTATATGTGATTTTTAAGATGGTGAAAAAGTGGGTTGTGAAACATCCAACCACTTGAATATCTGATTTTTTCTACTCGAAATTTTTGGATCATTAGGTTACTTGCATCCTCAACATATTTCTGGCAAGCATGTCCACCACATTTAAAGCTTGTTAGGATCAGTTAGAAGTCCCTTTCCTATAAAATTCCTCCAAGCTTTTTATTAGGGGTTGTGCTAGTGGAATTTCCCAAACATGGATAACAAAATCTTGGAGTTTATTTTTAGTGCGTTCACTTACATTTATTACAGTTTTCAAATTTACTTGCAAAAATTTTCCTTTTGTTATGCCTCATATTATTTTTGTTTACAAGAAAAATTGGAGAGTGAGTTTTGGATCTGAAAAAAAATTTGAACATCCAAAAAGGAAATGCACAAGAGCTGAGAGAGATAAATCAAAAAGGTATCTGTGATTTTTAAGGATAGGCAAAAAGTGGGTTGTTAAACATCCTGCCACTTGAGAATTTGATTTTTTCTACTCCTTGAAATTTTTGGGTTATTAGGTCACTTGCATCCTCAACATGTTTCTAGCAGGCATGTCCACCACCTTTAAAGCATTATAGGATCAGTTAAAAGTCCCTTTCGCATAAAATTCCACCAAGATTATTATTACGGGTTGTACTAGTGGAATTTCCCAAACATGGATAACAAAACCTAGGAGTTCATTTTTAGTGCGTTCACTTACATTTATTATAGTTTTCAAATTTATTTGCATACAATTTTTATTTTGTTATGCCTCATATCATTTTTGTTTACGAGAAAAATGGGGGAGTGAGTTTTGAATCTGAAAAAAAATTTCAACATCCAAAATGGAAATGCACAAAAATTGAGACAGATAATTCCAAAAAGTGTCTTTGATTTTTAAGGATAGTCAAAAAGTGGGTTGTTAAATATCCAACCACTTGAGAATTTGATTTTTTCTACTCTTTGAAATTTTAGGATCATTAGGTCACTTGCATAGTCAACATGTTTCTGGCATTCATTTCCACCACGTTTAAAGCAAGTTAGGATCAGTTAGAAGTCCCTTTCATATAAAATTCCACCAAGCTTTTTATTAGGGGTTGTACTAGTGGAATTTCCGAAACATGGATGACAAATCCTTGGAGTTCAATTTTAGTGCGTTCACTTACATTTATTATAGTTTTCAAATTTTTTTGCATAAAATTTTTATTTTGTTATGCCTCATATCGTTTTTGTTTACGAGAAAAATGGGAGAGAGAGTTTTGGATCTAAAAAAAAATTGAACATCCAAAATGGAAATGCACAAAAGCTGAGAGAGATAATTCCAAACAGTATCTATGATTTTTAAGGATAGTGAAAAAGTGGGTTGTTAAATATCCAACCATTTGAGAATTTGATTTTTTCTACTCCTTGAAATTTTTGGATCATTAGGTTACTTGCCTCCTCAACATGTTTCTGGCATGCATGTCCACCACATTTAAAGCATGTTAGGATCAGTTAGAAGTCCCTTTCCTATAAAATTCCACCAAGCTTTTTATTAGGGGTTGTGCTAGTGGAATTTCCCAAACATGGATAACAAAATCTTAGAGTTCATTTTTTGTGCGTTTACTTACATTTATTATACTTTTCAAATTTATTTGCATAAAATTTTCATTTTGTTATGCCTCATATCTTTTTTGTTTACGAGAAAAATCAGAGAGTGAGTTTTGGATCTGAAAAAAAATTTTAACATCCAGAAAGGAAATCCACAAAAGCTGAGAGAGATAATTCCAAAAAGTATATGAGATTTTTAAGGATAGTGAAAAAGTGGGTTGTTAAACTTCCAACCACTTTAGTATCTGATTTTTTGTACTCCTTGAAATTTTTGGGTCATTAGGTCACTTGCATCCTCAACATGTTTCTGGCAAGCATGTCCACCACATTTAAAGCTTGTTAGGACCAGTTAGAAGTCCCTTTCCTATAAAATTCCACCAAGTTTATTATTAGGGGTTGTACTATTGGAATTTCCCAAACATGGATAACAAAACATTTGAGTTCATTTTTAGTGCGTTCACTTACATTTATTATAGCTTTCAAATTTATTTGCATAAAATTTTTATATTGTTGTGCCTCATATCATTTTTGTTTACGAGAAAAATGGGAGAGTGAGTTTTGGATCTGAAAAAAAATTTGAACATCAAAAATGAAAATGCACAAAAGCTGAGTGAGATAATTCCAAAAAGTATCTGTGATTTTTAAGGATAGTAAAAAAGTGGGTTGTTAAACATCCAACCACTTGAGAATTTGATTATTTCTATTCGAAATTTTTGGATCACTAGGTTACTTGCATCCTCAACATGTTTCTGGCATGCATGTACACCACATTTAAAACATGTTTGGATCAGTTAGAAGTCCCATTCCTATAAAATTCCTCCAAGCTTATTATTAGGGGTTGTGCTATTGGAATTTACCAAACATGGATAACATAATCTTGGAGTTCATTTTTAGTGCGTTCACTTACATTTATTATACTTTTCAAATTTATTTGCATAAAATTTTCATTTTGTTATGCCTCATATCTTTTATGTTTACGAGAAAAATGGGAGAGTGAGTTTTGGATCTGAAAAAAAATTTTGAACATCCAAAAAGGAAATGCACAAAAGCTGAGGGAGATAATTCCAAAAAGTATCTATGATTTTTAAGGATAGTGAAAAAGTGGGTTGTTAAACATCCAACCATTTGAGAATTTTATTTTTTCTACTCCTTGAAATTTTTGGATCATTAGGTCACTTGCATCCTCAACATGTTTCTGGGAAGCATGTCCACCACATTTAATGCTTGTTAGGATCAGTTAGAAGTCCGTTTCCTATAAAATTCCTCCATGCTTTTTATTAGGGGTTGTGCTAGTGGAATTTCCCAAACATGGATATCAAAATCTTGGAGTTCATTTTTAGTGCGTTCACTTACATTTATTATAGTTTTCAAATTTATTTGCATAAAATTTTTATTTTGTTATGCCTCATATTATTTTTGTTTATGAGAAAAATGGGAGAGTGAGTTTTGGATCTGAAAAAGAATATGAACATCCAAAATGGAAACTGCACAAAAGCTGAGAGAGATAATTCCGAAAAGTATCTGTGATTTTTAAGGAGAGGCAAAAAGTGGGTTGTTAAACATCCAACCACTTGAGAATTTGATTTTTTCTACTCCTTGAAATTTTTGGGTCATTAGGTCACTTGCATCCTCAACATGTTTCTGGCATGCATGTCCACCACATTTAAAGCATGTTAGGGACAGTTAGAAGTCCTTTTCCTATAAAATTCCACCAAGCTTATTATTTGGGGTTGTGCAAGTGGAATTTCCCAAACATGGATAACAAAATATTCGAATTCATTTTTAGTGTGTTCACTTACATTTATTATAGTTTTCAAATTTATTTGCTTAAAAGTTTCATTTTGTTATGCCTCATTTCATTTTTGTTTACAAGAAAAAAGGGAGAGTGAGTTTCGGATCTGAAAAAGAATATGAACATCCAAAATGGAAATGCACAAATGCTGAGAGAGATAATTCTAAAAAGTACCTGTGATTTTTAAGGATAGGCAAAAAGTGCGATCCAACCACTTGAGAATTTGATTTTTTCTACTCCTTGAAATTTTTTGGGTCATTAGGTCACTTGCATCCTCAACAGGTTTCTGGCAGGCAGGTCCACCACCTTTAAAGCATTATAGGATCAGTTAGAAGTCCCTTTCCTTTGAAATTCCACCAAGATTAATATTAGGGGTTGTACTAGTGGAATTTCCCAAACATGGATAACAAAACGTTTGAGTTCATTTTTAGTGCGTTCACTTACATTTATTATAGTTTTCAAATTTATTTGCATAAAATTTTTATTTTGTTATGCCTCATATCTTTTTTGTTTACGAGAAAAATGGGAGAGTGAGTTTTCGATCTAAAAAAAAATTTGAACATCAAAAATGGAAATACACAAAAGCTGAGAGAGATAATTCCAAAAAGTATCTGTGATTTTTAAGGATAGTGAAAAAGTGGGTTGTTAAACATCCAACCACTTGAGAATTTGATTATTTCTACTGGAAATTTTTGGGTCATTAGGTTACTTGCATCCTCAACATGTTTCTGGCATGCAGGTCCACCACATTTCAACCATGTTTGGATAAGTTAGAAGTCCCATTCCTATAAAATTCCACCAAGCCAATTATTAGGGGTTGTGCTTGTGGAATTTCCCAAACAATGATAAAAAAATCTTGGAGTTCATTTTTATTGCGTTCACTTACATTTATTATAGTTTTCAAATTTATTTGCAAAAAAAATTCATTTTTTATGCCTCATATCTTTTTTGTTTATAAAAAAAAAAGGAGAGTGAGTTTTGGATCTGGAAAAGAATATGAACATCCAAAATGGAAATGCACAAATGCTGAGAGAGATAATTCCAAAAAGTATCTGTGATTTTTAAGGATAGGCAAAAAGTCGGTTGTTAAACATCCAACCACTTGAGAATTTGATTTTTTCTACTCCTTGAAATTTTTGGGTCATTAGGTCACTTGCATCCTCAACATGTTTCTGGCATGCATGTCCACCACATTTAAAGCATTTTAGGATCAGTTAGAAGTCCTTTTCCAATAAAATTCCACCAAACTTATTAATAGGGGTTCTACTAGTCGAATTTCCTAAACATAAATAAGAAAACCTTGGACTTCATTTTTAGTTCGTTCGCTTACATTCATTATAGTTTTCAATTTTTTTTGTATAAAATTTTCATTTTGTTATGCCTCATATCTTTTTTCTTTACAAGAAAAAAGGGAGAGTGAGTTTTGGATCAGAAAAAGAATATGAACATCCAAAATGGAAATGCACAAATGCTGAGAGAGATAATTCTAAAAAGTATCTGTGATTTTTTAGGATAGGCAAAAAGTGGGTTGTTAAACATCCAACCATTTGAGAATTTAATTTTTTCTACTCCTTGAAATTTTTGGGTCATTAGGTCACTTGCTTCCTCAACATGTTTCTGGCATGCATGTCCACCACATTTAAAGCATGTTAGGATCAGTTAGAAGTCCCATTCCTGTAAAATTCCACCAAACTTATTTTTAGGGGTTGTACTAGTGGAATTTCCTAAACATAAATAAGAAAACCTTGGAGTTCATTTTTAGTGTGTTCGCTTACATTTATTATAGTTTCAACTTTTTTTGCATAAAATTTTCATTTTGTAATGCCTCATATCTTTTTTGTTAACGAGAAAAATGGGAGCGTGAGTTTTGGATGTGAAAAAAAATTTGAATATCCAAAATGGAAATGCAGAAATGTTGAGAGAGATAATTCCAAAAAGTAGCTGTGATTTTTAAGGATAGGCAAAAAGTTGGTTGATAAACATCCAACCACTTGAGAATTTGATTTTTTCTACTCCTTCAAATTTTTGGATCATTAGGTCACTTGCATCCTCAACATGTTTCTGGCATTCATATCCACCACGTTTAAAGCATGTTAGGATCAGTTAGAAGTCTCTTTCCTATAAAATTCCACCAAGATTACTATTAGGGGTTGTACTAGTGGAATTTCCCAAACATGGATGACAAAACCTTGGTGTTCATTTTTAATGCGTTCACTTACATTTATTATAATTTTCAAATGTATTTGCATAAAATTTTTATTTTGTTATTCCTCATATCGTTTGTGTTTACAAGAAAAATGGGAGAGTGAGTTTTGGATCTGAAAAAAATTTGAACATCCATAATGGATATGCACAAAAGCTGAGAGAGATAATTCGAAAAAGTATCTGTGATTTTTAAGGATAGTGAAAAAGTGGGTTGTTAAACATCCAACCACTTGAGAATCTGATTTTTTCTACTCCTTGAAATTTTTGGATCATTAGGTTACTTGCATCCTCAACATGTTTCTGGCATGCACGTCCACCACATTTAAAGCATGTTAGGATCAGTTAGAAGTTCTTTTCCTATAAAATTCCACCAAGCTTATTATTAGGGGTTGTGCTAGTGAAATTTCCAAAACATGGATAACAAAATCTTGGAGTTCATTTTTAGTGCGTTCACTTACATTAATTATACTTTTCAATTTTTTTTGCATAAAATTTTCATTTTGTTAAGCCTCATATCTTTTTTGTTTACGAGAAAAAAGGAGAGTGAGTTTTGGATTTGAAAAAAAATTTTAGCATCCTAAAAGAAAATTCGCAAAAGCTGAGAGAGATAATTCCAAAAAGTATGTGTGATTTTTAAGGATAGTGAAAAAGTGGGTTGTTAAACATCCAAGCACTTGAGTATCTGATTTTTTCTACTCCTTTAAATTTTTGGATCATTAGTTTACTTGCATCCTCAACATGTTTCTGGCAAACATGTCCACCACCTTTAAAGCATTATAGGATCAGTAAGAAGTCCCTTTCCTATAAAATTCCTCCAAACTTTTTATTAGGGGTTGTGCTAGTGGAATTTCCCAAACATGGATAACAAAACGTTTGAGTTCATTTTTAGTGCGTTCACTTACATTTATTATAGTTTTCAAATTTATTTTCATAAAATTTTTATTTTGTTATGCCTCATATCTTTTTTGTTTACGAGAAAAATGGGAGAGAGAGTTTTCGATCTAAAAAAAAATTTGAACATCAAAAATGGAAATGCACAAAAGCTGAGAGAGATAATTCCAAAAAGTATCTGTGATTTTTAAGGATAGTGAAAAAGTGGGTTGTTAAAAATCCAACCACTTGAGAATTTGATTATTTCTACTCGAAATTTTTGGGTCATTAGGTTACTTGCATCCTGAACATGTTTCTGGCATGCATGTCCACCACATTTCAAACGTGTTTGGATAAGTTAGAAGTCCCATTCCTATAAAATTCCACCAAGCCAATTATTAGGGGTTGTGCTTGTGGAATTTCCCAAACAAGGATAACAAAATCTTGGAGTTCATTTTTATTGCGTTCACTTACATTTATTATAGTTTTCAAATTTTTTTGTATAAAATTTTCATTTTGTTATGCCTCATATCTTTTTTCTTTACAAGAAAAAAGGGAGAGTGAGTATTGGATTTGGAAAAGAATATGAACATCCAAAATGGAAATGCACAAATGCTGAGAGAGATAATTCCAAAAAGTATCTGTGATTTTTAAGGATAGGCAAAAAGTCGGTTGTTAAACATCCAACCACTTGAGAATTTGATTTTTTCTACTCCTTGAAATTTTTGGGTCATTAGGTCACTTGCATCCTCAACATGTTTCTGGCATGCATGTCCACCACATTTAAAACATTTTAGGATCAGTTAGAAGTCCTTTTCCAATAAAATTCCACCAAACTTATTAATAGGGGTTCTACTAGTCGAATTTCCTAAACATAAATAAGAAAACCTTGGAGTTCATTTTTAGTTCGTTCGCTTACATTCATTATAGTTTTCAATTTTTTTTGTATAAAATTTTCATTTTGTTATGCCTCATATCTTTTTTCTTTACAAGAAAAAAGGGAGAATGAGTTTTGGATCAGAAAAAGAATATGAACATCCAAAATGGAAATGCACAAATGCTGAGAGAGATAATTCTAAAAAGTATCTGTGATTTTTTAGGATAGGCAAAAAGTGGGTTGTTAAACATCCAACCATTTGAGAATTTGAT
The DNA here is from genome assembly GCF_029961685.1 of Aristolochia californica. Classification (NCBI taxonomy): domain Eukaryota; kingdom Viridiplantae; phylum Streptophyta; class Magnoliopsida; order Piperales; family Aristolochiaceae; genus Aristolochia; species Aristolochia californica. The sequence continues at coordinate 17,118,141 of NW_027181815.1, read as the reverse complement.
TTTTTCTACTCCTTGAAATTTTTGGGTCATTAGGTCACTTGCTTCCTCAACATGTTTCTGGCATGCATGTCCACCACATTTAAAGCATGTTAGGATCAGTTAGAAGTCCCATTCCTGTAAAATTCCACCAAACTTATTTTTAGGGGTTGTACTAGTGGAATTTCCTAAACATAAATAAGAAAACCTTGGAGTTCATTTTTAGTGTGTTCGCTTACATTTATTATAGTTTCAACTTTTTTTGCATAAAATTTTCATTTTGTAATGCCTCATATCTTTTTTGTTAACGAGAAAAATGGGAGCGTGAGTTTTGGATGTGAAAAAAAATTTGAACATCCAAAACGGAAATGCAGAAATGTTGAGAGAGATAATTCCAAAAAGTAGCTGTGATTTTTAAGGATAGGCAAAAAGTTGGTTGATAAACATCCAACCACTTGAGAATTTGATTTTTTCTACTCCTTCAAATTTTTGGATCATTAGGTCACTTGCATCCTCAACATGTTTCTGGCATTCATATCCACCACGTTTAAAGCATGTTAGGATCAGTTAGAAGTCTCTTTCCTATAAAATTCCACCAAGATTACTATTAGGGGTTGTACTAGTGGAATTTCCCAAACATGGATGACAAAACCTTGGTGTTCATTTTTAATGCGTTCACTTACATTTATTATAATTTTCAAATGTATTTGCATAAAATTTTTATTTTGTTATTCCTCATATCGTTTTTGTTTACAAGAAAAATGGGAGAGTGAGTTTTGGATCTGAAAAAAATTTGAACATCCATAATGGATATGCACAAAAGCTGAGAGAGATAATTCGAAAAAGTATCTGTGATTTTTAAGGATAGTGAAAAAGTGGGTTGTTAAACATCCAACCACTTGAGAATCTGATTTTTTCTACTCCTTGAAATTTTTGGATCATTAGGTTACTTGCATCCTCAACATGTTTCTGGCATGCACGTCCACCACATTTAAAGCAAGTTAGGATCAGTTAGAAGTCCTTTTCCTATAAAATTCCACCAAGCTTATTATTAGAGTATGTGCTAGTGAAATTTCCAAAACATGGATAACAAAATCTTGGAGTTCATTTTTAGTGCGTTCACTTACATTAATTATACTTTTCAATTTTTTTTGCATAAAATTTTCATTTTGTTATGCCTCATATCTTTTTTGTTTACGAGAAAAATGGAGAGTGAGTTTTGGATCTGAAAAAAAATTTTAGCATCCTAAAAGAAACTTGACAAAAGCTGAGAGAGATAATTCCAAAAAGTATCTGTGATTTTTAAGGATAGTGAAAAAGTGGGTTGTTAAACATCCAAGCACTTGAGTATCTGATTTTTTCTACTCCTTAAAATTTTTGGATCATTAGGTTACTTGCATCCTCAACATGTTTCTGGCAAGCATGTCCACCACCTTTAAAGCATTATAGTATCAGTAAGAAGTCCCTTTCATATAAAATTCCACCAAACTTTTTATTAGGGGTTGTACTAGTGGAATTTCCCAATCATGGATAACAAATCCTTGTAGTTCAATTTCAGTGCGTTCACTTTCATTTATTATAGTTTTTAAATTTTTTTGCATGAAATTTTTATTTTGTTATATCTCATATCGTTTTTGTTTACGAGAAAAATGGGAGAGAGAGTTTTTGATCTGAAAAAATTTTGAACATCCAAAATGGAAATGCACAAAAGCTGAGAGAGATAATTCCAAAAAGTATCTGTGATTTTTAAGGATAGTGAAAATGTGGGTTGTTAAACATCCAACCACTTGAGAATTTCTTTTTTTCTAATCCTTGAAAATTTTGGAACATTAGGTTACTTGCATCCTCAACATGTTTCTGGCATGCATGTCCACCACATTTAAAGCATGTTAGGATCAGTTAGAAGTCCCTTTCCTATAAAATTCCACCAAGCTTATTATTAGGGGTTGTGCTAGTGGAATTTCCCAAACATGGATAACAAAATCTTGGAGTTCATTTTTAGTGCGTTTCCTTACATTTATTTTACTTTTAGAATTTATTTGCATAAAATTTTCATTTTGTTATGCCTGATATCTTTTTTGTTTACGAGAAAAATGGGAGGGTGAGTTTTGGATATGAAAAAAAATTTGAACATCCAAAAAGGAAATGCACAAAAGCTGAGAGAGATAATTCGAAAAAGTATCTATGATTTTTAAGGATAGTGAAAAAGTGGGTTGTAAAACATCCAACCACTTGAGTATCTGATTTTTTCTACTCCATGAAAATTTTGGATCATTAGGTTACTTGCATCCTCAACATGTTTCTGGCAAGCATGTCCACCACATTTAAAGCTTGTTAGGATCAGTTAGAAGTCCCTTTCCTATAAAATTCCTCCAAGCTTTTTATTAGGGTTTGTGCTACTGGAATTTCTCAAACAAGGATAGCAAAATCTTGGAGTTCATTTTTAGTGTGTTCTCTTATATGTATTATAGTTTTCAAATTTATTTGCATAAAATTTTTATTTTGTTATGCCTCATATTATTTTTTTTTACGAGAGAAAAGGGAGAGTGAGTTTTGGATCTGAAAAAAACTTTGAACATCCGAAAAGGAAATGCACAAAAGTTGAGAGACATAATTCCAAAAAGTATCTGTGATTTTTAAGGATAGGCAAAAAGTGGGTTGTTAAACATCTAACCACTTGAGAATTTGATTTTTTCTACTCCTAGAAATTTTTGGGTCATTTGGTCACTTGCATCCTCAACATGTTTCTGGCATGCATCTCCACCACATTTAAAGCATGTAAGGATCAGTTAGAAGTCCTTTTCCAATAAAATTCCATCAAGCTTATTATTAGGGGTTGTGTAGTGGAATTTCCCAAACATGGATAACAAAATCTTGGAGTTCATTTTTAGTGCGTTCCCTTTCATTTATTATAGTTTTCAAATTTATTTGCATAAAATTTTTATTTTGTTATGCCTCATATTGTTTTTGTTTACGATAAAAATTGGACAATGTGTTTTGGATCTGAAAAAAAATTTGAACATCCAAATGGAAATGGACAAAAGCTGAAAGAGATAATTCCAAAAAGTATCTGTGATTTTTTAGGATTGGCAAAAAGTGGGTTGTTAAACATCCAACCACTTGAGAATTTGATTTTTTTCTACTCCTTGAAAATTTTGGGTCATTAGGTAACTTGCATCCTCAACATGTTTTTGGTATGCATGTCCACAACATTTAAAGCATGTTAGGATCGGTTAGAAGTCCTTTTCCTATAAAATTCCACCAAACTTATTATTAGGGGTTGTACTAGTGGAATTTCCTGAACATAAATAAGAAAACCTTGGAGTTAAATTTTAGTGCGTTCGCTTACATTTATTATAGTTTCAACTTTTTTTGCACAAAATTTTCTTTTTGTTATACCTCATATCTTTTTTGTTTACGAGAAAAATGGGAGCGTGAGTTTTGGATCTGAAAAAAAATTTGAACATCCAAAACGGAAATGCAGAAATGTTGAGAGAGATAATTCGAAAAAGTACCTTTCATTTTTAAGGATAGGGAAAAAGTGGGTTGTTAAACATCCAACCACTTGAGAATTTGATTTTTTCTACTCCTTGAAATTTGTGGATCATTAGGTTACTTGCATCCTCAACATGTTTCTAGCCTGCATGTCCACCACATTTAAAGCAAGTTAGGATCAGCTAGAAGTCCCTTTCCTATAAAATTCCACCAAGTTTATTGTTAGGGGTTGTGCTTGTGGAATTTCCAACACATGGATAACAAAATCTTGGAGTTCATCTTTAGTGGGTTTACTTACATTTATTATACTTTTCAAATTTATTTGCATAAAATTTTCATTTTTTTATGTCTCATATCTTTTTTGTTTACGAGAAAAATGGGAGAGTGAGTTTTGGATTTGAAAAAAATTTGAACATCCAAAAAGGAAATGCACAAAAGCTGAGAGAGATAATTCAGAAAATTATCTGTGATTTTTAAGGATAGGCAAAAAGTGGGTTGTTAAACATCCAACCACTTGAGAATTTGATTTTTATTACTCCTTGAAATTTTTGGGTCTTTAGGTCACTTGCATCCTCAACATGTTTTTGGCATGCATGTCCACCACATTTAAAGCATGTTAGGATCAGTTAGAAGTCCCATTCCTATAAAATTCCACCAAACTTATTATTAGGGGTTGTACTAGTGGAATTTCCTAAACATAAATAAGAAAACCTTGGAGTTCATTTTTAGTGCGTTATTTTACATTTATTATAGTTTCAACTTTTTTTGCATAAAATTTTCCTTTTGTTATGCCTCATATCTTTTTTGTTTACGAGAAAAATGGGAGCGTGATTTTTGGATTTGAAAATAAATTTAAACATCCAAAACGGAAATGCAGAAATGTTGAGAGAGATAATTCCAAAAAGTACCTGTGATTTTAAAGGATAGGCAAAAAGTGGGTTGTTAAACATCCAACCACTTGAGAATTTGATTTTTTCTACTTCTTGAAATTTTTGGATATTTAGGTCACTTGCATCCTCAACATGTTTCTGGCATTCATGTCCATCACGTTTAAAGCATGTTAGGATCAGTTAGAAGTCCCTTTCATATAAAATTCCACCAGGCATATTATTACAGGTTGTACTAGTGGAATTTCCCAAACATGGATAACAAATCCTTGGAGTTCAATTTTAGTGCGTTCACTTACATTTATTATAGTTTTCAAATTTTTTGCATAAAATTTTTATTTTGTTATGCCTCGTATCGTTTTTGTTTACGAGAAAAATGGGAGAGTGAGTTTTGGATTTGAAAAAAAATTTGAACATCCAAAAAGGAAATGCACAAAAGCTGAGAGAGATAATTCCAAAAAGTACCTGTGATTTTTAAGGATAGTGAAAACGTGGGTTGTTAAACATCCAACCACTTGAGTATCTGATTTCTTCTACTCCTTGAAATTTTTGGATCATTAGGTTACTTGCATCCTCAACATGTTTCTGGCAAGCATGTCCATCACATTTAAAGCTTGTTAGGATCAGTTACAAGTCCCTTTCCTATAAAATTCCTCCAAGCTTTTTATTAGGGGTTGTGCTACTAGAATTTCCCAAACATGGATAACAAAATCTTGGAGTTCATTTTTAGTGCGTTCACTTACATTTATTATAGTTTTCAAATTTATTTGCATAAAATTTTTATTTTGTTATGCCTAATATTATTTTTGTTTACGAGAAAAATGGGAGAGTGAGTTTTGGATCTGAAAAAGAATTTGAACATCTTGAACATCCAAAAATGAAATGCACAAAAGCTGAGAGAGATAATTCCAAAAAGTATCTATGACTTTTAAGGATAGGCAAAAAGTGGGTTCTTAAACATCCAACCACTTGAGAATTTGATTTTTTCTACTCCTTAAAATTTTTGGATATTTAGGTCACTTGCATCCTCAACATGTTTCTGGCATTCATGTCCACCACGTTTAAAGCATGTTAGGATCAGTTAGAAGTCCCTTTCATATAAAATTCCACCAAGCTTATTATTACGGGTTGTGCTAGTGGAATTTCCCAAACATGGATAACAAAATCTTGGAGTACATTTTTAGTGCGTTCACTTATATTTATTAAACTTTTCAAATTTATTTGCATAAAATTTTCATTTTGTTATGCCTCTTATGTTTTTTGTTTACAAGAAAAAAGGGAGAGTGAGTTTTGGATCTGAAAAAGAATATGATCCAAAATGGAAATGCACAAATGTTGAGAGAGATAATTACAAAAAGTATTTGTGATTTTAAGGATAGGCAAAAAGTGGGTTGTTAAACATCCAACCACTTGAGAATTTGATTTTTTCTACTCCTTGAAATTTTTGGGTCATTGGGTGTTACGGTCCCGGATCTGACACGTGGATTCTTTGGGAGGACCTGGAGTCTGCCACGGGTTACGGGTCTTCCAGGCATTACCGTAGGGGTAGTAGGAAGAGATGGGGAAGACGAAAACGAAGATCAAGCCAAAGGGAAGCTTGAAAACCCTAGAGCTCGTTGAGGAGAACTCTAAGCCTCTTTACGCTAGATTTAACCTAATTCTTAATACTTCAATCCTCTTCTTTCTCATTACTCTTACCCCTTAAATAGGGTTCACCCGGTTAGGGTTTACAATAAAATATTCCAAAAATACCCCTATAAATAAAATATTCCAAAAATACCCCTATGACCTAAAACTGAAATAAAATAAAGTAAATTAAAGAAAACACTAAAATAATAATGTTATTGCGTGCATAACATTACACCCCCCTTGGAAAACGAGCTTGTCCTCAAGCTCGGAAGTAGTGTCTGTATGCCGACGTCTTCACCGGTGCTGAAGTAGCATCCGCGAAAGCTATGACGCCCCCTCTGTTTGCCGGTTTTTTTTTTTTTTCGGGGGGGGAGGGGGGCCGGTCCGAGTTAACCTGGGTTGACCCGGTTCAGGAACCCGGTCCGGCTTGCGACTCAGCGGACCGGGCCGATTAAATTTTCCTAAGTTAGGAAAATTTAATCGGGAGTCGTCTTCTTCCTTCGGCGGCTCCCGAACTCTGCGGCCGGCGGTTCCGTTCCTCACGGCACCGACGATTACCGGCGACGTTCGTCTCCTTCCTCTCTCCCGGCACCAACGGAATCGCATGAATTTCCGGTGGCGAATCGCAGCCCGTCGGGGCTTCGCCGCCTGGATAGTTTCTGAGACAGAGGGGTCTCGAAAACTTGTAAATCGTCGTTCCTCAGCCTCCCGAAACCGAGATCCCTTGCGGAAAAGTTGCTTATGGCGCCGACGAACTATTTTACTTCGCCGGTGGCAACGAGAAGCCCGCTGAGGCGTCACCGCTTGGAATTTTTCCGAGACAGAGGGCTCTCGGGTAGTTTGCCGACGAACCCAAGGGAAGCGACTGGGTCGCCTGCTACGCCGGCGGCGAATCGCACCACTTGGAGGCGAATCGTAGCCCTTGGAGGCATATCGGAAGTTCTGCGCTTTGATACCAAGTTGTTATGGTCCCTAGCCATGGATCTAGTAACTCGGCGAGTTGAATATGAATCCAGCACTGTTAGAGGGTTTCTTAACACGTTTTTGTGAAAAGAAACTATCTTTTTCTTCCCTCACACGTTATAATTGAAAAGGAGTTTCCTTTTCTCAATTATAGATGCAACCAGCAAGTTAAAGGACTGTTTAAGCACTCAGATATGAAACCCCTCTTTTATGATTCATGTGAAGAGGGTTTTACTTGCTGTAATTACTCAAGAACAACCCCTTTCCCTTTACTGAATTCATTCCCATTGAAAAGGAGTTTCCTTTTCTTAATTATGAATGCACCAATTCAAGCAAGAGACTGTTTTAAGGATCCAATTATGAAACCCCACTTTATACCTCACATCAATGAGTAGGGTTTCTAAATTCATGCAACTACCAATGCTGAATGTAAAGAGGGCAGTCTCTAGCTCTTGTAAACTCGGAAAAGATAGATAAAAATACCTCTTGAAGACCTCCTTCAATTCAGCAACTCGAAAATCCCTTTCTTGATGCTAAGACTCAACCAAATCCTCCTTCCCTCACTACTGGTTCGTGGAAGAGATGGATGACTATTGCAGCATGGAAGAGAAGGATGAATCCTCCTCCTTTTCCTTCCAAGATCTCCTCAAAGACTCCCCAATGGATGCAGCAAACCCCCAAGAGAGTTCACACCAAGAACCCTAGAATAGAGAGCCTAGAAGGAACCTAAATTACCCTAGTTTATGCTAATTCTGAACTTGCTTTATTTCTCCATCCTTACCCCTTAAATAGGGTAATTAACATCCCAATTCTACCCCTACCTTTAAGTCTTATTACAAATCAATAAAATTCGAAATTAAAAGCAACATAAATAATAAAAGTAAAGTAGATGACTCAGTCTTATTGAGTCCATAACATCTGCCCCCCCTTGGAGATCGAGCTTGACCTCAAGCTCGGAAGCTGGGTAGACCTGGTGAAAGTTGTCGAGCCGCTCCCATTTTGCGTAGTTGTGGCCGATTGCTGCCCAGTAATGGCATGCAGGGAGATGTCCGGTGGTTCTTCCTCAATCATATCCTCTGTCACCTCGATATCCTCATCTTCAACCTTATCGATCAAAAATAATCTTTTGCACTAATGCCCAACCCGATATGGTTCATCACAGTTGTAACATAGATTCTTAGCCCGCCGTTCTGCCATCTCAGCACTTGTCAATTTTTTTATATAAGGAGTTGTAGGATGACTCGATCTCAGATCCCCTGTCAAAGTAATACCCAAGTTGTTTCTCGGAGGAATGCGCTCCCCTGACCCTGGAGGTCGCCTGTGTTGTGCCTGTTGTCGCAATTCTAAAGCACGAGCTATATTCATAGCGCTGGATAAGTCAACAGGTGCATAGAGCTCCACCTCAAGCTTTAAGGCCTCTGTCAATCCTGCTGTAAATAGCGCAACTTGCTGATCCACTTGTACCATACTGCTGGCTCGTGCTAATTTTTCCTGGAATAATTTTTGATATTGCTCCACGGCCCCTGTTTGGCGTAGTAAAACCAAATCTCCCAAAGGGTTACTGTAAGCCGGAGGACCAAAACGGAGAGAACACAGTCGCTTAAATTCATCCCAATCTACCACCTCGCTATCAACCTCAACTAGCTGGTACCAAAGTTGTGCTTCCCCTAGTAAGTGGAAAACAGCTACGTTGACTAGGTCATAGGTTGGGACTCGCTGATGGCTAAAAAATTTTTCACATTGATACAACCATATCAAAGGGTCTTCTGACCCATTATAAGTAGGGAATTCCATTTTAGTATACCTCGGAACAGTGCCTCCCCCCTGGTAGAAGTGTCCCCCCGGAATGAGGGGTCATTCCTGTCCTGAAAAACTCGTGCGCCTCGGAAATTCATCTCCCCCTCTGTTATACGAATGGTCCCCTCCTCTCTGATCTGGAATGAGGGGTACAGTCCCTCCCCCATGGTTGAGGTGTCCCCCCGGAATGAAGGGTCCTTGCTGACCCGAGAAACTCGTGTGTCTAGTAAACTCATCTCCCCCTCTGATCTGCGAATGGTCTCCCGGAATTGGGTTCTTGCCAGTGCTCAGACCAGTCTCCATGCTATCCATCCTTCTTTCAAAGTTTCCAAACTGAGAGTGAACTTCTCCTCCAATGCAGCAAATTTCTTGCCAGTAGTTAGACCATTCTCCATGCTATCCATCCTTCCCTTCAAGGTCTCCATATCGATATCAATTTTTGAGAACCTCTCTTGGACAATATCAAATTTTCTTTCAAGCAATTCAAAGTATTCATTGGTGCTTCTCTCTACCGGGTTACCCTGCTCTGATACCAGTTGTTAGGGTCCCGGATCTGACACGTGGATTCTTTGGGAGGACCTGGAGTCTGCCACGGGTTACGGGTCTTCCAGGCATTACCGTAGGGGTAGTAGGAAGACATGGGGAAGACGAAAACGAAGATAAAGCCAAAGGGAAGCTTGAAAACCCTAGAGCTCGTTGAGGAGAACTCTAAGCCTCTTTACGCTAGATTTAACCTAATTCTTAATACTTCAATCCTCTTCTTTCTCATTACTCTTACCCCTTAAATAGGGTTCACCCGGTTAGGGTTTACAATAAAATATTCCAAAAATACCCCTATAAATAAAATATTCCAAAAATACCCCTATGACCTAAAACTGAAATAAAATAAAGTAAATTAAAGAAAACACTAAAATAATAATGTTATTGTTAAGCACCTAGCCAATACTACCCAAAAGACCGGCCTGTTAGGAGCGGAAGACATAGGTACTTAACCCAGTACCATAACATCACACCCCTCCTTCACGGGCCGACGTCCACGACGGCCCACTTGCGATGGCCCACTCTAGCGATGGCCCACTCCCCCAAGGTCGCCCCCTCCGCACGTGCGGTGGCCTACTCCGTCAAGGTCGCCCCCTCCGCATAGGTCGCCCCCTTCGCAGTCGCCCCCTCCGGGATTCGAACACGTGATGAGGGAGTTAACTCTGATACCAAATGTTAAGCACCTAGCCAATACTACCCAAAAAACCGGCCTGTTAGGATCGGAAGACATAGGTACTTAACCCAGGACCATAACATTAGGTCACTTGCATCCTCAACATGTTTCTGGCATTCATGTCCACCACATTTAAAGCATGTTAGGATCGGTTAGAAGTCCTTTTCCTATAAAATTCCACCAAGCTTATTATTAGGGGTTGTACTAGTGGAATTTCCTAAACATAAATAAGAAAACCTTGGAGTTCATTTTTAGTGCGTTCGCTCACATTTATTATAGTTTCAACTTTTTTTGCATAAAATTTTCATTTTGTTATGCCTCATATCTTTTTTGTTTACGAGAAAAATGGGAGAGTGAGTTTTGGATCTGAAAAAAAATTTGAACATCCAAAACAGAAATACAGAAATCTTGAGAGAGATAATTCCAAAAAGTACCTGTGATTTTTTAGGAAAGGAAAAAAGTGGGTTGTTAAACATCCAACCACTTAAGAATTTGATTTTTTCTACTCCTTGAAATTTTTGGATCATTAGTTCACTTGCATCCTCAACATGTTTCTGGCATTCATGTCCACCACGTTTAAAACATGTTAGGATCAGTTAGAAGTCCCTTTCATATAAAATTCCACCAAACTTATTATTACGGGTTGTACTAGTGGAATTTCCCAAACATGGATAAGAAATCCTTGGAGTTCAATTTCAGTGCGTTCACTTTCATTTATTATAGTTTTCAAATATTTTTGCATGAAATTTTTATTTTGTTATATCTCATATCGTTTTTGTTTACGAGAAAAATGGGAGAGAGTTTTTTATCTGAAAAAAATTTGAACATCCAAAATGGAAATGCACAAAAGCTGAGAGAGATAATTCCAAAAAGTATCTGGGATTTTTAGGGATAGTGAAAAAGTGGGTTGTTAAACATCCAACCACTTGAGAATTTCATTTTTTCTAATCCTTGAAATTTTTGGAACATTAGGTTACTTGCATCCTCAACATGTTTCTGGCATGCATGTCCACCACATTTAAAGCATGTTAGGATCAGTTAGAAGTCCCTTTCCTATAAAATTCCACCAAGCTTATTATTAGGGGTTGTGCTAGTGGAATTTCCCAAACATGGATAACAAAATCTTGGAGTTCATTTTTAGTGCGTTTACTTACATTTATTTTACTTTTAGAATTTATTTGCATAAAATTTTCATTTTGTTATGCCTCATATCTTTTTTGTTTACGAGAAAAATGGGAGGGTGAGTTTTGGATATGAAAAAAAATTTGAACATCCAAAAAGGAAATGCACAAAAGCTTAGAGAGATAATTCGAAAAAGTATCTGTGATTTTTAAGGATAGTGAAAAAGTGGGTTGATAAACATCCAACCACTTGAGTATCTGATTTTTTCTACTCCATCAAATTTTTGGATCATTAGGTTACTTGCATTCTCAACATGTTTCTGGCAAGCATGTCCACCACATTTAAAGCTTGTTAGGATCAGTTAGAAGTCCCTTTCCAATAAAATTCCTCCAAGCTTCTTATTAGGGGTGGTGCTACTAGAATTTCCCAAACAAGGATAACAAAATCTTGGAGTTCATTTTTAGTGCGTTCACTTACATGTATTATAGTTTTCAAATTTATTTGCATAAAATTTTTATTTTGTTATGCCTCATATTATTTTTGTTTACGAGAGAAATGGGAGAGTGAGTTTTGGATCTGAAAAAAACTTTGAACATCCAAAAAGGAAATGCACAAAAGCTGAGTTAGATAATTCCAAAAAGTATCTGTGATTTTTAAGGATAGGCAAAAAGTGGGTTGTTAAACATCCAACCACTTGAGAATTTGATTTTTTCTACTCCTTGAAAATTTTGGGTCATTAGGTAACTCTCATCCTCAACATGTTTTTGGTATGCATGTCCACAACATTTAAAGCATGTTAGGATCGGTTAGAAGTGCTTTTCCAATAAAATTCCACCAAACTTATTATTAGGGGTTGTACTATTGGAATTTCCTGAACATAAATAAGAAAACCTTGGAGTTCATTTTTAGTGCGTTCTCTTACATTTATTATAGTTTCAACTTTTTTTGCATAAAATTTTCATTTTGTTATACCTCATATCCTTTTTGTTTACGAGAAAAATGGGAGAGTGAGTTTTGGATCTGAAAAAAAATTTGAACATCCAAAACGGAAATGCAGAAATGTTGAGAGAGATAATTCCAAAAAGTACCTTTCATTTTTAAGGATAGGGAAAAAGTGGGTTGTTAAACATCCAACCACTTGAGAATTTGATTTTTTCTACTCCTTGAAATTTATGGATCATTAGGTGTCTTGCATCCTCAACATGTTTCTGGCATTCATGTCCACCACGTTTAAAGCATGTTAGGATCAGTTAGAAGTCCCTTTCATATAAAATTCCACCAAGCTTATTATTATGGGTTGTACTAATGGAATTTCCATAACATGGATAACAAATCCTTGGAGTTCAATTTTAGTGCGTTCACTTACATTTATTATAGTTTTCAAATTTTTTTGTGTAAAATTTTTATTTTGTTATGCCTCATATCGTTTTTGTGTACGAGAAAAATGGGAGAGTGAGTTTTGGATCTGAAAAAAATTTGAACATCCAAAATGGAAATGCACAAAAGCTGAGAGAGATAATTCCAAAAAGTATCTTTGATTTTTAAGGATAGTGAAAAAGTGGTTTGTTAAACATCCAACCACTTGAGAATTTGATTTTTTCTACTCCTTGAAATTTGTGGATCATTAGGTTACTTGCATCTTCAACATGTTTCTAGCCTCCATGTCCACCACATTTAAAGCAAGTTAGGATCAGCTAGAAGTCCCTTTCCTATAAAATTCCACCAAGTTTATTATTCGGGGTTGTGCTAGTGGAATTTCCAAAACATGGATAACAAAATCTTGGAGTTCATCTTTAGTGGGTTTACTTACATTTATTATACTTTTCAAATTTATTTGCATAAAATTTTCATTTTTTATTCCTCATATCTTTTTTGTTTACAAGAAAAATGGGAGAGTGAGTTTAGGATTTGAAAAAAAATTTGAACATCCAAAAAGGAAATGCACAAAAGCTGAGAGAGATAATTCAGAAAAGTAACTGTGATTTTTAAGGATAGGCAAAAAGTGGGTTGTTAAACATCCAACCACTTGAGAATTTGATTTTTATTACTCCTTGAAATTTTTGGGTCATTAGGTCACTTTCATCCTCAACATGTTTCTGGCATGCATGCCCACCACATTTAAAGCATGTTAGGATCAGTTAGAAGTCCCATTCCTATAAAATTCCACCAAACTTATTATTAGGGGTTGTACTAGTGGAATTTCATAAACATAAATAAGAAAACCTTGGAGTTCCTTTTTAGTGCGTTCTTTTACATTTATTATAGTTTCAACTTTTTTTGCATAAAATTTTCATTTTGTTATGCCCCATATCTTTTTTGTTTACGAGAAAAATGGGAGCATGATTTTTGGATTTGAAAAAAAATTTGAATATCCAAAACGGAAATGCAGAAATGTTGAGAGACATAATTCCAAAAAGTACCTGTGATTTTTAAGGATAGGCAAAAAGTGGGTTGTTAAACATCCTACCACTTGAGAATTTGATTTTTTCTACTCCTTGAAATTTTTGGATATTTAGGTCACTTGCATCCTCAACATGTTTCTGGCATTCATGTCCCCTACGTTTAAAACATGTTAGGATCAATTAGAAGTCCCTTTCATATAAAATTCCACCAGGCTTATTATTACAGGTTGTACTAGTGGAATTTCCCAAACATGGATAACAATCCTTGGAGTTCATTTTTAGTGCGTTCACTTACATTTATTATAGTTTTCAAATTTATTTGCATAAAATTTTTATTTTGTTATGCCTCATATCGTTTTTGTTTACGAGAAAAATGGGAGAGTGAGTTTTCGATCTGAAAAAAAATTTGAACATCTAAAATGGAAATGCACAAAAGTTGAGAGAGATAATTCCAAAAAGTATCTGTGATTTTTAAGGAGAGTGAAAAAGTGGGTTGTTAAATATCCAACCACTTGCGTATCTAATTTTTTCTACTCCTTGAAATATTGTGATCATTAGGTTACTTGGATCCACAACATGTTTCTGGCAAGGACGTCCACCACATTTAAAGCTTGTTTGGATCAGTTAGAAGTCCTTTTCCTAAAAAATTCCACCAAGATTATTAAGGGGTTGTGCTAGTGGAATTTCATAAACATGGATAACAAAATCAAGGAGTTCACTTTAAGTGCGTTCACTTACATTTATTATACTTTTCAAATTTATTTGCATAAAATTTTCATTTTGTTATGCCTCATATCTTTTTTGTTTACAAGAAAAAAGGGAGAGTGAGTTTTGGATCTGAAAAAGAATATGGACATCCAAAATGGAAATGCACAAATGCTGAGAGAGATAATTCCATAAAGTATCTGCGAATTTTAAGGATAGGCAAAAAGTGGGTTGTTAAACATCCAACCACTTGAGAATTTGATTTTTTCTACTCCTTGAAATTTTTGGATCATTAGGTCACTTGCATCCTCAACATGTTTCTGGCATTCATGTCCACCACGTTTAAAGCATGTTAGGATCAGTTAGAAGTCCTTTTCCTATAAATTTCCACCAAACTTATTATTAGGGGTTGTACTAGTGGAATTTCCTAAACAGAAATAAGAAAACGTTGGAGTTCATTTTTAGTGCGTTCGCTTACATTTATTATAGTTTCAACTTATTTTGCAGAAAATTTTCATTTTTTTATGCCTCATGTCTTTTTTTCTTACGAGAAAAATGGGAGCGTGAGTTTTGGATCTGAAAAAAAATTTGAAAATCCAAATCGGAAATGCAGAAATGTTGAGAGAGATAATTCCAAAAAGTACCTGTGATTTTTAAGGATAGGCAAAAAGTGGGTTGTTGAACATCCAACCACTTGAGAATTTGATTTTTTCTACTCCTTGAAATTTTTGGATCATTAGGTCACTTGCATCCTCAACATGTTTCTGGCATGCATGTCCACCACATTTAAAGGATGTTAGGATCAGCTAGAAGTCCTTTTCCTATAAAATTCCACCAAGCTTATTAAGGGGTTGTGCTTGTGGAATTTCCCAAAAGTGGATAACAAAATCTTTGAGATCATTTTTAGTGCGTTCACTTACATTTATTATACTTTTCAAATTTATTTGCATAAAATTTTCATTTTGTTATGCCTCATATCTTTTTTGTTTTCAAGAAAAAAGGGAGAGTAAGTTTTGGATCAGAAAAAGAATTTGAACATCCAAAATGGAAATGCACAAAATCCAAGAGAGATAATTCCAAAAAGTATCTGTGATTTTTAAGGATAGTGAAAAAGTGGTTTGTTAAACATCCAACCACTTGAGAATTTGATTTTTTCTACTCCTTGAAATTTTTGGGTCATTAGGTCTCTTGCATCCTCAACATGTTTCTGGCATGCATGTCCACCACATTTAAAGCATGTTAGGATCAGTTAGAAGTCCTTTTCCTATAAAATTCCACCAAGCTTAATATTAGGCGTTGTACTAGTGGAATTTCCCAAACGTGGATAACAAAATCTTGGGGTTCATTTTTAGTGCGTTCACTCACATTTATTATACTTTTCAAATTTATATGCATAAAATTTTTATTTTGTTATGCCTCATATTATTTTTGTTTACGAGAAAAAAGGGAGAGTAAGTTTTGGATCTGAAAAAAAATTTGAACATCAAAAAAGGAAATGCACAAGATCTGAGAGAGATAATTCGAAAAAGAACCTATGATTTTTAAGGATAGGCAAAAAGTGGGTTGTTAAACATCCAACCACTTGAGAATTTGATTTTTTCTACTCCTTGAAATTTTTGGATCATTAGGTCACTTGCATCCTCAACATGTTTCTGGCATGCATGTCCACCACGTTTAAAGCATGTTAGGATCAGTTAGAAGTCCCTTTCATATAAAATTCCACCAGGCTTATTATTACGGGTTGTACTAGTGGAATTTCGTAAACATAAATAAGAAAACCTTGGATATCATTTTTAGTGCGTTCGCTTACATTTATTATAGTTTCAACTTTTTTTGCATAAAATTTTCATTTTGTTATGCCTCATATCTTTTTTGTTTATGAGAAAAATGGGAGAGTGAGTTTTGGATCTGAAAAAAAATTTGAACATCCAAAATGAAAATGCACAAAAGCTGAGAGAGATAATTCCAAAAAGTATATGTGATTTTTAAGGGTAGGCAAAAAGTGGGTTGTTAAACATCCAACCACTTGAGAATTTGATTTTTTCTTCTCCCTTGAACTTTTTGGGTCATTAGGTGACTTGCGTCCTCAACATGTTTCTGGCATGCATGTCCACCACATTTAAAGCATGTTAGGATCAGTTAGAAGTCTTTTTCCTATAAATTCCACCAAGCTTATTAAGGGATTGTGCTAGTGGAATTTCCCAAACATGGATAACAAAATCTTGGAGTACATTTTTAGTGTGTTCACTTACATTTATTATACCTTTCAAATTTATTTGCATAAAATTTTCATTTTGTTATGCCTCATATCTTGTTTGTTTACAAGAAAAAAGGGAGAATGAGTTTTGGATCAGAAAAAGAATATGAACCTCCAAAATGGAAATGCACAAATGCTGAGAGAGATAATTCCAAAAAGTATCTGTGATTTTTAAGGATAGGCAAAAAGTGGGTTGTTAAACATCCAACCACTTGAGAATTTGATTTTTTCTACTCCTTGAAGTTTTTGGGTCATTAGGTCACTTGCATCCTCAACATGTTTCTGGCATGCATGTCCACCACATTTAAAGCATGTTAGGATCAATTAGAAGTCTTTTTCCTTTAAAATTCCACCAAACATATTATTAGGGGTTGTACTAGTGGAATTTCCTAAGTGTAGATAAGAAAACCTTGGAGTTCATTTTTAGTGTGTTCGCTTACATTTATTATAGTTTCATGTTTTTTTGCCTAAAATTTTCACTTTGTTATGCCTCATTTCCTTTTTGTTTACGAGAAAAATGGGAGCGTGAGTTCTGGATCTGAAAAAAATTTTGAACATCCAAAACAGAAATGCAGAAATTTTGAGAGAGATAATTCCAAAAAGTACCTGTGATTTTTAAGGATAGTGAAAAAGTGGGTTGTTAAATATCCAACCACTTGAGAATTTGATTTTTTCTACTCCATGAAATATTTGGATGATTAGGTCACTTGCATCCTCAACATGTTTCTGGCATTCATGTCCATAGCGTTTAAAGCATGTTAGGATCAGTTAGAAGTCCCTTTCCTATAAAATTCCACCAAGCTTATTATTAGGGGTTGTACTAGTGGAAGTTCCCAAACATGGATAACAAAATCTTGGATTTCATTTCTAGTGCGTTCACTTACATTTATTATAGTTTTCAAATTTATTTGCATAAAAGTATTATTTTGTTATGCCTCATATTGTTTTTGTTTACGGGAAAAACGGGAGAAAGAGTTTTGGAATTGAAAAAAAATTTCAACATCCAAAATGTAAATGTACAAAAGCTTAGAGAGATAATTCCAAAAAGTATCAGTGATTTTAAAGAATAGGCAAAAAGTGGGTTGTTAAACATCCAACCACTTGAGAATTTGATTTTTCCAACTCCTTGAAATTTTTGGATCATTAGGTCACTTGCATCCTCAACATGTTTCTGGCATTCATGTCCACCACGGTTAAAGGATGTTAGGATTAGTTAGAAGTCCCTTTCATATAAAATTCCACCAAGCTTATTATTACGGGTTGTACTAGTGGAATTTCCCAAACATGGATAACAAATCCTTGGAGTTCAATTTTAATGCGTTCACTTACATTTATTGTTGTTTTCAAAAATTTTTGCCAAAAATTTTCATTTTGTTATGGCACTTATCGTT
This sequence comes from Aristolochia californica, assembly GCF_029961685.1. Lineage (NCBI taxonomy): Eukaryota > Viridiplantae > Streptophyta > Magnoliopsida > Piperales > Aristolochiaceae > Aristolochia > Aristolochia californica. Next base: position 17,100,304 of record NW_027181815.1, on the reverse strand, counting down.
TTGGATCGGAAAAAAATTTGAACATCCAAATTGGAAATGCACAAATGCTGAGAGAAATAATTCCAAAAAGTATCTGTGATTTTTAAGGATAGTGAAAAAGTGGGTTGTTAAACATCCAACCACTTGAGAATTTGATTTTTTCTACTCCTTGAAATTTTTGGATCATTAGGTTACTTGCATCCTCAACATGTTTCTGGCATGCATGTCCACCACATCTATAAAAGTCCACCAAGCTTATTATTAGGGGTTGTGCTAGTGGAATTTCCCAAACATGGATAACAAATCCATGGAGTTCATTTTTTATGCGTTCACTTACATTTAATATAGTTTTCAAATTTTTTTGCATAAAATTTTATTTTTTTATGGCTCATATCTTTTTTGTTTACGAGAAAAATGGGAGAGTGAGTTTTGGATCTGAAAAAAATTTGAACATCCAAAATGGAAATACACAAAAGCTGAGAGAGATAATTCAAAAAAGTATCTGTGATTTTTGAGGATAGTGAAAAAGTGGGTTGTTAAACATCCATCCACTTGGGAATTTGATTTTTTCTACTCCTTGAAAATTTTGGATCATTAGGTTACTTGCATCCTCAACATGTTTCTGGCATGCATGTCCACCAGATTTAAAGCATGTTTGGTTCAGATAGAAGTCCCTTTCGTATAAAATTCCACCAAGCTTATTATTAGGGGTTGTGCTAGTGGAATTTCTCAAACATGGATAACAAATCCTTGGAGTTCATTTTTAGTGTGTTCACTTACATTTATTATAGTTTTCAAATGTTTTTGCATAAAATTTTCATTTTGTTATGCCACATATCTTTTTTGTTTACGAGAAAAATGGGAGAGTGACTTTTGGATCTGAAAAAAATTTGAACATCCAAAATAGAATTGCACAGAAGCTGAGAGAGATAATTCCAAAAACTGTCTGTGATTTTTAAGGATAGTGAAAAAGTGGGTTGTTAAACATCCAACCACTTGAGAATTTGATTTTTCCTACTCCTTGAAATTTTTGGATCGTTAGGTTACTTGCATCCTCAACATGTTTCTTCCATGCATGTCCTCCACATTTAAAGCATGTTAAAATCAGTTAGGAGTCCCTTTTTTATAAAATTCCACCAAGCTTATTATTAGGGGTTGTGCTTGTGGAATTTCCCAAACATGGATAACAAAATCTTGGAGTTCATTTTTAGTGCGTTTACTTACATTTATTATACTTTTCAAATTTTTTTGCATAAAATTTTTTATTTGTTATGCCTCTTATCTTTTTTGTTTACGAGAAAAATGGGAGAATGAGTTTTGGATCTGAAAAAAATTTGAACATTCAAAATAGAATTGCACAAAAGCTGAGAGAGATAATTCCAAAAAGTATCTGTGATTTTTAAGGATAGTGAAAATGTGGGTTGTTAAAAATCCAACCACTTGAGAATTTGATTTTTCCTACTCCTTGAAATTTTTGGATCATTAGGTTACTTGCATCCTCAACATGTTTCTGGCATGCATGTCCTCCACATTTAAAGCATGTTAAGATCAGTTAGAAGTCCCTTTCCTATATAATTCCACCAAGCTTATTATTAGGGGTTGTGCTTGTGGAATTTCCCAAACATCGATAACAAAATCTTGGAGTTCATTTTTAGTGCGTTTACTTACATTTATTATACTTTTCAAATTTATTTGCATAAAATTTTCAATTTGTTATGCATCATATCTTTTTTGTTTACGAGAAAAATGGGAGAGTGAGTTTTGGATCTAAAAGAAAATTTGAACATCCAAAAAGGAAATGCACAAAAGCTGAGAGAGATAATTCCAAAAAGTATCTGTGATTTTTAAGGATAGGCAAAAAGTGTGTTGTTTAACATCCAACCACTTGAGAATTTGATTTTTTCTACTCCTTGAAATTTTTGGGTCATTAGGTCACTTCCATCCTCAACATGTTTCTGGCATACATGTCCACCACATTTAAAGCATGTTAGGATCTATTAGAAGTCCTTTTCCTATAAAATTCCACCAAGCTTATTATTGGGGGTTGTGCTAGTGGAATTTCCCAAACGTGGATAACAAAATCCTTAAGTTCATTTTTAGTGCGTTCACTTACATTTATTATAGTTTTCAAATTTATTTGCATAAAATTTTTGTTTTGTTATGGCTCATATTGTTTTTGTTTACGAGAAAAATGGGAGAGTGAGTTTTGGAAATGAAAAAAAATTTGAACATCCAAAATGGAAATGCACAAACGCTTAGAGAGATAATTCCAAAAAGTATCTGTGATTTTTAAGGATAGGCAAAAAGTGGGTTGTTAAACATTCAACCACTTGAGAATTTGATTTTTTCTACTCCTTGAAATTTTTGGGTCATTAGGTCACTTGGATCCTCAACATATTTCTGGCAAGCATGTCCACCACATTTAAAGCATGTTAGGATCAGTTAGAAGTCTCTTTCCTATAAAATTCCTGCACGGTTATTATTAGGGGTTGTGCTAGTGGAATTTCCCATACATGGATAACAAAATCTTGGAGTTCATTTTTAGTGCGTTCACTTACATTTATTATACTTTTCGAATTTATTTGCCTAAAATTTTAATTTTGTTATGCCTCATATCTTTTTTGTTTACAAGAAAAAAGGGAGTGTGAGTTTTGGATCTGAAAAAGAATATGAACATCCAAAATGGAAATGCACAAACGCTGAGAGAGATAATTCCAAAAAGTATCTGTGATTTTGACGGATAGGCAAAAAGAGGGTAGTTAAATATCCAACAACTTGAGAATTTGATTTTTTCTACTGCTTGAAATTTTGGGGCATTAGGTGACTTGCATCCTCAACATGTTTTTGGCATCCATGTCCACCACATTTAATGCATGTTAGGATCAGTTAGAAGTCCTTTTCCTATAATAGTTTACCAAACTTATTATTAGGGGTTGTACTAGTGGAATTTCCTAAACATAAATAAGAAAACCATGGAGTTCATTTTTAGTGCGATCGCTTACATTTATTATAGTTTCAACATTTTTTGCATAAAATTTTCATTTTGTTATGCCTCATATCTTTTTTGTTTATGAGAAAAATGGGAGCGTGAGTTTTGGATCCGAAAAAGAATATGAACATCCAAAATGCAAATGCACAAAAGCTGAGAGAGATAATTCAAAAAAGTATATGAGATTTTTAAGGATAGTGAAAAAGTGGGTTGTTAAACATCCAACCACTTGAGAATTTGATTTTTTCAACACCTTGAAATTTTTGGATCATTAGGTCACTTGCATCCTCAACATGTTTCTGGTTTTCATGTCCACCATGTTTAAAGAATGTCAGGATCAGTTAGAAGTCCCTTTCATATAAAATTCCACCAAGCTTATTTTTACGGGTTGTACTAGTGGAATTTCCTTAACATGGATAACAAATCCTTGGAGTTCAATTTTAATGTGTTCACTTATATTTATTGTAGTTTTCAAATTTTTTTGCATAAAATTTTTATTTTCTTATGTCTCATATCGTTTTGGTTTACGAGAAAAATGGGTGAGAGAGTTTTAAATCTGAAAAAAATTTGAACATCCAAAATGGAAATGCACAAAAGCTAAGAGAAATAATTCCAAAAAGTATCTGTGATTTTTAAGGATAGTGAAAAAGTGGGTTGTTAAACATCCAACCACTTGAGAATTTGATTTTTTCTACTACTTGAAATTTTTGGATCATTAGGTTACTTGCATCCTCAACATGTTTCTGGCATGCATGTCCACCACATTTAAAGCATGTTAGGATCAGTTAGAAGTCCCTTTCCTATAAAATTCCACCAAGGTTATTATTAGGGGTTGTGCTAGTGGAATTTCCCAAACATGGATAACAAATCAGAGGAGTTCATTTTTAGTGCGTTCACTTACATTTATTATAGTGTTCAAATTTTTTTGCTTAAAATTTTTATTTTTTTATGGCTCATATTTTTTTTGTTTGCGAGAAAAATGGGAGAGTGAGTTTTGGATCTGAAAAAAATTTGAACATCCAAAATGGAAATGCAAAAAAGCTGAGAGAGATAATTCAAAAAAGTATCTGTGATTTTTAAGGATAGTGAAAAAGTGGGTTGTTAAACATCCAACATTTGAGAATTTGATTTTTTCTACCCCTTGAAATTTTTGGATCATTAGGTTACTTGCATCCTCAACATGTTTCTGGCATTCATGTCCACCACATTTAAAGCATGTTAGGATCAGTTAGAAGTCCTTTTCCTATAAAATTCCACCAAGCTTATTATTAGGGGTTTTGCTAGTGGAATTTCCCAAATATGGATAACAAAATCTTGGAGTTCATTTTCAGTGCATTCACTTACATTTATTATAGCTTTAAATTTTATTTGCATAAAATTTTCATTTTGTTATGCCTCATATCATTTTTGTTTACGAGAAAAATGGCAGAGTGAGTTTTGGATCTGAAAAAGAATATGAACATCCAAAATGGAAATGCACAAATGCTGAGAGAGATAATTCGAAAAAGTATCTGTGATTTTTAAGGATAGGCAAAAAGTAGGTTGTTAAACATTCAACCACTTCAGAATTTGATTTTTTCTACTCCTTGAAATTTTGGGGGATTAGGTCACTTACATCCTCAACATGTTTCTGACATGCATATCCACCACATTTAAAGCATGTTAGGATCAGTTAGAAGTCCTTTTCCTATAGAATTCCACCAAACTTATTATTAGGGGTTGTACTAGTGGAATTACCTAAACATAAATAAGAAAACCATGGAGTTCATTTTTAGTGCGATCTCTTACATTTATTCTAGTTTCAACTTTTTTTGCATAAAATTTTCATTTTGTTATGCCGCATATCTTTTTTGTTTACGAGAAAAATGGAAGCGTGAGTTTTGGATCTGAAAAAAATTTTAACACTCAAAACGGAAATGCAGAAATGTTGAGAGAGATAATTCCAAAAAGTACCTGTGATTTTTAAGGATAGGCAAAAAGTGGGTTGTTAAACATTCAACCACTTGAGAATTTGATTTTTTCAACTCCTTGAAATTTTTGGAGCATTGGGTCACTTGCATCCTCAACATGTTTCTGGCATTCATGTCCACCACGATTAAAGGATGTTAGGATCAGTTAGAAGTCCTTTTCCTATAAAATTCCACCAAGCTTAATATTAGGCGTTGTGCTAGTGGAATTTCGCAAACGTGGATAACAAAATCTTGGAGTTCATTTTCAGTGCGTTCACTCACATTTATTATACTTTTCAAATTTATATGCATAAAAGTTTTATTTTGTTATGCCTGATATTACTTTTGTTTACGAGAAAAAAGGGAGAGTAAGTTTTGGATCTGAAAAAAGTTTTGAACATCAAAAAAGGAAATGCACAAGAGCTGAGAGAGATAATTCCAAAAAGAACCTGTGATTTTTAAGGATAGGCAAAAAGTGGGTTGTTAAACATCCAACCACTTGAGAATTTGATTTTTTCTACTCCTTGAAATTTTTGGATCATTAGGTCACTTTCATTCTCAACATGTTTCTGGTAGGCATGTCCACCACGTTTAAAGCATGTTAGGATCAGTTAGAAGTCCGTTTCATATAAAATTCCACCAAGCTTATTATTACGGGTTGTACTAGTGGAATTTCGTAAACATAAATAAGAAAACCTTGGAGTTCATACTTAGTGCGTTCGCTTACATTTATTATAGTTTCAACTTTTTTTGCATAAAATTTTCTTTTTGTTATGCCTCATATCTTTTTTGTTTACGAGAAAAATGGGAGAGTGAGTTCTGGTTCTGAAAAAAATTTTGAACATCCAAAACGGAAATGCAAAAATGTTGAGAGAGATAATTCCAAAAAGTACCTGTGATTTTTAAGGATAGAGGAAAAGTGGGTTGTTAAACATCCAACCACTTGAGAATTTGATTTTTTCTACTCCTTGAAATTTTTGGATCATTAGGTCACTTGCATCCTCAACATGTTTCTGGGATTCACGTCCACCACGATTAAAGCATGTTAGGATCAGTTAGAAGACCCTGTCCTATAAAATTCCACCAAGCTTATTATTAGGGGTTGTACTAGTGGAATTTCCCAAACATGAATAACAAAATCTTGGATATCATTTTTAGTGGGTTCACTTACATTTACTATAGTTTACAAATTTATTTTCATAAAATTTTTATTTTGTTATGCCTCATAATGTTTTTGTTTACGAGAAAAATGGGAGAGTGAGTTTTGGATCTGAAAAAAAATTTGAACATCCAAAATGGAAATGCACAAATGCTGAGAGAGATAATATTCCAAAAAGTATCTGTGATTTTTAAGCATAGGCAAAAAGTGAGTTGTTAAACATCCAACCACTTGAGAATTTGATTTTTTCTACTGCTTGAAGTTTTTGGGTCATTAGGTCACTTGCATCCTCAACATGTTTCTGGCATGCATGTCCACCACATTTAAAGCATGTTAGGATCAGTTAGAAGTCCTTTTCCTATAAAATTCCACCAAACTTATTATTAGGGGTTGTACTAGTGCAATTTCCTAAGTATAGATAAAAAAACCTTGGAGTTCATTTTTAGTGCGTTCGCTTACATTTATTATAGTTTCATGTTTTTTTGCCTAAAATTTTCATTTTGTTATGCCTCATTTCTTTTTTTGTTTACGAGAAAAATGGGAGCGAGAGTTCTGGATCTGAAAAAAATTTTGAACATCCAAAACGGAAATGCAGAAATGTTGAGAGAGATAATTCCAAAAAGTACCTGTGATTTTTAAGGATAGTGAAAAAGTGGGTTGTTAAATATCCAACCACTTGAGAATTTGATTTTTTCTACTCGAAATTTTTGGATGATTAGGTCACTTGCATCCTCAACATGTTTCTGGCATTCATGTCCATAGCGTTTAAAGCATGTTAGGATCAGTTAGAAGTCCCTTTCCTATAAAATTCCACCAAGCTTATTATTAGGGGTTGTACCAGTGGAAGTTCCCAAACATGGATAACAAAATTTTGGATTTCATTTTTAGTGCGTTGACTTACATTTATTATAGTTTTCAAATTTATTTGCAAAAAAGTTTTATTTTGTTATGCATCATATTGTTTTTGTTTACGGGAAAAAAGCGAGAAAGAGTTTTGGAATTCAAAAAAAATTTCAACATCCAAAATGTAAATGTACAAAAGCTGAGAGAGATAATTTCAAAAAGTATCAGTGATTTTAAAGAATAGGCAAAAAGTGGGTTGTTAAACATCCAACCACTTGAGAATTTGATTTTTTCAACTCCTTGAAATTTTTGGATCATTAGGTCACTTGCATCCTCAACATGTTTCAGGCATTCATGTCCACCACGTTGAAAGGATGTTAGGATCAGTTAGAAGTCCCTTTCATATAAAATTCCACCAAGCTTATTATTACGGGTTGTACTAGTGGAATTTCCCAAACATGGATAACAAATCCTTGGAGTTCAATTTTAATGCGTTCACTTACATTTATTGTTGTTTTCAAAAATTTTTGCCAAAAATTATTTTTTTGTTATGGCACATATCGTTTTGGTTTACGAGAAAAATGGGAGAGAGAGTTTTGGATCTGAAAAAAATTTGAACATCCAAAATGGAAATGCACAAATGCTGAGAGAAATAATTCCAAAAAGTATCTATGATTTTTAAGGATAGTGAAAAAGTGGGTTGTTAAACATCCAACCACTTGAGAATTTGATTTTTTCTACTCCTTGAAATTTTTGGATCATTAGGTTACTTGCATCCTCAACATGTTTCTGGCATGCATGTCCACCACATTTAAAGCATGTTAGGATCATTTAGAAGTCCCTTTCCTATAAAATTCCACCAAGCTTATTATTAGGGGTTGTGCTAGTGGAATTTCCCAAACATGGATAACAAATCCATGGAGTTCATTTTTTGTGCGTTCACTTACATTTAATATAGTTTTCAAATTTTTTTGCATAAAATTTTTATTTTTTTATGCCTCATATCTTTTTTGTTTACGAGAAAAATGGGAGAGAGAGTTTTGGATCTAAAAAAAATTTGAACATCCAAAATGGAAATGCACAAAAGCTGAGAGAGATAATTCAAAAAAGTATCTGTGATTTTTAAGGATAGTGAAAAAGTGGGTTGTTAAACATCCAGCCACTTGAGAATTTTATTTTTTCTACTCCTTGAAAGTTTTGGATCATTAGGTTACTTGCATCCTCAACATGTTTCTGGCATGCATGTCCACCAGATTTAAAGCATGTTAGGTTCAGTTAGAAGTCCCTTTCGTATAAAATTCCACCAAGCTTATTATTAAGGGTTGTGCTAGTGGAATTTCTCAAACATGGATAACAAATCCTTGGAGTTCATTTTTAGTGCGTTCCTTTACATTTATTATAGTTTTCAAATTTTTTTGCATAAAATTTTCATTTTGTTATGCCTCATATCTTTTTTGTTTACGAGAAAAATGGGAAAGTGAGTTTTGGATCTGAAAAAAATTTGAACATCCAAAATAGAATTGCACAGAAGCTGAGAGAGATAATTCCAAAAAGTGTCTGTGATTTTTAAGGATAGTGAAAAAGTGGGTGGTTAAACATCCAACTACTTGAGAATTTGATTTTTCCTACTCGAAATTTTTGGATCATTAGGTTACTTGCATCCTGAACATTTTTCTTGCATGCATGTCCTCCACATTTAAAGCCTGTTAAAATCAGTTAGAAGTCCCTTTCTTATAAAATTCCACCAAGCATATTATTAGGGGTTGTGCTTGTGGAATTTCCCAAACATGGATAACAAAATCTTGGAGTTCATTTTTAGTGCGTTTACTTACATTTATTATACTTTTCAAATTTTTTTGCATAAAATTTTTATTTTGTTAAGCCTCTTATCTTTTTTGTTTATGAGAAAAATGGGAGAATGAGTTTTGGATCTGAAAAAAATTTGAACATCCAAAATAGAATTGCACAAAAGCTGAGAGAGATAATTCCAAAAAGTATCTGTGATTTTGAAGGATAGTGAAAAAGATGGTTGTTAAACATCCAACCACTTGAGAATTTGATTTTTCCTACTCCTTGAAATTTTTGGATCATTAGGTTACTTGCATCCTCAACATGTTTCTGGCATGCATGTCGTCAACATTTAAAGCATGTTAAAATCAGTTAGAAGTCCCTTTCCTATAAAATTCGACCAAGCTTATTATTAGGGGTTGTGCTTGTGGAATTTCCCAAACATGGATAACAAAATCTTAGAGTTCATTTTTAGTGCGTTTACTTACATTTATTATACTTTTTAAATTTATTTGCATAAAATTTTCATTTTGTTATGCCTCATATCTTTTTTGTTTACGCGAAAAATGGGAGAGTGAGTTTTGGATCTGAAAAAAAACTTGAACATCTAAAAAGGAAATGCAGAAAAGCTGAGAGAGATAATTCCAAAAAGTATCTGTGATTTTTAAGGATAGGCAAAAAGTGTGTGGTTAAACATCCAACCACTTGAGAATTTGATTTTTTCTATTCCTTGAAATTTTTGGGTCATTAGGTCACTTCCATCCTCAACATGTTTCTGGCATGTATGTCCACCACATTTGAAGCATGTTAGGATCAATTAGAAGTCCTTTTCCTATAAAATTCCACCGAGCTTATTATTGGGGGTTGTGCTAGTGGAATTTCCCAAAAATGGATAACAAAATCCTTAAGTTCATTTTTAGTGCGTTCACTTACATTTATTATAGTTTTCAAATTTATTTGCATAAAATTTTTATTTTGTTTTGGCTCATATTGTTTTTGTTTACGAGAAAAATGGGAGAGTGAGTTTTGGATATGAAAAAAAATTTGAACATCCAAAATGGAAATGCACAAAAGCTTAGAGGGATAATTCCAAAAACTATCTGTGATTTTTAAGGATAGGCAAAAAGTGGATTGTTAAACATTCAACCACTTGAGAATTTGATTTTTTCTACTCCTTGAAATTTTTGGGTCATTAGGTCACTTGGATCCTCAACATATTTCTGGCAAGCATACACCACATTTAAAGCATGTTAGGATCAGTTAGAAGTCCCTTTCCTATAAAATTCCTACACGCTTATTATTAGGGGTTGTGCTAGTGGAATTTCCCATACATGGATAACAAAATCTTGGAGTTCATTCTCAGTGCGTTCACTTATATTTATTATACTTTTCGAATTTATTTGCATAAAATTTTCATTTTGTTATGCCTCATATCTTTTTTGTTTACAAGAAAAAAGGGATAGTGAGTTTTGGATCTGAAAAAGAATATGAACATCCAAAATGGAAATGCACAAACGTTGAGAGAGATAATTCCAAAAAGTATCTGTGATTTTTACGGATAGGCAAAAAGAGGGTTGTTAAACATCCAACAACTTGAGAATTTGATTTTTTCTACTCCTTGAAATTTTGGGGCATTAGGTCACTTGCATCCTCAACATGTTTTTGGCATGCATGTCCACCACATTTAATGCGTGTTAGGATAAGTTAGAAGTCCTTTTCCAATAATATTTTACCAAACTTATTATTAGGGGTTGTACTAGTGGAATTTGCTAAACATAAATAAGAAAACCAAGGAGTTCATTTTTAGTGCGACCGCTTACATTTATTATAGTTTCAACATTTTTTGCATAAAATTTTCATTTTGTTATGCCTCATATCTTTTTTGTTTATGAGAAAAATGGGAGCGTGAGTTTTGGATCCGAAAAAGAATATGAACATCCAAAATGCAAATGCACAAAAGCTGAGAGAGATAATTCAAAAAAGTATATGTGATTTTTAAGGATAGTGAAAAAGTGGGTTGTAAAACATCCAACCACTTGAGAATTTGATTTTTTCAACACCTTGAAATTTTTGGATCATTAGGTCACTTGCATCCTCAACATGTTTCTGGCATTCATGTCCACCATGTTTAAATGATGTCAGGATCAGTTAGAAGTCCCTTTCATATAATATTCCGCCAAGCTTATTTTTACGGGTTGTACTAGTGGAATTTTCCAAACATTAATAACAAATCCTTGGAGTTCAATTTTAATGCGTTCACTTACATTTATTGTAGTTTTCAAATTTTTTTGCATAAAATTTTTATTTTCTTAAGACTCATATCGTTTTGGTTTACGAGAAAAATGGGAGAGAGAGTTTTAAATCTGAAAAAAATTTGAACATCCAAAATGGAAATGCACAAAAGCTAAGAGAAATAATTCCAAAAAGTATCTGTGATTTTTAAGGATAGTGAAAAAGTGGGTTGTTAAACATCCAACCACTTGAGAATTTGATTTTTTCTTCTCCTTGAAATTTTTGGATCATTAGGTTATTTGCATCCTCAACATGTTTCTGGCATGCATGTCCACCACATTTAAAACATGTTAGGATCAGTTAGAAGTCCATTTCCTATAAAATTCCACCAAGCTTATTATAAGGGGTTGTGCTAGTGGAATTTCCCAAACATGGATAACAAATCCATGGAGTTCATTTTTTGTGCGTTCACTTACATTTAATATAGTGTTCAAATTTTTTTGTTTAAAATTTATATTTTGTTATGGCTCATACCTTTTTTGTTTACGAGAAAAATTGGAGAGTGAGTTTTGAATCTGAAAAAAATTTTAACATCCAAAATGGAAATGCGCAAAAGCTGAGAGAGATAATTCCAAAAGTATTCGTGATTTTTAAGGATAGTGAAAAAATGGGTTGTTAAACATCCAACCACTTGAGAATTTGATTTTTTCTACCCCTTGAAATTTTTGGATCATTAGGTTACTTGCATCTTCAACATGTTTCTGGCATGCATGTCCACCACATTTAAAGCATGTTAGGATCAGTTAGAAGTCCTTTTCCTACAAAATTCCACCAAGCTTATTATTAGGGGTTGTGCTAGTGGAATTTCCCAAATATGGATAACAAAATGTTGGAGTTCATTTTCAGTGCATTCACTTACATTTATTATAGTTTTCAATTTTATTTGCATAAAATTTTCATTTTGTTATGCCTCATATCATTTTTGTTTACGAGAAAAATGGGAGAGTGAGTTTTGGATCTGAAAAAGAATATGAACATCCAAAATGGAAATGCACAAATGCTGAGAGAGATAATTCCAAAAAGTACCTATGATTTTTAAGGATAGGCAAAAAGCGGGTTGTTAAACATCCAACCACTTGAGAATTTGATTTCTTCTACTCCTTAAAATTTTTGGGTCCTTAGGTCACTTGCATCCTCAACATGTTTCTGGCATGCATGTCGACCACATTTAAAGCATGTTAGGATCAGTTAGAAGTCCCTTTCCTATAAAATTCCACCAAGCATATTATTAGGGGTTGTGCTTGTGGAATTTCCCAAACATGGATAACAAAATCTTGGAGTTCATTTTTAGTGCGTTTACTTACATTTATTATACATTTCAAATTTATTTGCATAAAATTTTCATTTTGTTATGCCTCATATCTTTTTTGTTTACGAGAAAAATAGGAGAGTGAGTTTTGGATCTGAAAAAAAATTTGAACATCCAAAAAGGAAATGCACAAAAGCTGAGATAGATAATTCCAAAAAGTATCTGTGATTTTTAAGGATAGGCAAAAAGTGTGTTGTTAAACATCCAACCACTTGAGAATTTGATTCTTTCTACTCCTTGAAATTTTGGGGCATTAGGTCACTTGCATCCTCAACATGTTTTTGGCATGCATGTCCACCACATTTAATGCGTGTTAGGATAAGTTAGAAGTCCTTTTCCAATAATATTTTACCAAACTTATTATTAGGGGTTGTACTAGTGGAATTTGCTAAACATAAATAAGAAAACCATGGAGTTCATTTTTAGTGCGACCGCTTACATTTATTATAGTTTCAACATTTTTTGCATAAAATTTTCATTTTGTTATGCCTCATATCTTTTTTGTTTATGAGAAAAATGGGAGCGTGAGTTTTGGATCCGAAAAAGAATATGAACATCCAAAATGCAAATGCACAAAAGCTGAGAGAGATAATTCAAAAAAGTATATGTGATTTTTAAGGATAGTGAAAAAGTGGGTTGTAAAACATCCAACCACTTGAGAATTTGATTTTTTCAACACCTTGAAATTTTTGGATCATTAGGTCACTTGCATCCTCAACATGTTTCTGGCATTCATGTCCACCACGTTTAAATGATGTCAGGATCAGTTAGAAGTCCCTTGCATATAATATTCCGCCAAGCTTATTTTTACGGGTTGTACTAGTGGAATTTCCCAAACATTAATAACAAATCCTTGGAGTTCAATTTTAATGCGTTCACTTACATTTATTGTAGTTTTCAAATTTTTTTGCATAAAATTTTTATTTTCTTAAGACTCATATCGTTTTGGTTTACGAGAAAAATGGGAGAGAGAGTTTTAAATCTGAAAAAAATTTGAACATCCAAAATGGAAATGCACAAAAGCTAAGAAAAATAATTCCAAAAAGTATCTGTGATTTTTAAGGATAGTGAAAAAGTGGGTTGTTAAACATCCAACCACTTGAGAATTTGATTTTTTCTTCTCCTTGAAATTTTTGGATCATTAGGTTACTTGCATCCTCAACATGTTTCTGGCATGCATGTCCACCACATTTAAAACATGTTAGGATCAGTTAGAAGTCCATTTCCTATAAAATTCCACCAAGCTTATTATAAGGGGTTGTGCTAGTGGAATTTCCCAAACATGGATAACAAATCCATGGAGTTCATTTTTTGTGCGTTCACTTACATTTAATATAGTGTTCAAATTTTTTTGTTTAAAATTTATATTTTGTTATGGCTCATACCTTTTTTGTTTACGAGAAAAATTGGAGAGTGAGTTTTGAATCTGAAAAAAATTTTAACATCCAAAATGGAAATGCACAAAAGCTGAGAGAGATAATTCCAAAAGTATTCGTGATTTTTAAGGATAGTGAAAAAATGGGTTGTTAAACATCCAACCACTTGAGAATTTGATTTTTTCTACCCCTTGAAATTTTTGGATCATTAGGTTACTTGCATCTTCAACATGTTTCTGGCATGCATGTCCACCACATTTAAAGCATGTTAGGATCAGTTAGAAGTCCTTTTCCTACAAAATTCCACCAAGCTTATTATTAGGGGTTGTGCTAGTGGAATTTCCCAAATATGGATAACAAAATGTTGGAGTTCATTTTCAGTGCATTCACTTACATTTATTATAGTTTTCAATTTTATTTGCATAAAATTTTCATTTTGTTATGCCTCATATCATTTTTGTTTACGAGAAAAATGGGAGAGTGAGTTTTGGATCTGAAAAAGAATATGAACATCCAAAATGGAAATGCACAAATGCTGAGAGAGATAATTCCAAAAAGTACCTATGATATTTAAGGATAGGCAAAAAGTGGGTTGTTAAACATCCAACCACTTGAGAATTTGATTTCTTCTACTCCTTAAAATTTTTGGGTCCTTAGGTCACTTGCATCCTCAACATGTTTCTGGCATGCATGTCGACCACATTTAAAGCATGTTAGGATCAGTTAGAAGTCCCTTTCCTATAAAATTCCACCAAGCATATTATTAGGGGTTGTGCTTGTGGAATTTCCCAAACATGGATAACAAAATCTTGGAGTTCATTTTTAGTGCGTTTACTTACATTTATTATACATTTCAAATTTATTTGCATAAAATTTTCATTTTGTTATGCCTCATATCTTTTTTGTTTACGAGAAAAATAGGAGAGTGAGTTTTGGATCTGAAAAAAAATTTGAACATCCAAAAAGGAAATGCACAAAAGCTGAGATAGATAATTCCAAAAAGTATCTGTGATTTTTAAGGATAGGCAAAAAGTGTGTTGTTAAACATCCAACCACTTGAGAATTTGATTTTTTCTACTCCTTGAAATTTTTGGGTCATTAGGTCACTTCCATCCTCAACATGTTTCTGGCATGCATGTCCACCACATTTAAAGCATGTTAGGATCAATTAGAAGTCCTTTTCCTATAAAATTCCACCAAGCTTATTATTGGGGGTTGTGCTAGTGGAATTTCCCAAACATGGATAACAAAATCCTTAAGTTCATTTTTAGTGCGTTCACTAAAATTTATTATAGTTTTCAAATTTATTTGCATAAAATTTTTATTTTGTTATGGCTCATATTGTTTTTGTTTACGAGAAAAATGGGAGAGTGAGTTTTGGATATGAAAAAAATTTTGAACATCCAAAATGGAAATGCACAAAAGCTTAGAGATATAATTCCAAAAAGTATCTGTGATTTTTAAGGATAGGCAAAAAGTGGGTTGTTAAACATTCAACCACTTGAGAATTTGATTTTTTCTACTGCTTGAAATTTTTGGGTCATTAGGTCACTTGGATCCTCAACATATTTCTGGAAAGGATGTCCACCACATTTAAAGCATGTTAGGATCAGTTAGAAGTCCCTTTCCTTTAAAATTCCTGCACGCTTATTATTAGGGGTTGTGCTAGTGGAATTTCCCTTACATGGATAACAAAATCTTGGAGTTCATTTTTAGTGCGTTCACTTACATTTATTATACTTTTCGAATTTATTTGCTTAAAATTTTTATTTTGTTATGCCTCATATCATTTTTGTTTACGAGAAAAATGGGAAAGTGAGTTTTGGATCTGAAAAACAATTTGAACATAAAAAAATGAAATGCAGAAAAGCTGAGAGAGATAATTTCAAAAAGTGGGTTGTTAAACATCCAACCACTTGAGAATTTGATTTTTTCTACTCCTTGAAATTTTTGGATCATTAGGTTACTTGCATCCTCAACATGTTTCTGGCATGCATGTCCACCACATTTAAAGCATGTTAGGATCAGTTAGAAGTCCCTTTCCTATAAAATTCCACCAAGCTTATTATTAAGGGTTGTGCTAGTGGAATTTCCCAAACATGGATAACAAATCCATGGAGTTCATTTTTAGTACGTTCACTTACATTTATTATAGTGTTCAAATTTTTTTGCTTAAAATTTTTATTTTGTTATGGCTCATATCTTCTTTGTTTACGAGAAAAATGGGAGAGTGATTCTTGGATTTGGAAAAAATTTTAACATCCAAAATGGAAATGCCCAAAAGCTAAGAAAGATAATTCAAAAAAGTATCCGTGATTTTGAAGGAAAGTGAAAAAGTGGGTTGTTAAACATCCAACCACTTGAGAATTTGATTTTTTCTACTCCTTGAAATATTTGGATCATTAGGTTACTTGCATCCTCTACATGTTTCTGGCATGCATGTCCACCACATTTAAAGTATGTTAGGATCTGTTAGAAGTCCCATTCATATAAAATTCCACAAAGCTTATTATTTGGGGTTGTGCTAGTGGAATTTCCCAAACATGGATAACAAAATCTTGGAATTCATTTTTAGTGCGTTTTACTTACATTTATTATACTTTTAAAATTTATATGCATAAAATTTTCATTTTGTTATGCCTGATATCTTTTTTGTTTACGAGAAAAATGGGTGAGTGAGTTTTGGATTTGAAAAAAAAATTGAACATCCAAAAAAGAAATGCACAAAAGCTGAGAGAGATAATTCCAAAAAGTATCTGTGATTTTTGAGGATAGTGAAAAAGTGGGTTGTTAAACATCCAACCACTTGAGTATCTGATTTTTTCTACTCCTTGAAATTTTTGGATCATTAGGTTACTTGCATCCTCAACATGTTTCTGGCAAGCATGTCCACCACATTTAAAGCTTGTTAGGATCAGTTAGAAGTCCTTTTCCTACAAAATTCCTCCAAGCTTTTTATTAGGGGTTGTGCTAGGTTAATTTCCCAAACATGGATAACAAAATCTTGGAGTTCATTTTTAGTGCGTTCACTCACATTTATTATAGTTTTCAAATTTATTTGCATAAAATTTTTATTTTGTAATGCCCCATATTATTTTTGTTTAAGAGAAAAATGGGAGAGAGAGTTTTCGATCTGAACAAAAATTTGAACATCCAAAAAGGAAATGCACAAAAGCTGAGAGAGATAATTCCAAAATGTATCTGTGATTTTAAAGGATAGGCAAAAAGTGGGTTGTTAAACATCCAACCACTTGAGAATTTGATTTTTTCTACTCCTTGAAATTTTTGGGTCATTAGGGCACTTACATCCTCAACATGTTTCTGGCAAGCATGTCCACCACCTTTAAAGCATTATAGGATCAGTTAGAAGTCCCTTTCCTATAAAATTCCACCAAGATTATTATTAGAGGTTGTACTAGTGGAATTTCCCAAACATGGATAACAAAACCTTGGAGTTCTAATTTAGTGCGTTCACTTACATTTATTATAGTTTTCAAATTTATTTGCTTAAAATTTTTATTTTGTAATGCCTCATATCTTTTTCATTTACGAGAAAAATGGGAAACTGAGTTTTGGATCTTAAATACAATTTGAACATAAAAAAATGAAATGCAGAAAAGCTGAGAGAGATAATTCCAAAGAGTATCTGTGATTTCTAAGGATAGTCAAAAAGTGGGTTGTTAAACATCCAACCACTTGAGAATTTGATTTTTTCTACTTGAAATATTTGGATCATTAGGTTACTTGCATGCTCAACATAATTCAGGCATGCATGTCCACCACATTAAAAATTTTTGGATCAGTTAGAAGTCCCATTCCCATAAAATTCCACCAAGCTTATTATTTGGGGTTATGCTAGTGGAATTTCCCAAACAAGGATAACAAATTCTTGGAGTTCATTTTTAGTGCGTTCACTTACATTTATTATACTTTTCAAATTTATTTGCATAAAATTTTCATTTTGTTATGCCTCATATCTTTTTGTTTACGAGAAAAATGGGAGAGTGAGTTTTGGATTTGAAAAAAAATTTGAACATCCAAAAAGGAAATGCACAAAAACTGAGAGAGATGATTCCAAAAAGTATCTATGATTTTAAGGATAATGAAAAAGTGGGTTGTTAAACATCCAACCACTTTAGTATCTGATTTTTTCTACTCCTTGAAATTTTTTGATCATTAGGTTACTTGCATCCTCAACATGTTTCTGGCAAGCATGTCCACCACATTTAAAGCTTGTTAAGATCAGTTAGAAGTCCTTTTCCTACAAAATTCCTCCAATCTTTTTATTAGGGGTTGTGCTAGGTTAATTTCCCAAACATGGATAAAAAAATCTTGGAGTTCATTTTTAGTGCGTTCACTCACATTTAATATAGTTTTCAAATTTATTTGCATAAAATTTTTATTTTGTAATGCCCCATATTATTTTTGTTTAAGAGAAAAATGGGAGAGAGAGTTTTCGATCTGAACAAAAATTTGAACATCCAAAAAGGAAATGCACAAAAGCTGAGAGAGATAATTCCAAAAAGTATCTGTGATTTTTATGGATAGTCAAAAAGTGGGTTGTTAAACATCCAACCACTTGAGAATTTGATTATTTCTACTCCTTGAAATTTTTGGATCATTAGGTCACTTGCATCCTCAACATGTTTCTGGAAAGCATGTCCACCACGTTGAAAGCATGTTAGGATCAGTTAGAAGTCCCTTTCACAAAAAATTCCACCAAGCTTATTATTACGGGTAGTACTAGTCGAATTTCCGAAACATGGATAACAAATCCTTGGAGTTCAATTTTAGTGTGTTCACTTACATTAATTATAGTTTTCAAATTTTTTTGCATTAAATTTTTTTTTTAGTAATGCGTCATATCATTTTTGTTTACGAGAAAAATAGGAGAGAGTTTTGGATCTGAAAAAATTTTGAACATTCAAATTGGAAATGCACAAAAGCTGAGAGATAATTCCAAAAAGTATCCGTGATTTTTAAGGATAGTGAAAAAGTGGGTTGTTAAACATCCAACCACTTGAGAATTTGATTTTTTCTACTCCCTTGAAATTTTTGGGTCATTAGGTTACTTGCATCCTCAACATGTTTCTGGCATGCATGTCCACCACATTTAAAACTTGTTTGGATCAGTTAGAAGTCCCATTCCTATAAAATTCCACCAAGCTTATTATTAGGGGTTGTGCTAGTGGAATTTCCCAAACAAGGATAACAAAATCTTGGAGTTCATTTCTAGTGCGTTCACTTACATTTATTAAACTTTTCAAATTTATTTGCATAAAATTTTTATATTGTTATGCCTCATATCTTTTTTGTTTACGATAAAAAAGGGAGAGTGAGTTTTGCATCTGAAAAAGAATATGAACATCCAAAATGGAAATGCACAAATGCTGGGAGAGATAATTCCAAAAAGTATCTGTGATTTTAAAGATAGGCAAAAAGTGGGTTATTAAAGATACAACCACTTGAGAATTTGAGTTTTTCTACTCCTTGAAATTTTTGGGTCATTAGGTCACTTGCATCCTCAACATGTTTCTGGCATGCATGTCCACCACATTTAAAGCATGTTAGGGTCAGTTAGAAGTCCTTTTCCTCTAAAATTCCACCAAACTTATTATTAGGGGTTGTACTAGTGGAATTTTCTAAACATAAATAAGAAAACCATGGAGTTCATTTTTAGAGCGTTCGCTTACATTTATTATAGTTTCAACTTTTTTTGCATAAAATTTTCATTTTGTTATGCCTCAGATCTTGTTTTTTTACAAGAAAAATGGGAGCGTGAGTTTTGTATCAGAAAAAAAATTTGAACATCCAAAACGGAAAAGCAGAAATGTTGAGAGAGATAATTCCAAAAAGTACCTGTGAATTTTAAGGATAGGCAAAAAGTGGGTTGTTAAACATCCAACAACTTGAGAATTTGATTTTTTCTACTCCTTGAAATTTTTGGATCATTAGGTCACTTGCATCCTCAACATGTTTCTCGCATTCATGTCCACCACGTTTAAAGCATGTTAGGATCAGTTAGAAGTCCTTTTCCTATAAAATTCCGCCAAACTTATTATTAGGGCTTGTACTAGTGGAATTTCCTAAACATAAATAAGAAAACCATGGAGTTCATTTTTAGTGCGTTTGCTTACATTTATTATAGTTTCAACTCTTTTTGCATAAAATTTTCATTTTTTTATTCCTCATATCTTGTTTTTTTACAAGAAAAATGGGAGCGTGAGTTTTGGATCAGAAAAAAAATTTGAACATCCAAAACGGAAATGCAGAAATGTTGAGAGAGATAATTCCAAAAAGTAGCGGTGATTTTTAAGGATAGGCAAAAAGTGGGTTGTTAAACATCCAACCACTTGAAAATTTGATTTTTTCTACTCCTTGGAAATTTTGGATCATTAGGTCACTTGCATCCTCAACATGTTTATGGCATTCATGTCCACTACGTTTAAAGCATGTTAGGATCAGTTAGAAGTCCCTTTCATATAAAATTCCACTAAGCTTATTATTACAGGTTGTACTAGTGGAATTTTCCAAACATGGATAACAAATCCTTGGAGTTCAATTTTAGTGCGTTCACTTACATTTATTATAGTTTCAAATTTTTTTGCATAAAATTTTTATTCTGTTATGCCTCATATCATTTTAGTTTACGAGAAAAATGGGAGAGAGAGTTTTGGATCTGAAAAAAATTTGAACATCCAACATTGAAATGCACAAAAGCTGACAAAGATAATTCCAAAAATTATCTGTGATTTTTAAGGATAGTGAAAAAGTGGGTTGCTAAACATCCAACAACTTGAGTATCTGATTTTTTCTACTCCTTGAAATTTTTGGTTCATTAGGTTTCTTGCATCCTCAACATATTTCTGGTATGCATGTCCACCACATTTAAAGCATGCTAGGATCAGTTAGAAGTCCCTTTCCTATAAAATTCCACCAAGCTTATTATTAGGGGTTGTGCTAGCGGAATTTCCTAAACAAGGATAACAAAATCTTGGAGTTCATTTTTAGAGCGTTCACTTACATTTATTATACTTTTCAAATTTATTTGCATAAAATTTTCATTTTGTTATGCCTCATATCTTTTTTGTTTACGAGAAAAAAGGGAGAGTCAGTTTTGGATCTGAAAAAGAATATAAACATCCAAAATGGAAATGCACAAATGCTGAGAGAGATAAATCCTAAAATTATCTGTGATTTTTAAGGATAGTCAAAAAGTGGGTTGTTAAACATCCAACCACTTGAGAATTTGATTTTTTCTACTCCTTGAAATATTTGGATCATTAGGTTACTTGCATCCTCAACATGTTTCTGGCATGCATGTCCACCACATTTAAAGCTTGTTAGGATCAGTTAGAAGTCTCTTTCCTATAAAATTCCACCAAGCTTATTATTAGGGGTTGTGCTAGTGGAATATCCCAACGATGGATAACAAATCCTTGGTGTTCATTTTTAGTGCGCACACTTACATTTATTATAGTTTTCAAATTTTTTTGCATAAAATTTTAATTTTGTCATGCCTCATATCTTTTTTCTTTACGAGAAAAATGGGTGAGTGAGTTTTGGATCTGAAAAAAATTTGAACATCCAAAATAGAAATGCACAAAAGCTGAGAGAGATAATTCCAAAAAGTATCTGTGCTTTTTAAGGATAGTGAAAAAGTGGGTTGTTAAACATCCAACGACTTGAGAATTTGATTTTTCCTACTCCTTGAAATTTTTGGATCATTAGGTTACTTGCATCCTCAACATGTTTTTTGGCATGCATGTCCACAACATTTAAAGCATGTTAGGATCAGTTAGAAGCCCCTTTCTTATAAAATTCCACCAAGCTTATTAGTAGGGGTTGTGCTTGTGGAATTTCCCAAACATGGATAACAAAATCTAGGAGTTCATTTTTAGTGCGTTTACTTACATTTATTATACTTTTCAAATTTATTTGCATAAAATTTTCATTTTGTTATACCTCATATCTTTTTTGTTTACGAGAAAAATGGGAGAGTGAGTTTTGGATCTGAAAAAAAATTTGAACATCCAAAAAGGAAATGCACAAAAGTTGAGAGAGATAATTCCAAAAACTATCTGTGATTTTTATGGATAGGCAAAAAGTGGGTTGTTAAACATCCAACCACTTGAGAATTTGATTTTTTCTACTCCTTGAAATTTTTGGGTCATTAGGTCACTTGCATCCTCAACATGTTTCTGGTATGCATGTCCACCACATTTAAAGCATGTTAGGATCAGTTAGAAGTCCTTTTCCTATAAAATTCCACCAATCTTATTATTGGGGGTTGTGCTAGTGGAATTTCCCAAACATGGATAACAAAATCTTGGAGTTCATTTTTAGTGCGTTCACTTACATTTATAATAGTTTTCAAATTTATTTGCATAAAGTTTTTATTTTGTTATGACTCATATTGTTTTTGTTTACGAGAAAAATGGGTGAGTGAGTTTTGGATCTGAAAATAAACTTGAACATCCAAACAGGAAATGCACAAAACCTGAGAGAGATAATTCTAAATAGTATCTGTGATTTTTAAGGATAGGCAAAAAGTGGGTTGTTAAACATCCAACCACTTGAGAATTTGATGTTTTCTACTCCTTGAATTTTTTGGGTCATTAGGTCACTTGCATCCTCAATATATTTCTGGCATGCATGTCCACCACATTTAAAGCATGTTAGGATCAGTTAGAAGTCCCTTTCCTAAAATTCCTCCAAGCTTATTATTCGGGGTTGTGCTAGTGGAATTTCCGAAACATGGATAACAAAATCTTGGAGTTTATTTTTAGTGCCTTCACGTACATTTATTATAGTTTTCAAATTTATTTGCATAAAAATTTCATTTTGTTAGGCCTCATATCTTTTTGTTTACAAGAAAAAAGCGAGAGTGTGTTTCGGATCTGAAAATGAATATGAACATCCAAAATGGAAATGCACAAACGCTGTGAGAGATAATTCCAAAAAGTATCTGTGATTTTTAAGGATAGGCAATAAGTGGGCTGTTAAACATCCAACCACTTGAGAATTTGATTTTTTCTACTTCTTGAAATTTTGCGGCATTAGGTCACTTGCATCCTCAACATGTTTCTGGCATGCATATCCACCACATTTAAAGCATGTCAGGATCAGTTAGAAGTCATTTTCCGATAAAATTCCACCAAACTTATTATTTGGGGTTGTATTAGTGGAATTACCTAAACATAAATAAGAAAACCATGGAGTTCATTTTTAGTGCGATCGCTTACATTTATTATCTTTTCAACTTTTTTTGAATAAAAAATTCATTTTATTATGCCTCATATCTTTTTTGTTTACGAGAAAAAAGGGAGCATGAGTTTTGGATCTGAAAAAAAATTTGAAAATCCAAAACGGAAATGCAGAAATGTTGAGAGAGATAATTCCAAAAAGTACCTGTGATTTTTAAGGATAGGCAAAAAGTGGGATGTTAAACATCCAACCACTTGAGAATTTGATTTTTTCTACTCCTTGAAATTTTTGGATTATTAGGTCACTTGCATCCTCAACATGTTTCTGGCATTCATGTCCACCACGTTTAAAGCATGTTAGGATCAGTTAGAAGTCCCTTTCATATAAAATTCCACCAAGCTTATTATTACGGGTTGTACTAGTGGAATTTCATAAACATGGATAAAAAATCCTTGGAGTTCAATTTTAATGCGTTCACTTACATTTATTATAGTTTTCAAATTTTTTTGCATTAAATTTTTTTTTAGTTATGCCTCATATCGTTTTTGTTTACGAGAAAAATGGGAGAGAGTTTTGGATCTAAAAAATTTTTAAAAATCCAAATTGGAAATGCACAAAAGCTGAGAGAGATAATTCCAAAAATTATATGTGATTTTTAAGGATAGTGATAAAGTGGGTTGTTAAACATCCAAACACTTGAGAATTTGATTTTTTCTACTCCCTTGAAATTTTTCGGTCATTAGGTTACTTGCATCCTCAACATGTTTTTGGCATGCATGTCCACCACATTTAAAACTTGTTTGGATCAGTTAGAAGTCCCATTCCTATAAAATTCCACCAAGCTTATTATTAGGGGTTGTCCTAGTGGAATTTCCCAAAAAAGGATAACAAAATCTTGGAGTTCATTTTTAGTGCGTTCACTTACATTTATTATACTTTTCAAATTTATTTGCATAAAATTTTCAATTTGTTAAGCCTCATATCTTTTTTGTTTACGAGAAAAAAGGGAGAGTCAGTTTTGGATCTGAAAAAGAATATGAACATCCAAAATGGAAATGCACAAATGCTGAGAGAGATAATTCCAAAAAGTATCTGTGATTTTTAAGGATAGGCAAAAAGTGGGTTGTTAAACATACAACCACTTGAGAATTTGATTTTTTCTACTCGAAATTTTTGGGGCATTAGGTTACTTGCATCCTCAACATGTTTCTGGCATGCATGTCCACCACATTTAAAGCATGTTAGGTTCAGTTAGAAGTCCTCTTCCTCTAAAATTCCACCAAACTTATTATTAGGGGTTGTACTAGTGAAATTTCCTAAACATAAATAAGAAAGCCATGGAGTTCATTTTTAGTGCGTTCGCTTACATTTATTATAGTTTCAACTTTTTTTGCAT
Organism: Aristolochia californica; assembly: GCF_029961685.1. NCBI lineage: Eukaryota > Viridiplantae > Streptophyta > Magnoliopsida > Piperales > Aristolochiaceae > Aristolochia > Aristolochia californica. Next base: position 17,076,017 of record NW_027181815.1, on the reverse strand, counting down.
AAAATTTTCATTTTGTTATGCCTCATATCTTGTTTTTTTAGAAGAAAAATGGGAGTGTGAGTTTTGGATCAGAAAAGAAATTTGAACATCCAAAACGGAAATGTAGAAAAGTTCAGAGCGATAATTCCAAAAAGTACCTGTGATTTTAAAGGATAGGCAAAAAGTGGGTTGTTAAACATCCAACCACTTGAGAATTTGATTTTTTCTACTCCTTGAAATTTTTGGATCATTAGGTCATTTTTATCCTCAACATATTTCTGGCATTCATGTCCACCACGTTTAAAGCATGTTAGGATCAGTTAGAAGTCCCTTTCATATAAAATTCCACCAAGCTTATTATTACAGGTTGTACTAGTGGAATTTTCCAAACATGGATAACAAATCCTTGGAGTTCAATTTTAGTGCGTTTACATTTATTATACTTTTCAAATTTTTTTGCATAAAATTTTTATTCTATTATGCCTCCTATCGTTTTAGTTTATGAGAAAAATGGGAGAGTGAGTTTAGGATCTGAAAAAAAATTTGAACATCCAACATGGAAATGCACAAAAGCTGAGAGAGATAATTCCAAAAAGTATCTGTGATTTTTTAGGCTAGTGAAAAAGTGGGTTGTTTAACATCCAACCACTTGAGTATCTGATTTTTTCTACTCCTTGAAATTTTTGGATCATTAGGTTACTTGCATCCTCAACTTGCTTCTGGCAAGCATGTCCACCACATTTAAAGCTTTTTAGGATCAGTTAGAAGTCCCTTCCCTATAAAATTCCTCCAAACTTTTTATTAGGGGTTGTGCTAGTGGAATTTCCCAAACATGGATAACAAAATCTTGGAATTCATGTTTAGTGCGTTTTCTCACATTTATTATTCTTTTCAAATTTATTTGCATAAAATTTGAATTTTCTTATGCCTCATATCTTTTTTTTTTAACTAGAAAAATGGGACAGTGATTTTTGGATCTGAAAAAAAATTTGAACATCCAAAAAGGAAATGCACAAAAGCTGAGAGAGATAATTCCAAAAAGTATCAGTGATTTTTAAGGATAGGTAAAAAGTGGGTTGTTAAACATCCAACCACTTGAGAATTTGATTTTTTCTACTCCTTTAAATTTTTGGATCATTAGGTTACTTGCATCCTCAACATGTTTCTGGCATGCATGTCCACCACATTTAAAGCATGTTAGGATCAGTTAGAAGTCCTTTTCCTATAAAATTCCACCAAACCTTTTATTAGGGGTTGTACTAGTGGAATTTCCTAAACATAAATAAGAAAACCTTGGAGTTCATTTTTAATGCGTTCGCTTACATTTATTATAGTTTCAACTTTTCTTGCAGAAAATTTTCATTTTGTTATGCCTCATATCTTTTTTGTTTACGAGAAAAATGGGAGAGTGATTTTTGGATCTGAAAAAAATTTAAACATCCAAAACGGAAATGCAGAAATGTTGAGAGAGACAATTCCAAAAAGTACCGGTGATTTTTAAGGATAGGCAAAAAGTGGGTTGTTAAACATCCAACCACTTCAGAATTTGATTTTTTCTACTCCTTGAAATTTTTGGATCATTAGGTCACTTGCATGCTCAACATGTTTCTGGTTTTCATGTCCACCAAGTTTAAAGCATGTTAGGATCAGTTAGAAGTCCATTTCCTATAAAATTCCACTAAGCTCATTATTAGGGGTTGTACTAGTGGAATATCCCAAACATGGATAACAAAATCTTGGAGTTCATTTTTAGTGCGTTCACTTACATTTATTATAGTTTTCAAATTTATTTGCATAAAATTTTTATTTTGGTATGCCTCATATTGTTTTTGTTTACGAGAAAAATGGCAGAGAGAGTGTTGGATCTGAAAAAAAATTTGAACATCCAAAATGGAAATGCACAAAAACTGGGAGAGATAATTCCAAAAAGTATATGTGATTTTTAAGGATAGGCAAAACGTGGGTTGTTAAACATCCAACCACTTGAGAATTTGATTTTTTCTACTCCCTTGAAATTTATGGGTCATTAGGTCACTTGCATCCTCAACATGTTTCTGGCATGCATGTCCACCACATTTAAAGCATGTTAGGATCAGTTAGAAGTCCTTTTCCTATAAAATTCTACCAATCTTATTATTAGGGGTTGTACTAGTGGAATTTCCTAAACATAAATAAGAAAACCTTGGAGTTCATTTTTAGTGCGTTCGCTTACATTTATTATAGTTTCAACTTTTTTTGCATAAAATTTTCATTTTGTTATGCCGCATATCTTTTTTGTTTACAAGATAAATGGGAGCGTGAGTTTTGGATATGAATAAAATTTTGAACATCCAAAACGGAAGTCCAGAAATGTTGAGAGAGATAATTCCAAAAAGTACCGGTGATTTTTAAGGATAATTAAAAAGTGGGTTGTTAAACATCCACCACTTGAGAATTTGATTTTTTCTACCCCTTGAAATTTTTGGATCATTAGGTCACTTGTAACCTCAACATGTTTCTGGTTTTCATGTCCACCACGTTTAAAGCATGTTAGGATCAGTTAGAAGTCCCTTTCCTATAAAATTCCACTAAGCTTATTATTAGGGGTTGTACTAGTGGAATTTCCCAAACATGGATAACAAAATCATGGAGTTCATTTTTAGTGCGTTCACTTACATTTATTATAGTTTTCAAATTTATTTGCATAAAATTTTTATTATGTTATGCCTCATATTGTTTTGGTTTACGAGAAAAATGGGAGAGAGAGTTTTGGATCAGAAAAAAATTTGAACATCCAAAATGGAAATGCACAAAAGCTGGGAGAGATAATTCCAAAAAGTATCTGTGATTTTTAAGGATAGGCAAAAAGTGGGTTGTTCAACATCTAACCACTTGAGAATTTGATTTTTTCTACTCCTTGAAATTTTTGGGTCATTAGGTCACTTGCATCCTCAACATGTTTCTGGCATGCATGTCCACCACATTTAAAGCATGTTAAGATCAGTTAAAAGTCCGTTTCCTATAAAATTCCACCAAACTTATTATTAGGGGTTGCACTAGTGGAATTTCCTAAACATAAATAAGAAAACCTTGGAGTTCATTTTTAGTGCGTTCACTTACATTTATTATAGTTTCAACTTTTTTTGCATAAAATTTTCATTTTGTTATGCCTCATTTCTTTTTTGTTTATGAGAAAAATGGGAGCGTGAGTTTTGGATTTAAAAAAAAATTTGAACTCCAAAACGGAAATGCAGAAATGTTAAGAGAGATAATTCCATAAAGTACCTATGATTTTTAAGGATAGGCAAAAAGTGGGTTGTTAAACATCCAACCACTTCAGAATTTGATTTTTTCTACTCCTTGAAATTTTTGGATCATTAGGTCACTTGCATCCTCAACATGTTTCTGGCATTCATGTCCACCACGTTTAAAGCATGTTAGGATCAGTTAGAAGTCCCTTTCATATAAAATTCCACCAAGCTTTTTATTACGGGTTGTACTAGTGGAATTTCCCAAACATGGATAACAAATCCTTGGAGTTCAATTTTAGTGCGTTCACTTACAATTATTATAGTTTTCAAATTTTTTTGCATAAAATTTTTATTTTGGTATGCCTCATATCGTTTTGGTTTACGAGAAAAATGGGAGACTGAGTTTTGGATCTGAAAAAAATTAGAACATCCAAAATGGAAATGCACAAAAGCTGAGAGAGATAATTCCTAAAAGTATCTGTGATTTTTAAGGATAGGCAAAAAGTAGGGTGTTAAACATCCAACCACTTGAGAATTTGATTTTTTCAACTCTATGAAATTTTTGGATCATTAGGTTACTTGCATCCTAAACATGTTTCTGGCATGCATGTCCACCACATTTAAAGCATGTTAGGATCAGTTAGAAGTCCCTTTCCTATAAAATTCCACCAAGCTTATTATTAGAGGTTGTGCTAGTGGAATTTCCCAAACATGGATAACAAATCCATGGAGTTCATTTTTAGTGCGTTCACTTACATTTATTATAGTTTTCAAATTTTTTGGCATAAATTTTTTATTTTGTTATACCTCAAATCTTTTTTGTTTACGAGAAAAAATGGGAGAGTGAGTTTTGGATCTGACAAAAATTTGAACATCCAAAATGGAAATGCACAAAAGCTGAGAGAGATAATTCCTAAAAGTATCTGTGATTTTTAAGGATAGGCAAAAAGTAGGGTGTTAAACATCCAACCACTTGCGAATTTGATTTTTTCTACTCCTTGAAATGTTTGGGTCATTAGGTCACTTGCATCCTCAACATGTTTCTCGCATGCATGTCCACCACATTTAAAGCATGTTAGGATCTGTTAGAAGTCCTATTCCTATAAAATTCTAGCAAGCTTATTATTAGGGGTTGTGCTAGTGGAATTTCCAAAACATGGATAACAAAATCTTGGAGTTCATTTTTAGTGCGCTCACTTACATTTATTATAGTTTTCAAATTTATTTGCATAAATTTTTTTTTTTTTATGCCTTATATTGTTTTTGTTTACGAGAAAACTGGGAGTCAGAGTTTTGGATCTGAAAAAAAATTTGAACATCCAAAATGGAAATGCACAAAAACTGAGAGAGATAATTCCAAAAAGTATTTGTGATTTTTAAGCATAGGCGAAAAGTGGGTTGTTAAACATCCAACCACTTGAGAATTTGATTTTTTCTACTCCTTGAAATTTTTGGATCATTAGCTTACTTGCATCCTCAACATGTTTCTGGCATGCATGTCCACCACATTTTAAGCATGTTAGGATCAGTTAGAAGTCCTTTTCCTATAAAATTCCACCATGCTTATTATTAGGGGTTGTACTAGTAGAATTTCTCAAACATGGATAACAAAATCTTGGAGTTCATTTTTAGTGCGTTCACTAACATTTATTATAGTTTTCAAATTTATTTGCATAAAATTTTTATTTTGTTATGCCTCATATTGTTTTTGTTTACGAGAAAAATGGGAGAACGAGTTTTGGATCTGAAAAAAATTTGAACATCCAAAATGGAAATGCAGAAAAGCTGAGAGAGATAATTCCAAAAAGTATCTGTGATTATTATGGATAGGCAAAACGTGGGTTGTTAAACATCCAACAACTTGAGAATTTGATTTTTTCTACTCCTTTAAATTTTTGGATCATTTGGTTACTTGCATCCTCAACATGTTTCTGGCATGCATGTCCACCACATTTAAAGCATGTTAGGATCAGTTAGAAGTCCCTTTCCTATAAAATTCCACCAAGCTTATTATTAGGGGTTGTGCTAGTGTAATTTCCCAAACATGGATAACAAAATCTTGGAGTTCATTTTGAGTGCGTTCACTTACATTTATTATAGTTTTGATATTTATTTATATAAAATTTTTATTTTGTTATGCCTCATATTGTTTTTGTTTACGAGAAAAATGGGAGAGTGAGTTTTGGATCTGAAAAAAAATTTGAACATCCAAAATGGCAATGCACAAAAGCTGAGAGAGATAATTCCAAAAGGTATCTGTGATTTTTAAGGATAGGCAAAATGTGGTTGTTAAACATCCAACCACTTGAGAATTTGATTTTTTCTACTCCTTGAAATTTTTTGTCATTAGGTCACTTGCATCCTCAACATGTTTTTGGCATGCATGTCCACCACATTTAAAGCATGTTGGGATCAGTTAGAAGTCCCTTTCCTATAAAATTCCTCCAAGCTTATTATTGGAGGTTGTGCTAGTGGAATTTCCCAAACATGGATAACAAAATCTTGGAATTCATTTTTAGTGCGTTCACTTCCATTTATTATACTTTTCAAATTTATTTGCATAAAATTTACATTTTGTTATGCCTCATATCTTTTTTTTTTACAAGAAAAAAGGGAGAGTGAGTTGTGGATCTGAAAAAGAATGTGAACATCCAAAATAGAAATGCACAAAAGCTGAGAGTGATAATTCCAAAAAGTATCTGTGATTTTTATGGATAGGCAAAACGTGGGTTGTTAAACATCCAACCACTTGAGAATTTGATTTTTTCTACTTCTTGAAATTTTTGGATCATTAGGTTACTTGCATACTCAACATGTTTCTGGCATGCATGTCCACCACATTTAAAGCATGTTAGGATCAGTTAGAAGTCCCTTTCCTATAAAATTCCACCAAGCTTATTATTAGGGGTTGTGCTAGTGGAATTTCCCAAACATGGATAACAAAATCTTGGAGTTCATTTTTAGTGCGTTCACGTACATTTATTATAGTTTTGATATTTATTTACATAAAATTTTTATTTTGTTATGCCTCATATTGTTTTTGTTTATGAGAAAAATGGGAGAGTGAGTTTTGGATATGAAAAAAAATTTGACCATCCAAAATGGCAATGCACAAAAGCTGAGAGAGATAATTCCAAAAGGTATCTGTGATTTTTAAGGATAGGAAAAAAGTGGTTGTTAAACATCCAACCACTTGAGAATTTGATTTTTTCTACTCCTTGAAATTTTTTGTCATTAGGTCACTTGCATCCTCAACAAGTTTTTGGCATGCATGTCCACCACATTTAAAGCATGTTGGGATCAGTTAGAAGTCCCTTTCCTATAAAATTCCTCCAAGCTTATTATTGGAGGTTGTGCTAGTGGAATTTCCCAAACATGGATAACAAAATCTTGGAATTCATTTTTAGTGCGTTCACTTCCATTTATTATACTTTTCAAATTTATTTGCATAAAATTTACATTTTGTTATGCCTCATATCTTTTTTGTTTACAAGAAAGAAGGGAGAGTGAGCTCTGGATCTGAAAAAGAATGTGAACATCCAAAATGGAAATGCACAAACGCTGAGAGAGATAATTCCACAAAGTATCTGTGATTTTTAAGGATAGGCAAAAAGTGGGTTGTTAAAATTCCAACCACTTGACAATTTTATTTTTTCTACTCCTTTAAAATTTTGGGTCGTTAGGTCACTTGCATCCTCAACATGTTTCTGGCATGCATGTCCACCACATTTAAAGGATGTTAGGATCAGTTAGAAGTCCTTTTCCTATAAAATTCCGCCAAACTTATTATTAGGGGTTGTACTAGTGGAATTTCCTAAACATAAATAAGAAAACCATGGAGTTCATTTTCAGTGCGTTCGCTTACATTTATTATAGTTTCAACTTTTTTTGAATAAAATTTTCATTTTGTTATGCCTCATATCTTGTTTTTTTACAAGAAAAATGGGAGCATGAGTTTTGGATCAGAAAAAAATTTGAACATCCAAAACGGAAATGTAGAAATGTTGAGAGAGATAATTCCAAAAAGTACCCGTGATTTTTAAGGATAGGCAAAAAGTGGGTTGTTAAACATCCAACAACTTGAAAATTTGATTTTTTCTACTCCTTGGTAATTTTGGATCATTAGGTCACTTGCATCCTCAACATGTTTCTGGCATTCATGTCCACCACGTTTAAAGCATGTTAGGATAAGTTAGAAGTCCCTTTCATATAAAATTCCACCCAGCTTATTATTACAGGTTGTACTAGTGGAATTTTCCAAACATGGATAACAAATCCTTGGAGTTCAATTTTAGTGCGTTCACTTACATTTATTATAGTTTCAAATTTTTTTGCATAAAATTTTTATTCTGTTATGCCTCATATCATTTTAGTTTACGAGAAAAATGGGAGAGTGAGTTTTGGATCTGAAAAAAATTTGAACATCCAACATTGAAATGCACAAAAGCAGAGAGAGATAATTCCAAAAATTATCTGTGATTTTTAAAGATAGTGAAAAAGTGGGTTGCTAAACATCCAACAACTTGAGTATCTGATTTTTTCTACTCCTTGAAATTTTTGGATCATTAGGTTTCTTGCGTCCTCAACATGTTTCTGGTATGCATGTCCACCACATTTAAAGCATGTTAGGATCAGTTAGAAGTCCCTTTCCTATAAAATTCCACCAAGCTTATTATTAGGGGTTGTGCTAGGGGAATTTCCCAAACATGGATAACAAAATCTTGGAGTTCATTTATAGTGCGTTTACTTACATTTATTATACTTTTCAAATTTATTTGCATATAATTTTCATTTTGTTACCCCTCAGATCTTTTTTGTTTACGAGAAAAATGGGAGAGTGATTTTTGGATCTGAAAAAAAATTTGAACATCCAAAATGGAAATGCACGAAAGCTGAGAGAGATAATTCCAAAAAGTATCTGTGATTTTTAAGGATAGTGAAAAAGTGGGTTGTTAAACATCCAACCACTTGAGTATCTGATTTTTTCTACTCCTGGAAATTTTTGGATCATTAGGTTACTTGCATTCTCAACATGTTTCTGGCAAGCATGTCCACCACATTTAAAGCTTTTTAGGATCAGTTAGAAGTCCCTTTCCTATAAAATTCCTCCATGCTTTTTATTAGGGGTTGTGTTAGTGGAATTTCCCAAACATGGATAACAAAATCTTGGAGTTCATTTTTAGTGCGTTTACTCACATTTATTATACTTTTGAAATTTATTTGCATAAAATTTTCATTTTGTTATGCCTCATATCTTTTTTGTTTACGAGAAAAATGGGAGAGTAATTTTTGGATCTGAAAAAAAATTTGAACATCCAAAAAGGAAATGCACAAAAGCTGAGAGAGGTAATTCCAAAAAGTATCAGTGATTTTTAAGGATAGGTAAAAAGTCGGTTGTTAAACATCCAACCACTTGAGAATTTGATTTTTTCTACTCCTATAAATTTTTGGATCATTAGGTTACTTGCATCCTCAACATGTTTCTAGCATGCATGTCCACTACATTTAAAGCATGTTAGGATCCGTTAGAAGTTTTTTTCCTATAAAATTCCACCAAACTTATTATTAGGGGTTGTACTAGTATTACTTCCTAAACATAAATAAGAAAACCTTGGAGTTCATTTTTTAGTGCATTCGCTTACATTTTTTATAGTTTCAACTTTTCTTGCATAAAATTTTCATTTTGTTATGCCTCATATCTTTTTTGTTTACGAGAAAAATGGGAGAGTGAGTTTTGGATCTGAAAAAAATTTGAACATCCAACATGGAAATGTACAAAAGCAGAGATAGATTATTCCAAAAAGTATCTGTGATTTTTAAGGATAGGCAAAAAGTGGGTTGTTAAACATCCAACCACTTGAGAATTTGATTTTTTCTACTCGAAATTTTTGGATCATTAGGTCACTGGCATCCTCAACATGTTTCTGGCATTCATGTCCACCACATTTAAAGCATGTTAGGATCAGTTGGAAGTCCCTTTCATGTAAAATTCCACCAAGTTTATTATTACAGGTTGTACTTGTGGAATTTCCCAATAATGGATAACAAATCCTTGGAGTTAAATTTTAGTGCGTTCACTTGCATTTATTATAGTTACCAAAATTTTTTTCATAAATTTTTTTTTTTATGGCTCATATCTTTTTTGTTTACGAGAAAAATTGGAGAGAGAGTTTTGGATCTGAAAAAAATTTGAACATCCAAAATGGAAATGCACAAAAGCTGAGAGAGATAATTCCAAAAAGTATCTGTGATTTTTAAGGATAGTTAAAAAGTGGGTTGCTAAACATCCAACCACTTGAGTATCTAATTTTTTCTAGTCCTTGAAATTTTTGGATCATTAGGTTACTTGCATCCTCAACATGTTTCTGGCATGCATGTCCACCACATTTAAAGCATGTTAGGATCAGTTAGTAGTCCCTTTCCTATAAAATTCCACCAAGCTTATTATTAGGGGTTGTTCTAGTGGAATTTCCCAAACAAGGATAACAAAATCTTGGAGTTCATTTTTAGTGCGTTCACTTACATTTATTATAGTTTTCAAATTTATTTGCATAAAATTTTTATTTTGTTATGCCTCACATCTTTTTTGTTGACGAGAAAAATGGGAGAGGTAGTTTTGGATCTGAAAAAAAATTTGAACATCCAAAAAGGAAATGCACAAAAGCTGAGAGAGATAATTCCAAAAAGTATATGTGATTTTTAAGGATAGGCCAAAAGTGGGTTGTTAAACATCCAACCACTTGAGAATTTGATTTTTTCTACTCCTTGAAATTTTTGGGTCATTAGGTCACTTGCATCCTCAACATGTTTTTGGCATGTATCTCCACCTCATTTAAAGCATGTTAGGATCAGTTAGAAGTCCTTTTCCTACAAAATTCCACCAAACTTATTATTCGGGGTTGTACTAGTGGAATTTCCTAAACATAAATAAGAAAACCTTGGAGTTCATTTTTAGTGCGTTCGCTTACATTTTGTTATAGTTTCAACTTTTCTTGCATAAAATTTTCATTTTGTTATGCCTCATATCTTTTTTGTTTACGAGAAAAATGGGAGAGTGATTTTTGGATCTGAAAAAAATTTGAACATCCAAAATGGAAATGCACAAAAGCTAAGGGAGATAGTTCCAAAAAGTACCTGTGATTTTTAATCATAGTGAAAATGTGGGTTGTTAAACATCCAACCATTTGAGAATTTGATTTTTTCTACTCCTTGAAATTTTTGGATCATTAGGTTTCTTGCATCCTCAATATGTTTCTGGCATGCATGTCCACCACATTTAAAGCATGTTAGGATTAGTTAGTAGTCCCTTTCCTATAAAATTCCACCAAGCTTATTATTAGGGGTTGTTCTAGTGGAATTTCCGAAACAAGGATAACAAAATCTTGGAGTTCATTTTTAGTGTGTTCACTTACATTTATTATAGTTTTCAAATTTATTTGCATAAAATTTTTATTTTGTTATGCCTCACATCTTTTTTGTTGACGAGAAAAATGGGAGAGGTAGTTTTGGATCTGAAAAAAAAATTTGAACATCCAAAAAGGAAATGCACAAAAGCTGAGAGAGATAATTCCAAAAAGTATATGTGATTTTTAAGGATAGGCAAAAAGTGGGTTGTTAAACATCCAACCACTTGAGAATTTGATTTTTTCTACTCCTTGAAATTTTTGGGTCGTTTGGTCACTTGCATCCTCAACATGTTTTTGGCATGCATGTCCACCACATTTAAAACATGTTAGGATCAGTTAGAAGTCCTTTTCCTACAAAATTCCACCAAACTTATTATTAGGGGTTGTACTAGTGGAATTTCCTAAACATAAATCAAAAAACCTTGGAATTCATTTTTAGTGCGTTCGCTTACATTTATTATAGTTTCAACTTTTCTTGCATAAAACTTTCATTTTGTTGTGCCTCATATGCTTTTTGTTTAGGAGAAAAATGGGAGAGTGATTTTTGGATCTGAAAAAAATTTGAACATCCAAAATGGAAATGCACAAAAGCTGAGAGAGATAGTTCCAAAAAGTATCTGTGATTTTTAAGAATAGTGAAAAAGTGGGTTGTTAAACATCCAACCACTTGAGAATTTGATTTTTTCTACTCCTTGAAATTTTTGGATCATTAGGTTTTTCTCATCCTCAATATGTTTCTGGCATGCTTGTCTACCACATTTAAAGCATGTTAGGATCAGTTAGAAGTCCCTTTCCTATAAAATTCCACCAAGCTTATTATTAGGGGTTGTGCTAGTGGAATTTCCTAAACATGGATAACAAAATCTTGGAGTTCATTTTTAGTGCGTTTACTTACATTTATTATACTTTTCAAATTTATTTGCATAAAATTTTCATTTTGTTTTGCCTCATATCTTTTTTGTTTACGAGAAAAATGGGAGAGCGATTTTTGGATCTGAAAAAAAATTTGAACATCCAAAAAGGAAATGCGCAAAAAATGAGAGAGATAATTCCAAAAAGTATCTGTGATTTCTAAGGTTAGTGAAAAAGTGGGTTGTTAAACACCCAACCACTTGAGTATCTGATTTTTTCTACTCCTTCAAATTTTTGGATCATAAGGTTACTTGCATCCTCAACATGTTTCTGGCAAGCATATCCACCACATTTAAAGCTTGTTAGGATCAGTTAGAAGTCCCTTTCCTATAAATTCCTCCAAGCTTATTATTGAACGTTGTGCTAGTGGAATTTCCCAAACATGGATAACAAAATCTTGGAGTTCATTTTTAGTGCGTTCACTTCCATTTATTATACTGTTCAAATTTATTTGCATAAAATTTGAATTTTCTTATGCCTCATATCTTTTTTTTTTAACTAGAAAAATGGGACAGTGATTTTTGGATCTGAAAAAAAATTTGAACATCCAAAAAGGAAATGCACAAAAGCTGAGAGAGATAATTCCAAAAAGTATCAGTGATTTTTAAGGATAGGTAAAAAGTGGGTTGTTAAACATCCAACCACTTGAGAATTTGATTTTTTCTACTCCTTTAAATTTTTGGATCATTAGGTTACTTGCATCCTCAACATGTTTCTGGCATGCATGTCCACCACATTTAAAGCATGTTAGGATCAGTTAGAAGTCCTTTTTCCTATAAAATTCCACCATGCTTATTATTAGGGGTTGTGCTAGTGGAATTTCCCAACATGGATAACAAAATCTTGGAGTTCATTTTTATTGCGTTCAGTTACATTTATTATAGTTTTCAATTTTTTTTGCATAAAATTTTCATTTTGTTATGCCTCATAACTTTTTTGTTTACAAGAAAAAAGGGAGAGTGAGTTTTGGATCTGAAAAAGAATATGAACATCCAAAATGGAAATGCACAAATGCTGAGAGAGATAATTCCAAAAAGTATCTGTGATTTTTAAGGATAGGCAAAAAGTGGGTTGTAAAACATCCAACCACTTGACAATTTGATTTTTTCTACTCCTTGAAATTTTGGGATCATTAGATCACTTGCATCCTCAACATGTTTCTGGCATTCATGTCCACCACATTTAAAGCATGTTAGGATCAGTTAGAAGTCCCTTTCATATAAAATTCCACCAAGCTTATTATTACGGGTTGTACTTGTGAAATTTCCCAATCATGGATAACAAATCCTTGGAGTTCAATTTTAGTGCTTTCACTTACATTAATTATAGTTATCAAATTTTTTTTCATAAAATTTTTATTTTGTTATGGCTCATATCTTTTTTGTTTACGAGAAAAATGGGAGAGTGATTTTTGGATCTGAAAAAAATTTGAACATCCAAAATGGAAATGCACAAAAGCTGAGAGAGATAGTTCCAAAAAGTATCTGTGATTTTTAAGAATAGTGAGAAAGTGGGTTGTTAAACATCCAACCACTTGAGAATTTGATTTTTTCTACTCCTTGAAATTTTTGGATCATTAGGTTTCTCTCATCCTCAATATGTTTCTGGCATGCATGTCCACCACATTTAAAGCATGTTAGGATCAGTTAGAAATCCCTTTCGTATAAAATTCCACCAAGCTTATTATTAGGGGTTGTGCTAGTGGAATTTCCCAAACATGGATAACCAAATCTTGGAGTTCGTTTTTAGTGCGTTTACTTACATATATTATTCTTTTCAAATTTATTTGCATAAAATTTTCATTTTGTTATGCCTCATATCTTTTTTGTTTACGAGAAAAATGGGAGAGTGATTTTTGGATCTGAAAAAAAATTTGAACATCCAAAAAGGAAATGCACAAAAAATGAGAGAGATAATTCCAAAAAGTATCTGTAATTTTTAAGGTTAGTGAAAAAGTGGGTTTTTAAACACCCAACCACTTGAGTATCGGATTTTTTTTACTCCTTGAAATTTTTGGATCATTAGCTTACTTGCATCCTCAACATGTTTCTGGCAAGCATATCCACCACATTTAAAGCTTGTTAGGATCAGTTAGAAGTCCCTTTCCTATAAAATTCCTCCAAGCTTATTATTGAAGGTTGTGCTAGTGGAATTTCCCAAACATGGATAACAAAATCTTGGAGTTCATTTTTAGTGCGTTCACTTCCATTTATTATACTTTTCAAACTTATTTGCATAACATTTTCATTTTGTTATGCCTTATATCTTTTTTGTTTACAAGAAAAAAGGGAGAGTCAATTTTGGATCTGAAAAAGAATGTGAACATCCAAAATGGAAATGCACAAACGCTGAGAGAGATAATTCAAAAAAGTATCTGTGATTTTTAAGGATAGGCAAAAAGTGGGTTGTTAAACATCCAACCACTTGAGAATTTGATTTTATTTACTCCTTGAAATTTTTGGGTCATTAGGTCACTTGCATCCTCAACATCTTTCTTGCATGCATGTCCACCACATTTAAAGCATGTTAGGATCAGTTAGAAGTCCTTTTTCCTATAAAATTCCACCAAGCTTATTATTAGGGGTTGTGCTAGTGGAATTTCCCAACATGGATAAAAAAATCTTGGAGTTCATTTTTATTGCGTTTAGTTACATTTATTATACTTTTCAAATTTATTTCCATAAAATTTTCATTTTGTTATGCCTCATATCTTTTTTGTTTACAAGAAAAAAGGGAGAGTGAGTTTTGGATCTGAAAAAGAATATGAACATCCAAAATGGAAATGCACAAATGCAGAGAGAGATAATTCCAAAAAGTATCTGTGATTTTTGAGGATAGGCAAAAAGTGGGTTGTTAAACATCCAACCACTTGACAATTTGATTTTTTCTACTTCTTGAAATTTTTGGGTCATTAGGTCACTTACATCCTCAACATGTTTCTGGCATGCATGTCCACCACATTTAAAGCATGTTAGGTTCAATTAGAAGTCCTTTTCCTATAAAATTCCGCCAAACTTATTATTAGGGGTTGTACTAGTGGAATTTCCCAAACACGCAAAACAAATCCTTGGAGTTCAATTTTAGTGCGTTCACTTACATTTATTATAGTTTTCAAATTTTTTTGCTTAAAATTTTTATTTTGTTATGCCTCATATCGTTTTTTTTTATGAGAAAAATGGGAGAGTGAGTTTCGGATCTGAAAAAAATTTGAACATCTAAAATGGAAATGCACAAAAGCTGAGAGAGATAATTCCAAAAAGTATCTGTGATTTTTTAGGATAGTGAAAAAGTGGGTTGCTAATCATCCAACCACTTGAGTATCTGATTTTTTCTACTCCTTAAAATTTTTGGATCATTAGGTTACTTGCATCCTCAACATGTTTCTGGCATGCGTGTCCACCACATTTAAAGCATGTTAGGATGAGTTAGAAGTCCCTTTCCTATAAAATTCCACCAAGCTTATTATTAGGGGTTTTTCTAGTGGAATTTCCCAAACAAGGATAACAAAATCTTTGAGTTCATTTTTAGTGTGTTCACTTACATTTATAATAGTTTTCAAATTTTTTTGCATAAAATTTTTATTTTGTGATGCCTCGTATCTTTTTTGTTTACGAGAAAAATGGGAGAGTGAGTTTTGGATCTGAAAAAAAATTTGAACATCCAAAAAGGAAATGCACAAAAGCTGAGAGAGATAATTCCAAAAAGTATATGTGATTTTTAAGGATAGGCAAAAAGTGGGTTGTTAAACATCCAACCACTTGAGAATTTGATTTTTTCTACTCCTTGAAATTTTTGGGTCATTAGGTCACTTGCATCCGCAATATGTTTCTGGCATGCATGTCCACCACATTTAAAGCATGTTAGGATCAGTTAGAAGTCCTTTTCCTATAAAATTCCACCAAGCTTATTATTCGGGGTTGTGCAAGTGGAATTTCCCAAACATGGTGTTGTGGACTCAATAGCACACCGAGTCACACAACGAAGAAGACAACAACAACTGACTCAATAGGATTTAATTCTTATATTTCTTTGAGTAGGATTTATTTCTAATATTGTTTTAAGTAGGATTTATTTCTTATATTATTTTAAGTAGGAGTTCTTTCTAATTACTTTTTATGTAAGGGCATTATGGGGAATTATTGTAACCCTAACCCTAAAACTCCCTATTTTAAGGGATAGGTATAACTGAAATAGGTAAGCTTTGAGATTTTAGAATAACCTAGTCTAAATAGGTTGGGATCACCTCTTGATCCCGAGTTTAGGGTTTACTCCAAAAATCCAACCTATCATTCACCCTCCATTGCAATCCATCTTCACCCAAATTCATCCACCATCATCCCTACTAAGAAAAGGAGCTTCCTGCCCCTTTTCCGAGCCCAAAGAGGAGGTCTATCCTCCTTCTCGGCAGCAGCAGCAAGAGAGGCCCAATTCCTCCCTTACCAAGCAGCAAGGTCAGGATTTTTATCCTCAAATCTTGAGCAATTCCTGGTGCAACGTGGGAGCTGATCATAGCATCAAAGAAGAGGTATTAATCTATCCCAAACTCGTGTTTCAAGTTATTTAAGAAAGAAGGATTGCATTCTTAGCTAGAGCAGCAACAAAGAGGGCCAAACCCTCTTTGCCGTGACCAAGAAAAGAGAGCACCTTGCTCAAGCAAGGTCAGCATTGTTGTGGGGTCTTCTACCTAGCACAACAACTCGGTAGGACCCTCAAAAGAGGATCTTTCCTCCTGGCCAAGCATTGGTTAAGGAGAAATACTCATACAGAGACCCTTGACGTGAAGTAAGTAAATTTTGATTGCTGGATTCACAAATCCCACGCCGTGTTACTCGATCCATGACCCGGGACCGTAACACATGGATAGCAAAATCTTGGAGTTCATTTTTAGTTCGTTCACTTACATTTATTTTAGTTTTCAAATTTATTTACATAAAATTTTATTTTTTTATGCCTCATATTGTTTTTGTTTACGAGAAAAATGGGAGAGTGAGCTTTTTATCTGAAAAAAAATTTGAACATCCAAAATGGAAATGCACAAAAGCTGAGAGAGATAATTCCAAAGAGTATCTGTGATTTTTAAGGATAGGCAAAAAGTGGGTTGTTAAACATCCAACCACTTGAGAATTTGATTTTTTCTTCTCCTTGCAATTTTTGGATCATTAGGTTACTTGCATCTGCAACATGTTTCTCCCATGCATGTCCACCACATTTAAAGCATGTTAGCATCAGTTAGAACTTTTCCTGTGAATTCCACCAAGCTTATTATTAGGCGTTATGCTAGTGAATTTCATAAACATGGATAACAAAATCTTGGAGTTCATTTTTAGTGCGTTCACTTACATTTATCATAGTTGTCAAATTTATTTGCGTGAAATTTTTATTTTGTGATGCCTCATATTGTTTTTGTTTACGAGGAAAATGGGAGAGTGAGTTTTGGATCTAAAAAAAAAGTTGAACATCCAAAATGGAAATTCACAAAAGCTGAGAGAGATAATTCCAAAAAGTATCTGAGATTTTTAAGGATAGGCAAAAAGTGGGTTGTTAAACATCCAACCACTTGAGAATCAGATTTTTTCTACTCCTTGAAATTTTGCGATCATTAGGTTACTTGCATCCTCAACATGTTTCTGGGTTGCATGTCGACCACATTTAAAGCATGTTAGGATCAGTTAGAAGTCCCTTCTCGATAAAATTCCACCAAGCTTATTATTAGGGGTTGTACTAGTGGAATTTCCCAAACATGGATAACAAAATCTTGGAGTTCATTTTTAGTGCGTTCACTTACATTTATTAAAGTTTTCAAATTTATTTGCGTAAAATTTTTATTTTGTTATGCTTGATATTGTTTTTGTTTATGAGAAAAAAGGGAGAGCGAGTTTTGGATCTGAAAAAAAATTTGAACATCCAAAATGGAAATTCACAAAAGCTGAGAGTGATAATTCCCAAAAGTATCTGTGATTTTTAAGGATAGGCAAAAAGTGGGTTGTTAAACATCCAACCACTTGAGAATCTGATTTTTTCTACGCTTTGAAGTTTTTGGATTATTAGGTTACTTCCATCCTCAACTTGTTTCTGGCATGCATGTCCACCACATTGAAAGCATGTTAGGATCAGTTAAAAGTCCCTTTCCTATAAAATTCCACCAAGCTTATTATTAGGGGTTGTACTAGTGGAATTTCCCAAACATGAATAACAAAATCTTGGAGTTTATTTTTAGTGCGTTCACTTACATTTATTATAGTTTTCAAATTTATTTGCATAAAATTTTGTTTTTTTGTTATGTCTCATATTATTTTATTTTACGAGAAAAATGGGAGAGAGAGTTTTGGATCTGAAAAAAAAATTGAACATCCAAAAAGGAAATGCACAAAAGCTGAGAGAGATAATTCCAAAAAGTATCTGTGATTTTTAAGGATAATCAAAAAGTGGGTTGTTAAACATCCAACCACTTGAGAATTTGATTTTTTCTACTCCTTAAAATTTTTGGATCACTAGGCCACTTGCATCGTCAACATGTTTCTGGCATTCATGTCCACCACGTTTAAATCATGTTAGGATCAGTGAGAAGTCCCTTTTATAAAATTCCAACAAACTTATTATTACGGGTTGTGCTAGTGGAATTTCCCAAACTTGGAAAACAAAATTTTGGAGTTCATTTTTAGTGCGTTCACTTACATTTATTATACTTTTCAAATTTATTTGGATAAAATTTTCATTTTGTTATGCCTCATATCTTTTTTGTTTAGAAGAAAAAAGAGAGAGCAAGTTTTTGATCAGAAAAAGAATATGAACGTCCAAAATGAAAATGCACAAATTCTGAGAGAGATAAATTCCAAAAAGTATTGGTGATTTTTAAGGATACGCAAAAACTGGTTGTTAAACATCCAACCACTTAAGAATTTGATTTTTTATACTCCTTGAAATTTTTGGGTCATTAGGTCACTCGCATCCTCAACATATTTCTGGGATGCATGTCCACCACTTTTAAAGCATGTTAGGATCAGTTAGAAGTCCATTTTCCTATAAAATTCCACCAAGCTTATTATTAGGGGCTGTGCTAGTGGAATTTCCCAAACATGGATAACAAAATCTTGGAGTTCATTTTTAGTGCGTTCACTTACATTTATTTGAGTTTTCAAATTTTTTTGCATAAAATTTTAATTTTGTTATGCCTCATATTATTTTTGTTTACGAGAAAAATGGGACAGTGAGTTTTGGATCTGAAAAACAATTTGACCATCCAAAAAGGAAATGCACAAAAGCTGAGAGAGATAATTCCAAAAAGTATCTGTGATTTTTAAGGATAGGCAAAAGGTGGGTTGTTAAACATCCAACCACTTGAGAATTTGATTTTTTCTACTCCTTGAAATTTTTGGGTCATTAGGTCACTTGCATCCTCAACATGTTTCTGGCATGCATGTCCACCACATTTAAAGCATGTTAGGATCAGTTAGAAGTCCTTTTCCTATGAAATTCCACCAAGCTTATTTTAGGGGCTGTGGTTGTGGAATTTCCGAAACATGGATAACAAAATCTTGGAGTTCATTTTTAGTGCGTTCACTTACATTTATTATACTTTTCAAATTTATTTGCATAAAATTTTCATTTTGTTATGGCTCATATGTTTTTTGTTTACAACAAAAAAGGGAGAGTGAGTTTTGGATCTGAAAAAGAATTTGAACATCCAAAATGGAAATCCACAAATGCTGAGAGAGATAATTCCAAAAAGTATCTGTGATTTTTAAGGATAGGGAAAAAGTGGGTTGTTAAACATCCAACCACTTGAGAATTTGATTTTTTCTACTCCTTGAAATTTTTGGGTCATTAGGTCACTTGCTTCCTGAACATGTTTTTGGCATGCATGTCCACCACATTTAAAGCATGTTAAGATCAGTTAGAACTCCGTTTCCTATAAAATTACACCAAACTTATTATTAGGGGTTGTACTAGTGGTATTTCCTAAACATAAATAAGAAAACCCACGAGTTCATTTTTAGTGCGTTCGCTTACATTTATTATAGTTTCAACCTTTTTTGCATAAATTTTTTATTTTTTTATGCCTCATATCTTTTTTTTTTTAGGAGAAAAAAGGGAGCGTAAATTTTGGATATGAAAAAAAAATTTGAACATCCAAAATGAAAATGCAGAAATGTTGATAGAGATAATTCCAAAAAGTACCTGTGATTTTTAAGGATAGGCGAAAAGTGGGTTGTTCAACATCCAACCACTTGAGAATTTGATTTTTTCTACTCCTTGAAATTTTTGGATCACTAGGTCACTTGCAACATCAACATGTTTCTGGCATGCATGTCCACCACATGTAAAGCATTTTAGGATAAGTTAGAAGTCCTTTTCCTATAAAATTCCACCAAGCTTATTATTACGGGTTGTACTAATGGAATTTCCCAAACATGGATAACAAAATCTTGGAGTTTGTTTTTAGTACGTTTACTTACATTTATTATAGTTTTAAAATTTTTTTGCATAAAATTTTCATTTTGTTATGCCTCATATCATTTTTGTTTACGAGAAAAATGGGAGAGTGAGTTTTGGATCTGAAAAAAATTTGAACATGCAAAAAGGAAATGCACAAAAGCTGAGAGAGATAATTCAAAAAAGTATCTGTGATTTTTAAGGATAGCGAAAAAGTCGGTTGCTAAACATCCAACCACTTGAGTATCTGATTTTTTCTACTCCTTAAAATTTTGGGATCATTAGGATACTTGGATCTTCTACATGTTTCTGGCTTGCATGTCCACCACATTTAAAGCATGTTAGGATGAGTTAGAAGTCCCTTTCCTATAAAATTCCACCAAGCTTATTATTAGGGGTTTTTCTAGTGGAATTTCCCAAACAAGGATAACAAAATCTTTGAGTTCATTTTTAGTGCGTTCACTGACATTTATAATAGTTTTCAAATTTTTTTGCATAAAATTTTTATTTTGTTCTGCCTCATATCTTTTTTTTTTACGAGAAAAATGGGAGAGTGAGTTTTGGATCTGAAAAAAAATTTGAACATCCAAAAAGGAAATGCAGAAAAGCTGAGAGAGATAATTCCAAAAAGTATATGTGATTTTTAAGGATAGGCAAAAAGTGGGTTGTTAAACATCCAACCATTTGAGAATTTGTTTTTTTCTACTCCTTGAAATTTTTGGGTCATTAGGTCACTTGCATCCTCAACATGTTTCTGGCATGCATGTCTACAACATTTAAAGCATGTTAGGATCAGTTAGAAGTCCTTTTCCTATAAAATTCCACCAAGCTTATTATTAGGGGTTGTGCTAGTGGAATTTCCCAACCATGGTGTTGTGGACTCAATAGCACACCGAGTCACACAACGAAGAAGACAACAACAACTCCCTCAATAGGATTTAATTCTTATATTTCTTTGAGTAGGATTTATTTCTAATATTGTTTTAAGTAGGATTTATTTCTTTTATTTTTTTAAGTAGGAGTTCTTTCTAATTACTTTTTTTGTAAGGGCATTATGGGGAATTATATTAACCCTAACCCTAAAACTCCCTATTTAAGGGATAGGTATGAATGAAATAGGTAAGCTTTGAGATTTTAGAATAACCTAGTCTAAATAGGTTGGGATCACCTCTTGATCCCGAGTTTAGGGTTTACTCCAAAAATCCAACCTATCATTCACCCTCCATTGCCATCCATCTTCACCCAAATTCATCCACCATCATCCCTACTAAGAAAAGGAGCTTCCTGCCCCTTTTCCGAGCCCAAAGAGGAGGTCTATCCTCCTTCTCGGCAGCAGCAGCAAGAGAGGCCCAATTCCTCCCTTACCAAGCAGCAAGGTCAGGATTTTTATCCTCAAATCTTGAGCAATTCCTGGTGCAACGTGGGAGCTGATCATAGCATCAAAGAAGAGGTATTAATCTATCCCAAACTCGTGTTTCAAGTTATTTAAGAAAGAAGGATTGCATTCTTAGCTAGAGCAGCAACAAAGAGGGCCAAACCCTCTTTGCCGTGACCAAGAAAAGAGAGCACCTTGCTCAAGCAAGGTCAGAATTGCTGTGGGGTCTTCTACCTAGCACAACAACTCGGTAGGACCCTCAAAAGAGGATCTTTCCTCCTGGCCAAGCATTGGTTAAGGAGAAATACTCATACAGAGACCCTTGACGTGAAGTGAGTAAATTTTGACTGCTGGATTCACAAATCGCACGCCGTGTTACTCGATCCATGACCCTGGACCGTAATACATGGATAACAAATCTTGGAGTTCATTTTTAGTGCGTTCACTTACATTTATTTTAGTTTTCAAATTTATTTACATAAAATTTTATATTGTTATGCCTCATATTGTTTTTGTTTACGAGAAAAATGGGAGAGGGAGTTTTTTATCTGAAAAAAAATTTGAACATCCAAAATGGAAATGCACAAAAGCTGAGAGAGATAATTCCAAAAAGTATCTATGATTTTTAAGGGTAGGCAAAAAGTGGGTTGTTAAACATCCAACCACTTGAGAATTTGATTTTTTTTCTCCTTGAAATTTTTGGATCATTAGGTTACTTGCATCCGCAACATGTTTCTCCCATGCATGTCCACCACATTTAAAGCATGTTAGGATCAGTTAGAACTTTTCCTGTAAATTCCACCAAGCTTATTATTAGGCGTTGTGCTAGTGAATTTCCCAAACATGGATAACAAAATCTTGAAGTTCATTTTTAGTGCGTTCACTTACATTTATTTTAGTTGTCAAATTTATTTGCAAAAAATTTTTATTTTGTTATGCCTCATATTTTTTTTGTTTACGAGAAAAATGGGATAGTGAGTTTTGGATCTAAAAAAAAATTTGAACATCCAAAATGGAAATTCACAAAAGCTGAGAGAGATAAATCCAAAAACTATCTGTGATTTTTAAGGATAGGCAAAAAGTTGGTTGTTAAACATCCAACCACTTGAGAATCTGATTTTTTCTACTCGAAATTTTGGGATCATTAGGTTACTTGCATCCTCAACATGTTTCTAGGTTGCATGTCGACCACATTTAAAGCATGTTAGGATCAGTTAGAAGTCCCTTTCTTATAAAATTCCACCAAGCTTATTATTAGGGGTTGTACTAGTGGAATTTCCCAAACATGGATAAAAAAATCTTGGAGTTCATTTTTAGCGCGTTCACTTACATTTATTGTAGTTTTCAAATTTACTTGCATAAAATTTTTATTTTGTTATGCCTCATATTGTTTTTGTTTACGAGAAAAATGGGAGAATGAGTTTTGGATCTGAAAAAAAATTTGAACATCCAAAATGGAAATTCACAAAAGCTAAGAGAGATAAGTCCAAAAAGTATCTGTGATTTTTAAGGATAGGCAAAAAGTGGGTTGTTAAACATCCAACCACTTGAGTATCTGATTTTTTTTACTCCTTGAAATTTTTGGATCATTAGGTTACTTCCATCCTCAACTTGTTTCTGGCATGCATGTCCACCACATTGAAAGCATGTTAGGATCAGTTAGAAGTCCCTTTCCAATAAAATTCCACCAAGCTTATTATTAGGGGTTGTACTAGTGGAATTTCCCAAACAAGAATAACAAAATCTTGGAGTTTATTTTTAGTGCGTTCACTTACATTTGTTATAGTTTTCAAATGTATTTGCATAAAATTTTTATTTTGTTATGCCTCGTATTATTTTATTTTACAAGAAAAATGGGAGAGAGAGTTTTGGACCTGAAAAAAAATTTGAACATCCAAAAAGGAAATGCACAAAAGCTGAGAGAGATAATTCCAAAAAGTATCTGTGATTTTTAAGGATAATCAAAAAGTGGGTTGTTAAACATCCAACCACTTGAGAATTTGATTTTTTCTACTCCTTGAAATTTTTGGATCACTAGGTCACTTGCATCGTCAACATGTTTCTGGCATTCATGTCCACCACGTTTAAATCATGTTTGGATCAGTGAGAAGTCCCTTTCATATAAAATTCCAACAAACTTATTATTACCGGTTGTGCTAGTGGAATTTCCCAAACTTGGAAAACAAAATCTTGGAGTTCATTTTTAGAGCGTTCACTTACATTTATTATACTTTTCAAATTTATTTGGATAAAATTTTCATTTTGTTATGCCTCATATCTTTTTTGTTTAGAAGAAAAAAGGGAGAGTAAGTTTTTGATCTGAAAAAGAATATGAACGTCCAAAATGAAAATGCACAAATGCTGAGAGAGATAATTCCAAAAAGTATCGGTGATTTTTAAGGATACGCAAAAAACTGGTTGTTAAACATCCAACCACTTAAGAATTTGATTTTTTCTACTCCTTGAAATTTTTGGGTCATTAGGTCACTTGCATCCTCAACATATTTCTGGCATGCATGTCCACCACTTTTAAAGCATGTTAGGATCAGTTAGAAGTCCTTTTTCCTATAAAATTCCACCAAGCTTATTATTAGGGGCTGTGCTAGTGGAATTTCCCAAACATGGATAAAAAAATCATGGAGTTTATTTTTAGTACGTTCACTTACATTTATTTGAGTTTTCAAATTTTTTTGCATAAAATTTTTATTTTGTTATGCCTCATATTATTTTTGTTTACGAGAAAAATGGGACAGTGAGTTTTGGATCTGAAAAACAATTTGAACATCCAAAAAGGAAATGCACAAAAGCTGAGAGAGATAATTCCAAAAAGTATCTGTGATTTCTAAGGATAGGCAAAAAGTGGGTTGTTCAACATCCAACCACTTGAGAATTTGATTTTTTCTACTCCTTGAAATTTTTGGGTCATTAGGTCACTTGCATCCTCAACATGTTTTTGGCATGCATGTCCACCACATTTAAAGCATGTTAGTATCAGTTAGAAGTCCTTTTCCTACAAAATTCCACCAAACTTATTGTAAGGGGTTGTACTAGTGGAATTTCCTAAACATAAATAAGAAAACCTTGGAGTTCATTTTTAGTGCGTTCGCTTACATTTATTATAATTTCAACTTTTCTTGCATAAAATTTTCATTTTGTTATGCCTCATATCTTTTTTGTTTACGAGAAAAATGGGAGAGTGATTTTTGGATCTGAAAAAAATTCTAACATCCAAAATGGAAATCCACAAAAGCTGAGAGAGATACTTCCAAAAAGTATCTGTGATTTTTAAGAATAGTGAAAAAGTGGGTTGTTAAACTTCCAACCACTTGAGAATTTGATTTTTTCTACTCCTTGAAATTTTTGGATCATTAGGTTTCTTGCATCCTCAACATGTTTCTGGCATGCATGTCCACCACATTTAAAGCATGTTAGGATCAGTTAGAAGTCCCTTTCCTATAAAATTCCACCAAGCTTATTATTAGTGGTTGTGCTAGTGGAATTTCCCAAACATGGATAACAAAATCTTGGAGTTCGTTTTTAGTGCATTTACTTACATTTATTATACATTTCAAATTTATTTGCATAAAATTTTCATTTTGTTATGCCTCATATCTTTTTTGTTTATGAGAAAAATGGGAGAGTGATTTTTGGATCTGAAAAAAAATTTGAACATCCAAAAAGGAAATGCACAAAAAATGAGAGAGATAATTCCAAAAAGTATCTGTGACTTTTAAGGATAGTGAAAAAGTGGGTTGTTAAACACCCAACCACTTGAGTATCTGATTTTTTCTACTCCTTCAAATTTTTGTATCATTAGGTTACTTGCATCCTCAACATGTTTCTGGCAAGCATATCCACCACATTTAAAGCTTGTTAGGATCAGTTAGAAGTCCCTTTTCCTATAAAATTCCTCCAAGCTTATTATTGAAGGTTGTGCTAGTGGAATTTCCCAAACATAGATAACAAAATCTTGGAGTTCATTTTTATTGCGTTCACTTCCATTTATTATACTTTTCAAATTTATTTGCATAAAATTTTCATTATGTTATGCCACATATCTTTTTTATTTACAAGAAAAAAAGGAGAGTCGGTTTTGGATCTGAAAAAGAATGTGAACATCCAAAATGGAAATGCACAAACGCTGTGAGAGATAATTCCAAAAAGTATCTGTGATTTTTAAGGATAGGCAAAAAGTGGGTTGTTAACCATCCAACCACTTGAGAATTTTATTTTTTCTACTCCTTGAAATTTTTGGGTCATTAGGTAACTTGCATCCTCAACATGTTTCTGGCATGCATGTCCACCACATTTAAAGCATGTTAGGATCAATTAGAAGTCCTTCTTCCTATAAAATTCCACCAAGCTTATTATTAGGGGTTGTGCTAGTGGAATTTCCCAACATGGATGACCAAATCTTGGAGTTCATTGTTCAGTTACATTTATTATACTTTTCAAATTTATTTGCATAAAATTTTCATTTTGTTATGCCTCATATGTTTTTTGTTTACAAGAAAAAAGGGAGAGTGAGTTTTGGATCTGAAAAAGAATATGAACATCCAAAATGGAAATGCACAAATGCTGAGAGAGATAATTCCAAAAAGTATATGTGATTTTTAAGGATAGGCAAAAAGTGGGTTGTTAAACATCCAACCACTTGACAATTTGATTTTTTCTACTTCTTGAAATTTTTGGGTCATTAGGTCACTTACATCCTCAACATGTTTCTGGCATGCATGTCCACCACATTTAAAGCATGTTAGGATATATTAGAAGTCCTTTTCCTATAAAATTCCACCAAACTTATTATTAGGGGTTGTACTTGTGGAATTTCCCAAACATGCAAAACAAATATTTGGTGTTCAATTTTAGTGCATTCACTTACATTTATTATAGTTTTCAAATTTTTTTGCATAAAATTTTTATTTTGTTATGCCTCATATCGTTTTTGTTTACGAGAAAAATGGGAGAGTGAGTTTTGGATCTGAAAAAAATTTGAACATCTAAAATGGAAATGCACAAAAGCTGAGAGAGATAATTCAAAAAAGTATCTGTGATTTTTAAGGATAGTGAAAAAGTCGGTTGCTAAACATCCAACCACTTGAGTATCTGATTTTTTCTACTCCTTAAAATTTTTGGATCATTAGGATACTTGGATCCTCAACATGTTTCTGGCATGCATGTCCGCCACATTTAAAGCATGTTAGGATGAGTTAGAAGTCCCTTTCCTATAAAATTCCACCAAGCTTATTATTAGGGGTTTTTCTAGTGGAATTTCCCAAACAAGGATAACAAAATCTTTGAGTTCATTTTTAGTGCGTTCACTTACATTTATAATAGTTTTCAAATTTTTTTGCATAAAATTTTTATTTTGTTCTGCCTCATATCTTTTTTGTTTACGAGAAAAATGGGAGAGTGAGTTTTGGATCTGAAAAAAAATTTGAACATCCAAAAAGGAAATGCACAAAAGCTGAGAGAGATAATTCCAAAAAGTATATGTGATTTTTAAGGATAGCCAAAAAGTGGGTTGTTAAACATCCAACCACTTGAGAATTTGATTTTTCTACTCCATGAAATTTTTGGGTCATTAGGTCACTTGCATCCTCAACATGTTTCTGGCATGCATGTCCACCACATTTAAAGCATGTTTGGATATGTTAGAAGTCCTTTTCCTGTAAAATTCCACCGAGCTTATTATTAGGGGTTGTACTAGTGGAATTTCCCAAACATGGATAACAAAATCTTGGAGTTCATTTTTAGGGCGTTCACTTACATTTATTATAGTTTTCAAATTTATTCGTATAAAATTTTTATTTTCTTATGCCTCATATTGTTTTTGTTTACGAGAAAAATGGGAGCGTGAGTTTTGGATCTGAAAAAAAAATTGAACATCCAAAAAGGAAATGTACAAAAACTGAGAGAGATAATTCCAAAAAGTATCTGTGATTTTTAAGGATAGGCGAAAGGTGGGTTGTTAAACATCCAACCAATTGAGAATTTGATTTTTTCTACTCGAAAGTTTTGGGTCATTAGGGCACTTGCATCCTCAACATGTTTCTGGCATGCATGTCCACCACATTTAAAGCATGTTAGGATCAGTTAGAAGTCCTTTTCCTATAAAATTCCACCAAGCTTATTATTAGGGGTTGTACTAGTGGAATTTCCAAAATATGGATAAAAAAATCTTGGAGTTCATTTTTAGTGCGTTCACTTACATTTATTATAGTTTTCAAATTTATTTGCATAAAGTTTTTATTTTGTTATGCCTTATATTATTTTTGTTTACGAGAAAAATGGGAGAGTGAGTTTTGGATCTGAAAAAAAATTTGAACATCCAAAAAGAAATGCACAAAAGCTGAGAGAGATAATTCCTAAAAGTGTCTGTGATTTTTAAGGATAGGCGAAAAGTGGGTTGTTAATCATCCAACCACTTGAGAATTTGATTTTGTCTACTCTTTGAAAATTTTGGGTCATTAGGTTACTTGCATCCTCAACATGTTTCTGGCATGCATGTCCACCACATTTAAAGCATGTTTGGATAAGTTAGATGTCCTTTTCCTATAAAATTCCACTAAGCTTATTATTAGGGGCTGTGCTAGTGGAATTTCCCATACATGGATAACAAAATCGTGGAGTTCATTTTTAGTGGGTTCACTTACATTTATTATAGTTTTCAAATTTATTTGCATAAAATTTTTATTTTGTTATGCCTCATATTGTTTTTGTTTACGAGAAAAATAGGAGAGAGAGTTTTGGATCTGAAAAAAAATTTGAACATCCAAAATGGAAATACACAAAAGCTCAGAGAGATAATTCCAAAATGTATTATTGATTTTTAAGGATCGGGAAAAAGTGGGTTGTTAAACATCCAACCACTTGAGAATTTGATTTTTTCTACTCCTTGAAATTTTTGGAACATTAGGTTACTTGCATCCGCAATATGTTTCTGGCATGCATGTCCACCACATATAAAGCATGTTAGGATCAGTTAGAAATCCTTTTCTTATAAAATTCCACCGAGCTTTTTATTATGGGTTGTACTTGTGGAATTTCCCAAACATGGATAACAAAATCTTGGAGTTCATTTTTAGGGCGTTCACTTACATTTATTATAGTTTTCAAATTTATATGCATAAAATTTTTATTTTTTTATGGCTCATAATGTTTTTGTTTACGAGAAAAATGGGAGAGTGAGTTTTGGATCTGAAAAAAAATTTGAACATCCAAAATGGAAATTCACAAAAGCTGAGAGAGATAATTCCAAAAAGTATCTGTGATTTTTAAGGATGTTAAAAAAGTGGGTTGTTAAACATCCAACCGCTTGAGAATTTGATTTTTTCTACTCCTTGAAATTTTTGGATCATTAGGTTACTTGCATCCGCATCATGTTTCTGGCATGCATGTCCACCACATATAAAGCATGTTAGGATCAGTTAGAAGTCCTTTTCCTGTAAAATTCCATCGAGCTTATTATTAGGCGTTGTGCTAGTGGAATTTCCGAAACAAGGATAACAAAATCTTGGAGTTCATTTTTAGTGCGTTCACTTACATTTATTATAGTTTTCAAATTTATTTGCATAAAATTTTTATTTTCTTATGCGTCATATTGTTTTAGTTTACAAGGAAAATGGGAGCGTGAGTTTTGGATCTGAAAAAAAATTTGAACATCCAAAAAGGAAATGTACAAGAGCTGAGAGAGATAATTCCAAAAAGTATCTGTGATTTTTAAGGATAGGCGAAAAGTGGGTTGTTAAACATCCAACCACTTGAGAATTTGATTTTTTCTACTCCTTGAAAGTTTTGGGTCATTAGGTCACTTGCATCCTCAACATGTTTCTGGCATGCATGTCCACCACATTTAAAGCATGTTAGGATCAGTTAGAAGTCCTTTTCCTATAAAATTCCACCAAGCTTATTATTAGGGGCTGTGCTAGTGGAATTTCCCAAACATGGATAACAAAATCTTGGAGTTCATTTTTAGTGTGTTCACATACATTTATTATAGTTTTCAAATTTATTTGCATAAAATTTTTATTTTGGTATGCCACATATTGTTTTTGTTTACGAGAAAAATGCGAGAGTGAGT
The DNA here is from genome assembly GCF_029961685.1 of Aristolochia californica. Taxonomy (NCBI): domain Eukaryota; kingdom Viridiplantae; phylum Streptophyta; class Magnoliopsida; order Piperales; family Aristolochiaceae; genus Aristolochia; species Aristolochia californica. Next base: position 17,046,599 of record NW_027181815.1, on the reverse strand, counting down.
TTTGGATGTGAAAAAAAATTTGAACATCCAAAATGAAAATTCACAAAAGCTCAGCGAGATAATTTCAGAAAGTATCTGTGATTTTTAAGGATAGGCAAAAAGTGGGTTGTTAAACATCCAACCACTTGAGAATCTGATTTTTTCTACTCCTAGAAATTTTTGGATCATTAGGTTACTTGCATCTTCAACATGTTTCTGGCATGCATGTCCACTACATTTAAAGCATGTTAGGATCAGTTAGAAGTCCCTTCCCTATAAAATTCCACCAAGCTTATTATTAGAGGTTGTACTAGTGGAATTTCCCAAATATGGATAACAAAATGTTGGAGTTCATTTTTAGTGCATTCACTTACATTTATTATAGTTTTCGAATTTATTTGCATAAAGTTTTTATTCTGTTATGCCTCATATTGTTTTTGTTTACGAGAAAAATGGGCGCGTGAGTTTTGGATTTGAAAAAAAATTTGAACATCCAAAAAGGAAATGCACAAAAGCTGAGAGAGATAATTCCAAAAAGTATCAGTGATTTTTAAGGATAGGCGAAAGGTGGGTTGTTAAACATCCAACCACTTGAGAATTTGATTTGTTCTACTCCTTGAAATTTTTGGGTCATTAGGTCACTTGCATCCTCAACATGTTTATGGCATGCATGTCCACCACATTTAAGGCATGTTAGGATAAGTTAGAAGTCCTTTTCCTATAAAATTCCACCGAGCTTATTATTAGGGGTTGTACTAGTGGAATTTCCCAAACATGGATAAAAAAATCTTGGAGTTCATTTTTAGGGCGTTCACTTACATTTATTATAGATTTCAAATTTATTTGCATAAAATTTTTATTTTGTTATGCCTCATATTGTTTTTGTTTACGAGGAAAATGGGAGAGCGAGTTTTGGATCTGAAAAAAAATTTGAACATCCAAAATGGAAATTCACAAAAGCTGAGAGAGATAATTCCAAAAAGTATCTGTGATTTTTAAGGAAAGGCAAAAAGTGGGTGGTTAAACATCCAACCACTTGAGAATCTGATTTTTTCTACTGCATGAAATTTTTGGACCATTAGGTTACTTGTATCTTCAACATGTTTCTGGCATGCATGTCCACTACATTTAAAGCATGTTAGGGTCAGTTAGAAGTCCCTTTCCTATAAAATTCCACCAAGCTTATTATTAGGGGTTGTACTAGTGGAATTTCCCAAAAATGGTTAACAAAATCTTGGCGTTCATTTTTAGTGCGTTCACTTACATTTATTATAGTTTTCAAATTTATTTGCATAAAGTTTTTATTTTGTTATGCCTTATATTATTTTTGTTTACGAGAAAAATGGGAGAGTGAGTTTTGGATCTGAAAAAAAATTTGAACATCCAAATGAAAATACACAAAAGCTGAGAGAGATAATTCCAAAAAGTATCTGTGATTTTTAACGATAGGCAAAAAGTGGGTTGTTAAACATCCAACCACTTGAGATTTTGATTTTTTCTACTCCTTGAAATTTTTGGATCATTAGGTTACTTGCATCCTCAACATGTTTCTGGCATGCATGTCCACCACATATCAAGCCTTTTAGGATCAGTTAGAAGACCTTTTCTTGTAAAATTCCACCGTGCTTATTATTAGGGGTTGTACTAGTGGAATTTCCTAAACATGGATAACAAAATCTTGGAGTTCATTTTTAGGGCGTTCACTTACATTTATTATAGTTTTCAAATTTATTTGCTTAAAATTTTTATTTTGTTATGCCTCATATTGTTTTTGTTTACAAGAAAAATGGGAGAGTGAGTTTTGGATCTGAAAACAAATTTGAACATCCAAAATCGAAATTCACAAAAGCTGAGAGAGCTAATTCCAAAAAGTATCTGTGATTTTTTAGGATAGGCAAAAAAAGTGGGTAACTAAACATCCAACAACTTGAGAATTTCACTTTTTCTACTCCTTGAAATTTTTGGATCATTCGGTTACTTGCATCCTCAACTTGTTTCTGGCATGCATGTCCACTACATTTAAAGCATGTTAGCATAAGTTAGAAGTCCCATTCCAATAAAATTCCACCAAGCTTATTATTAGGGGTTTTACTAGTGAAATTTCCCAAATATGGATAACAAAATCTTGGAGTTCATTTTTTGTGCGATCACTTACATTTATTATAGTTTTCAAATTTATTTGCATAAAGTTTTTTTTTTCTTATGCCTCTTATTGTTTTTGTTTACGAGAAAAATGGGAGCGTGAGTTTTGGATCTGAAAAAAAATTTGAACATCCAAAAAGGAAATGCACAAAAGCTGAGAGAGATAATTCCTAAAAGTGTCTGTGATTTTTAAGGATAGGCGAAAAGTGGGTTGTTAATCATCCAACCACTTGAGAATTTGATTTTGTCTACTCTTTGAAAATTTTGGGTCATTAGGTTACTTGCATCCTCAACATGTTTCTGGCATGCATGTCCACCACATTTAAAGCATGTTTGGATAAGTTAGAAGTCCTTTTCCTATAAAATTCCACTAAGCTTATTATTAGGGGCTGTGCTAGTGGAATTTCCCATACATGGATAACAAAATCGTGGAGTTCATTTTTAGTGGGTTCACTTACATTTATTATAGTTTTCAAATTTATTTGCATAAAATTTTTATTTTGTTATGCCTCATATTGTTTTTGTTTACGAGAAAAATAGGAGAGAGAGTTTTGGATCTGAAAAAAAATTTGAACATCCAAAATGGAAATACACAAAAGCTCAGAGAGATAATTCCAAAATGTATTATTGATTTTTAAGGATCGGGAAAAAGTGGGTTGTTAAACATCCAACCACTTGAGAATTTGATTTTTTCTACTCCTTGAAATTTTAGGAACATTAGGTTACTTGCATCCGCAATATGTTTCTGGCATGCATGTCCACCACATATAAAGCATGTTAGGATCAGTTAGAAATCCTTTTCTTATAAAATTCCACCGAGCTTTTTATTACGGGTTGTACTTGTGGAATTTCCCAAACATGGATAACAAAATCTTGGAGTTCATTTTTAGGGCGTTCACTTACATTTATTATAGTTTTCAAATTTATATGCATAAAATTTTTATTTTTTTATGGCTCATAATGTTTTTGTTTACGAGAAAAATGGGAGAGTGAGTTTTGGATCTGAAAAAAAATTTGAACATCCAAAATGGAAATTCACAAAAGCTGAGAGAGATAATTCCAAAAAGTATCTGTGATTTTTAAGGATGTTAAAAAAGTGGGTTGTTAAACATCCAACCGCTTGAGAATTTGATTTTTTCTACTCCTTGAAATTTTTGGATCATTAGGTTACTTGCATCCGCATCATGTTTCTGGCATGCATGTCCACCACATATAAAGCATGTTAGGATCAGTTAGAAGTCCTTTTCCTGTAAAATTCCATCGAGCTTATTATTAGGCGTTGTGCTAGTGGAATTTCCGAAACAAGGATAACAAAATCTTGGAGTTCATTTTTAGTGCGTTCACTTACATTTATTATAGTTTTCAAATTTATTTGCATAAAATTTTTATTTTCTTATGCGTCATATTGTTTTAGTTTACAAGGAAAATGGGAGCGTGAGTTTTGGATCTGAAAAAAAATTTGAACATCCAAAAAGGAAATGTACAAGAGCTGAGAGAGATAATTCCAAAAAGTATCTGTGATTTTTAAGGATAGGCGAAAAGTGGGTTGTTAAACATCCAACCACTTGAGAATTTGATTTTTTCTACTCCTTGAAAGTTTTGGGTCATTAGGTCACTTGCATCCTCAACATGTTTCTGGCATGCATGTCCACCACATTTAAAGCATGTTAGGATCAGTTAGAAGTCCTTTTCCTATAAAATTCCACCAAGCTTATTATTAGGGGCTGTGCTAGTGGAATTTCCCAAACATGGATAACAAAATCTTGGAGTTCATTTTTAGTGTGTTCACATACATTTATTATAGTTTTCAAATTTATTTGCATAAAATTTTTATTTTGGTATGCCACATATTGTTTTTGTTTACGAGAAAAATGCGAGAGTGAGTTTTGGATGTGAAAAAAAATTTGAACATCCAAAATGAAAATTCACAAAAGCTCAGCGAGATAATTTCAGAAAGTATCTGTGATTTTTAAGGATAGGCAAAAAGTGGGTTGTTAAACATCCAACCACTTGAGAATCTGATTTTTTCTACTCCTAGAAATTTTTGGATCATTAGGTTACTTGCATCTTCAACATGTTTCTGGCATGCATGTCCACTACATTTAAAGCATGTTAGGATCAGTTAGAAGTCCCTTCCCTATAAAATTCCACCAAGCTTATTATTAGAGGTTGTACTAGTGGAATTTCCCAAATATGGATAACAAAATGTTGGAGTTCATTTTTAGTGCATTCACTTACATTTATTATAGTTTTCGAATTTATTTGCATAAAGTTTTTATTCTGTTATGCCTCATATTGTTTTTGTTTACGAGAAAAATGGGCGCGTGAGTTTTGGATTTGAAAAAAAATTTGAACATCCAAAAAGGAAATGCACAAAAGCTGAGAGAGATAATTCCAAAAAGTATCAGTGATTTTTAAGGATAGGCGAAAGGTGGGTTGTTAAACATCCAACCACTTGAGAATTTGATTTGTTCTACTCCTTGAAATTTTTGGGTCATTAGGTCACTTGCATCCTCAACATGTTTATGGCATGCATGTCCACCACATTTAAGGCATGTTAGGATAAGTTAGAAGTCCTTTTCCTATAAAATTCCACCGAGCTTATTATTAGGGGTTGTACTAGTGGAATTTCCCAAACATGGATAAAAAAATCTTGGAGTTCATTTTTAGGGCGTTCACTTACATTTATTATAGATTTCAAATTTATTTGCATAAAATTTTTATTTTGTTATGCCTCATATTGTTTTTGTTTACGAGGAAAATGGGAGAGCGAGTTTTGGATCTGAAAAAAAATTTGAACATCCAAAATGGAAATTCACAAAAGCTGAGAGAGATAATTCCAAAAAGTATCTGTGATTTTTAAGGAAAGGCAAAAAGTGGGTGGTTAAACATCCAACCACTTGAGAATCTGATTTTTTCTACTGCATGAAATTTTTGGACCATTAGGTTACTTGTATCTTCAACATGTTTCTGGCATGCATGTCCACTACATTTAAAGCATGTTAGGGTCAGTTAGAAGTCCCTTTCCTATAAAATTCCACCAAGCTTATTATTAGGGGTTGTACTAGTGGAATTTCCCAAAAATGGTTAACAAAATCTTGGCGTTCATTTTTAGTGCGTTCACTTACATTTATTATAGTTTTCAAATTTATTTGCATAAAGTTTTTATTTTGTTATGCCTTATATTATTTTTGTTTACGAGAAAAATGGGAGAGTGAGTTTTGGATCTGAAAAAAAATTTGAACATCCAAATGAAAATACACAAAAGCTGAGAGAGATAATTCCAAAAAGTATCTGTGATTTTTAACGATAGGCAAAAAGTGGGTTGTTAAACATCCAACCACTTGAGATTTTGATTTTTTCTACTCCTTGAAATTTTTGGATCATTAGGTTACTTGCATCCTCAACATGTTTCTGGCATGCATGTCCACCACATATCAAGCCTTTTAGGATCAGTTAGAAGACCTTTTCTTGTAAAATTCCACCGTGCTTATTATTAGGGGTTGTACTAGTGGAATTTCCTAAACATGGATAACAAAATCTTGGAGTTCATTTTTAGGGCGTTCACTTACATTTATTATAGTTTTCAAATTTATTTGCTTAAAATTTTTATTTTGTTATGCCTCATATTGTTTTTGTTTACAAGAAAAATGGGAGAGTGAGTTTTGGATCTGAAAACAAATTTGAACATCCAAAATCGAAATTCACAAAAGCTGAGAGAGCTAATTCCAAAAAGTATCTGTGATTTTTTAGGATAGGCAAAAAAAGTGGGTAACTAAACATCCAACAACTTGAGAATTTCACTTTTTCTACTCCTTGAAATTTTTGGATCATTCGGTTACTTGCATCCTCAACTTGTTTCTGGCATGCATGTCCACTACATTTAAAGCATGTTAGCATAAGTTAGAAGTCCCATTCCAATAAAATTCCACCAAGCTTATTATTAGGGGTTTTACTAGTGAAATTTCCCAAATATGGATAACAAAATCTTGGAGTTCATTTTTTGTGCGATCACTTACATTTATTATAGTTTTCAAATTTATTTGCATAAAGTTTTTTTTTTCTTATGCCTCTTATTGTTTTTGTTTACGAGAAAAATGGGAGCGTGAGTTTTGGATCTGAAAAAAAATTTGAACATCCAAAAAGGAAATGCACAAAAGCTGAGAGAGATAATTCCTAAAAGTGTCTATGATTTTTAAGGATAGGCGAAAAGTGGGTTGTTAAACATCCAACCACTTGAGAATTTGATTTTTTCTACTCCTTGAAAATTTTGGGTCATTGGGTCATTTGCATCCTCAACATGTTTCTGGCATGCATGTCCACCACATTTAAAGCATGTTTGGATAAGTTAGAAGTCCTTTTCCTATAAAATTCCACCAAGCTTATTATTAGGGTTTGTGCTAGTGGAATTTCCCATACAGGGATAACAAAATCGTGGAGTTCATTTTTAGTGGGTTCACTTACATTTATTATAGTTTTCAAATTTATTTGCATAAAATTTTTATTTTGTTATGCCTCATATTTTTTTTGTTTACGAGAAAAACAAGAGTGAGAGTTTTGGATCTGAAAAAAAATTTGAACATCCAAAATGGAAATACACAAAAGCTCAGAGAGATAATTCCAAAAAGTATCTGTGATTTTTAAGGATAGGGAAAAAGTGGGTTGTTAAAATTCCAACCACTTGAGAATTTGATTTTTTCTACTCCTTGAAATTTTTGGATCATTAGGTTACTTGCATCCGCAACATGTTTCTGGCATGCATGTCCACCACATATAAAGCATGTTAGGATCAGTTAGAAGTCCTTTTCCTGTAAAATTCCACCGAGCTTATTATTAGGCGTTGGGCTAGTGGAATTTCCCAAACATGGATAACAAAATCTTGGAGTTCATTTTTAGGGCGTTCACTTACATTTATTATAGTTTTCAAATTTATTTGCATAAAATTTTTATTTTGTTATGCCTCATATTGTTTTTGTTTACGTGAAAAATGGGATAGTGAGTTTTGGATCTGAAAAAAAATTTGAACATCCAAAATGGAAATTCACAAAAGCTGAGAGAGATAATTCCAAAAAGTATCTGTGATTTTTAAGGATGTTAAAAAAGCGGGTTGTTAAATATCCAACCACTTGAGAATTTGATTTTTTCTACTCCTTGAAATTTTTGGATTATTAGGTTACCTGCATCCGGAACATGTTTCTGGCATGCATGTCCACCACATATAAAGCATGTTAGGATCAGTTAGAAGTCCTTTTCCTGTAAAATTCCACCGAGCTTATTATTAGGCATTGTGCTAGTGGAATTTCCCGAACAGGGATAACAAAATCTTGGAATTCATTTTTAGTGCGTTCACTTACATTTATTATAGTTTTCAAATTTATTTGCATAAAATTTTTATTTTGTTATGCCTCATATTGTTTTTGTTTACGAGAAAAATGGGATAGTGAGTTTTGGATCTGAAAAAAAATTTGAACATCCAAAATCAAAATTCAAAAAACATGAGAGAGATAATTCCAAAAAGTATCTATGATTTTTAACGATAGGCAAAAAGTGGGTTGTTAAACATGCAACCACTTCAGAATTTGATTTTTTCTACTCCTTGAAATTTTTGGATCATTAGGTTACTTGCATCCTCAACATGTTTTTGGCATGCATTTCCACCACATATAAAGCATGTTAGGATTAGTTAGAAATTCTTTTCCTGTAAAATTCCACCGAGCTTATTATTAGGGGTTGTACTAGTGGAATTTCCCAAACATGGATAACAAAATCTTGGAGTTCATTTTTAGGGTGTTCACTTACATTTATTATAGTTTTCAAATTTAGTTGTATAAAATTTTTATTTTGTTATGCCTCATATTGTTTTTGTTTACGAGAAAAATGGGAGAGTGAGTTTTGGATCCGAAAAAAAATTTGAACAACCAAAATGGAAATTCACAAAAGCTGAGAGAGATAATTCCAAAAAGTATCTGTGATTTTTGACGATAAGCAAAAAGTGGTGGTTAAATATCCAACCACTTGAGAATTTGATTTTTTCTACTCCTTGATATTTTTAGATCATTAGGTTACTTGCATCCTCAACATGTTTCTGGCATGCATGTCCACTACATTTAAAGCATGTTAGGATCAATTAGAAGTCCCTTTCCTATAAAATTGCACCAAGCTTATTATTAGGGGTTGTACTAGTGGAATTTCCCAAATATGGATAACAAAATCTTGGAGTTCATTTTTAGTGCGTTCACTTACATTTATTATAGTTTTCAAATTTATTTGCATAAAGTTTTTATTTTGTTATGCCTCATATTGTTTTTGTTTATGAGAAAAATGAGAGAGTGGGTTTTGGAATTAAAAAAAAATTTCATCATCCAAAAAGGAAATGTACAAAAGCTGAGAGAGATATTTCCAAAAAGTATCTGTGATTTTTAAGGATAGGCGAAAAGTGGGTTGTTAAACATCCAACCACTTGAGAATTTGATTTTTTCTACTCCTTGAAAGTTTTGGGTCATTAGGTCACTTGCATCCTCAACATGTTTCTGTCATGCATGTCCACCACATTTAAAGCATGTTAGGATCAGTTAGAAGTCCTTTTCCTATAAAATTCCACCAAGCTTATTATTAGGGGCTATGCTAGTGGAATTTCCCAAACATGGATAACAAAATCTTGGAGTTCATTTTTAGTGTGTTCACATACATTTATTATTGTTTTCAAATTTATTTGCATAAAAGTTTTATTTTGTTATGCCTCATATTGTTTTTGTTTAGGAGAAAAATGCGAGAGTGAGTTTTGGATGTGAAAAAATATTTGAACATCCAAAATGGAAATTAACAAAAGCTGAGCAAGATAATTTCAAAAACTATCTGTGATTTTCAAGGATAGGCAAAAAGTGGGTTGTTAAACATCCAACCACTTGAGAATCTGATTTTTTCTACTCCTAGAAATTTTTGGTTCATTAGGTTACTTGAATCCTCAACATGTTTCTGGCATGCATGTCCACTACATTTAAAGCATGTTAGGATTAGTTAGAAGTCCTTTTCCTATAAAATTCCACCGAGCTTATTATTAGGGGTTGTACTAGTGGAATTTCCCAAACATGGATAACAAAATCTTTGAGTTCATTTTTAGGGCGTTCACTTACATTTATTATAGTTTTCAAATTTATTTGCATAAAATTTTTATTTTGTTATGCCTCATATTGTTTTTGTTTATGAGAAAAATGGGAGAGAGAGTTTTTGATCTGAAAAAAAATTTGAACATCCAAAATGGAAATTCACAAAAGCTGAGAGAGATAATTCCAAAAAGTATCTGTGATTTTGAAGGAAAGGCAAAAAGTGGGTGGTTAAACATCAAACCACTTGAGAATCTGATTTTTTCTACTGCATGAAATTTTTGGATCATTAGGTTACTTGCATCTTGAACATGTTTTTGGCATGCATGTCCACTACATTTAAAGCATGTTAGGATCAGTTAGAAGTCCCTTTCCTATAAAATTCCACCAAGCTTATTATTACGGGTTGTACTAGTGGAATTTCCCAAAAATGGTTAACAAAATCTTGGAGTTCATTTTTAGTGCGTTCACTTACATTTATTATAATTTTCAAATTTATTTGCATAAAGTTTTTATTTTGTTATGCCTTATATTATTTTTGTTTACGAGAAAAATGGGAGAGAGAGTTTTGGATCTAAAAAAAAATTTGAACATCCAAAATGAAAATACACAAAAGCTGAGAGAGATAATTCCAAAAAGTATCTGTGATTTTTAACGATAGGCAAAAAGTGGGTTGTTAAACATCCAACCACTTGAGATTTTGATTTTTTCTACTCCTTGAAATTTTTGGATCATTAGGTTACTTGCATCCTCAACATGTTTCTGGCATGCATGTCCACCACATATAAAGCATGTTAGGATCAGTTAGAAGTCCTTTTCCTGTAAAATTCCACCGAGCTTATTATTAGGGGTTGTACTGGTGGAATTTCCTAAACATGGATAACAAAATCTTGGAGTTCATTTTTAGGGCGTTCACTTACATTTATTATAGTTTTCAAATTTATTTGCTTAAAATTTTTATTTTGTTATGCCTCATATTGTTTTTGTTTACGAGAAAAATGGGAGAGTGAGTTTTGGATCTGAAAACAAATTTGAACATCCAAAATCGAAATTCACAAAAGCTGAGAGAGCTAATTCCAAAAAGTATCTGTGATTTTTAAGGATAGGCAAAAAGTGGGTTGTTAAACATCCAACCACTTGAGAATTTGATTTTTTCTACTCCTTGAAATTTATGGATCATTAGGTTACTTGCATCCTCAACATGTTTATGGGATGCATGTCCATTACATTTAAAGCATGTTAGGTTCAGTTAGAAGTCTCTTTCCTATAAAATTCCACCAAGGTTATTATTAGGGGTTGTACTAGTGGAATTTCCCAAATATGGATAACAAAATCTTGGAGTTCATTTTTAGTGCGTTCACTTACATTTATTATAGTTTTCAAATTTCTTTGGATAAAGTTTTTATTTTCTTATGCCTCATATTGTTTTTGTTTACGAGAAAAATAGGAGCGTGAGTTTTGGATCTGAAAAAAAATTTGAACATCCAAAAAGGAAATGCACAAAAGCTGAGAGAGATAATTCCAAAAAGTATCTGTGATTTTTAAGGATAGGCGAATAGTGGGTTGTTAAACATCGAACCACTTGAGAATTTGATTTTTTCTACTCCTTGAAATTTTTGGGTCATTAGGTTACTTGCATCCTCAACATGTTTCTGGCATGCATGTCCACCACATTTAAAGCATGTTTGGATAAGTTAGAAGTCCTTTTCCTATAAAATTCCACCAAGCTTATTATTAGGGGCTGTGCTAGTGGAATTTCCCATACATGGATAACAAAATCGTGGAGTTCATTTTTTTTGGGTTTACATACATTTATTATAGTTTTCAAATTTATTTGCATCAAATTTTTATTTTGTTATACCTCATATTGTTTTTGTTTACGAGAAAAATGGGAGAGTGAGTTTTGGATCTGAAAAAAAATTTGAACATCCAAAATGGAAATTCACAAAAGCTGAGAGAGGTAATTCCATAAAGTATCTGTGATTTTTAAGGAAAGGCAAAAGGTGGGTTGTTAAACATCCAACCACTTGAGAATCTGATTTTTTCTACTCCTTGAAATTTTTGGATCATTAGGTTACTTGCATACTCAACATGTTTCTGGCATGCATGTCCACTACATTTAAAGCATGTTAGCATAAGTTAGAAGTCCCTTTCCTATAAAATTCCACCAAGCTTATTATTAGGGGTTGTACTAGTGGAATTTCCGAAATATGGATAACAAAATCTTGGAGTTCATTTTTAGTGCGTTCACTTATATTTATTATAGTTTTCAAATTTATTTGCATAAATTTTTTATTTTGTTATGCCTCATATTGTTTTTGTTTACGAGAAAAATGGGAGCGTGAGTTTTGGATCTGAAAAAAAATTTGAACATCCAAAAAGGAAATGCACAAAAGCTGAGAGAGATAATTCCACAAAGTATCTGTGATTTTTAAGGATAGGCGAAAAGTGGGTTGTTAAACATCCAACCACTTGAGAATTTGATTTTTCTACTCCTTGAAATTTTTGGATCATTAGGTTACTTGCATCCACAACATGTTTCTGGCATGCATGTCCACTACATTTAAAGCATGTTAGCATCAGTTAGAAGTCTCTTTCCTATAAAATTCCACCAAGCTTATTATTAGGGGTTGTAGTAGTGGAATTTCCCAAATATGGATAACAAAATCTTGGAGTTCATTTTTAGTGCGTTCACTTACATTTATTATAGTTTTCAAATTTATTTGCATAAAGTTTTTATTTTCTTATGCCTCATATTGTTTTCGTTTACGAGAAAAATAGGAGCGTGAGTTTTGGATCTGAAAAAAAATTTGAACATCCAAAAAGGAAATGCACAAAAGCTGAGAGAGATAATTCCAAAAAGTATCTGTGATTTTAAGGATAGGCAAAAAGTGGGTTGTTAAACATCGAACCACTTGAGAATTTGATTTTTTCTACTCCTTGAAATTTTTGGGTCATTAGGTCACTTGCATCCTCAACATGTTTCAGGCATGCATGTCCACCACTTTTAAAGCATGTTTGGATAAGTTAGAAGTCCTTTTCCTATAAAATTCCACCAAGCTTATTATTAGGGGATGTGCTAGTGGAATTTCCCATACATGGATAACAAAATCGTGGAGTTCATTTTTAGTGAAAAAGTGGGTTGTTAAACATCCAACCACTTGAGTATCTGATTTTTTCGACTCGAAATTTTTGGATCATTAGGTTACTTGCATCCTCAACATGTTTCTGGCAAGCATGTCCACCAGATTTAAAGTTTGTTAGGATCAATTAAAAGTCCCTTTCCTATAAAATTCCACCAAAGCTTTTTATAAGGGCTTGTGCTAGTGGAATTTCCCAAACATGGATAACAAAATCTTGGAGTTCATTTTTAGTGCATTCACTTACATTTATTATAGTTTTCAAATTTATTTGCATAAAATTTTTATTTTGTTATGCCTCATATTATTTTTGTTTACGAGAAAAATGGGAGAGAGAGTTTTGGACCTGAAAAAAAATTTGAACATCCAAAATGGAAATGCACAAAAGCTGAGAGAGATAATTCCAAAAAGCATCTGTGATTTTTAAGGATGGTCAAAAAGTGGGTTGTTAAACATCCAACCACTAGAAAATTTGATTTTTTCTACTCCTTTAAATTTTTGGATCATTAGATTACTTGCATCCTCAACTTGTTTCTGGCATGCATGTCGACCACATTTAAAGCATGTTAGGATCAGTTAGAAGTCCCTTTCCTATGAAATTCCACCAATCTTATTATTAGCGGTTGTGCTAGTGGAATTTGCCAACATTGGATAACAAAATCTTGGAGTTCATTTTTAGTGCGTTTACTTAAATTTATTATACTTTTCAAATTTATTTGCATAAATTTTTCATTTTGTTATGCCTCATATCTTTTTTGTTTACGAGAAAAATGGGAGAGTGAGTTTTGGATCTGAAAAAAATTTGAACATCCCAAAAGCAAATGCACAAAAGCTGAGAGAGATAATTCCAATAAGTATCTGTGATTTTTATGGATAGTGAAAAAGTGGGTTGCTAAACATCCAACCACTTGAGTATCTGATTTTTTCTACTCCTTAAAATTTTTTGGATCATTAGGTTACTTGCATCCTCAACATGTTTCTGGCAAGTATGTCCACCACATTTAAAGCTTGTAAGGATCAGTTAGAAGTCCCTTTCCTATAAAATTCCTCCAAGCTTTTTATTAGGGGTTGTGCTAGTGGAATTCCCCAAACATGGATAACAAAATCTTGGAGTTCATTTTTAGTGCGTTCACTTACATTTATTATAGTTTTCAAATTTATTTGCATAAAATTTTTATATTGTTATGCCTCATATTGTTTTTGTTTACGAGAAAAATGCGAGAGTGAGTTTTGGATCTGAAAAGAACTTTGAACATCCAAAATGGAAATGCAGAAATGTTGAGAGAGATAATTCAAAAAAGTACCTGTGATTTTTAAGGATAGGCAAAAAGTGGGTTGTTAAACATCCAACCCCTTGAGAATTTGATTTTTTCTACTCCTTGAAATTTTTGGATCACTAGGTCACTTGCATCCTCAACATGTTTCTGGCATTCATGTCCACCACGTTTAAAGCATGTTAAGATCAGTTAGAAGTCCCTTTCATATAAAATTCTACCAAGCTTATTATTACGGGTTGTACTAGTGGAATGTCCCAAACATGGATAACAAAATCTTGGAGTTCATTTTTAGTGCGTTCACTTACATTTATTATAGTTTTCAAATTTTTTTGCATAAAATTTTCATTTTGTTATGCCTCATATCATTTTTGTTTACGAGAAAAATGGGAGGGTGAGTTTTGGATCTGAAAAAAATTTGAACATCCAAAAAGGAAATGCACAAAAGCTGAGAGAGATAATTCCAAAAAGTACTTGTGATTTTTAAGGATAGTGAAACAGTGGGTTGTTAAACATCCAACCACTTGAGAATATGATTTTTTCTACTCCTTGAAATTTTTGGATCATTAGATTACTTGCATCCTCAACATGTTTCTGGCATGCATGTCCACCACATTTAATGCAAGTTAGGATCTGTTAGAAGTCCATTTCCAATAAAATTCCACCAAGCTTATTATTAGGGGTTGTGCTAGTGGAATTTCCCAGAGATGGATAACATATCTTGGAGTTCATTTTTAGTTCGCTTACTTATATTTATTATACTTTTCAAATTTTTTTGCTTAAAATTTTTATTTTCTTATGCCTCATATCTTTTTTCTTTTCGTGAAAAATGGGAGTGTGAGTTTTTTATCTGAAAAAAAAATTGAACATCCAAAAAGGAAATGCACAAAAGCTGAGAGAGATAACTCCGAAAAGTATCTATGATTTTTAAGGATAGTGAAAAAGTAGGTTGTTAAACATCCAACCACTTGAGTATCTGATTTTTTCTACTCGAAATTTTTGGATCATTAGGTTACTTGCATCCTCAACATGTTTCTGGCAAGCATGTCCACCACATATAAAGCTTGTTAGGATCAATTAGAAGTCCCTTTCCTATAAAATTCCACCAAGCTTTTTAATAGGGCTTGTGCTAGTGGAATTTCCCAAACATGGATAACAAAATCTTGGAGTTCATTTTTAGTGCATTCACTTACATTTATCATAGTTTTCATATTTATTTGCATAAAATTTTTATTTTGTGATGCCTCATATTATTTTTTTTTACGAGAAAAATGGGAGAGAGAGTTTTGGATCTGAAAAAAAATTTGAACATCCAAAATGGAAATGCACAAAAGCTGAGAGAGATAATTCCAAAAAGTACCTGTGATTTTTAAGGATGGTCAAAAAGTGGGTTGTCAAACAGCCAACCACTAGAAAATTTGATTTTTTGTACTCCTTTAAATTTTTGGATCATTAGGTTACTTGCATCCTCACCATGTTTCTGGCATGCATGTCCACCACATTTAATGCATGTTAGGATCAGTTAGAAGTCCCTTTCCTAGAAAATTCCACCAAGCTTATTATTAGGGGTTGTGCTAGTGGAATTTCCCAAACATGGATAACAAAATCTTGGAGTTCATTTTTAGTGCTTTTACTTACATTTATTATACTTTTCAAATTTATTTACTTAAAATTTTCATTTTGTTATGCCTCATATCTTTTTTGTTTACGAGAAAAATGGGAGAGTGAGTTTTGGATCTAAAAAAAATTTGAACATCCAAAAAGGAAATGCACAAAAGCTGAGAGAGATAATTCCAAAAAGTATCTGTGATTTTTAAGGATAGTGAAAAAGTGGGTTGCTAAACATCCAACCACTTGAGTATCTGATTTTTTCTACTCCAGGAAATTGTTGGATCATTAGGTTACTTGCATCCTCAAAATGTTTCTGGCAAGCATGTCCACCACATTTAAAGCTTGTTAGGATCAGTTAGAAGTCCCTTTCCTATAAAATTCCTACAATCTTTTTATTAGGGGTTGTCCTAGTGGAATTGCCAAAACATGGATAACCAAATCTTGGAGTTCATTTTTAGTGCGTTCACTTAAATTTATTATAGTTTTCAAATTTATTTGCATAAAATTTTTATTTTGTTATGCCTCATATTGTTTTTGTTTACGAGAAAAATGGGAGAGTGAGTTTTGGATCTGAAAAGAACTTTGAACATCCCAAATGGAAATGTACAAAAGCTTAGAGAGATAATTCATAAAAGTATCTGTGATTTTTAAGGATAGGCAAAAAGAGGGTTGTTAAACATCCAACCACTTGAGAATCTGATTTTTTCTACTCCTTGAAAATTTTGGAACATTAGGTTACTTGCATCCTCAAATTGTTTCTGGCATGCATGTCCACCACTTTTCAAGCATGTTAGGATCAGTTAGAAGTCCCTTTCCTATAAAATTCCACCAAGCTTATTATTAGGGGTTTTACAAGTGGAATTTCCCAAACATGGATAACAAAATCTTGGAGTTCATTTTTAGTGCGTTCACTTACATTTATTATAGTTTTCAAATTTATTTGCATAAAATTTTTATTTTGTTATGCCTCATATTAATTTTGTTTACGAGAAAAATGGGACAGTGAGTTTTGGATCTGAAAAAAAATTTGAACATCCAAAACGGAAATGCAGAAATGTGGAGAGAGATAATTCCAAAAAGTACCTGTGATTTTTAAGGATAGGCAAAAAGTGGGTTGTTAAACATCCAACCACTTGAGAATTTGATTTTTTCTACTCCTTGAAATTTTTGGGTGATTAGGTCACTTGCATCCCAACATGTTTCTGGCATGCATGTCCACCACATTTAAAGCATGTTAGGATCATTTAGAAGAACCTTTCATATAAAATTCCACCAGGATTATTATTACGGGTTGTACTACTGGAATTTCCCAAACATGGATAACAAATCCTTGGAGTTCAATTTTAGTGCGTTCACTTACATTTACTTTAGCTTTCAAATTTTTTTGCATAAAATTTTTGTTTTTTTATGCCTCATATCATTTTTGTTTACGAGAAAAATGGGAGAGTGAGTTTTGGATCTGAAAAAAATTTGAACATCTAGAACGGAAATGCGCAAAAGTTGAGAGAGATAATTCCAAAAAGTATCTGTGATTTTTAAGGATAGTGAAAAAGTGGGTTGTTAAACATCCAACCAGTTGAGAATTTGATTTTTTCAGCTCCATGAAATTTTTGGATCATTAGGTTACTTGCATCCTCAACATGTTTCTGGCATGCATGTTCACAACATTTAAAGCATGTTATTATCAGTTAGAAGTCCCTTCCGTATAAAATTCCACCAAGCTTATTATTAGGGGCTGTACTAGTGGAATTTCCTAAACATAAATAAGAAAACCTTGGAGTTCATTTTTAGTGCGTTCTCTTACATTTATTATAGTTTCAACTTTTTTTGCATAAAATTTTCATTTTGTTATGCCTCATATCTTTTTTGTTTACGAGAAAAATGGGAGCGTGACTTTTGGATATGAAAAAAAAATTGAACATCCAAAACGGAAATGCAGAAATGTTGAGAGAGATAATTCCAAAATGTACCTGTGATTTTTAAGGATAGGTTAAAAGTGGGTTGTTAAACATCCAACCACTTGAGAATTTGATTTTTTCTACTCCTTGATAATTTTGGGTCATTAGGTCACTTGCATCCTCAACATGTTTCTGGCATGCATGTCCACCACCTTTAAAGCATGTTAGGATTAGTTAGAAGTCCTTTTCCTATAAAATTCCACCAAGCTTATTATTAGGGGCTATGCTAGTGGAATTTCCCAAACATGGATAACAATCTTGGAGTTCATTTTTAGTGCGTTCACTTACATTTATTATAGTTTTCAAATTTATTTGCATGAAATTTTTTTTTTGTGATGCCTCATATTGTTTTTGTTTACGAGAAAAATGGGAGAGAGTGTTTTGGATCTGAAAAAAAATTTGAACATCCAAAAAGGAAATGAACAAAAGCTGAGAGGGATAATTCCAAAAAGTATCTGTCATTTTTAAGGATTGGCAAAAGGTGGGTTATTAAACATCCAACCACTTGAGAATTTGATTTTTTTCTACTCCTTGAAATTTTTGGGTCATTAGGTCACTTGCATCCTCAACATGTTCATGGCATGCATGTGCACCACATTTAAAGCATGTTAGGATCATTTAGAAGTCCTTTTACTAAAAAATTCCACCAAGCTTATTTTTAGGGACTGTGCTAGTGGAATTTCCCAAACATGGATAACAAAATCTTGGAGTTCATTTTTAGTGCATTCACTTAAATTTATTATACTTTTCAAATTTATTTGCATAAAAATTTCATTTTGTTATGCCTCATATGTTTTTTGTTTACAAGAAAAATGGGAGAGTGAGTTTTTAATCTGAAAAAGAATATGAACATCCAAAATGGAAATCCACAAATGCTGAGAGAGATAATTCCAAAAAGTATCAGTGATTTTTAAGGATATGGAAAAAGTGGGTTGTTAAACATCCAACCAAATGAGAATTTGATTTCTTCTACTCCTTGAAATTTTTGGGTCATTAGGTCACTTGCATCCTCAACATGTTTTTCGCATGATGTCCACCACATTTAAAGCATGTTAGGATCAGTTAGAACTCCGTTTCCTATGAAATTCCAACAAACTTATTATTAGGGGTTGTACTAGTGGAATTTCCTAAACATAAATAAGAAAACCCATGACTTCATTTTTAGTGCGTTCGCTTACATTTATTATGGTTTCAACCTTTTTTGCATAAAATTTTTATTTTGTTATGCCTCATATAATTTTTTTTACGAGAAAAATTGGAGCGTGAGTTTTGGATCTGAAAACAAATTTGAACATCCAAACCGGAAATGCAGAAATGTTGAGAGAGATAATTCCAAAAAGTACCTGTGATTTTTAAGGATAGGCAAAAAGTGGGTTGTTAAACTTCCAACCACTTGAGAATTTGATTCTTTCTACTCCTTGAAATTTTTGGATCATTAGGTCAGTTGCATCCTCAACATGTTTCTGGCATTCTTGTCCACCACGTTTAAACCATGTTAGCATCAGTTAGAAGTCCTTATCCTATAAAATTCCACCAAGCTTATTATTAGGGGTTATACTAGTGGAATTTCCAAAACATGGATAACAAAATCTTGGAGTTCATTTTTAGTGCGTTCACTTACATTTATTATAGTTTTCAAATTTATTTGCATGAATTTTTTATTTTTTTATGCCTCATATTGTTTTTGTTTACGAGAAAAATGGGAGAGTGAGTTTTGGATCTTGAAAAAATTTGAACATCCAAAATGGAAATTCACAAAAGCTGAGAAAGATAATTCCAAAAAGTATCTATGATTTTTAAGGATAGTGAAAAAGTGGGTTTTTAAACATCCAACCACTTGAGAATTTGATTTTTTTTACTCCTTGAAATTTTTGGATCATTAGGTTACTTGCATCCTCAACATGTTTCTGGCATGCATGTCCACCACATTTAAAGCATGTTAGGATCAGTTAGATGTCCCTTTCCTATAAAATTCCACCAAGTTTATTATTAGGGGTTGTGCTAGTGGAATTTCCCAAACATGGATAACAAAATCTTGGAGTTCAGTTTTAGTGCGTTCACTTACATTTATTATACTTTTCAAATTTATTTGCATAAATTTTCATGTTGTTATGCCTCATAACTTTTTTGTTTATGAGAAAAATGGGAGAGTGAGTTTTGGATCTGAAAAGAAATTTGAACATCCGAAAAGGAAATGCACAAAAGATGAGAGAGATAATTCCAAAAAGTATCTGTGATTTTTAAGGATAGTGAAAACGTGGGTTGTTAAACATCCAACCACTTGAGTATCTGATTTTTTCCTTGAAATTTCTGGATCATTAGATTACTTGCATCCTCAACATGTTTCTGGCAAGCATGTCCACCACATTTAAACCTTGTTAGGATCAGTTAGAAGTCCCTTTCCTATAAAATTCCTCCAAGCTTATTTTAAGGGGTTGTGCTAGTCGAATTTCCAAAACATGGAGAACAAAATCTTAGAGTTCATTTGTAGTGCGTTCACTTAAATTTATTATAGTTTTCAAATTTATTAGCATAAAATTTTTATTTTGTTATGCCTCATATTGTTTTTGTTTACGAGAAAAATGGGAGAGCGAGTTTTGGATCTGAAAAAAAATTTGAACATAAAAAATGGAAATGCACAAAAGTTGAGAGAGATAATTCCAAAAAGTATCTGTGATTTTTAAGGATAGTCAAAAAGTGGGTTGTTAAACATCCGACCACTTGAGAATTTCATTTTTTCTACTCGAAATTTTTGGATCATTAGGTTAGTTGCATCCTCAACATGTTTTTGGCATGCATGTCCACCAGCTTTAAAGCATTATAGGATCAGTTAGAATTCCTTTCCGAATAAAATTCCACCAAGATTATTATTAGGGGTTGTACTAGTGGAATTTCCCAAACATGGATAACAAAACCTTGGAGTTCATTTTTAGTGCGTTCACTTACTTTTTTTATAGTTTTCAAATTTATTTGCATAAATTTTTTATTTTGTTATGCCTCTTAACGTTTTTGTTTACGAGAAAAATGGGAGAGTGAGTTTTGGATCTGAAAAAAAATTTGAACAACCAATATGGAAATGCAAAAAATCTGAGAGGGATAATTCAAAAAAGTATCTGTGATTTTTAAGGATACTTAAAAAGGGGGTTGTTTAACATCCAACCACTTGAGAATTTGATTTTTTCTACTAAAATTTTTTGGATCATTAGGTTACTTGCATCCTCAACATGTTTCATGCATGCATGTCCACCAAATTACAACATGTTTTTATCAGTTAGAAGTCCCATTCCTATAAAATTCCACCAAGCTTATTATTAGGGGTTGTGCTTGTGGAATTTCCCAAACAAGGGTATCAAAATCTTGGAGTTCATTTTTAGAGCGTTCACTTACTTTTATGATATTTTTCAAATTTTTTTGCATAAAATTTTTGTTTTGTTATGCCTCATATATTTTTTGTTTACGAGAAAAATGGGAGAGAGAGTTTTGGATCTGAAAACAAATTTGAACATCCAAAAAGGAAATGCACAAAAGCTGAGAGAGATAATTCCAAAAAGTATCTGTGATTTTTTAGGATAGAGAAAAAGTGGGTTGTTGAAGATCCAACCACTTGAGTATCTGATTTTTTCTACTCCTTGAAATTTTTGGATCATTAGGTTCTTGCATCCTCAACATGTTTCTGGCAAGCATGTCCACCACATTTAAAGCTTGTTGGGATCAGTTAGAAGTCCATTTCCTAGAAAATCCCTTCAAGCTTTTTATTAGGGGTTGTGCTAGTGGAATTTCCCAAACATGGATAACAAAATCTTGGAGTTCATTTTTAGTGCGTTCACTTCCTTTTACTATAGTTTTCAAATTTATTTGCATAAAATTTTTATTTTGTTATGCCTCTTATTATTTTTTTTTACGAGAAAAAGGGAGAGTGAGTTTTGGATCTGAAAGAAAATTTGAACATCCAAAAAGAAAATGCAGAAAAGCTGAGAGAGATAATTCCAATAGGTATCTTTTATTTTCAAGGATAGGCAAAAAGTGGGTTGTTAAATATCCAACCACTTGAGAATTTGATTTTTTCTACTCCATGAAATTTTCGGGTCATTAGGTCACTTGCATCCTCAACATGTTTCTGGCATGCTTGTCCACCACATTTAAGGCAT
This sequence comes from Aristolochia californica, assembly GCF_029961685.1. Taxonomy (NCBI): domain Eukaryota; kingdom Viridiplantae; phylum Streptophyta; class Magnoliopsida; order Piperales; family Aristolochiaceae; genus Aristolochia; species Aristolochia californica. The sequence continues at coordinate 17,025,244 of NW_027181815.1, read as the reverse complement.
GTTAGGATCAGTTAGAAGTCCTTTTCGTATAAAATTCCACCAAGCTTATTATTAGGGGTTGTGCTAGTGGAATTTCCAAAACATGGATAAAAAAATCCTGGAGTTCATTTTTAGTGCGTTCTCTTACATTTATTATAGTTTTCAAATTTATATGCATGAATTTTTTATTTTGTTATGCCTCATATTTTTTTGTTTACGAGAAAAATGGGAGAGTGAGTTTTGGATCTGAAAAAAATTTGAACATCCAAAATGGAAATGCACAAAAGCTGAGAAAGATAATTCCAAAAAGTATCTGTGATTTTTAAGGATAGTGAAAAAGTGGGTTATTAAACATCCAACCACTTGAGAATTAGATTTTTTCTACTCCTTGAAATTTTTGGATCATTAGGTCACTTGCATCCTCAACATGTTTCTGGCATGCATGTCCACCACATTTAAAGCATGTTAGGATCAGTAAGAAGTCCTTTTCCTATAAAATTCCACCAAGCTTATTATTAGGGGTTGTGCTAGTGGAATTTTCCAAACGTGGATAACAAAATCTTGGAGTTCATTTTTAGTGTGTTCACATACATTTATTATAGTTTTCAAATTTCTTTGCATGAAATTTTTATTTTGTTATGCCTCATATTGTTTTTGTTTACGAGAAAAATGGGAGAGTGAGTTTTGGATCTGAAAAAAATTTGAACATCCAAAATGGAAATGCCCAAAAGCTGAGAGAGGTAATTCCAAAAAGTATCTGTGATTTTTAAGGATAGTGAAATTGTGGGTTGTTAAACATCCAACCACTGGAGAATTTGATTTTTACAACACCTTGAAATTTTTGGAGAATTAGGTTACTTGCATCCTCAACATGTTTCTGGCATGCTTGTCCACCACATTTAAAGCATGTTAGGATCAGGTAGAAGTCCTTTTCCTATAAAATTCCACCAAGCTTATTATTAGGGGTTGTGCTAGTGGAATTTCCCAAACATGGATAACAAAATCTTGGAGTTTATTTTTAGTGCGTTTACTTACATTTATTATACTTTTCAAATTTATTTGCATAAAATTTTCATTTTGTTATGGCTCATATCTTTTTTGTTAACGAGAAAAATGGGAGAGAGAGTTTTGGATCTGAAAAAAAATTTGAACATCCAAAAAGGAAACGGACAAAAGCTGTGAGAGATAATTCCAAAAAGCATTTGTGATTTTTAAGGATAGTGAAAAAGTGGGTTGTTAAACATCCAACCACTTGAGTATCTTATTTTTTTTTCTCCTTCTAATTTTTGGATGATTAGGTTCTTGCATCCTCAACATGTTTCTGGCAAGCATGTCCACTACATTTAAAGCTTGTTGGGATCAGTTAGAAGTCCCTTTCCTTTAAAATTCCTCCAAGATTTTTATTAGGGGTTGTGCTAGTGGAATTTCCAAAACATGGATAACAAAATCTTAGAGTTCATTTTTAGTGCGTTCACTACCTTTTATTATAGTTTTCAAATTTATTTGCATAAAATTTTTATTTTGTTATGCCTCATATTATTTTTTTTTAGGAGAAAAATGGGAGAGATGGTTTTGGATCTGAAAAAAAATTTGAACATTAAAAAAGGAAATGCACAAAAGCTGAGAGAGATAATTCCTAAAGGTATCTTTGATTTTCAAGGATAGGCAAAAAGTGGGTTGTTAAACATCCAACCACTTGAGAATTTGATTTTTTCTACTCCTTGAAATTTTTGGGTCATTAGGTCACTTGCATCCTCAACATGTTTCTGGCATGCATGTCCACCACATTTAAAGCATGTTAGGATCAGTTAGAAGTCCTTTTCCTATAAAATTCCACCAAGCTTATTATTTGGGGTTGTGCTAGTGGAATTTCCCAAACATGGATAACAAGATCTTGGAGTTCATTTTTAGTGCGTTCACTTACATTTATTATAGTTTTCATATTTATTTGCATAAAATTTTTATTTTGTTATGCCTCATATTGTTTTTGTTTACTAGAAAAAAGGGAGAGTGAGTTTTGGATCTGAAAAAAATTTGAGCATCCAAAATGGAAATGCACAAAAGCTGAGAGAGATAATTCCAAAAAATATCTGTGATTTTTAAGGATACTGAAAAAGTGGGTTTTTAAACATCCAACCACTTGAGAATTTGATTTTTTCTACTCCTTGAAATTTTTGGATCACTAGGTCACTTGCATCCTCAACATGTTTCTGGCATGCATGTCCACCACATTTAAAGCATGTTAAGATAAGTTAGTAGTCCTTTTCCTATAAAATTCCACCAAGCTTATTATTAGGGGTTGTGCAAGTGGAATTTCCCAAACATGGATAACAAAATCTTGGAGTTCATTTTTAGTGCGTTCACTTACATTTATTATAGTTTTCAAATTTATTTGCATGAAATTTTTATTTTGTTATGCCTCATATTGTTTTTGTATACGAGAAAAATGGGAGAGTGATTTTAGATCTGAAAAAAATTTGAATATCCAAAATGGAAATGCCCAAAAGCTAAGAGAGATAATTCCAAAAAGTATTTGTGATTTTTAAGGATAGTGAAATTGTGGGTTGTTAAACATCCAACCACTGGAGAATTTGATTATTTCTTCTCCTTGAAATTTTTGGATCATTAGGTTACTTGCATCCTCAACATGTTTCTGGCATGCATCCACCACATTTAAAGCATGTTAGGATCAGTTAGAAGTCCCTTTCCTATAAAATTCCACCAAGCTTATTATTAGGGGTTGTGCTAGTGGAATTTCCAAAACATGGATAACAAAATCTTGGAGTTTATTTTTAGTGCGTTTACTTACATTTATTATACTTTTCAAATTTATTTGCTTAAAATTTTCATTTTGTTATGGCTCATCTCGTTTTTGTTTAGGAGAAAAATGGGAGAGAGAGTTTTCGATCTGAAAAAAAATTTGAACATCCAAAAAGGAAATGCACAAAAGTTGTGAGAGATAATTCCAAAAACTATCTGTGATTTTAAGGATAGTGAAAAAGTGGGTTGTTAAACATCCAACCACTTGAGTATCTGATTTTTTCTACTCCTTCAAATTTTTGGATGATTAGGTTCTTGCATGCTCTACATGTTTCTGGCAAGCATGTCCACCACATTTAAAGCTTGTTGGGATCAGTTAGAAGTCCTTTTCCTTTAAAATTCCTCCAAGATTTTTATGAGGGGTTGTGCTAGTGGAATTTCCCAAACATGGATAACAAAATCTTAGAGTTCATTTTTAGTGCGTTCACTTCCATTTATTATAGTTTTCAAATTTATTTGCATAAAATTTTTATTTTGTTATGGCTCATATTATTTTTTTTTAGGAGAAAAATGGGAGAGTGAGTTTTGGATCTGAAAAAAAATTTGAACATCCAAAATGGAAATGCACAAAAGCTGAGAGAGATAATTCCAAAAGGCATCTTTGATTTTCAAGGATAGGCAAAAGGTGGGTTGTTAAATATCCAACCACTTGAGAATTTGATTTTTTCTACTCCTTGAAATTTTTGGGTCATTAGGTCACTTGCATCCTCAACATGTTTCTGGCAAGCATGTCCACTACATTTAAAGCATGTTAGGATCAGTTAGAAGTCCTTTTCCTATAAAATTCCACCAAGCTTATTATTAGGGGTTGTGCTAGTGGAATTTCCCAAACATGGATAACAAAATCTTGGAGTTCATTTTTAGTGCGTTCCCTTACATTTATTTTAGTTTTCATATTTATTTGCATGAAATTTTTATTTTGTTATGCCTCTTATTGTTTTTGTTTACGAGAAAAATGGGAGAGTGAGTTTTGGATCTGAAAAAAATTTGAACATCCAAAATGGAAATGCACAAAAGCTGAGAGAGATAATTCCAAAAAGTATCTGTGATTTTTGAGGATAGTGAAAAAGTGGGTTTTTAGACATCCAACCACTTGAGAATTTGATTTTTTCTACTCCTTGAAATTTTTGGATCATTAGGTCACTTGCATCCTCAACATGTTTCTAGCATGCATGTCCACCACATTTAAAGCATGTTAGGATCAGTTAGAAGTCCTTTTCCTATAAAATTCCACCAAGCTTATTATTAGGGGTTGTGCTAGTTGGAATTTCCCAAACATGGATAACAAAATCTTGGAGTTCATTTTTAGTGCGTTCACTTACATTTATTATAGTTTTCAAATTTATTTGCATGAAATTTTTATTTTGCTATGCCTCATATTGTTTTTGTTTACGAGAAAAATGGGAGAGAGTTTTGGATCTGAAAAAAATTCGAACATCCAAAATGGAAATGCCCAAAAGCTGAGAGAGATATTTCCAAAAAAGTATTTGTGATTTTTAAGGATAGTGAAAAAGTGGGTTGTTAAACATCCAACCACTTGAGTATCTGGTTTTTTCCTTGAAAGTTTTGGATCATTAGGTTACTTGCATCCTCAACATGTTTCTGGCAAGCATGTCCCCCACATTTAAACCTTGTTAGGATCAGTTAGAAGTCCCTTTCCTATAAAATTCCTCCAAGCTTATTTTTAGGGATTGTGCTAGTGGAATTTCCCAAACATGGATAACAAAATCTTAGAGTTCATTTTTAGTGCGTTCACTTTCATTTATTATAGTTTTTAAATTTATTTGCATAAAAGTTTTATTTTGTTATGCCTCATATTGTTTTTGTTTACGAGAAAAATGGGAGAGTGAGTTTTGGATCTGAAAAAAAATTTGAACATAAAAAATGGAAATGCACAAAAGCTGAGAGATATAATTCCAAAAAGTATCTGTGATTTTTAAGGATAGTCAAAAAGTGGGTTGTTAAACATCCAACCACTTGAGAATTTCATTTTTTCTACTCAAAATTTTGGGATGATTAGGTTAGTTGCGTCCTCAACATGTTTCTCGCATGCATGTCCACCACCTTTAAAGCATTATAGGTTCAGTTAGAATTCCCTTCCGAATAAAATTCCACCAAGATTATTATTAGGGGTTGTACTAGTGGAATTTCCCAAACATGGATAACAAAACCTTGGAGGTCATTTTTAGTGCGTTCACTTACTTTTTTTATAGTTTTCAAATTTATTTGCATAAAATTTTTATTTTCTGATGCCTCTTATCGTTTTTGTTTACGAGAAAAGTGGGAGAGTGAGTTTTGGAGCTGAAAAAAAATTTGAACATCCAAAATGGAAATGCAAAAATGATGAGAGAGATAATTCCAAAAAGTATCTATGATTTTTAAGGATACTCAAAAAGGGGGTTGTTAAACATCTAACCACTTGAGAATTTGATTTTTTCTACTCAAAATTTTCGGATCATTAGGTTACTTGCGTCCTCAACATGTTTCTGGCATGCATGTCCACCACATTTAAAACATGTTTGGATCAGTTAGAAGTCCTATTCCTATAAAATTCCACCAAGCTTATTATTAGGGGTTGTGCTTGTGGAATTTCCCAAACAAGGATAACAAAATGTTGGGGTTCATTTTTAGAGTGTTCACTTACATTTATTATAGTTTTCAAATTTTTTTGCATAAAATTTCATTTTTTTATGCCTCATATCTTTTTTGTTTACGGGAAAAATGGGAGAGAGAGTTTTGGATCTGAAAAAAAATTTGAACATCCAAACAGGAAATGCACAAAAGCTAAGAGAGATAATTCCAAAAAGTATCTGTGATTTTTTAGGATAGTGAAAAAGTGGGTTGTTAAAGATCCAACCACTTGAGTATCTGATTTTTTCTACTACTTGAAAGTTTGGATCATTAGGTTCTTGCATCCTCTACATGTTTCTGGCAAGCTTGTCCACCACATTTAAAGCTTGTTGGGATCAGTTAGAAGTCCATTTCCTAGAAAATTCCTCCAAGCTTTTTATTAGGGGTTGTGCGAGTGGAATTTCCCAAACATGGATAACAAAATTTTGGAGTTCATTTTTAGTGCGTTCACTTCCATTTATTATAGTTTTAAAATTTATTTGCATAAAAATTTTATTTTGTTATGCCTCATATTATTTTTTTTAAGAGAAAAATGGGAGAGTGAGTTTTGGATCTGAAAAAAAATTTGAACATCCAAAAAGGAAATGCACAAAAGCTGAGAGAGATAATTCCAAAACGTATCTTTTATTTTCAAGGATAGGGAAAAAGTGGGTTGTTAAACATCCAACCACTTGAGAATTTGGATTTTTCTACTCCTTGAAATTTTTGGGTCATTAGGTCACTTGCATGCTCAACATGTTTCTGGCATGCTTGTCCACCACATTTAAAACATGTTAGGATCAGTTAGAAGTCATTTTCCTATAAAATTCCACCAAGCTTATTATTAGGGGTTGTGCTAGTGGAATTTCCCAAACATGGATAACAAAATTTTGGAGTTCATTTTTAGTGCGTTCACTTACATTTATTATAGTTTTCAAATTTATTTGCATGAATTTTTTATTCTGTTATGCCTCATATTGTTTTTGTTTACGAGAAAAATGGGAGAGTGAGTTTTGGATCTGAAAAAAATTTGAACATCCAAAATGGAAATGCCCAAAAGCTGAGAAAGATAATTCCAAAAGTATCTGTGATTTTTAACGATAGTGAAAAAGTGGGTTTTTAGACATCCAACAACTTGAGAATTTGATTTTTTCTACTCCTTGAAATTTTTGGATCCTTAAGTTACTTGCATCCTCAACATGTTTCTGGCATGCATGTCCACCACATTTAAAGCATGTTAGGATCAGTTGGAATTCCCTTTCGAATAAAATTCCACCAAGATTATTATTAGGGGTTGTACTAGTGGAATTTTCCAAACATGGATAACAAAACCTTGGAGATCATTTTTAGTGCGTTCACTTACTTTTTTATAGTTTTCAAATTTATTTGCTTAAAATTTTTATTTTCTTATGCCTCTTATCGTTTTTGTTTACTAGAAAAATGGGAGAGTGAATTTTGGATCTAAAAAAAAATTTGAACATCCAAAATGGAAATGCAAAAAATCTGCGAGAGATAATTCCAAAAAGTATCTATGATTTTTATGGATACTCAAAAAGGGGGTTGTTAAACATTCAACCACTTGAGAATTTGATTTTTTCTACTCAAAATTTTTGATTCATTAGGTTACTTGCATCCTCAACATGTTTCTAGCATGCATGTCCACCACATTTAAAACATATTTGGATCAGTTAGAAGTCCCATTCCTATAAAATTCCACCAAGCTTATTATTAGGGGTTGTGCTTGTGGAATTTCCCAAACAAGGATAACAAAATCTTGGAGTTCATTTTTAGAGCGTTCACTTAAATTTATTATAGTTTCCATATTTATTTGCACAAAATTTCATTTTGTTATGCCTCATATCTTTTTTGTTTACGAGAAAAATGGGAGAGAGAGTTTTGGATCTGAAAAAAAATTGGACATCCAAAATGGAAATGCCCAAAAGCTGAGAGAGATAATTCCAAAAAGTATCTGTGATTTTTAAGGATAGTGAAATTGTGGGTTGTTAAACATCCAACCACTGGAGAACTTTATTTTTTCTACTCCTTGAAATTTTTGGATCATTAGGTCACTTGCATCCTCAACATGTTTCTGGCATGCATGTCCACCACATTTAAAGCATGTTAGGATCAGTTAGAAGTCCTTTTCCTATAAAATTCCACCAAGCTTATTATTAGGGGTTGTGCTAGTGGAATTTTCCAAACATGGATAACAAAATCTTGGAGTTCATTTTTAGTGTGTTCACTTACATTTATTATAGTTTTCAAATTTATTTGCATGAAATTTTTATTTTGTTATGCCTCATATTGTTTTTGTTTAGGAGAAAAATGGGAGAGTGAGTTTTGGATATGAAAAAAATTTGAACATCCAAAATGGAAATGCCCAAAAGCTGAGAGAGATAATTCCAAAAAGTATCTGTGATTTTTAAGGATAGTGAAATTGTGGGTTGTTAAACATCTAACCACTGGAGAATTTTATTTTTTCTACTCCTTGAAATTTTTGGATCATTAGGTTACTTGCATCCTCAATATGTTTCTGGCATGCTTGTCCACCACATTTAAAGCATGTTAGGATCAGTTAGAAGTCCCTTTCCTATAAAATTCCACCAAGCTTATTATTAGGGGTAGTGCTAGTGGAATTTCCAGAAAATGGATAACAAAATCTTGGAGTTTATTTTTAGTGCGTTTACTTACATTTATTATACTTTTCAAATTTATTTGCATAAAATTTTCATTTTGTTATGGCTCATATCTTTTTTGTTAACGAGAAAAATGGGAGAGAGAGTTTTGGATCTGAAAAAAAATTTGAACATCCAAAAAGGAAATGCACAAAAGCTGTGAGAGATAATTCCAAAAAGTATCTGTGATTTTTAAGGATAGTGAAAAAGTGGGTTGTTAAACATCCAACCACTTGAGTATCTGATTTTTTCTTCTCCTCCAAATTTTTGGATGATTAGGTTCTTGCATCCTCAACATGTTTCTGGCAAGCATGTCCAGTACATTTAAAGCTTGTTGGGATCAGTTAGTAGTCCCTTTCCTTTAAAATTCCTCCAAGATTTTTATTAGGGGTTGTGCTAGTGGAATTTCCCAAACATGGATAACAAAATCTTCGAGTTCATTTTTAGTGCGTTCACTTCCATTTATTATAGTTTTCAAATTTAATTGCATAAAATTTTTATTTTGTTATGCCTCATATTATTTTTTTTTCGAGAAAAATGGGAGAGATGGTTTTGGATCTGAAAAAAAATTTGAACATTAAAAAAGGAAATGCACAAAAGCTGAGAGAGATAATTCCTAAGGTATCTTTGATTTTCAAGGATAGGCAAAAAGTGGGTTGTTAAACGTCGAACCACTTGAGAATTTGATTTTTTCTACTCCTTGAAATTTTTGGGTCATTAGGTCACTTGCATCCTCAACATGCTTCTGGCATGCATGTCCACCACATTTAAAGCATGTTAGGATCAGTTAGAAGTCCTTTTCCTATAAAATTCCTCCAAGCTATAGGGGTTCTGCTAGTGGAATTTCCCAAACATGGATAACAAAATCTTGGAGTTCATTTTTAGTGTGTTCACTTACATTTATTATAGTTTTCATATTTATTTGCAGGACATTTTTATTTTGTTATGCCTCATATTGTTTTTGTTTACTAGAAAAAAGGGAGAGTGAGTTTTGGATCTGAAAAAAATTTGAACATCCAAAATGGAAATGCACAAAAGCTGAGAGAGATAATTCCAAAAAGTATCTGTGATTTTTAAGGATACTGAAAAAGTGGGTTTTTAAACATCCAACCACTTGAGAATTTGATTTTTTCTACTCCTTTAAATTTTTGGATCATAAGGTCACTTGCATCCTCAACATGTTTCTGGCATGCATGTCCACCACATTTAAAGCATGTTAGGATCAGTTAGAAGTCCTTTTCCTATAAAATTCCACCAAGCTTATTATTAGGGGTTGTGCTAGTGGAATTTTCCAAACATGGGTAACAAAATCTTGGAGTTCATTTTTAGTGTGTTCACTTACATTTATTATAGTTTTCAAATTTATTTGCATGTAATTTTTATTTTGTTATGCCTCATATTGTTTTTGTTTACGAGAAAAATGGGAGAGTGAGTTTTGGATCTGAAAAAAATTTGAACATCCAAAATGGAAATGCCCAAAAGCTGAGAGAGATAATTCCAAAAAGTATCTGTGATTTTTAAGGATAGTGAAATTGTAGGTTGTTAAACATCCAACCACTGGAGAATTTTATTTTTTCTACTCCTTGAAATTTTTGGATCATTAGGTTACTTGCATCCTCAACATGTTTCTGGCATGCTTGTCCACCACATTTAAAGCATGTTAGGATCAGTTAGAAGTCCCTTTCCTATAAAATTCCACCAAGCTTATTATTAGGGGTTGTGATAGTGGAATTTCCCAAACATGGATAACAAAATCTTGGAGTTTATTTTTAGTGCGTTTACTTACATTTATTATACTTTTTAAATTTATTTGCATAAAATTTTCATTTTGTTATGGCTCATATCTTTTTTGTTAACGAGAAAAATGGGAGAGAGAGTTTTGGATCTGAAAAAAAATTTGAACATCCAAAAAGGAAATGCACAAAAGCTGTGAGAGATAATTCCAAAAAGTATCTGTGATTTTTAAGGATAGTGAAAAAGTGGGTTGTTAAACATCCAACCACTTGAGGATCTGATTTTTTCTTCTCCTTCAAATTTTTGGATGATTAGGTTCTTGCATCCTCAACATGTTTCTGGCAAGCATGTCCACTACATTTAAAGCTTGTTGGGATCAGTTAGAAGTCCCTTTCCTTTAAAATTCCTCCAAGATTTTTATTAGGGGTTGTGCTAGTGGAATTTCCCAAACATGGATAACAAAATCCTAGAGTTCATTTTTAGTGCGTTCCCTTCCATTTATTATAGTTTTCAAATTTATTTGCATAAAATTTTTATTTTGTTATGCCTCATATTTTTTTTTTCGAGAAAAATGGGAGAGATGGTTTTGGATCTGAAAAAAAATTTGAACATTAAAAAAGGAAATACACAAAAGCTGAGAGAGATAATTCCTAAAGGTATCTTTGATTTTCAAGGATAGGCAAAAAGTGGGTTGTTAAACTTCCAACCACTTGAGAATTTGATTTTTTTCTACTCCTTGAAATTTTTGGGTCATTAGGTCACTGGCATCCTCAACATGTTTCTGGCATGCATGTCCACCACATTTAAAGCATGTTAGGATCAGTTAGAAGTCCTTTTCCAATAAAATTCAACCAAGCTTATTATTAGGGGTTGTGCTAGTGGAATTTCCCAAACATGGATAACAAAATCTTGGAGTTCATTTTTAGTGCGTTCACTTACATTTATTATAATTTTCATATTTATTTGCATGAAATTTTTATTTTGTTATGCCTCATATTGTTTTTGTTTACTAGAAAAAAGAGAGAGTGAGTTTTGGATCTGAAAAAAAATTTGAACATCCAAAATGGAAATGCACAAAAGCTGAGAGAGATAATTCCAAAAAGTATCTGTGATTTTTAAGGATACTGAAAAAGTGGGTTTTTAAACATCCAACCACTTGAGAATTTGATTTTTTCTACTCCTTGAAATTTTTGGATCATTAGGTCACTTGCATCCTCAACATGTTTCTGGCATGCATGTCCACCACATTTAAAGCATGTTAGGATCAGTTAGAAGTCCTTTTCCTATAAAATTCCACCAAGCTTATTATTAGGGGTTGTGCTAGTGGAATTTTCCAAACATGGATAACAAAATCTTGGAGTTCATTTTTAGTGTGTTCACTTACATTTATTATAGTTTTCAAATTTATTTGCATGAAATTTTTATTTTGTTATGCCTCATATTGTTTTTGTTTACGAGAAAAATGGGAGAGTGAGTTTTGGATCTGAAAAAAATTTGAACATCCAAAATGGAAATGCCCAAAAGCTGAGAGAGATAATTCCAAAAAGTATCTGTGATTTTTAAGGATGGTGAAATTGTGGGTTGTTAAACATCCAACCACTGGAGAACTTTATTTTTTCTACTCCTTGAAATTTTTGGATCATTAGGTTACTTGCATCCTCAACATGTTTCTGGCATGCTTGTCCACCACATTTAAAGCATGTTAGGATCAGTTAGAAGTCCCTTTCCTATAAAATTCCACCAAGCTTATTATTAGGGGTTGTGCTAGTGGAATTTCCCAAACATGGATAACAAAATCTTGGAGTTTATTTTTAGTGCGTTTACTTACATTTATTATACTTTTCAAATTTATTTGCTTAAAATTTTCATTTTGTTATGGCTCATATCTTTTTTGTTAACGACAAAAATGGGAGAGAGAGTTTTGGATCTGAAAAAAAATTTGAACATCCAAAAAGGAAATTCACAAAAGCTGTGAGAGATAATTCCAAAAAGTATCTGTGATTTTTAAGGAGAGTGAAAAAGTGGGTTGTTAAACATCCAACCACTTGAGTATCTGATTTTTTCTTCTCCTTCAAATTTTTGGATGATTAGGTTCTTGCATCCTCAACATGTTTCTGGCAAGCATGTCCACCACATTTAAAGCATGTTAGGATCAGTTAGAAGTCCTTTTCCTATAAAATTCCTCCAAGCTATAGGAGTTGTCCTAGTGGAATTTCCCAAACATGGATAACAAAATCTTAGAGTTCATTTTTAGTGCGTTGACTACCATTTATTATAGTTTTCAAATTTTTTTGCATAAAATTTTTATTTTGTTATGCCTTATTATTTTTTTTTCGAGAAAACTGGGAGAGATGGTTTTGGATCTGAACAAAAATTTGAACATTAAAAAAGGAAATGCACAAAAGCTGAGAGAGATAATTCCTTTGATTTTCAAGGATAGGCAAAAAGTGGGTTGTTAAACATCCAACCACTTGAGAATTTGATTTTTTCTACTCCTTGAAATTTTTAGGTCATTAGGTCACTTGCATCCTCAACATGTTTCTGGCATGCATGTCCACCACATTTAAAGCATGTTAGGATCAATTAGAAGGCCTTTTCCTATAAAATTCCACCAAGCTTATTATTAGGGGTTGTGCTAGTGGAATTTCCCAAACATGGATAACAAAATCTTGGAGTTCATTTTTAGTGCGTTCACTTACATTTATTATAGTTTTTATATTTATTTGGATGAAATTTTTATTTTGTTATGCCTCATATTGTTTTTGTTTACTAGAAAAAAGGGAGAGTGAGTTTTGGATCTTAAAAAATTTTGAACATCCAAAATGGAAATGCACAAAAGCTGAGAGAGATAATTCCAAAAAATATCTGTGATTTTTAAGGATACTGAAAAACGTTTTTAAACATCCAACCACTTGAGAATTTGATTTTTTCTACTCCTTGAAATTTTTGGATCATTAGGTCACTTGCATCCTCAACATGTTTCTGGCATGCATGTCCACCACATTTAAAGCATGTTAAGATCAGTTAGAAGTCCTTTTCCTATAAAATTCCACCAAGCTTATTATTAGGGGTTGTGTAAGTGGAATTTCCCAAACATGGATAACAAAATCTTGGAGTTTATTTTTAGTGCGTTCACTTACATTTATTATAGTTTTCAAATTTATTTGCATGAAATTTTTATTTTGTTATGCCTCATATTTTTTTTGTTTACGAGAAAAATGGGAGAGTGATTTTGGATCTGAAAAAAATTTGAACATCCAAAATGGAAATGCCCAAAAGCTGAGAGAGATAATTCCAAAAAGTATTTGTGATTTTTAAGGATAGTGAAATTGTGGGTGGTTAAACATCCAACCACTTGAGAATTTGATTTTTTCTTCTCCTTGAAATTTTTGGATCATTAGGTTACTTGCATCCTCAACATGTTTCTGGCATGCATGTCCACCACATTTAAAGCATGTTAGGATCAGTTAGATGTCCCTTTCCTATAAAATTCCACCAAGCTTATTATTAGGGGTTGTGCTAGTGGAATTTCCCAAACAAGGATAACAAAATCTTGGAGTTCATTTTTAGTGCGTTCACTTACATTTATTATAGTTTTCAAATTTATTTGCATGAAATTTTTATTTTGTTATGCCTCATATTGTTTTTCCTTACGAGAAAAATGGGAGAGAGAGTTTTGGATCTGAAAAAAAATTTGAACATCCAAAAAGGAAATGCACAAAAGTTGTGAGAGATATTTCCAAAAAGTATCTGTGATTTTAAGGATAGTGAAAAAGTGGGTTGTTAAACATCCAACCAATTGAGTATCTGATTTTTTCTACTCCTTCAAATTTTTGGATGATTAGGTTCTTGCATCCTCTACATGTTTCTGGCAAGCATGTCCACCACATTTAAAGCTTGTTGGGATCAGTTAGAAGTCCTTTTCCTTTAAAATTTCTCCAAGATTTTTATGAGGGGTTGTGCTACTGGAATTTCCCAAACATGGATAACAAAATCTTAGAGTTCATTTTTAGTGCGTTCACTTCCATTTATTATAGTTTTCAAATTTATTTGGATAAAATTTTTATTTTGTTATGCCTCATAATATTTTTTTTTATGAGAAAAATGGGAGAGTGAGTTTTGGATCTGAAAAAAAATTTGAACATCCAAAATGGAAATGCACAAAAGCTGAGAGAGATAATTCCAAAAGGTATCTTTGATTTTCAAGGATAGGCAAAAAGTGGGTTGTTAAACATCCAACCACTTGAGAATTTGATTTTTTCTACTCCTTGAAATTTTTGGGTCATTAGGTCACTTGCATCCTCAACATGTTTCTGGCAAGCATGTTCACCACATTTAAAGCATTCTAGGATCAGTTAGAAGTCCTTTTTCCTATAAAATTCCACCAAGCTTATTTTTAGGCGTTGTGCTAGTGGAATTTCCCAAACATGGATAACAAAATCTTGGAGTTCATTTTTAGTGCGTTCCCTTACATTTATTATAGTTTTCATATTTATTTGCATGAAATTTTTATTTTGTTATGCCTCTTATTGTTTTTGTTTACGAGAAAAATGGGAGAGTGAGTTTTGGATCTGAAAAAAATTTGAACATCCAAAATGGAAATACACAAAAGCTGAGAGAGACAATTCCAAAAAGTATCTATGATTTTTAAGGATAGTGAAAAAGTGGGTTTTTAGACATCCAACCACTTGAGAATTTGATTTTTTCTACTCCTTGAAATTTTTGGATCATTAGGTCACTTGCATCCTCAACATGTTTCTGGCATGCATGTCCACCACATTTAAAGCATGCTAGGATCAGTTAGAAGTCCTTTTCCTATAAAATTCCACCAAGCTTATTATTAGGGGTTGTGCTAGTTGGAATTTCCCAAACATGGATAACAAAATCTTGGAGTTCATTTTTAGTGCGTTCACTTACATTGATTATAGTTTTCAAATTTATTTGCATGAAATTTTTATTTTGCTATGCCTCATATTGTTTTTGTTTACGAGAAAAATGGGAGAGAGTTTTGGATCTGAAAAAAATTCGAACATCCAAAATGGAAATGCCCAAAAGCTGATATAGATATTTCCAAAAAAGTATCTGTGATTTTTGAGGATAGTGAAAAAGTGGGTTTTTAAACATCCAACCACTTGAGAATTTGATTTTTTCTACTCCTTGAAATTTTTGGATCATTAGGTTACTTGCATCCTCAAAATGTTTCTGGCATGCATGTCCACCACATTTAAAGCATGTTAGGATCAGTTAGATGTCCCTTTCCTATAAAATTCCACCAAGCTTATTATTAGGGGTTGTGCTAGTGGAATTTCCCAAACAAGGATAAAAAAATCTTGGAGTTCAGTTTTAGTGTGTTCACTTACTTTTATTATACTTTTCAAATTTATTTGCATAAAATTTTCATGTTGTTATGCCTCATATCTTTTTTGTTTATGAGAAAAATGGGAGAGTGAGTTTTGGATCTGGAAAGAAATTTGAACATCCAAAAAGGAAATGCACGAAAGATGAGAGAGATAATTCCAAAAAGTATCTGTGATTTTTAAGGATAGTGAAAAAGTGGGTTTTTAAACATCCAACCACTTGAGTATCTGGTTTTTTCCTTGAAAGTTTTGGATCATTAGGTTACTTGCATCCTCAACATGTTTCTGGCAAGCATGTCCACCACATTTAAACCTTGTTAGGATCAGTTAGAAGTCCCTTTCCTATAAAATTCCTCCAAGCTTATTTTTAGGGGTTGTGCTAGTGGAATTTCCCAAACATGTATAACAAAATCTTAGAGTTCATTTTTAGTGCGTTCACTTACATTTATTATAGTTTTCAAATTTATTTGCATACAATTTTTATTTTGTTATGCCTCATATTGTTTTTGTTTACGAGAAAAATGGGAGAGTGAGTTTTGGATCAGAAAAAAAAATTGAACATAAAAAATGGAAATGCACAAAACCTGAGAGAGATAATTCCAAAAAGTATCTGTGATATTTAAGGATAGTCAAAAAGTGGGTTGTTAAACATCCAACCACTAGAGAATTTCATTTTTTCTACTCAAAATTTTTGGATCATTAGGTTAGTTGCATCCTCAACATGTTTCTCGCATGCATGTCCACCACCTTTAAAGCATTATAGGTTCAGTTAGAATTCCCTTCCGAATAAAATTCCACCAAGATTATTATTAGGGGTTGTACTAGTGGAATTTCCCAAACATGGATAACAAAACCTTGGAGTTCATTTTTATTGTGTTCACTTACTTTTTTTATAGGTTTCAAATTTATTTGCATAAAATTTTTATTTTCTTATGCCTCTTATCGTTTTTGTTTACGAGAAAAATGGGAGAGTGAGTTTTGGATCTGAAAAAAAATTTGAACATCCAAAATGGAAATGCAAAAATGATGAGAGAGATAATTCCAAAAAGTATCTATGATTTTTAAAGATACTCAAAAAGGGGGTTGTTAAACATCCAACCACTTGAGAATTTGATTTTTTCTACTCAAAATTTTTGGATCATTAGGTTACTTGCGTCCTCAACATGTTTCTGGCATGCATGTCCACCACATTTAAAACATGTTTGGATTAGTTAGAAGTCCCATTCCTATAAAATTCCACCAAGCTTATTATAAGGGGTTGTGCTTGTGGAATTTCCCAACCAAGGATAACAAAATCTTGGGGTTCATTTTTAAAGTGTTCACTTACATTTATTATAGTTTTCAAATTTTTTTGCATAAAATTTCATTTTGTTATGCCTCATATCTTTTTTGTTTACGAGAAAAATGGGAGAGAGAGTTTTGGATCTGAAAAAAAAATTTGAACATCCAAAAAGGAAACGCACAAAAGCTGAGAGAGATAATTCCAAAAAGTATCTGTGATTTTTTAGGATAGTGAAAAAGTGGGTTGTTAAAGATCCAACCACTTGAGTATCTAATTTTTTCTACTACTTGAAATTTTGGATCATTAGGTTCTTGCATCCTCTACATGTTTCTGGCATGCATGTCCACCACATTTAAAGCTTGTTGGGATCAATTAGAAGTCCATTTCCTAGAAAATTCCTCCATGCTTTTTATTAGGGGTTGTGCGAGTGGAATTTCCTATACATGGATAACAAAATCTTGGAGTTCATTTTTAGTGCGTTCACTTCCATTTATTATAGTTTTAAAATTTATTTGCATAAAAATTTTATTTTGTTATGCCTCATATTATTTTTTTATGAGAAAAATGGGAGAGTGAGTTTTGGATCTGAAAAAAAATTTGAACATCCAAAAAGGAAATGCACAAAAGCTGAGAGAGATAATTCCAAAACGTATCTTTTATTTTCAAGGATAGGCAAAAAGTGGGTTTTTAAACATCCAACCACTTGAGAATTTGATTTTTTCTACTCCTAGAAGTTTTTGGGTCATTAGGTCACTTGCATCCTCAACATGTTTCTGGCATGCTTGTCCACCACATATAAAGCATGTTAGGATCAGTTAGAAGTCCTTTTCCTATAAAATTCAACCAAGCTTATTATTAGGGGTTGTGCTAGTGGAATTTCCCAAACATGGATAACAAAATTTTGGAGTTCATTTTTAGTGTGTTCACTTACATTTATTATAGTTTTCAAATTTATTTGCATGAATTTTTTATTTTGTTAGGCCTCAAATTGTTTTTGTTTACGAGAAAAATGGGAGAGAGAGTTTTGGATCTGAAAAAAAATTTGAACATCCAAAAAGGAAATGCACAAAAGCTGAGAGAGATAATTCCAAAAAGTATCTGTGATTTTTTAGGATAGTGAAAAAGTGGGTTGTTAAAGATCCAACCACTTGAGTATCTGATTTTTTCTACTACTTGAAATTTTGGATCATTAAGTTACTTGCATCCTCAACATGTTTCTGGCATGCATGTCCACGACCTTTAAAGCATTATAGGATCAGTTAGAATTCCCTTCCGAATAAAATTCCACCAAGATTATTATTAGGGGTTGTAGTAGTGGAATTTCCCAAACATGGATAACAAAACCTTGGAGTTCATTTTTAGTGCGTTCACTTACATTTTTTATAGTTTTCAAATTTATTTGCTTAAAATTTTTATTTTCTTATGCCTCTTATCGTTTTTGTTTACTAGAAAAATGGGAGAGTGAGTTTTGGATCTGAAAAAAAATTTGAACATCCAAAATAAAAATGCACAAAAACCTGAGAGAGATAATTCCAAAACGTATTTGTGATTTTTAAGGATACTCAAAAAGGGGGTTGTTAAACATCCAACCAGTTGAGAATTTGATTTTTTCTACTCAAAATTTTTGGATCATTAGGTTACTTGCATCCTCAACATGTTTCTGGCATACATGTCCAGCACATTTAAAACATGTTTGGATCAGTTAGAAGTCCCATTCCTATAAAATTCCACTAGGCTTTTTTTTAGGGGTTGTGCTTGTGGAATTTCCCAAACAAGGATAACAAAATCTTGGTGTTCATTTTTAGAGCGTTCACTTCCATTTATGATAGTTTTCAAATTTATTTGCATAAAATTTTCATTTTGTTAAGCCTCATATATTTTTTGTTTACAAGAAAAAAGGGAGAGTGAGTTTTGGATCTGAAAAAGAATATGAACATCCAAAATGCAAATACACAAATGCTGAGAGAGATAATTCCAAAAAGTATCTGTGATTTTTAAGGATAGTCAAAAAGTGGGTTGTTAAACATCCAACCACTTGAGAATTTCATTTTTTCTACTCGAAATTTTTGGATCATTAGGTTACTTGCATCCTCAACATGTTTCTGGCATGCATGTCCACCACCTTTAAAGCATTATAGGATCAGTTAGAATTCCCTTCCGAATAAAATTCCACCAAGATTATTATTAGGGGTTGTACTAGTGGTATTTCCCAAACATGGATAACAAAACTTTGGAGTTCATTTTTAGTGCGTTCACTTACATTTATTATAGTTTTCAAATTTATTTGCATAAAATTTTTATTTTGTTATGCCTCTTATCGTTTTTGTTTACGAGAAAAATGGGAGAGTGAGTTTTGGATCTGAAAAAAAATTTGAACATCCAAAATGAAAATGCACAAAAGCTGAGAGAGATAATTCCAAAAATTATTTGTGATTTTTATGCATACTCAAAAAGGGGGTTGTTAAATATCCAACCACTTGATAATTTGATTTTTTCTACTCAAAATTTTTGGATGATTAGGTTACTTGCATCCTCAACATGTTTCTGGCATGCATGTCCACCACGTTTAAAACATGTTTGGATCAGTTAGAAGTCCCATTCCTATAAAATTCCACCAAGCTTCTTATTAGGGGTTGTGCTTGTGGAATTTCCCAAACAAGGATAACAAAATCTTGGAGTTGATTTTTAGAGCGTTCACTTACATTTATGAGAGCTTTCAAATTTATTTGCATAAAAATTTCATTTTTGTATGCCTCATATATTTTTTGTTTACAAGAAATAAGGGAGAGTGAGTTTTGGATCTAAAAAAGAATATGAACATCCAAAATGGAAATGCACAAATGCTAAGAGAGATAATTCCAAAAAGTATCTATGATTTTTAAGGATAGGCAAAAAGTGGGTTGTTAAACATCCAACCACTTGAGAATTTGATTTTTTCTACTGCTTGAAATTTTTGGGTCATTAGGTCACTTGCATCCTCAACATGTTTCTGGCATGCATGTCCATCACTTTTATAGCATGTTAGGATCAGTTAGAAATCCTTTTCCATTAAAATTCCACCGAACTTATTATTTGGGTTTGTACTAGTGGAATTTCCTAAACATAAATAAGAAAACCTTGGAGTTCATTTTTAGTGCATTTGCTTACATTTATTATAGTTTCAATTTTTTTTGCATAAAATTTTCATTTTGTTATGCCTCATATCTTTTTTGTTTACGAGAAAAATGGGAGCGTGAGTTTTGGATCTGAAAAAAAATTTGAACATCCAAAACGGAAATGCAGAAATGTTGAGAGAGATAATTCCAAAAAGTACCTGTGATTTTTAAGGATAGGTTAAAAGTGGGTTGTTAAACATCCAACCACTTGAGAATTTGATTTTTTCTACTCCTAGACATTTTTGGATCATTAGGTCACTTGCATCCTCAACATGTTTCTGACAAGCATGTCCACCACGTTTAAAGCATGTTAGGATCAGTTAGAAATCCCTTTCCTATAAAATTCCACCACATTTAAATCATGTTTGGATCAGTTAGAAGTCCCTTTTATATAAAATTCCACCAAGCTTCTTATTAGGGGTTGTGCTTGTGGAATTTCCCAAACAACGATAACTAAATCTTGGAGTTCATTTTTAGAGCGTTCACTTACATTTATGATAGTTTTCAAATTTATTTGCATAAAATTTTCATTTTGTTATGCCTCATATATTTTTTGTTTACAAGAAAAAAGGGAGAGTGCTTTTGGATCTGAAAAAAATTTGAACATCCAAAATGGAAATGCACAAAAGCTGAGAGATATAATTCCAAAAAGTATCTGTGATTTTTAAAGATAGTGAAACAGTGGGTTGTTAAACATCCAACCACTGGAGAATTTGATTTTTTCTACTCCTTGAATTTTTTGGATCATTAGGTTACTTGTATCCTCAACATGTTTCTGGCATGCATGTCCACCACATTTAAAGCATGTTGGGTTCGGTTAGAAGTCACTTTCCTATAAAATTCCACCAAGCTTATTATTAGGGGTTGTGCTAGTGGAATTTCCCAAACATGGATAACAAAATCTTGGAGTTTATTTTTAGTGCAATTACTTACATTTATTATACTCTTCAAATTTATTTGCATAAAAATTTCATTTTGTTATGCCTCATATCTTTTTTGTTTACGAGAAAAATGGGAGGGAGAGTTTTGGATCTGAAAAAAAATTTCAACATCCAAAATGGAAGTGCACACAACCTGAGAGAGATAATTCCAAAAAGTATCTGTGATTTTTAAGGATAGTGAAAAGTTGGTTGCTAAACATCCAACCACTTGAGTATCTGATTTTTTCTACTCCTTGAAATTTTTGGATCATTAGGTTCTTGCATCCTCAACATGTTTTTGGCAAGCATGTCCACCACATTTAAAGCTTGTTGGGATTAGTTAGAAGTCCTTTTCCTATAAAATTCCTCTAAGCTTTTTATTAGGGGTTGTCCTAATGGAATTTCCCAAACATGGATAACAAAATCTTGGAGTTCATTTTTAGTGTATTCACTTACATTTATTATAGTTTTCAAATTTGTTTGCATAAAATTTTTATTTTGTTATGCCTCATATTTTTATTTTTTTACGAGAAAAATGGGAGAGTGAGTTTTGGATCTGAAAAAAAATTTGAACATCCAAAAAGGAAATGCACAAAAGCTGAGAGAGATAATTCCAAAAAGTATCTGTGATTTTTAAGGATAGTGAAAAAGTGGGTTGTTCAACATCCAACCAATTGAGTCTCTAATTTTTTCTACTCCTTGATATTTTTGGATCATTAGGTTACTTGCATCCTCAACATGTTTTTAGCAAGCATGTCCACCATATTTAAAGCTTGTTAGGATCAGTTGGAAGTCTCTTTCCTATAAAATTCCTCCAAGCTTTTTATTAGGGGTTATGCTAGTGGAATTTCCCAAACATGGATAACAAAATCTTGGAGTTCATTTTTAGTGCGTTCACTGACATTTTTTATAGTTTTCAAATTTATTTGCATAAAATTTTTATTTTGTTGTGCCTCATGTTGTTTTGGTTTACGAGAAAAATGGGAGAGTGAGTTTTGGATCTGAAAAAAAATTTTAACATCCAAAATGGAAATGCACAAAAGCTAAGAGAGATAATTCCAAAAAGTATCTGTGATTTTTAAGGATAGTAAAAAAGTGGGTTGTTAAACATCCAACCACTTGAGAATTTTATTTATTCTACTCCTTGAAATTTTTGGATCATTAGGTCCCTTGCATCCTCAACATGTTTCTAGCAACCATGTCCACCACGTTAAAAGCATGTTAGGATCAATTAGAAGTCCCTTTCCTATAAAATTCCACCAAGCTTATTATTAGGGGTTGCACTAGTGGAATTTCCTAAACATAAATGAGAAAACCTTGGAGTTCATTTTTAGTGTGTTCGCTTACATTTATTATAGTTTCAACTTTTTTTGCATAAAATTTTCATTTTGTTATGCCACATATCTTTTTTGTTTACAAGAAAAATGGGAGCGTGAGTTTTGGATCTGAAAACAATTTGAACATCCAAAACGGAAATGCATAAATTTTGAGAGAGATAATTCTAAAAAGTTCCTGTGATTTTTAAGGATAGGCAAAAAGTTGGTTGTTAAACGTCCTACCACTAGAGAATTTCATTTTTTATACTCGAAATTTTTGGATCGTTAGGTCACTTGCATCCTCAACAAGTTTCTGGCATTCATGTCCACCACGTTTAAAGCATGTTAGGACCAGTTAGAAGTCCTTTTCATATAAAATTCCACCAAGCTTATTATTACGGGTTGTACTAGTGGAATTTCCAAAACATGGATAACAAAATCTTGGAGTTCATTTTTAGTGCGTTCACTTACATTTATTATAGTTTTCAAAAAAAATTTCATAAAATTTTCCTTTTGTTATGCCTCATATCATTTTTGTTTTCGAGAAAAATGGGAGAGTGAGTTTTGGATTGGAAAAAAATTTGAACATCCAAAAAGGAAATGCACAAAAGCTGAGAGAGATAATTCCAAAAAGTATCTGTGATTTTTAAGGATAGTGAAAAAGTGTGTTGTTAAACATCCAACCACTTGGGTATCTGACTTTTTCTACTCCTTGAAATTTTTGGATCATTAGGTTGCATCCTCAACATGTTTCTGGCAAGCATGTCCACCACATTTAAAGCTTGTTAGGATCAGTTAGAAGTCCCTTTACTATAAAATTCCACCAAGCTTTTTATTAGGGGTTGTGCTAGTGGAATTTCCAAAACATGGATAACAAAATCTTGGAGTTCATTTTTAGTGCGTTCACTTACATTTATTATAGTTTTCATATTTACTTGCATAAAATTTTTATTTTTTTATGCCTCATATTATTTTTGTTTACGAGAAAAATGGGAGAATAAGTTTTGGATCTGAACAAAAAATTTGAACATCCAAAATGGAAATGCACAAAAGCTGAGAGAGATAATTCCAAAAAGTATCTGTGATTTTTAAGGATAGTCAAAAAGTGGGTTGTTAAACATCCAACCACTTGAAAATTTGATTTTTTGTTCTCCTTGAAATTTTTGGATCATTATAGGTTACTTGCATCCTCATCATGTTTCTGGCATGCATGTCCACCACATTTAAAGCATGTTAGGATCAGTTAGAAGTCCCTTTCCTATAAAATTCCACCAAGCTTAATATAAGGGGTTGTGCTAGTGGAATTTCCCAAACATGGATAACAAAATCTTGGAGTTCATCTTAAGTGCGTTTACTTACATTTATTATACTTTTCAAATTTATTTGCATAAAATTTTCATTTTGTTATGCCTCATATCTTTTGTTTTTACGAGAAAAATGGGAGAGTGAGTTTTGGACCAGAAAACAAATTTGAACATCCAAAAAGGAAATGCACAAAAGCTGAGAGAGATAATTCCAAAAAGTATCTGTGATTTTTAAGGATAGTGAAAAAGTGGGTTGCTAAACATCCAACCACTTGAGTATCTGATTTTTTCTACTCCTTGAAATTTTTGGATCATTAGGTTACTTGCATCCTCAACATGTTTCTGGCAAGCATGTCCACCACATTTAAAGCTTGTTAGGATCAGTTAGAAGTCCCTTTCCTATAAAATTCCACACAGCTTATTATTAGTGGTTGTACTAGTGGAATTTCCCAAACATGGATAACAAAACCTTGGAGTTCATTTTTAGTGCGTTCACTTACATTTATTATAGTTTTCATATTTATTTGCATAAAATTTTTATTTTTTTATGCCTCATATTATTTTTGTTTACGAGAAAAATGGGAGAGCAAGTTTTGGATCTGAAAAAAAAAATTGAACATCCAAAAAGGTAATGCACAAAAGCTGAGAGAGATAATTCCAAAAAGTATCTGTGATTTTTAAGGATAGGCAAAAAGTTGGTTGTTAAACATCCAACCACTTGAGAATTTGATTTTTTCTACTCCTTGAAATTTTTGGGTCATTAGGTCACTTGCATCCTTAACATGTTTCTGACATGCATATCCACCACATTTAAAGCATGTGAGGATCATTTAGAAGTCCTTTTCCTATAAAATTCCACCAAGCTTATTATAAGGTGATGTGCTAGTGGAATTTCCTAAACATGGATAACAAAATCTTGGAGTTCATTTTTAGTGCGTTCTCTTACATTTATTATACTTTTCAAATTTATTTGCCTAAATTTTTCATTTTGTTATGCCTCATATGTTTTTTGTTTACAAGAAGAAAGGGAGAGTGAGTTTCTGATCAGAAAACGAAAATGAACATTCAAAATGGAAATCCACAACTGCAAAATTGTATGCCTCATATCTTTTTTGTTTACGAGAAAAATGGGAGAGTGAGGTTTGGATCTGAAAAAAAATTTGAACATCCAAAAAGGTAATGCACAAAAGCTGAGAGAGATAATTCAAAAAAGTATCTATGATTTTTAAGGATGGGCAAAAAGTTGGTTGTTAAACATCCAACCACTTGAGAATTTGATTTTTTCTACTCCTTGAAATTTTTGGGTCATTAGGTCACTTGCATCCTCAACATGTTTCTGGCACGCATGTCCACCACATTTAAAGCATGTTTGGATCAGTTTGAAGTCCGTTTCCTATAAAATTCCACCAAATTTATTATTAGGGGTTGTACTAGTGGAATTTCCTAAACAAAAATAAGAAAACGCATGAGTTCATTTTTAGTGTGTTCGTTTACATTTATTATAGTTTCAACCTTTTTTGCCTGGAATTTTTATTTTGTTATGCCTCATATCTTTTTATTTTACGAGAAAAATGGGAGCGTGAGTTTTGGATCTGAAAAAAAATTTGTACATCCAAAATTGAAATGCAGAAATTTGGAGAGAGATAATTCCAAAAAGTACCTGTGATTTTTAAGGATAGGGAAAAAGTGGGTTGTTAAACATCCAACCACTTGAGAATTTGATTTTTTCTACTCGAAATTTTTGGATCTCTAGGTCTATTGCATCCTCAACATGTTTCTGGCATTCATGTCCACTACGTTTAAAGCATGTTAGGATCAGTTAGAAGTCCCTTTCATATAAAATTCCAAAAAGTATCTGTGATTTTTAAGGACAATGAAACAGTGGGTCGTTAAATATCCAACCACCTGAGAATCAGATTTTTTCTTCTCCTTGAAATTTTTGGATCATTAGGTTACTTCCATCCTCAACATGTTTCTGGCATGCATGTCCACCACATTTAAAGCATGTTAGGATTAGTTAGAAGTCCCTTTCCTATAAAATTCCACCAAGCCTATTATTAGGGGTTGTGCTAGTGGAATTTCCCAAACATGGATAACAAAATCTTGGAGTTCATTTTTAGTGCGTTTACTTTCATTTATTATACTTTTCAAATTTATTTGCATAAAATTTTTATTTTGTTATGCCTCATATCTTTTTTGTTTACGAGAAAAATGGGAGAGTGAGTTTTGGATCTGAAAAAAAATTTCAACATCCAAAAAGGAAATGCAAAAAACATGAGAGAGATAATTCCAAAAAGTATCTGTGCTTTTTCAGGATAGTGAAAAAGTGGGTTGTTAAACATCCAACCACTTGAGTATCTGATTTTTTCTACTCCTTGAAATTTTTGGATCATTAGGTTACTTGCATCCTCAACATGTTTCTGGCAAGCATGTCCACCACATTTAAAGCTTGTTAGGATCAATTAGAAGTCCCTTTCCTATAAAATTCCATGAAGCTTTTTATTAGGGGTTGTGCTAGTGGAATTTCCCAAACATGGATAACAAAATCTTGGAGTTCATTTTTAGTGCGTTCACTTACATTTATTTTAGTTTTCAAATTTATTTGAATAAAATTTTTATTTTGTTATGCCTCATACTATTTTTTTTTTTGAGAAAAATGGGAGAGTGAGTTTTGGATCTAAAAAAAAATTTGAACATCCAAAAAGGAAATGCACAAAAGCTGAGAGATATAATTCCAAAAAGTATCTTTGATTTTCAAGGATTGGCAAAAAGTGGGTTGTTAAACATCCAACCACTTGAGAATTTGATTTTTTCTACTCCTTGAAATTTTTAGGTCATTAGGTCACTTGCATCCTCATCATGTTTCTGGCATGCATGTCCACCACATTTAAAGCATGTTAGGATCAGTTAGAAGTCCTTTTCCTATAAAATTCCACCAAGCTTATTATTAGGGGTTGTGCTAGTGGAATTTCCCAACATGGATAACATAATCTTGGTGTTCATTTTTAGTTCGTTCACTTACATTTATTATAGTTTTCAAATTTATTTGCATTAAATTTTTATTTTGTTATTCCTCATATTGTTTTTGTTTACGAGAAAAATGGGAGAGTGAGTTTTTTATCTGAAAAAAATTTGAACATCCAAAATGGAAATGCACAAAAGCTGAGAGTGATAATTCCAAAAAGTATCTGTGATTTTTAAGGATAGTGAAAAAGTGGGTTGTTAAACATCCAACCACTTGAGAATTTGATTTTTTCTACTCCTTGAAATTTTTGGATCATTAGGTTACCTGCATCCTCAACATGTTTCTGGCATGCATGTCCACCACATTTAAAGCATGTTAGGATCAGTTAGATGTCCCTTTCCTATAAAATTCCACCAAGCTTAATATTAGGGGTTGTGCTAGTGGAATTTCCCAAACATGGATAACAAAATCTTTGAGTTCATTTTTAGTGCGTTCACTTACATTTATTATACTTTTCAAATTTTTTGCATTAAATTTCCATGTTGTTATGCCTCATATCCTTTTTGTTTATGAGAAAAATGGGAGAGTGAGTTTTGGATCTGAAAAAAAATTTGAACATCCAAAAAGGAAATGCACAAAAGATGAGAGAGATAATTCTAAAAAGAATCTGTGATTTTTAAGGATAGTGAAAAAGTGGGTTGTTAAACATCCAACCACTTGAGTATCTGACTTTTTCCTTGAAATTTTTGGATCATTAGGTTACTTGCGTCCTCAACATGTTTCTGGCAAGCATGTCCACCGCATTTAAAGCTTGTTAGGATCAGTTAGAAGTCCCTTACCTATAAAATTCCTCCAAACTTTTTATTAGGGGTTGTGCTAGTGGAATTTTCCAAACATGGATAACAAAATCTTAGAGTTCATTTTTAGTGCGTTCAGTTACATTAATTATAGTTTTCTAATTTATTTACATAAAATTTTAATTTTGTTATGCCTCATATCTTTCTTGTTTACGAGAAAAATGGGAGAGTGAGTTTTTGATCTGAAAAAAAATTTGAATATCCAAAATGGAAATGCACAAAAGCTGAGAGTGATAATTCCAAAAAGTATCTGTGATTTTTAAGGATAGTCAAATAGAGGGTTGTTAAACAACCAACCACTTGAGAATTTGACTTTTTCTACTCCTTGAAATTTTTGGATCAGTAGGTCACTTGCATCCTCAACATGTTTCTGGCAAGCATGTCCACGACATTTAAAGCATGTTAGGATCAGTTAGAAGTCCCTTTCCTATAAAATTCCACCAAGCTTATTATTAGGGGTTGTACTAGTGGAATTTCCCAAACAAGGATAACAAAATCTTGGAGTTCATTTTTAGTGCATTCACTTACATTAATTATAGTTTTCAAATTTATTTGCATAAAATTTTAATTTTGTTATGCCTCATATCTTTCTTGGTTACGAGAAAAATGGGAGAGTGAGTTTTGGATCTGAAAAAAAATTTGAATATCCAAAATGGAAATGCACAAAAGCTGAGAGTGATAATTTCTAAAAGTATCTGTGATTTTTAAGGATAGTCAAAAAGTGGGTTGTTAAACATCCAACCACTTGAGAATTTGACTTTTTCTACTCCTTGAAATTTTTGGATCAGTAGGTCTCTTGCATCCTCAACATGTTTCTGGCAAGAATTATAGGATGAGTTAGAAGTCCCTTTCCTATAAAATTTCACCAAGCTTATTATTAGGGGTTGTATTAGTGGAATTTCCCAAACAAGGATAACAAAATCTTGGATTTCATTTTTAGTGCATTCACTTACATTTATTATAGTTTTCAAATTTTTTTTCATGAAATTTTTATTATTTTATGCCTCATATCGTTTTTGTTTACGAGAAAAATGGGAGAGTGAGTTTTGGATCTGAAAAAAAAATTTGAACATCCAAAATAGAAATGCACAAAAGCTGAGAGAAATAATTCCAAAAACTATCTTTGATTTTTATGGATTGGCAAAAAGTGGGTTGTTAAACATCACACCACTTGAGAATTTGATTTATTCTACTCCTTGAAATTTTTGGATCATTAGGTCACTTGCATCCTCAACATGTTTCATGCAAGCATGTCCACCACCTTTAAAGCATTATAGGATCAGTTAGAATTCCCTTTTGCAATAAAATTCCACCAAGATTATTATTAGGGGTTGTACTAGTGGAATTTCCCAAACATGGATAACAAAACCTTGGAGTTCATTTTTAGTGCGTTCATTTACATTTATTATAGTTTTCAAATTTATTTGCTGAAAATTTTTATTTTGTTATGCCTCTTATCGTTTTTGTTTACGAGAAAAATGGGAGAGTGAGTTTTGGATCTGAAAAAAAATTCGAACATCCAAAATGGAAATGCACAAAATCTGAGAGAGATAATTCCAAAAAGTACCTGTGATTTTTATGGATAGGTTAAAAGTGGGTTGTTAAACATCCAACCACTTGAGAATTTGATTTTTTCCACTCCTTGACATTTTTGGATCATTAGGACACTTGCATCCTCAACATGCTTTTGGCATTCATGTCCACCACAATTAAAGCATGTTAGGATCAGTTAGAAGTCCCTTTCACATAAAATTCCACCAAGCTTATTATTACGGGTTGTATTAGTGGAATTTCCCAATCATGTATAGCAAAATCTTCGAGTTCATTTTTAGTGCGTTTACTTACATTTATTATACTTTTCAAATTTATTTGCATAAAATTTTCATTTTGTTATGCCTCATATCTTTTTTGTTTACGAGAAAAATGGGAGAGTGAGTTTTGGATCTGAAAAAAAATTTGAACATTCAAAAAGGAAATGCACAAAACCTGAGAGAGATAATTCCAAAAAGTATCTGTGATTTTTAAGGATAGTGAAAAAGTGGGTTGTTAAACATCCAACCACTTGAGTATCTGATTTTTTCTACTCCTTCAAATTTTTGGATCATTAGGTTACTTGCATCCTCAACATGTTTCTGGCAAGCATGTCCACCACATTTAAAGCTTTTTAGGATCAATTAGAAGTCCCTTTCCTATAAAATTCCACCAAGCTTTTTATTAGGGGTTGTGCTAGTGGAATTTCCCAAACATGGATAACAAAATGTTGGAGTTCATTTTTCGAGCGTTCACTTACATTTATTATTGTTTTCAAATTTATTTGCATAAAATTTTAATTTTGTTATGCCTCATATTATTTTTTTTTCGAGAAAAATGGGAGAGTGAGTTTTGGATCTAAAAAAAAATTTGAACATCCAAAAAGGAAATGCACAAAAGCTGAGAGAGATAATTCCAAAAAGTATATTTGATTTTCAAGGATTGGCAAAAAGTGGGTTGTTAAACATCCAACCACTTGAGAATTTGATTTTTTCTACTTCTTGAAATTTTTTGGTCATTAGGTCACTTGCATCCTCATCATGTTTCTGGCATGCATGTCCACCACATTTAAAGCATGTTAGGATCAGTTAGAAGTCCTTTTCCAATAAAATTCCACCAAGCTTATTATTAAGGGTTGTGCTAGTGGAATTTCCCAAACATGGATAACAAAATCTTGGTGTTCATTTTTAGTGCGTTCACTTACATTTATTATAATTTTCAAATTTATTTGCATGAAAGTTTTATTTTGTTATTCCTCATTTTTTTTTTGTTTAGGAGACAAATGGGAGAGAGAGTTTTTTATCTGAAAAAAATTTGAACATCCAAAATGGAAATGCACAAGAGCTGAGAGAGATAATTCCAAAAAGTATCTGTGATTTTAAAGGATAGGCAAAAAGTGGGTTGTTAAACATCCAACCACTTGAGAATTTGATTTTTTCTACCCCTTGAAATTTTTGGCTCATTAGGTTACTTGCATCCTCAACATGTTTCTGGCATGCATGTCCACCACATTTAAAGCATGTTAGGCTCAGTTAGAAGTCCCTTTCCTATAAAATTCCACCAAGCTTTTTATTAGGGGTTGAGCTTGTGGAATTCCCAAATGTGGATAACAAAATCTTGTAGTTCATTTTTAGTGCGTTCACTTACATTTATTATACTTTTCAAATTTATTTGCATAAAATTTTCATGTTGTTATGCCTCATATCTTTTTTGTTTACGAGAAAAATGGGAGTGAGTTTTGGATCTGAAAAAAAATTTGAACATCCAAAAAAGAAATGCACAATTGCTGAGAGTGATAATTCCAAAAAGTATCTGTGATTTTTAATGATAGTCAAAAAGTGGATTGTTAAACCTCCAACCACTTGAGAATTTGATTTTTTCTACTCGAAATTTTTGGATCATTCGGTTACTTGCATCCTCAACATGTTTCTGGCATCCATGTTCATCACATTTAAAACATGTTTGGATTAGTTAGAAGTCCCATTCCTATAAAATTCCACCAAGCTTATTATTAGGGGTTGTGCTAGTGGAATTTCCCAAACAAGGATAACAAAATCTTGGAGTTCATTTTTGGTGCTTTCACTTACATTTATTATAGTTTTCAAATTTATTTGCATAAAATTTTCATTTTATTATGCCTCATATCTTTTTTGTTTACAAGAAAAAGGGAGAGTGAGTTTTCGATCTGAAAAAGAATATGAACATCCAAAATGGAAATGCTCAAATGCTGAGAGAGATAATTCCAAAAAGTATCTGTGATTTTTAAGGATAGTAAAAAAGTGGGTTGTTAAACATCCAACCACTTGAGAATTTGATTTTTTCTACTCCTTTACATTTTTGGATCATTAGGTTACTTGCATCCTCACCATGTTTCTGGCTTGCATGTCCACCACATTTAAAACATGTTAGGATCAGTTAGAAGTCCTTTTCCTATAAAATTCCACCAAATTTATTATTAGGGGTTGTACTAGTGGAATTTCCTAAACATAAATATAAAAACCTTGGAGTTCATTTTTAGTGCGTTCTCTTACATTTATTTTAGTTTCAACTTTTTTTGCATAAAATTTTCATTTTGTTATGCCTCATATCTCTTTTTTTTACGAGAAAAATGGGACCGTGAGTTTCCGATCTGAAAAAAAATTTGAACATCCAAAACGGAAATGCAGAAATGTTGAGAGAGATAATTTCAAAAAGTACATGTGAATTTTAAGCATTTGTTAAAAGTGGGTTGTTAAACATCCATCCACTTGAGAATTTGATTTTTTCTACTCCTTGAAATTTTAGGATCATTAGGTCACTTGCATCCTCTACATGTTTCTCGCATTCGTGTCCACCACGTTTAAAGCATGTTAGGATCAGTTAGAAGTCCCTTTCATATAAAATTCCACCAAGCTGATTATTACGGGTTGTACTAGTGGAATTTCCTAAACATGGATAACAAATCCTTGGAGTTCAATTTTAGTGTGTTCACTTTCATTTATTATAGTTTTCAAATTTTTTTGCATAAAATTTTTATTTTGTTATGCCTCATATTGTTTTTGTTCACGAGAAATATGGAAGAGTGAGTTTTGGATCTGAAAAAAATTTGAACATCCAAAATAGAAATGCACAAAAGCAGAGAGAGATAATTCCAAAAAATATTTGTGATTTTAAGGATAGTGAAAAAGTGGGTTGTTAAACATCCAACCACTTGAGAATTTTATTTTTTCTACTCCTTGAAATTTTATGATCATTAGGTTACTTGCATCCTCAACATGTTTCTGGCATGCATGTCCACCACATTTAAAGCATGTTAGGATGAGTTAGAAGTCCCTTTCCAATAAAATTCCACCAAGCTTATTATTAGGGATTGTGCTAGTGGGATTTCACAAACAAGGATAACAAAATCTTGGAGTTCATTTTTAGTGTGTTCACTTACATTTATTATACTTTTCAAATTTATTTGCATAAAATTTTCATTTTGTTACGCCTCATATATTTTTTGTTTACGAGAAAAATGGGAGAGTGAGTTTTGGATATGAAAAAAAATTTGAACATCCAAAAAAGAAATGCACAAAAGCTGAGAGAGATAATTCCAAAAAGTATCTGTTACGTTTAAGGATAGTGAAAAAGTAGGTTGTTCAACATCCAACCACTTGAGTCTCTGATTTTTTCTACTCCTTGAAATTTTTGGATTATTAGGTTACTTGCATCCTCAACATGTTTCTAGCAAGCATGTCCACCACATTTAAAGCTTGTTAGGATCAGTTAGAAGTCCCTTTCCTATAAAATTCCTCTAAGCTTTTTATTTGGGGGTTGGCTAGTGGAATTTCCCAAGTATGGATAACAAAATCTTGGAGTTCATTTTTAGTGCGTTCACTTACATTTATTATAGTTTTCAAATTTATTTGCATTAAATTTTTATTTTGTTATGCCTCATATTGTTTTTGGTTACAAGAAAAATGGGAGAGGGAGTTTTGGATCTGAAAATAAATTTGAACATCCAAAATGGAAATGCACAAAAGCTGAAAGAGATAATTTCAAAAAGTATCTGTGATTTTTAAGGATAGTCAAAAAGTGGGTTGTTAAACATCCAACCACTTGAGAATTTGATTTTTTCTACTCCTTGAAAATTTTGGATCATTAGGTCACTTGCATCCTCAACATGTTTCTGGCATGCATGTCCACCACATTTATAGCATGTTAGGATCAGTAAGAAATTCTTTTCCTTTAAAATTCTACCAAACATATTATTAAGGGTTGTACTAGTGCAATTTCCTAAACATAAATAAGGAAACCTTGGAGTTCATTTTTAGTGCATTCGCTTACATTTATTATAGTTTCAACTTTTTTTGCATAAAGTTTCCATTTTGTTATGCCTCATATCTTTTTTGTTTAGGAGAAAAATGGGAGCGTGAGTTTTGGATCTGAAAAAAAATTTGCACATCGAAAACGGAAATGCAAAAATGTCGAGAGAGATAATTCCAAAAAGTACCTGTGATTTTTAACGATAGGTTAAAAGTGGGTTGTTAAACATCCAACCACTTGAGAATTTGATTTTTTCTACTCCTTGACATTTTTGGATCATTAGGTCACATGCATCCTCAGCATGTTTCTGGCATTCATGTCCACCACGTTTAAAGCATGTTAGGATCAGTTAGAAGTCCCTTTCATATAAAATTCCACCAAGTTTATTATTACGGGTTGTACTAGTGGAATTTCCCAAACATGGATAACAAATCCTTGGAGTTCAATTTTAGTGTGTTCACTTACATTTATTATAGTTTTCAAATTTTTTTGCATAAAATTTTTATTATGTTATGCCTCATATCGTTTTTGTTTAAGAGAAATATGGGAGAGTGAGTTTTGGATCTGAAAAAAATTTGAACATCCAAAATGGAAATGCACAAAAGCTGAGAGAGATAATTCCAAAAAGTATCTGTGATTTTTAAGGATAGTCAAAAAGTGGGTTGTTAAACATCCAACCACTTGAGAATTTGATTTTTTCTAGTCCTTGAAATTTTTGGATCATTAGGTTACTTACATCCTCATCATGTTTTTGGCATGCATGTCCACCACATTTAAAGCATGTTAGGATGAGTTAGAAGTCCCTTTCCTGTAAAATTCCACCAAGCTTATTATTAGGGGTTGTGCTAGTGGAATTTCCAAAACATGGATAATAAATCTTGGAGTTCATTTTTAGTGCGTTCAATTACATTTATTATAGTTTTCAAATTTATTTGCATAAAATTTTTATTTTGTTATGCCTCATATAATTTTAGTTTACGAGAAAAATGGGAGAGTGAGTTTTCAATCTGAAAAAAAATTTGAACACCCAAAATGGAAATGCACAAATGCTGAGAGAGATAATTCCAAAAAGTATCTGTGATTTTTAAGGATAGTCAAAAAGTGGATTGTTAAACCTCCAACCACTTGAGAATTTGATTTTTTCTACTCGAAAATTTTGGATCATTAGGTTACTTGCATCCTCAACTTGTTTCTGGCATCCATGTCCACCACATTTAAAACATGTTTGGATCAGTTAGAAGTCCCATTCCTATAAAATTCCACGAAGCTTACTATTAGGGGTTGTGCTAGTGGAATTTCCCAAACAAGGATAAGAAAATCTTGGAGTTCATTTTTGGTGCTTTCACTTACATTTATTATAGTTTTCAAATTTATTTGCGTAAAATTTTCATTTTATTATGCCTCATATCGTTTTTGTTTACAAGAAAAAAGGGCGAGTGAGTTTTGGATCTGAAAAAGAATATGAACATCCAAAATGGAAATGCTCAAATGCTGAGAGAGATAATTCCAAAACGTATCTGCGATTTTTAAGGATAGTCAAAAAGTGGGTTGTTAAACATCCAACCACTTGAGAATTTGATTTTTTCTACTCCTTTACATTTTTGGATCATTAGGTTACTTGCATCCTCAACATGTTTCTGGCTTGCATGTCCACCACATTTAAAACATGTTAGGATCAGTGAGAAGTCCTTTTCCTATAAAAATCCAACAAACTTATTATTAGGGGTTGTACTAGTGGAATTTCCTAAACATAAATAAGAAAACCTTGGAGTTCATTTTTAGTGCGTTCTCTTACATTTATTATAGTTTCAACTTTTTTTGCATAAAATTTTCATTTTGTTATGCCTCATATTTTTTTTTTTTTACGAGAAAAATGGGACCGTGAGTTTTGGATCTGAAAAAAAATTTGAACATCCAAAACGGAAATGCAGAAATGTTGAGAGAGATAATTTCAAAAAGTACCTTTGAATTTTAAGGATTTGTTAAAAGTGGGTTGTTAAACATCCATCCACTTGAGAATTTGATTTTTTCTACTCCTTGAAATTTTTGGATCATTAGGTCACTTGCATCCTCAACATGTTTCTCGCATTCGTGTCCACCACGTTTAAAGCATGTTATGATCAGTTAGAAGTCCTTTTCATATAAAATTCCTCCAAGCTGATTATTACGGGTTGTACTAGTGGAATTTCCTAAACGTGGATAACAAATCCTTGGAGTTCAATTTTAGTGTGTTCACTTACATTTATTATAGTTTTTAAATTTTTTGCATAAAATTTTTATTTTGTTATGCCTCATATCGTTTTTGTTCACGAGAAATATGGAATAGCGAGTTTTGGATCTGAAAAAAATTTGAACATCCAATATGGAAATGCACAAAAGCTGAGAGAGATAATTCCAAAAAGTATCTCTGATTTTTTAGGATAGTGAAAAAGTGGGTTGTTAAACATCCAACCACTTGAGAATTTGATTTTTTCTACTCCTTGAAATTTTATGATCATTAGGTTACTTGCATCCTCAACATGTTTCTGGCATGCATGTCCACCACATTTAAAGCATGTTAGGATGAGTTAGAAGTCCCTTTCCTATAAAATTCCACCAAGCTTATTATTAGGGGTTGTGCTAGTGGAATTTCACAAACAAGGATAACAAAATCTTGGAGTTCATTTTTAGTGCGTTCACTTACATTTATTATACTTTTCATTTTTTTTTGCATAAAATTTTCATTTTGTAACGCCTCTTATCTTTTTTGTTTACGAGAAAAATGGGAGAGTGAGTGTTGGATATGAAAAAAAATTTGAACATCCAAAATGGAAATGCACAAAAGCTGAGAGAGATAATTCCAAAAAGCATGTGTGATGTTTAAGGATATTGAAAAAGTGGGTTGTTCAACATCCAACCACTTGAGTCTCTGATTTTTTCTACTCCTTGAAATTTTTGGATTATTAGGTTACTTGCATCCTCAACATGTTTCTAGCAAGCATGTTCACCACATTTAGAGCTTGTTAGGATAAGTTAGAAGTCCCTTTCCTATAAAATTCCTCCAAGATTTTTCTTAGGGGTTGAGCTAGTGGAATTTCCCAAACATGGATAACAAAATCTTGGAGTTCATTTTTAGTGCGTTCACTTACATTTATTATAGTTTTCAAATTTATTTGCATAAAATTTTTATTTTGTTATGCCTCATATTGTTTTTGTTTACGAGAAAAATGGGAGAGTGAGTTTTGGATATGAAAAAAAATTTGAACATCCAAAATGGAAATGCACAAAAGTTGAGAGAGATAATTCCAAAATGTTTCTGTGATTTTTAAGGATAGTCAAAAAGTGGGTTGTTAAACATCCAACCACTTGAGAATTTGATTTTTTCTACTCCTTGAAATTTTTGGATCATTAGGTCACTTGCATCCTCAACATGTTTCTAGCAACTGTGTCCACCACGTTTAAAGCATGTTAGGATCAATTAGAAGTCCCTTTCCTATAAAATTCCACAAAGCTTATTACTAGGGGTTGTTCTAGTGGAATTTCCTAAACATAAATGAGAAAACCTTGGAGTTCATTTTCCGTGCGTTCGCTTACATTTATTATAGTTTCAACTTTTTTTGCATAAATTTTTCATTTTGTTATGTCTCATATCTTTTTTGTTTACGAGAAAAATGGGAGCGTGAGTTTTGGATCTGAAAAACAATTTGAACATCCAAAACGAAAATGCAGAAATGTTGAGAGAGATAATTCCAAAAAGTACATGTGAGTTTAAGGATAGGCAAAAGGGGGGATTTAAACATCCAACCACATGAGAATTTCATTTTTTCTACTCCTTGAAATTTTTGGATCATTAGGTCACTTGCATCCTCAACATGTTTCTGGCATTCATGTCCACCATGTTTAAAGCATGTTAGGATCAGTTAGAAGTCCCTTTCATATAAAATTCCACCAAGCTTATTATTACGGGTTGTACTAATGGAATTTCCCAAACATGGAGAACAAATCCTTGGAGTTCAATTTTAGTGTGTTCACTTACATTTATTATATTTTTTACATTTTTTTGCAAAAAAATTTTATTTTGTTTTGCCTCATATTGTTTTTTTTCATGAGAAACATGGGAGAGTGAGTATTGGATCTGAAAAAAATTTGAACATCCAAAAAGGAAATGCACAAAAGTTGAGAGAGATAATTCCGAAAAGTATCTGTGATTTTTAAGGATAGTGAAAAAGTGGGTTGTTAAACATCCAACCACTTGAGAATTTGATTTTTTCTACTCCTTGAAATTTTTGGATCATTAGGTCACTTGCATCCTCAACATGTTTCTAGCAACCATGTCCACCACGTTTAATGCCTGTTAGGATCAGTTAGAAGTCCCATTCCTTTAAAATTCCACCAAGCTTATTATTAGGGTTTGTGCTAGTGGAATTTCCCAAACATGGATAACAAAATCTTGGAGTACATTTTTAGTGCGTTCACTTACATTTATTTTACTTTTCAAATTTTTTTGCATTGAATTTTTATTTATTTATGCCTCATATCGTTTTTGTTTACGAGAAAAATGGGAGAAGCAGTTTTGGATCTGAAAAAAATTTTGAACATCCAAGAAGGAAATGCACAAAGGATGAGAGAGATAATTCCAAAAAGTATCTGTGATTTTTAAGGATAGTGAAAAAGTGGGTTGTTAAACATCCAACCACTTGAGTATCTGATTTTTTCCTTGAAATTTTTCGATCATTAGGTTACTTGCATCCTCAACATGTTTCTGGCAAGCATGTCCACCACATTTAAAGCTTGTTAGGATCAGTTAGAAGTCCCTTTCCTACAAAATTCCTCCATGTTTTTTATTAGGGGTTGTGCTAGTGGAATTTGCCAAACATGGATAACAAAATCTTGGAGTTCATTTTTAGTGCGTTCACTTACATTTATTATAGTTTTCAAATTTATTTGCATAAAATTTTAATTTTGGTATGCATCATATCTTTTTTGTTTACAAGAAAAATGGGAGAGTGAGTTTTGGATCTGAAAAAAAAATTGTAATATCCAAAATAGAAATGCACAAAAGCTGAGAGAGATAATTCCAAAAAGTATCTGTGATTTTTAAGGATATTCAAAAAGAGGGTTGTTAATATTCCAACCACTTGAGAATTTGAATTTTTCTTCTTCTTGAAATTTTTGGATCGTTAGGTCACTTGCATCCTCAACATGTTTTTGGCTGGCATTATAGGATCAGTTAGAAGTCCCTTTCCTATAAAATTCCACCAAGCTTATTATTAGGAGTTGTACTTGTGGAATTTCCCAAACAAGGATAACAAAATCTTGGATTTCATTTTTAGTGCGTTCACTTACATTTATTATAGTTTTCAAATTTTTTTGCTTAAAATTTTTATTTATGTATGCTTCATATCGTTTTTGTTTAAGAGAAAAATGGGAGAGAGAGTTTTGGATCAAAAAAAAAATTTGAACATCCAAAATGGAAATGCACAAAAGCTGATAGAAATAATTCCAAAAAGTATATGTGATTTTTATGGATAGTCAAAAAGTGGGTTGTTAAACATCCAACCACTTGAGAATTTGATTTTTTCTACTCCTTGAAATTTTGGGATCATTAGGTCACTTGCATCCTCAACTTGTTTCTGGCTAGCATGTCCACCACCTTTAAAGCATTATAGGATCAGTTTTAAGTCCCTTTCCTATAAAATTCCACCATGATTATTATTAGGGGTTGTACTAGTGGAATTTCCTAAATATGGATAAAAAAACCTTGGAGTTCATTTTTAGTGTGTTCACTTACATTTATTATAGTTTTCAAATTTATTTGCATAAAATTATTTTTTTGTTTTGCCTCATATTGTTTTTGTTTACGAGAAAAATGGGAGAGTGAGTTTTGG
Source organism: Aristolochia californica (assembly GCF_029961685.1). Lineage (NCBI taxonomy): Eukaryota > Viridiplantae > Streptophyta > Magnoliopsida > Piperales > Aristolochiaceae > Aristolochia > Aristolochia californica. Next base: position 16,986,586 of record NW_027181815.1, on the reverse strand, counting down.
ATCTGAAAAAAAATTTGAAGATCCAAAATGGAAGTGCACAAAAGCAGAGAGAGATAATTCCAAAATGTATCTATAATTTTTAAGGATAGTCAAAAAGTGGGTTGTTAAACATCCTACAACTTGAGAATTTGATTTTTTCTACTCGAAATTTTTTGGATCATTAGGTTACTTGCATCCTCAACATGTTTCTGGCATGCATGTCCACCACATTTAAAACATGTTTGGATAAGTTAGAAGTCCCATTCCAATAAAATTCAACCAAGCTTATTATTAGGGGTTGTGCTAGTGGAATTTCCCAAAAAAGGATAACAAAATCTTGGAGTTTATTTTTAGTGCGTTCACTTACATGTATTATAGTTTTCAAATTTATTTCCATAAAATTTTCATTTTGTTATGTCTCATATCTTTTTCGTTTACAAGAAAAAAGGGATAGTGAGTTTTTGATCTGCAAAAAAAATATGAATATCCAAAATGGAAATGCACAAATGCTGAGAGACATAATTCCAAAAAGTATATCTAATTTTTAAGGATAGGCAAAAAGTGGGTTGCTAAACCTCCAACCACTTGAAAATTTGATTTTTTCTACTCCTTGAAATTTTTGGGTCATTACGTCACTTGCATTCTCAACATGTTTCTGGCATGCATGTCCACCACATTTAAAGCATGTTAGGATCAGTTAGAAGTCCTTTTCCTATAAAATTCCACTAGCACAACCCCTAATAATAAGCTTGGTTATTAGGGGTTGTTTTACTGGAATTTCCTAAACATAAATAAGAAAAACTTGGAGTTCATTTTTAGTGCATTCGCTTACATTTATTACAGTTTCAACTTTTTTTGCATAAAATTTTCACTTTCTTATGCCTCATAAAATTCCACAAAGCTTATTATTAGGGGTTGTTCTAGTGGAATTTCCTAAACATAAATGAGAAAACCTTGGAGTTCATTTTCAGTGCGTTCGCTTACATTTATTATAGTTTCAACTTTTTTTGCATAAAATTTTCATTTTGTTATGCATCATATCGTTTTTGTTTACGGGAAAAATGGGAGAGTGAGTTTTGGATCTAAAAAAAAATTTGAACATTCAAAATGGAAATGCACAAAAGCTAAGAGAGATAATTCCAAAAAGTATCTATGATTTTTAAGGATAGTAAAAAAGTGGGTTGTTAAACATCCAACCACTTGAGAATTTGATTTTTTCTACTCCTTGAAATTTTTGGATCATTAGGTCACTTGCATCCTCAACATGTTTCTAGCAACCATGTCCACCACGTTTAAAGCATGTTAGGATAAGTTAGAAGTCCCTTTCCTATAAAACTCCACCAAGCTTATTATTAGGGGTTGTACTAGTGGAATTTCCCAAACAAGGATAACAAAATCTTGGACTTCATTTTTAGTTCGTTCAGTTACATTTATTATAGTTTTCAAATTTATTTGCATAAAATTTTCATTTTGTTATGCCTCATATCTTTTTTGTTTGCGAGAAAAATGGGAGAGAGAGTTTTGGATCTGAAAAAATATTTGAACATCCAAAATGGAAATGCACAAAAGCTGACAGAGATACTTCCAAAAAGTATCTGTGATTTTTAAGGATAGTCAAAAGGTGGGTTGATAGACATCCAACCACTTGAGAATTTGATTTTTTCTACACCTTGAAATTTTTGGATCACTAAGTCACTTGCATCCTCAACATGTTTCTAGCAACGATGTCCACCACGTTTAAACCATGTTAGGATCAGTTAGAAGTCCCTTTCCTATAAAATTCCACCAAGCATATTATTAGGGGTTGTACTAGTGGAATTTCTAGAACATGGATAACAAGACCTTGGAGTTCATTTTTAGTACATTCACTTACATTTATTATAGTTTTCAACTTTTTTTTCAAAAAAATTTCATTTTGTTATGCCTCATATTGTTTTTGTTTACGAGAAAAATGGAGAGAGAGTTTTGGATCTGAAAAAAAATTTGAATATCCAAAATGGAAGTGCACAAAAGTTGAGAGAGGTAATTCCAAAAAGTATCTGTGATTTTTAAGGATAGTCAAAAAGAGGGTTGTTAAACATCCAACCACTTGAGAATATGATTTTTTCTACTCCTTGCATTTTTTGGATCATTAGGTCACTTGCATCCTCAACATGTTTCTGGCAAGCATGTTAGGATCAGTTAGAAGTCCCTTTCCTATAAAATTCCACCAAGCTCATTACTAGGGGTTCTACTAGTGGAATTTCCCAAACAAGGATAACAAAATCTTGGATTTCATTTTTAGTGCGTTCACTTACTTTTATTATAGTTTTCAAATTTTTTTGCATAAAATTTTTATTTATTTATGCCTAATATCGTTTTTGTTTACGAGAAAAATGGGAGAGTGAGTTTTGGATCTGAAAAAAAATTTGAACATCCAAAATGGAAATGTACAAAAGCTGAGAGAAATAATTCCAAAAAGTATCTGTGATTTTTATGGATAGTCAAAATGTGGGTTATTAAATATCCAACCACTTGAGAATTTGATTTTTTCTACTCTTTGAAATTTTTGGATCATTAGGTCACTTGCATCCTCAACATGTTTGTGGCATGCATGTCCACCTCCTTTAAAGCATTATAGGATCAATAAGAATTCCCTTTCCTATAAAATTCCGCCAAGATTATTATTAGGGGTTGTACTAGTGGAATTTCCCAAACATGGATAACAAATCCTTGGAGTTCATCTTTAGTGCGTTCACTTACATTTATTATAGTTTTCAAATTTAATTGCATAAAATTTTTATTTAGTTATGCCTCATATCGTTTTTGTTTACGAGAAAAATGGGAGAGTAAGTTTTGGATCTGAAAAAAATTTGAAGATCCAAAAGGAAATGCAAAAAAGCTGAGAGAGATAATTCCAAAAAGTATCTGTGATTTTTAAGGATAGTCAAAAACTGGGTTGTTAAACGTCCAACCACTTGAGAATATTATTTTTTCTTCTCGAAATTTTTGGATCATTAGGTTACTTGCTTCCTCAACATGTTTTTGGCACGCATGTCTACCACATTTAAAACATGTTTGGATTAGTTAGAAGTCCAATTCCTATAAAATTCCACCTAGCTTATTATCAGGGGCTGTGCTAGTGGAATTTCGCAATCAAGGATAACAAAATCTTGGAGTTCATTTTTAGTGCGTTCACTTACATTTATTATACTTTTCAATTTTTTTGTATAAAATTTTCATTTTATTATGCCTCATATCTTTTTTATTTACAAGAAAAAAGGGAAAGTGAGTTTTGGATCAGAAAAAGAATATGAACATCCAGATTGGAAATGCTCAAATGCTGAGAGAGATAATTCCAAAAAGTATATGTGATTTTTAAGGATAGGCAAAAAGTGGGTTGTTAAACATCCAACCACTTGAGAATTTGATTTTTTCTACTCCTTGAAATTTTTGGGTCATTTGGTCACTTGCATCCTCAACCTGTTTTTGGCATGCATGTCCACCACATTTAAAACATGTTAGGATCAGTTAGAAGTCCTTTTACTATAAAATTCCAACAAACTTTTTATTAGGGGTTGTACGAGTGGAATTTCCTAAACATAAATAAGAAAACATTGGAATTCATTTTTAGTGCGTTCTCTTACATTTATTATAGTTTCAACTTTTTTTGCATAAAATTTTGACTTTGTTATGCCTCATATCTATTTTGTTTATGAGAACAATGGGAGCGTGAGTTTGGGATCTGAAAATAAATTTGAGCATCCAAAACGGAAATGCAGAAATGTTGAGAGAGATAATTCCAAAAAGGACCTGTGATTTTTATGGATAAGTTAAAAGTGGGTTGTTAAACATCCATCCACTTGAGAATTTGATTTTTTCTTCTCCTTGAAATTTTTGCATCATTAGGTCACTCGCATCCTCAACATGTTTCTTGCATTCGTGTCCACAACGTTTAAAGCATGTTAGGATCAGTTAGAAGTCCCTTTCATATAAAATTCCACCAAGCTTATTATTACGGGTTGTACTAGTAGAATTTCCTAAACATTGATAACAAATCCTTGGAGTTCAATTTTAGTGTGTTCACTTACATTTATTATTGTTTTCAAATTTTTTTGCATAAAATTTTTATTTTGTTATGCCACTTATCATTTTTGTTTACGAGAAATATGTGAGAGTGTGTTTTGGATCTGAAAAAAATTTGAACATCCAAAATGGAAATGCACTAAAGCTGAGAGAGATAATTCCAAAAACAATCTGTGATTTTTAAGGATAGTGAAAAAATGGGTTGTTAAACATCCAACAACTTGAGAATTTGATTTTTTCTACTCCTTGAAATTTTATGATCATTAGGTTACTTGCATCCTCAACATGTTTCTGGCATGCATGTCCACCACATTTGACGCATGTCAGGAACGGTTAGAAGTCCTTTTCCTATAAAATTCCACCAAGCTTATTATTAGGGGTTGTGCTAGTGGAATTTCACCAACATGGATAACAAAATCTTGGAGTTCATTTTTAGTGCGTTCACTTACATTTATTATACTTTTCAAATTCATTTGCATAAAATTTTCATTTTGTTACGCCTCATATCTTTTTTGTTGACTAGAAAAATGGGAGAGTGAGTTTTGGATTTGAAAAAAAATTTGAACATCCAAAAAGGAAATGCACAAAAGCTGAGAGAGATAATTCCAAAAAGTATCTGTGATTTTTAAGGATAGTGAAAAAGTGGGTTGTTCAACATCCAACCTCTTGAGTATCTGATTTTTTCTACTCCTTGAAATTTTTGGATCATTAGGTTACTTGCATCCTCAACATGTTTCTAGCATGCATGTCCACCACATTTAAAGTTTGTTAGGATCAGTTAGAAGTCCCTTTCCTATAAAATTCCTCCAAGCTTTTTATTAGGGGTTGTGCTAGTAGAATTTCCCAAACATGGATAACAAAATCTTGGAGTTCATTTTTAGTGCGTTCACTGACATTTTTTATAGTTTTCAAATTTATTTGCATAAAATTTTTATTTTGTTATGCCACTTATCATTTTTGTTTACGAGAAATATGTGAGTGTGTGTTTTGGATCTGAAAAAAATTTGAACATCCAAAATGGAAATGCACTAAAGCTGAGAGAGATAATTCCAAAAACAATCTGTGATTTTTAAGGATAGTGAAAAAATGGGTTGTTAAACATCCAACAACTTGAGAATTTGATTTTTTCTACTCCTTGAAATTTTATGATCATTAGGTTACTTGCATCCTCAACATGTTTCTGGCATGCATGTCCACCACATTTGACGCATGTCAGGATCGGTTAGAAGTCCTTTTCCTATAAAATTCCACTAAGCTTATTATTAGGGGTTGTGCTAGTGGAATTTCACCAACATGGATAACAAAATCTTGGAGTTCATTTTTAGTGCGTTCACTTACATTTATTATACTTTTCAAATTTATTTGCATAAAATTTTCATTTTTTTACGCCTCATATCTTTTTTGTTTACTAGAAAAATGGGAGAGTGAGTTTTGGATTTGAAAAAAAATTTGAACATCCAAAAAGGAAATGCACAAAAGCTGAGAGAGATAATTCCAAAAAGTATCTGTGATTTTTAAGGATAGTGAAAAAGTGGGTTGTTCAACATCCAACCTCTTGAGTATCTGATTTTTTCTACTCCTTGAAATTTTTGGATCATTAGGTTACTTGCATCCTCAACATGTTTCTAGCATGCATGTCCACCACATTTAAAGTTTGTTAGGATCAGTTAGAAGTCCCTTTCCTATAAAATGCCTCCAAGCTTTTTATTAGGGGTTGTGCTAGTGGAATTTCCCAAACATGGATAACAAAATCTTGGAGTTCATTTTTAGTGCGTTCACTGACATTTTTTATAGTTTTCAAATTTATTTGCATAAAATTTTTATTTTGTTATGCCACTTATCATTTTTGTTTACGAGAAATATGTGAGAGTGTGTTTTGGATCTGAAAAAAATTTGAACATCCAAAATGGAAATGCACTAAAGCTGAGAGAGATAATTCCAAAAACAATCTGTGATTTTTAAGGATAGTGAAAAAATGGGTTGTTAAACATCCAACAACTTGAGAATTTGATTTTTTCTACTCCTTGAAATTTTATGATCATTAGGTTACTTGCATCCTCAACATGTTTCTGGCATGCATGTCCACCACATTTGACGCATGTCAGGATCGGTTAGAAGTCCCTTTCATATAAAATTCCAGCAAGCTTATTCTTACGGGTTGTACTAGTGGAATTTCCTAAACATGGATACCAAATCCTTGGAGTTAAATTTTAGTGTGTTCACTTACATTTATTATATTTTTCTAATTTTTTTGCATAAAATTTTTATTTTGTTATGCCTCATATCGTTTTTGTTTACGAGAAATTTGGGAGAGTAAGTTTTGGATCTGAAAAAAATTTGAACATCCAAAATGGAAATGCACAAAAGCTGAGAGAGATAATTCCAAAAAGTATCTGTGATTTTTAAGGATAGTCAAAACGTGGGTTGTTAAAAATCCAACCATTTGAGAATTTGATTTTTTCTACTCCTTGAAATTTTTTGATCATTAGGTTACTTGCATCCTCAACATGTTTCTGGCACGCATGTCCACCACATTTAAAGCATGTTAGGATCACTTAGAAGTCCCTTTCCTATAAAATTCCAGCAAGCTTATTATTAGGGGTTGTGCTAGTGGAATTTCCCAAACATGGATAACAAAATCTTGGAGTTCATTTTTAGTGCGTTCACTTACATTTATTATACTTTTCAATTTTATTTGCATAACATTTTCATTTTCTTATGCCACATATCTTTTTTGTTTACAAGAAAAATGGGAGAATGAGTTTTGGATCTGAAAAAAAATTTGAACTTCCAAAATGGAAATGCACAAATGCAGAGAGAGATAATTTCAAAAAGTAGCTGTGATTTTTGACGATAGGCAAAAAGTGGGTTGTTAAACATCAAACCACTTGAGTATCTGATTTTTGGGTCATTAGGTCACTTGCATCCTCAACATGTTTATGGCATGCATGTCCACCATATTTAAACCTTGTTAGGATCAGTTAGAAGTCCTTTTCCTGTAAAATTCCACTAAGCTTTTTTTTAGGGTTGTGCTAGTGGAATTTCCCAAACTTGGATAACCAAACCTTTGAGTTCGTTTTTAGTGTGTTCACTTACATTTATAATAGTTTTCAAATTTATTTGCATAGAATTTTTATTTTGTTATGCCACATATTGTTTTTGTTTACGAGAAAAATGGGAGAGTGAGTTTTTGATCTGAAAAAAAATTTGTACATCCAAAATGGAAATGCACACAAGCTGAGAGAGATAATTCCAAAAAGTGAATCTGTGATTTTTAAGGATAGGCAAAAAGTGGGTTGTTAAACATCCAACCACTTGAGATTTTGATTTTTTCTACTCCTTGAAAATTTTGGGTCATTAGGTCACTTGCATCATCAACATATTTCTGGCACGTATGTCCACCACATTAAAAGCATGTTAGGATCAGTTAGAAGTCCTTTTCCTATAAAATTCCACCAAGCTTATTATCAGGGGTTGTGCTAGTGCAATTTCCCAAACATGGATAACAAAATCTTGGAGTTCATTTTTAGTGCGTTCACTTACATTTATTCTACTTTTCAAATTTATTTGCATAAAATTTTCATTTTGTTATGCCTCATATCTTTTTTGTTTACTAGAAAAAAGGGAGATTGAGTTTTGGATCTGAGAAAGAATATGAACATCCAAAATGGAAATGTAAAAATGCTGAGAGAGATAATTCCAAAAAGTATATGTGATTTTTAAGGATAGGCAAAAAGTTGGTTGTTAAACATTCAACCACTTGAGAATTTTATTTTTTCTACTCCTTGAAATTTTTGGGTCATTAGGTCACTTGCATCCTCAACATGTTTCTGGCATGCATGTCCACCACATTTAAAGCATGTTACGATCAGTTAGAAGTCCTTTTCCTATAAAATTCCACCAAGCTTATTGTTAGGGGTTGTGCTAGTGGAATTTCCCAAACATGGATAACAAAATCTTGGAGTACATTTTTAGTGCGTTCGCCTACATTTATTATATTTTCAACTTTTTTTTGCATAAAATTTTCATTTTGTTATTCCTCATATCCTTTTTGTTTATGAGAAAAATGGAAGCGTGATTTTTGGAACTAAAAAAAAAATTGAACATCCAAAACCGAAATGTTGGAATGTTGAGAGATCTAATTCCAAAAAGTACCTGTGATTTTTAAGGATAGGCAAAAAGTGGGTTGTTAAACATCCAACCACTTGAGAATTTGATTTTTTCTACTCGAAAATTTTGGGTCATTAGGTCACTTGCATCCTCAACATGTTTCTGGCATTCATTTCCACCACGTTTAAAGCATGTTAGGATCAGTTAGAAGTCCCTTTCATATAAAATTCCACCAAGCTTATTATTACGGGTTGTACTAGTGGAATTTCCAAAACATGGATAACAAATCCTTGGAGTTCAATGTTAGTGTGTTCACTTACATTTATTATAGTTTGCAAATTTTTTTGCATAAAATTTTTATTTTGTTATGCCTCATATCTTTTTTGTTTACGAGAAAAATGGGAGAGTGAGTTTTGGATCTGAAAAAAATTTGAACATCCCAAAATGGAAATGCACAAAAGCTGAGAGAGATAATTCCAAAAAGTATCAATGATTTTTAAGGATAGTGAAAAAGTGGGTTGTTAAACATCCAACCACTTGAGAATTTGATTTTTTCTACTCGAAATTTTTGGATCATTAGGTTACTTGCATCCTCAACATGTTTCTGGCACCACATTTAAAGCATGTTAGGATCAGTTAGAAGTCCTTTTCCAATAAAATTCCACCAAACTTATTATTAGGGGTTGTACTAGTGGAATTTCCTAAACAAAAAAAAGAAAACCTTGGAGTTCATTTTTAGTGCGTTCGCTTACATTTATTATAGTTTCAACTTTTTTTGCATAAAATTTTCATTTTGATATGCCTCATATCTTTTTTGTTTACGCGAAAAATGGGAGAGTGAGTTTTGGGTCTGAAAAAAAATTTGAACATCCAAAAAGGAAATGCACAAAACCTGAGAGAGATAATTCCAAAAAGTATCTGTGATTTTTACAGATAGTGAAAAAGTGGTTGTTAAACATCCAACCACTTGAGAATTTGATTTTTTCTACTCCTTGAAATTTTTGGATCATTAGGTTACTTGCATCCTCAACATGTTTCTGGCAAGCATGTCCACCACATTTAAAGCTTGTTAGGATAAGTTAGAAGTCCCTTTCCTATAAAATTCCTCCAAGCTTTTTATTAGGGGTTGTGCTAGTGGAATTTCCCAAACATGGATAACAAAATCTTGGAATTCATTTTTAGTGCGTTCACTTACATTTATTATAGTTTTCAAATTTATTTGCATAAAATTTTTATTTTTTTATGCCTCATATTATTTTTGTTTACGAAAAAAATTGGAGAGTGAGTTTTGGATCTGAAAAAAAATTTGAACAGCTAAGAAGGAAATGCACAAAAGCTGAGAGAGATAATTCCAAAAAGTATCTATGATTTTTAAAGATTGGCAAAAATTGGGTTGTTAAACATCCAACCACTTCAGAATTTGATTTTTTCTACTCCTTGAAATTTTTGGGTCATTAGGTCACTTGCATCTTCAACATGTTTCTGGTATGCATGTCCACCACATTTAAAGCATGTTAGGATCAGTTAGAAGTCCTTTTCCTATAAAATTCCACCAAACTTATTATTAGGGGTTGTATTAGTGGAATTTCCTAAACATAAATAAGAAAACCTTGGAGTTCTTTTTTAGTGCGTTCGCTTACATTTATTATTGTTTCAACTTTTTTTGCATAAAATTTTCTTTATGTTATGCCTCATATCTTTTTTGTTTACGAGAACAATGGGAGCGTGAGTTTTGGATCTGAAAAAAAATTTGAACATCCAGAACGGAAATGCAGAAATGTTGAGAGAGATAATTCCAAAAAGTACCTGTGATTTTTAAGGATAGGCAAAAAGTGGGTTGTTAAACATCCAACCACTTGAGAATTTGATTTTTCCTACTCCTTGAAATTTTTGGATGATTAGGTCACTTGCATGCTCAACATGTTTCTGGCATTCATGTCAGCCTCGTTTAAAGCATGTTAGGGATGTTAGAAGTCCCTTTCATATAAAATTCTACCAAGCTTTTTATTACGGGTTGTACTAGTGGAATTTCCAAAACATGGATAACAAATCCTTGGAGTTCAATTTTAGTGCGTTCACTTACATTTACTATATAGTTTTCAAATTTTTTTCATAAATTTTTTTTTTGTTTATGCCTCATATCGTTTTTGTTTACAAGAAAAATGGGAGAGAGAGTTTTGGATCTGAAAAAAATTTGAACAACCAAAATGGAAATGCAAAAAAGCTGAGAGAGGTAATTCCAAAAAGTATCTGTGATTTTTAAGGATAGTGAAACAGTGGGTTGTTAAACATCCAACCACTTGAGAATTTGATTTTTTCTACTCCTTGAAATTTTTGGATCACTAGGTCACTTGCATCCTCAACATGTTTGTAGCATACATGTCCACCACGTTTAAAGCATGTTAGGATCAGTTAGAAGTCCCTTTCCTATAAAATTCCACCAAGCTTATTTTTAGGGGTTGTGCTTGTGGAATTTCCCAAACATGGATAAGAAAATCTTGGAGTTCATTTTTTGTGCGTTTACTTACATTTATTGTACTTTTCAAATTTATTATCTTAAAATTTTCATTTTGTTATGCCTTATATCTTTTTTGTTTACAAGAAAAAAGGGAGAGTGAGTTTTGGATCTGAAAAAGAATATGAACATCCAAAATGGAAATGCACAAATGCTGAGAGCGATAATTCCAAAAAGTATCTGTGATTTTTAAGGATAGGCAAAAAGTGGGTTATAAAACATCCAACCACTTGAGAATTTGATTTTTTCTACTCCTTGAAATTTTTGGGTCACTAGGTCACTTGCATCCTCAACATGTTTCTGGCATGCATGTCCACCACATTTAAAGCATGTGAGGATCAGTTAGAAGTCCTTTTTCCTATAAAATTCCACCAAACTTATTATTAGGGGTTGTACTAGTGGAATTTCCTAAACATAAATAAGAAAACCTTGGTGTTCATTTTTAGTGCGTTCGCTTACATTTATTATAGTTTCAACTTTTTTTGCATAAAATTTTCATTTTGTTATGCCTCATATCTTTTTTGTTTACGAGAAAAATGGGAGCATGAGTTTTGGATCTGAAAAAAATTTGAACATCCAAAATGGAAATGCAGAAATTGTGAGAGAGATAATTCCAAAAAGTACCTGTGATTTTTAAGGATAGGCAAAAAGTGGGTTGTTAAACATCCAACCACTTGAGAATTTGATTTTTTCTACTCCTTGAAATTTTTGGATCATTAGGTCACTTGCATCCTGAACATGTTTCTGGCATTCATGTCCACCACGTTTAAAGCATGTTAGGATCAATTAGAAGTCCCTTTCATATAAAATTCTACCAAGCTTATTATTAGGGGTTGTACTAGTGAAATTTCCCAAACATGGATAACAAATCCTTGGAGTTCAATTTTAGTGCGTTCACTTACATTTATTATAGTTTTCAAATTTTTTTGCATAAAATTTTAATTTTCTTATACCTCATATCGTTTTTGTTTACGAGAAAAATGGGAGAATGAGTTTTGGATCGGAAAAAAAATTTGACCATCCAAAATGGAAATGCACAAAAGCAGAGAGAGATAATTCCAAAAAGTATCTGTGATTTTTAAGGATAATGAAAAAGTGGGTTGTTAAACATCCAACCACTTGAGAATTTGATTTTTTCTACTCCTTGAAATTTTTCGATCATTAGGTCACTTGCATCGTCAACATGTTTCTAGCAACCATGTCTACCATGTTCAAAGCATGTTAGGATCAGTTAGTAGTCCCTTTCCTATAAAATTCCACCAAGCTTATTATTAGGGGATGTACTAGTGGAATTTCGCAAACAAGGATAACAAAATCTTGGAGTTCATTTTTAGTGCGTTCACTTACATTTATTATAGTTTTCAAATTTTTTTGTACAAAATTTTTATTTTGTTATGCCTCATATCTTTTTTTTTAACAAAAAAATGGGAGGGTGAGTTTTGGATTTGAAAAAAAATTTGAACATCCAAAATGGAAATGCACAAAAGCTGAGAGAGATAATTCCAAAAACTATCTGTGATTTTTAAGGATAGTCAAAAAGTGGGTTGTTAAACATCCAACCACTTGAGAATTTGATTTTTTCTACTCATTGAAATTTTTGGATCACTAGGTCACTTGCATCCTTAACAAGTTTCTAGAAACCATGCCAACCACGTTTAAAGCATGTTAGATCAGTTCGAAGTCCCTTTCCTATAAAATTCCACCAAGCTTATTATTAGGGGTTGTACTAGTGGAATTTCCCAAACAAGGATTACAAAATCCTGGAGTTTATTTTTAGTGCGTTCACTTACATTTATTCTACTTTTCAAATTTATTTGCATAAAATATTCATTTTGTTATGCCTCATATCGTTTTTGTTTACAAGAAATAAGGGAGAGTGAGTTTAGGATCTGAAAAAGAATATGAACATCCAAAATGGAAATGCACAAATACTGAGAGAGATAATTCCAAAAACTATCTGTGATTTTTAAGGATAGTCAAAAAGTGGGTTGTTAAACATCCAACCACTTGAGAATTTGATTTTTTCTACTCCTTGAAATTTTTGGATCACTAGATCACTTGTATCCTCAACATGTTTGTAGCATGCATGTCCACCACGTTAAAAGCATGTTAGGATCAGTTAGAAGTCCCTTTCCTATAAAATTCCACCAAGCTTATTTTTAGGGGTTGTGCTAGTGGAATTTCCCAAACATGGATACCAAAATCTTGGAGTTTATTTTAAATGCGTTCACTTACATTTATTCTACTTTTCAAATTTATTTACATAAAATTTTCATTTTGTTATGCCTCATATCTTTTTTGTTTACGAGAAGAATGGGAGAGCGAGTTTTGGATCTGAAAAAAATTTGAACATCCAAAATAGAAATGCACAAATGCTGCAAGAGATAATTGCAAAAAGTATCTCTGATTTTTAAGGATAGGCAAAAAGTGGGTTGTTAAACATCCAACCACTTGAGAATTTGATTATTTCTACTCTTTGAAATTTTTGGATCATTAGGTCACTTGCTTCCTCAACATGTTTCTGGCATGCATGTCCACTACATTTAAAACATGTTAGGATCAGTTAGAACTCATTTTCCTATAAAATTCCACCAAAATTATTATTAGGGGTTGTACTAGTGGAATTTCCTAAACATAAAGAAGAAAACCTTGGAGTTCATTTTTAGTGCGTTCGCTTACATTTATTATAGTTTCAACTTTTTTTGCATAAAATTTTCATTTTGTTATGCCTCATATCTTTTTTGTTTACGAGAAAAATGGGACCGTGCGTTTTGGATCTGAAAAAAAATTTGAACATCCAAAACGGAAATGCAGAAATGTTAAGGGAGATAATTCCAAACAGTACCTATGATTTTTAAGGATAGGCAAAAAGTGGGTTGTTAAACATCCATCCACTTGAGAATTTAATTTTTCTACTCCTTGAAAATTTTGAATCATTAGGTCACTTGCATCCTCAACATGTTTCTGGCTTTCATGTCCACCACGTTTCAAGCATGTTAGGATCAGTTAGAAGTCACTTTCATATAAAATTCCACCAAGCTTATTATTACGGGTTGTACTAGTGGAATTTCCCAAACATGGATAACAATACCTTGGAGTTGAACTTTAGTTCGTTCACTTACATTTATTATAGTTTTCAAATTTTTTTGCATAAAATTTTTATTTTGTTATGCCTCATATCTTTCTTGTTTACGAGAAAAATGGGAGGGTGAGTTTTGGATCTGAAAAAAAATTTGAACATCCAAAAAGGAAATGCACAAAAGCTGAGAGAGATAATTCCAAAAAGTATATGTGATTTTTAGAGATAGTGAAAAAGTGGGTTGTTAAACATCCAACCACTTGAGTATCTGATTTTTTCTACTCCTTGAAATTTTTGGATCATTAGGTTACTTGCATCCTCAACATGTTTCTGGCAAGCATGTCCACCATATTTAAAGCTTGTTAGGGTCAGTTAGAAGTCCTTTCCCTATAAAATTCCTCCAAGCTTTTTATTAGGGGTTGTGCTAGTGAATTTTCCAAAACATTGATAACAAAATCTTGGAGTTCATTTTTAGTGCGTTCACTTACATTTATTATAGTTTTCAAATTTATTTGCATAAAAGTTTTATTTTGTTATTCCTCATATTATTTTTGTCTTTGAGAAAAATTGGAGAACGAGTTTTGGATCTGAAAAAAAATTTGAATATCCAAAAAGGAAATGCACAAAAGCAGAGAGAGATAATTCCAAAAAGTATCTGTGATTTTTAAGGATAGGCAAAAAGTGGGTTGTTAAACATCCAACCACTTGAGAATTTGATTTTTTCTACTCCTTGAAATTTTTTGGTCATTAGGTCACTTGCATCGTCAACATGTTTCTGGCATGCATGTCCACCACATTTAAAGCATGTTAGGATCAGTTAGAAGTCCTTTTGCTATAAAATTCCTCCAAGCTTATTATTAGGGCTTGTGCTAGTGGAATTTGCCAAACATGGATAACAAAATCTTGGAGTTCATTTTTAGTGCGTTCACTTACATTTATTGTACTTTTCAAATTTATTTGCAAAAAATTTTTATTTTTTTATGCCTCATATTGTTTTTGTTTAAGAGAAAAATGGGAGAGTGAGTTTTGGATCTGAAAAAAAACTTGATCATCCAAAATGGAAATGCAGAAAAGCTGAGAGAGATAATTTCAAAAAGTATCTGTGATTTTTAAGGATAGGCAAAAAGTGGGTTGTTAAACATCCAACCATTTGAGAAACTGATTTTTTCTACTCCTTGAAATTTTTGGGTCATTAGGTCACTTGCATCCTCAACATGTTTCTGGCACGCATGTCCACCACATTTCAAGCATGTTAGGATCAGTTAGAAGTCCTTTTCCTATCAAATTCCACCAAGCTTATTATTTGGGGTTGTGCTAGTGGAATTTCCCAAACGTGGATAACAAAATCTCGGAGCTCATTTTTAGTGCATTCACTTACATTTATTATACTTTTCATATTTATTTGCATAAAATTTTCATTTTGTTATGCCTCGTATCTTTTTTGTTTACAAGAAAAAAGGGAGAGTGAGTTTTGGATCTGAAAAAGAATAAGAAATTCCAAAATGGAAATCCACAAATGCTGAGAGAGATAATTCCAAAAAGTATCTGTGATTTTTAAGGATAGTCAAAAAGTGGGTTGTTAAACATCCAACCACTTGAGAATTTGATTTTTTCTACTCCTTGAAATTTTTGGGTCATTAGGTCACTTGCATCCTCAACATGTTTCTGGCAAGCATGTCCACCACATTTAAACTATGATAGGATCAGTTCGAAGTCCCTTTCCTATAAAATTCCACCAAGCTTATTATTAGGGGTTGTACTAGTGGAATTTCCCAAACAAGGATTACAAAATCCTGGAGTTTATTTTTAGTGCGTTCACTTACATTTATTCTACTTTTCAAATTTATTTGCATAAAATATTCATTTTGTTATGCCTCATATCGTTTTTGTTTACAAGAAATAAGGGAGAGTGAGTTTAGGATCTGAAAAAGAATATGAACATCCAAAATGGAAATGCACAAATACTGAGAGAGATAATTCCAAAAACTATCTGTGATTTTTAAGGATAGTCAAAAAGTGGGTTGTTAAACATCCAACCACTTGAGAATTTGATTTTTTCTACTCCTTGAAATTTTTGGATCACTAGATCACTTGTATCCTCAACATGTTTGTAGCATGCATGTCCACCACGTTAAAAGCATGTTAGGATCAGTTAGAAGTCCCTTTCCTATAAAATTCCACCAAGCTTATTTTTAGGGGTTGTGCTAGTGGAATTTCCCAAACATGGATAACAAAATCTTGGAGTTTATTTTAAATGCGTTCACTTACATTTATTCTACTTTTCAAATTTATTTACATAAAATTTTCATTTTGTTATGCCTCATATCTTTTTTGTTTACGAGAAGAATGGGAGAGCGAGTTTTGGATCTGAAAAAAATTTGAACATCCAAAATAGAAATGCACAAATGCTGCAAGAGATAATTGCAAAAAGTATCTCTGATTTTTAAGGATAGGCAAAAAGTGGGTTGTTAAACATCCAACCACTTGAGAATTTGATTATTTCTACTCTTTGAAATTTTTGGATCATTAGGTCACTTGCTTCCTCAACATGTTTCTGGCATGCATGTCCACTACATTTAAAACATGTTAGGATCAGTTAGAACTCATTTTCCTATAAAATTCCACCAAAATTATTATTAGGGGTTGTACTAGTGGAATTTCCTAAACATAAAGAAGAAAACCTTGGAGTTCATTTTTAGTGCGTTCGCTTACATTTATTATAGTTTCAACTTTTTTTGCATAAAATTTTCATTTTGTTATGCCTCATATCTTTTTTGTTTACGAGAAAAATGGGACCGTGCGTTTTGGATCTGAAAAAAAATTTGAACATCCAAAATGGAAATGCAGAAATGTTAAGGGAGATAATTCCAAATAGTACCTATGATTTTTAAGGATAGGCAAAAAGTGGGTTGTTAAACATCCATCCACTTGAGAATTTAATTTTTCTACTCCTTGAAAATTTTGAATCATTAGGTCACTTGCATCCTCAACATGTTTTTGGCTTTCATGTCCACCACGTTTAAAGCATGTTAGGATCAGTTAGAAGTCACTTTCATATAAAATTCCACCAAGCTTATTATTACGGGTTGTACTAGTGGAATTTCCCAAACATGGATAACAATACCTTGGAGTTGAACTTTAGTTCGTTCACTTACATTTATTATAGTTTTCAAATTTTTTTGCATAAAATTTTTATTTTGTTATGCCTCATATCTTTCTTGTTTACGAGAAAAATGGGAGGGTGAGTTTTGGATCTGAAAAAAAATTTGAACATCCAAAAAGGAAATGCACAAAAGCTGAGAGAGATAATTCCAAAAAGTATATGTGATTTTTAGAGATAGTGAAAAAGTGGGTTGTTAAACATCCAACCACTTGAGTATCTGATTTTTTCTACTCCTTGAAATTTTTGGATCATTAGGTTACTTGCATCCTCAACATGTTTCTGGCAAGCATGTCCACCATATTTAAAGCTTGTTAGGGTCAGTTAGAAGTCCTTTCCCTATAAAATTCCTCCAAGCTTTTTATTAGGGGTTGTGCTAGTGAATTTTCCAAAACATTGATAACAAAATCTTGGAGTTCATTTTTAGTGCGTTCACTTACATTTATTATAGTTTTCAAATTTATTTGCATAAAAGTTTTATTTTGTTATTCCTCATATTATTTTTGTCTTTGAGAAAAATTGGAGAACGAGTTTTGGATCTGAAAAAAAATTTGAATATCCAAAAAGGAAATGAACAGAAGCAGAGAGAGATAATTCCAAAAAGTATCTGTGATTTTTAAGGATAGGCAAAAAGTGGGTTGTTAAACATCCAACCACTTGAGAATTTGATTTTTTCTACTCCTTGAAATTTTTTGGTCATTAGGTCACTTGCATCCTCAACATGTTTCTGGCATGCATGTCCACCACATTTAAAGCATGTTAGGATCAGTTAGAAGTCCTTTTGCTATAAAATTCCTCCAAGCTTATTATTAGGGCTTGTGCTAGTGGAATTTGCCAAACATGGATAACAAAATCTTGGAGTTCATTTTTAGTGCGTTCACTTACATTTATTGTACTTTTCAAATTTATTTGCAAAAAATTTTTATTTTTTTATGCCTCATATCGTTTTTGTTTAAGAGAAAAATGGGAGAGTGAGTTTTGGATCTGAAAAAAAACTTGATCATCCAAAATGGAAATGCACAAAAGCTGAGAGAGATAATTTCAAAAAGTATCTGTGATTTTTAAGGATAGGCAAAAAGTGGGTTGTTAAACATCCAACCATTTGAGAAACTGATTTTTTCTACTCCTTGAAATTTTTGGGTCATTAGGTCACTTGCATCCTCAACATGTTTCTGGCACGCATGTCCACCACATTTCAAGCATGTTAGGATCAGTTAGAAGTCCTTTTCCTATCAAATTCCACCAAGCTTATTATTTGGGGTTGTGCTAGTGGAATTTCCCAAACGTGGATAACAAAATCTCGGAGCTCATTTTTAGTGCATTCACTTACATTTATTATACTTTTCATATTTATTTGCATAAAATTTTCATTTTGTTATGCCTCGTATCTTTTTTGTTTACAAGAAAAAAGGGAGAGTGAGTTTTGGATCTGAAAAAGAATAAGAAATTCCAAAATGGAAATCCACAAATGCTGAGAGAGATAATTCCAAAAAGTATCTGTGATTTTTAAGGATAGGCAAAAAGGGGGTTGTTAAACATCCAACCACTTGAGAATTTGATTTTTTCTACTCCTTGAAATTTTTGGGTCATTAGGTCACTTGCATCCTCAACATGTTTCTGGCAAGCATGTCCACCACATTTAAACTATGATAGGATCAGTTAGAAGTCCTTTTCCTATAAAATTCCATCAAACTTATTATTATGGGTTGTACTAGTGAAATTTCCTAAACATAAATAAGAAAACCCATGAGTTCATTTTTAGTGCGTTCGCTAACATTTATTATAGTTTCAACCTTTTTTGCATAATATTTTCATTTTGTTATGCCGCATATCTTTTTTGATTATGCGAAAAATGGGAGCGTGAGTTATTGATATGAAAAAAAAATTGAACATCCAAAACGGAAATGCAGAAATGGTGAGAGATATAATTCCAAAAAGTACCTGTGATTTTTAAGGATAGGCAAAAAGTGGGTTGTTAAACATCCAACCACTTGAGAATTTGATTTTTTCTACTCCTTGAAATGTTTGGATCATTAGGTCACTTGCATCCTCAACATGTTTCTGGCATTCATGTCCACTACGTTTAAAGCATGTTAGGATCAGTTAGAAGTCCCTTTCATATAAAATTCCACCAAGCTTATTATTACGGGTTGTACTAGTGGAATTTCCCAAACATGGATAACAAATCGTTCATGCTCAATTTTAGTGCGTTCACTTACATTTATTATAGGTTTTCAAATTTTTTTGCATAAAATTTTTATTTTGTTATTCCGCATATCGTTTTTGTTTACGAGAAAAATGGGAGAGTGAGTTTTGGATCTGAAAAAAATTTGAACATCCAAAATGGAAATGCACAAAAGCTGAGAGAGATAATTCCAAAAAGTATCTGTGATTTTTAAGGATAGTGAAACAGTGGGTTGTTAAACATCCAACCACTTGAGAATTTGATTTTTTCTACTCCTTGAAATTTTTGGATCATTTGGTTACTTGCATCCTCAACATGTTTCTGGCATGCATGTCCACCACATTTAAAGCATGTTAGGATCAGTTAGAAGTCCCTTTCCTATAAAATTCCACCAAGCTTATTTTTAGGGTTGTGCTAGTGGAATTTCCCAAACATGGATAACAAAATCTTGGAGTTCATTTTTAGTGTGTTTACTTAGATTTATTATACTTTTCAAATTTATTTGCATAAAATTTTCATTTTGTTATGCCTCACATCTTTTTTGTTTACGAGAAAAATGGGAGAATGAGTTTTGGATCTGAAAAAAAATTTGAACATCCAAAAAGGAGATGCACAAAAGCTGAGAGAGATAATTCCAAAAAAAGTCTGTGATTTTTAAGGATAGGGAAAAAGTGGGTTGTTAAACATCCAACCACTTGAGTATCTGATTTTTTCTACTCCTTGAAAATTTTGGATCATTAGGTTACTTGCATCCTCAACATATTTCTGGCAAAAATGTCCACCACATTTAAAGCTTGTTCGGATCAGTTAGAAGTCCCTTTACTATAAAATTCCTCCAAGCTTTTTATTAGGGGTTGTGCTAGTGGAATTTCCCAAACACGGATAACAAAATCTTGGAGTTCATTTTTAGTGCGTTCACTTACATTTATTATAGTTTTCAAATTTATTTGCATAAAATTTTTATTTTGGTATGCCTCATACTATTTTTGTTTACGAGAAAAATTGGAGAGTGAGTTTTGGATCTGAAAAAAAATTTGAACATCCAAAATGGAAATGCACAAGCAGAGAGAGATAATTCCAAAAAGTATGTGTGATTTTCAAGGATAGGCAAAAAGTGGGTTGTTAAACATCTAACCACTTGAGAATTTGATTTTTTTTACTCCATGAAATTTTTGGGTCATTAGGTCACTTGCATCCTCAACATGTTTCTTGCATGCTTGTCCACCACATTTAAAGCATGTTAGGATCAGTTAGAAGTCCTTTTCCTATAAAATTCCACCAAGCTTATTATTAGAGGTTGTGCTAGTGGAATTTCCCAAACATGGATAACAAATCCTTGGAGTTCAATTTTAGTGCGTTCACTTACATTTATTATAGTTTTTAATTTTTTTTGCACAAAATTTTCATTTTGTTATGCCTTATATCTTTTTTGTTTACAAGAAAAAAGGGAGAGTGAGTTTTGGATCTGAAAAAAAATTTGAACATCCAAAATGGAAATGCACAAAAGCAGAGAGAGATAATTCCAGAAAGTATCTGTGATTTTTAAGGATAGTGAAATAGTGGGTTGTTAAACATCCAACCACTTGAGAATTTGATTTTTTGTACTCCTTGAAATTTTTGGATGATTAGGTTACTTGCATCCTCAACATGTTTCTGGCATGCATGTCCACCACATTTAAAGCATGTTAGGATCAGTTAGAAGTCCCGTTCCTTTAAAATTCCACCAAGCTTATTATCAGGGGTTGTGCTAGTGGAATTTCCCAAACATGGATAACAAAATCTTGGAGTTCATTTTTAGTGCGTTTACTTACATTTATTATACTTTTCAAATTTATTTGCATAAAATTTTCATTTTGTTATGGCTCATATCTTTTTTGTTTACGAGAAAAATGGGAGAGTGAGTTTTGGATCAGAAAAAAAAAATTGAACATCCAAAAAGGAAATGCACAAAAGCTGAGAGAGATAATTCCAAAAAGTATTTGTGATTTTTAAGGATACTTTAAAAGTGGGTTGTTAAACATCCAACCACTTGAGTATCTGATTTTTTCTACTCCTTGAAATTTTTGGATCGTTAGGTTACTTACATCCTCAACATGTTTCTGGCGTGCATGTCCACCATATTTAAAACATGTTTGGATCAGTTAGAGGTCCCATTCCTATAAAATTCCTCCAAGCTTATTATTAGGGGTTGTGCCTGTGGAATTTCCCAAACAAGGATAACAAAATCTTGGAGTTCATTTTTAGTGCGTTCATTTCCATTTATTAGAGTTTTCAAATTTATTTGCATAAAATTTTCATTTTGTTATGCCTCGTATCTTTTTTGTTTACAAGAAAAAAGGGAGAGTGAGTTTTGGATCTGAAAAAGAATATGAACATCCAAAATGGAAATGCACAAATGCTGAGAGAGATAATTCCAAAAAGTATCTGTGATTTTTAAGGATAGGCAAAAAGTGGGTTGTTAAACATCCAACCACTTGAGAATTTGATTTTTTCTACTCCTTGAAATTTTTGGGTCATTAGGTCACTTGCATCCTCAACATGTTTCTGGCATGCATGTCCACCACATTTAAAGCTTGTTAGGATAAGTTAGAAATCCTTTTCCTATAAAATTCCACCAAACTTATTATTAAGGGTTGTACTAGTGGAATTTCCTAAACATAAATATGGAGTTCATTTTTAGTGCGCTCGCTTACATTTATTATAATTTCAACTTTTTTTGCATAAAATTTTCATTTTGTTATGCCTCATATCTTTTTTGTTTACGAGAAAAATGGGAGCTTGAGTTTTGGATCTGAAAAAAAATTTGAACATCCAAAACGGAAATGCAGAAATGTTGAGAGAGATAATTCCAAAAAAAACCTGTGATTTTTAAGGATAGGCAAAAAGTAGGTTGTTAAACATCCAACCACTTGAGAATTTGATTTTTTCTATTCCTTGAATTTTTTGGATCATTAGGTCACTTGCATCCTCAACATGTTTCTGGCATTCATGTCCACCACTTTTAAAGCATGTTAGGATCAGTTAGAAGTCCCTTTCCTATAAACTTCCACCAAGCTTATTATTAGGGGTTGTGCTAGTGGAATTTCCCAAACATTGATAATAAAATCTTGGAGTTCTTTGTTTAGTGCGTTCACTTACATTTATTATACTTTTCAAATTTTTGCATAAACTTTTCATTTTGTTATGCCTCATATCTTTTTTGTTTACGAGAAAAATGGGAGAGTGGGTTTTGGATCTGAAAAAAATTTGAACATCCACAAAGGAAATGCACAAAAGGTGAGAGCGATAATTCCAAAAAGTATCTGTGATTTTTAAGGATAGTGAAAAAGTGGGTTGTTAAACATCCAACCACTTGAGTATCTGATTTTTTCTACTCGAAATTTTTGGATCATTAGGTTACTTGCATCCTCAACATGTTTTCGGCAAGCATGTCCACCACATTTAAAGCTTACTAGGATCAGTTAGAAGTCTCTTTCCTATAAAATTCCTCCAAGCTTTTTATTAGGCGTTGTCCTAGTGGAATTTCCCGAATATGGATAACAAAATCTTGGAGTTCATTTTTATGCGTTCATTTACATTTATTATAGTTTTCAAATTTATTTGCATAAAATTTTTATTTTGTTATGCCTCATTATTGCTTTTGTTTACGAGAAAAATGAGAGATTAAGTTTTGGATCAGAAAAAAAATTTGAACATCCAAAATGGAAATGCACAAAAGTTGAGGGAGATAATTCCAAAAAGTACCTGTGCTTTTTTAGGATAGTCAAAAAGTGGGTTGTTAAACATCCAACCACTTGAGAATTTGATTTTTTCTACTCCTTGAAATTTTTGGATCATTAGGTCACTTGCATCCTCAACATGTTTCTAACAACCATGTCCACCACGTTTAAAGCATGTTAGGATCAGTTAGAAGTCCCTTTCCTATAAATTTCCACCAAGCTTATTATTAGGGGTTGTACTAGTGGAATTTCCCAAACAAGGATAACAAAATCTTGGAGTTCATTTTTAGTGCGTTCACTTACATTTATTATAGTTTTTAAATTTATTTGCATAAAATTTTCATTTTGTTATTCCTCATATCTTTTTTGTTCACGAGAAAAATGGGAGAGTGAGTTTAGGATCTGAAAAAAAATTTCAACCTCCAAAAAGGAAATGCACAAAAGCTGATAGAGATAATTCAGAAAAGTATCTGTGATTTTTACGGATAGTCAAAAAGTGGGTTGTTTAACATCCAACCACTTGAGAATTTGATTTTTTCTACTCCTTGAAATTTTTGGGTCATTAGGTCACTTGCATCCTCAACATGTTTCTGGCATTCATTTCCACCACGTTTAAAGCATGTTAGGATCAGTTAGAAGTCCCTTTCCTATAAAATTCCACCAAGCTTATTATTAGGGGTTGTACTAGTGGAATTTCCCAAACATGGATAACAAAACCTTGGAGTTCATTTTTAGTGCATTCACTTACTTTTATTATAGTTTTCAAATTTATTTGCATAAAATTTTCATTTTTTTATGCCTCATATCTTTTTTTTTTTTTACGAGTAAAATGGGAGAGAGTTTTGGATCTGAAAAAAAATTTGAATTTCCAAAATGGAAATGCACAAAAGCTGAGAGAGTTAATTCCAAAAAGTATCTGTGATTTTTAAGGATAGTCAAAAAGTAGGTTGTTAAACACCCAACCACTTGAGAATTAGATTTTTTCTACTCGTTGAAATTTTTGGATCATTAGGTCACTTGCATCCTCAACATGTTTCTAGCAACCATGTCCACCACGTTTAAAGCATGTGAGGATCAGTTAGAAGTCCCTTTCCTATAAAATTCCATCAAGCTTATTATTAGGGGTTGTACTAGTGGAATTTCCCAAACAAGGATAAAAAAATCTTGGAGTTCATTTTTAGTGCGTTCACTTAAATTTATTATAGTTTTCAAATTTATTTGCATAAAATTTTCATTTTTTTATGCCTCATATCTTTTTTTGTTTACGAGAAAATTGGGAGAGTGTGTTTTGGATCTGAAATAAAATTTGAACGTCCAAAATGGAAATGCACAAAAGCTGATAGAGATAGTACCAAAAAGTATCTGTGATTTTTAAGGATAGTCAAAAAGTGGGTTGTTAAACATCTAACAACTTGAGAATTTGATTTGTTCTACTCGAAATATTTGGATCATAAGGTTACTTGCATCCTCAACATGTTTCTGTTGCATGTCCACCACATTTAAATCATGTTTGGATCAGTTAGAAGTCCCATTCCTATTAAATTCCACCAAGCTTATTATTAGGGGTTGTGCTAGTGGAATTTCCCAAACAAGGATAACAAAATCTTGGAGTTCATTTTTAGTGTGTTCACTTACATTTATTATAGTTTTCAAATTTATTTGCATAAAATTTTCATTTTGTTATGTCACATATCTTTTTTATTACAAGAAAAAAGGGAGAGTGAGTCTTGGATCTGAAAAAGAATATGAACATCCAAAATGAAAATGCACAAATGCTGAGAGAGATAATTCCAAAAAGTATCTATGATTTTTAAGGATAGGCAAAAAGTGGGTTGTTAGACCTCCAACTACTTGAAAATTTGATTTTTTCTACTCCTTGAAATTTTTGGGTCATTAGGTCACTTGCATCCTCAACATGTTTCTGGCATGCATGTCCACCACATTTAAAGCATGTTAGGATCTGTTAGAAGTCCTTTTCCTATAAAATTCCACCAAACTTATTATTAGGGGTTGTAGTAGTGGAATTTCCTAAACATAAATAAGAAAACCTTGGAGTTCATTTTTAGTGCGTTCGCTTACATTTATTATAGTTTCAACTTTTTTTGCATAAAATTTTCATTTTGTTATTTCTCATATCTTTTTTGTTTACGAGAAAAATGGGAGGGTGAGTGTTGGATCTGAAATAAAATTTGAACATCGAAAATGGAAATGCACAAAAGCTGACAAAGATAATTCCAAAAAGTATCTGTGATTTTTAAGGATAGTAAAAAAGTGGGTTTTTAAACATCCAACCACTTAAGAAATTGATTTTTTCTAATCCTTGAAATTTTTGTGGATCACTAGGTCACTTGCATCCTCAACATGTTTCTAGCAACCATGTCCACCACGTTTAAAGCATGTTAGGGTAAGTTAGAAGTCCCTTTCCTATAAAATTCCCCCTAGCTTATCATTAGGGGTTGTACTAGTGGAATTTCCGAACATGGATAACAAAACCTTGGACTTCATTTTTAGTTCGTTCACTTACATTTATTATAGTTTTCAAAATTATTTGCATAAAATTTTCATTTTGTTATGCCTCCTATTGTCTTTGTTTACGAGAAAAATGGGAGAGTGAGTTTTGGATCTGAAAAAAAATTTGAAATCCAAAATGGAAAAGGAAAAAAGCTGAGAGAGATAATTCCAAAAAGTATCTGTGATTTTTTAGGATAGTCAAAAAGTGGGTTGTTAAACATCCAACAACTTGAGAATTTGGTTTTTTCTACTTGAAGCTTTTGGATCATAAGGTTAGTTGCATCCTCAACATGTTTCTGTTGCATGTCCACCACATTTAAAACTTGCTTGGTTCAGTTAGAAGTCCCATTCCAATAAAATTCCACCAAGATTATTATTAGGGGTTGTGCTAGTCGAATTTCCCAAACAAGGATAACAAAATCTTAGAGTTCATTTTTAGTGCGTTCACTTACATTTATTATAGTTTTCAAATTTATTTGCATAAAATTTTCACTTTTTTATGTCTCATATCTTTTTTGTTTACAAGAAAAAAGGGAGAGTGAGTTTTGGATCCGAAAAAGAATATGAACATCCAAAATGAAAATGCACAAATGCCGAGAGAGATAATTCCAAAAAGTATCTGTGATTTTTAAGGATAGGCAAAAAGTGGGTTGTTAAACCTCCTACCACTTGAAAATTTGATTTTTTCTACTCCTTGAAATTTTTGGGTCATTAGGTCACTTGCATCCTCAACATGTTCTGGCATGTCCACCACATTTAAACCATGTTAGGATCAGTTAGAAGTCCCTTTCCTATAAAATTCCACCAAGCTTATTATTAGGGGTTGTACTAGTGGAATTTCCGAAACAAGGAAAAAAAAAGCTTGGAGTTCATTTTTAGTGCGTTCACTTACATTTATTATAGTTTTCAAATTTATTTTGCATAAAATTTTCATTTTGTTATGCCTCATATCTTTTTTGTTTACGAGAAAAATGGGAGAGTGAGTTTTGGATCAGAAAAAAATTTGAACTTCCAAAATGGAAAAGTACAAAAGCTGAGAGAGATAATTCCAAAAAGTATCTGTGATTTTTAAGGACAGTGAAAAAATGGGTTGTTAAACATCCAACCACTTGAAAATTTGATTTTTTCTACTACTTGAAATTTATGGATCGTTAGGTTACTTTCTTCCTCAACATGTTTCTAGCATGCATGTCCACCACATTTAAAGCATGTTAGGATCAGTTAGAAGTCCCTTTCCTATAAGTTTCCACCAAGCTTATTATTAGGGGTTGTACTAGTGGAATTTCTCGAACATGGATAACAAAACCTTGGAGTTCTTTTTTAGTGCGTTCACTTACATTTATTATAGCTTTCAAATTTATTTGCTTAAAATTTCATTTTCTTATGCCTCATATTGTTTTTGTTTACGAGAAAAATGGGAGAGTGAGTTTTGGATCTGAAAAAAAAATTGAAATCCAAAATGGAAATGCACAAAAGCAGAGTGAGATAATTCCAAAAAGTATCTGTGATTTTTTAGGATAGTCAAAAAGTGGGTTGTTAAACATCTAACAACTTGAGAATTTGATTTTTTCTACTCGAAATATTTGGATCATAAGGTTACTTGCATCCTCAACATGTTTCTGTTGCATTTTCACCACATTTAAAACATGTTTGGATCAGTTAGAAGTCCCACTCCTATAAAATTCCACCAAGCTTATTATTAGGGGTTGTGCTAGTGGAATTTCCCAAACAAGGATAACAAAATCTTGGAGTTCATTTTTAGTGCGTTCACTTACATTTATTATAGTTTTCAAATTTATTTGCATAAAATTTTCATTTTTTTATGTCATATATCTTTTTTGTTTACAAGAAAAAAGGGAGAGTGAGTTTTGGATCTGAAAAAGAATATGAACATCCAAAATGAAAATGCACAAATGCTGAGAGAGATAATTCCAAAAAGTATCTGTGATTTTTAAGGATAGGCAAAAAGTGGGTTGTTAGACCTCCAACTACTTGAAAATTTGATTTTTTCTACTCCTTGAAATTTTTGGGTCATTAGGTCACTTGCATCCTCAACATGTTTCTGGCATGCATGTCCACCACATTTAAAGCATGTTAGGATCTGTTAGAAGTCCTTTTCCTATAAAATTCCGCCAAACTTATTATTAGGGGTTGTAGTAGTGGAATTTCCTAAACATAAATAAGAAAACCTTGGAGTTCATTTTTAGTGCGTTCGCTTACATTTATTATAGTTTCAACTTTTTTTGCATAAAATTTCATTTTGTTATGCCTCATATCTTTTTTGTTTACGAGAAAAATGGGAGAGTGAGTTTTGGATCTCAAATAAAATTTGAACATCCCAAATGGAAATGCACAAAAGCTGACAAAGATAATTCCAAAAAGTATCTGTGATTTTTAAGGATAGTAAAAAAGTGGGTTGTTAAACATCCAACCACTTAAGAAATTGATTTTTTCTACTCCTTGAAATTTTTGGATCACTAGGTCACTTGCATCGTCAACATGTTTCTAGCAACCATGTCCACCACGTTTAAAGCATGTTAGGATAAGTTAGAAGTCCCTTTCCTATAAAATTCCACCAAGCTTATTATTGGGGGTTGTACTAGTGGAATTGCCGAACCTGGATAACAAAACTTTGGACTTCATTTTTAGTGCGTTCACTTACATTTATTATAGTTTTCAAATTTATTTGCATAAAATTTTCATTTTGTTATGCCTCCTATTGTTTTTGTTTACGAGAAAAATGGGAGAGTGAGTTTTGGATCTGAAAAAAAAATTGAAATCCAAAATGGAAAAGGACCAAAGCTGAGAGAGATAATTCCAAAAAGTATCTGTGATTTTTTAGGATAGTCAAAAAGTGGGTTGTTAAACATCCAACAACTTGAGAATTTGATTTTTTCTACTCGAAGCTTTTGGATCATAAGGTTACTTGCATCCTCAACATGTTTCTGTTGCATGTCCACCACATTTAAAACATGTTTGGTTCAGTTAGAAGTCCCATTCCTATAAAATTCCACCAAGATTATTATTAGGGGTTGTGCTAGTGGAATTTCCCAAACAAGGATAACAAAATCTTGGAGTTCATTTTTAGTGCGTTCACTTACATTTATTATAGTTTTCAAATTTATTTGCATAAAATTTTCACTTTGTTATGTCTCATATCTTTTTTGTTTACAAGAAAAAAGGGAGAGTGAGTTTTGGATCTGAAAAAGAATATGAACATCCAAAATGAAAAGCCACAATTGCTGAGAGAGATAATTCCAAAAAGTATCTGTGATTTTTAAGGATAGGCAAAAAGTGGGATGTTAAACCTCCTACCACTTGAAAATTTGATTTTTTCTACTCCTTGAAATTTTTGGGTCATTAGGTCACTTGCATCCTCAACATGTTTCTGGCATGCTTGTCCACCACATTTAAAGCATGTTAGGATCAGTTAGAAGTCCTTTTCCTATAAAATTCCACCAAACTTATTATTAGGGGTTGTAGTAGTGGAATTTCCTAAACATAAATAAGAAAACCTTGGAGTTCATTTTTTGTGCGTTCGCTTACATTTATTATAGTTTCAACTTTTTTTGCAAAAAATTTTCATTTTGTTATTCCTCATATCGTTTTTGTTTACGAGAAAAATGGGAGAGTGAGTTTTGGATCTGAAAAAAAATTTGAACATCCAAAATGGAAGTGCACAAAAGCTGAGAGAGATAATTCCAAAAAGTATCTGTGATTTTTAAGGATAGTCAAAAAGTGGGTTGTTAAAATCCCAACCACTTGAGAATTTGATTTTTTCTACTCCTTGAAATTTTTGGATCATTAGGTCACTTGCATCCTCAACATGTTTCTAGCAATCATGTCCACCACATTTAAAGCATGTTAGGATCAGTTAGAAGTCCCTTTCCTATAAAATTCCACCAAGCTTATTATTAGGGGTTGTTCTAGTGGAATTTCCCAAACAAGGATAAAAAAATTTTGGAGTTCATTTTTAGTGCGTTCACTTACATTTATTATATTTTGCAAATTTATTTGCATAAAATTTTTATTTTTTTATATCTTATATCTTTTTTGTTTACGAGAAAAATGGAAGAGTGAGTTTTGGATCTGAAAAAAAATTTGAACATCCAAAATGGAAATGCACAAAAGCTAACAGAGAGAATTCCAAAAAGTATCTGTGATTTTTAAGGATAGTCAAAAAGTGGGTTGTTAAACATCCAACCACTTGAGAATTTGATTTTTTCTTCTCGTTCAAATTTTTGGATCACTAGGTCACTTGCATCCTCAACATGTTTCTAGCAACCATGTCCACCACGTTTAAAGCATGTTAGGATCAGTTAGAAGTTCCTTTCCTATAAGATTCCACCAAGCTTATTATTAGGGTTGTACTGGTGGAATTTCCCGAACATGGATAACAAATCCGTTGGAGTTTATTTCACTTACATTTATTATAGTTTTCAAATCTATTTGCATAAAATTTTCATTTTTTTATGCCACATATCTTTTTTGTTTACGAGAAAAATGGGAGAGAGTTTTGGATCTGAAAAAAAATTTGAAATCCAAAATGGAAATGCACAAAAGCTGAGAGAGATAATTCCAAAAAGTATCTGTGATTTTTTAGGTTAGTCAAAAAGTGGGTTGTTAAACATCCAACAACTTGACAATTTGATTTTTTCTACTCGAAATTTTTGGATCATTAGGTTACTTGCATCCTCAACATGTTTCTGTTGCATGTCCGCCACATTTAAAACATGTTTGGATCAGTTAGAAGTCCCATTCCTATAAAATTCCACCAAGATTATTATTAGGGGTTGTGCTAGTGGAATTTCCCAAACAAGGATAACAAAATCTTGGAGTTCATTTTTAGTGCGTTCACTTTCATTTATTATAGTTTTCAAATTTATTTGCCTAAAATTTTCATTTTGTTATGTCTCATATCTTTTTTGTTTACAAGAAAAAAGGGAGAGTGAGTTTTGGATATGAAAAAGAATATGAACATCCAAAACGGAAATGCACAAATGCTGAGAGAGATAATTCCAAAAAGTATCTGTGATTTTTAAGGATAGGCAAAAAGTGGGTTGTTAAACCTCCAACCTCTTGAAAATTTGATTTTTTCTACTCCTTGAAATTTTTGTGTCATTAGGTCACTTGCATCCTCAACATGTTTCTGGCATGCATGTCCACCACATTTCAAACATGCTAGGATCAGTTAGAAGTCCTTTTCCTATAAAATTCCACCAAACTTATTAGTAGGGGTTGTAGGAATGGAATTTCCTAAACATGGATAACAAATCCTTGGAGTTTATTTTTATTGCGTTCGCTTACATTTATTATAGTTTCAACTTTTTTTGCATAAAATTTTTATTTTGTTATGCCTCATATCATTTTTGTTTACGAGAAAAATGGGAGTGTGAGTTTTGGATCTGAAAAAAACTTTGAACATCCACAATGGAAGTGCACAAAAGCTGAGAGAGACAATTCCAAAAAGTATCTGTGATTTTAAAGGATAGTCAAAAAGTGGGTTGTTAAACATCCAAGCACTTGAGAATTTGATTTTTTCTACTCCTTGAAATTTTTGGATCATTAGGTCACTTGCATCCTCAACATGTTTCTAGCAACCATGTCCACCACGTTTAAAGCATGTTAGGATCAGTTAGAAGTCCCTTTCCTATAAAATTCCACCAAGCTTATTATTACGGGTTGTACTAGTGGAATTTCCCAAACAAGGATAAAAAAATCTCGGAGTTCATTTTTAGTGCGTTCACTTACATTTGTTTTAGTTTTCAAATTTATTTGCATAAAATTTTCATTTTGTTATGCCTTATATCTTTTTTGTTTACGAGAAAAATGGGAGAGTGAGTTTTAGATCTGAAATAAAATTTGAAAATCCAAAATAGAAATTCACAAAAGCTGACAGAGATAATTCCGAAGATTATCTGTGATTTTTAAGGATAGTCAAAACGTGGGTTATTAAACATCCAACCACTTGAGAATTTAATTTTTTCTACTCCTTGAAATTTTTGGATCATTAGGTCACTTGCATCCGCAACATGTTTTTGGCAACCATGTCCACCACCTTTAAAGCATTATAGGATCAGTTAGAATTCCCTTTCCTATAAAATTCCACCAAGATTATTATTAGGGGTTGTATTAGTGGAATTTCCCAAAACATGGATAAGAAAACCTTGGAGTTCATTTTTAGTGCTTTCACTTACATTTATTATAGTTTTCAAAGTTATTTGCATAAAATTTTTATTTTGTTATGCCTCATTTCGTTTTTGTTTACGAGAAAATTGGGAGAGAGAGTTTTGGATCTGAAAAAAAATTTGAACATCCAAAATGGAAATGCACAAAAGCAGAGAGAGAAAATTCCAAAAAGTATCTGTGATTTTTAAGGATAGTCATAAAGTGGGTTGTTAAACATCCAACCACTTGAGAATTTGATTTTTTTCTACTCGAAATTTTTGGATCATTAGGTTACTTGCATCCTCAACATGTTTCTGGCAAGCATGTCCACCACATTTAAAACATGTTTGGATCAGTTAGAAGTCCCATTCCTATAAAATTCCACCAAGCTTATTATTAGGTGTTGTTCTAGTGGAATTTCCCAAACAAGGATAACAAAATCTTGGACTTCATTTTTAGTGCGTTCACTTACATTTATTATAGTTTTCAAATTTATTTGCATAAAATTTTCATTTTTTTATGCCACATATCTTTTTTGTGTACAAGAAAAAAGGGAGTGTGAGTTTTGGATCTGATAAAGAATATGAACATCCAAAATGGAAATCCACAAATGCTGAGAGAGATAATTCCAAAAAGTATCTGTGATTTTTAAAGATAGGCAAAAAGTGGGTTGTTAAGCATCCAACCATTTGAGAATTAGATTTTTTCTACTCCTTGAAATTTTTGGGTCATTAGGTCACTTGCATCCTCAACATGTTTCTGGCGTGCATGTCCACCACATTTATAGCATGTTAGGATCAGTTAGAAGTCATTTTCCTTTAAAATTGCACCCAACTTATTATTTGGGGTTGTACTAGTGGAATTTCCTAAACATAAATAAGAAAACCTTGGAGTTCATTTTTAGTGCGTTCGCAAACATTTATTATGGTTTCAACTTTTTTTGCATAAAATTTTCATTTTGTTTTGCCTCATATCTTTTTTGTTTACGAGAAAAATGGGAGCGTGTGTTTTGGATCTGAAAAAAAATTTGAACATCCAAAATGGAAGTGCAGAAATGTTGAGAGAGATCATTCAAAAAAGTACCTGTGATTTTTAAGGATAGGCAAAAAGTGGGTTGTAAAACATCCATCCACTTGAGAATTTGATTTTTTCTACTCCTTGAAATTTTTGGATCATTGGGTTACTTGCATCCTCAAGATGTTTCTGGCATTCATGTCCACCACATTTAAAGCTTGTTAGGATCAGTTAGAAGTCCCTTTCCAATAAAATTCCACCAAGCTCATTATTAGGGGTTGTACTAGTGGAATTTCCCAAAAATGGATAACAAAACCTTGGAGTTCATTTTTAGTGTGTTTACTTATATTTATAATAGTTTTCCAATTTTTTAGCATAAAATTTTCATTTTGTTATGCTTCATATATTTTTTGTTTACGAGAAAAATGGGAGACAGAGTTTTGGATCTGAAAAAAAAATTCAACATCCAAAAAGGAAATGCACAAATGTTGTGAGATATAATTCCAAAAAGTATATGTAATTTTTAAGGATAGGCAAAAAGCGGGTTGTTAATAATCCCCCCACTTCAGAATTTGATTTTTTCTACTCCTTGAAATTTTTGGATCATTAGGTCACTTGCATCCCCAACATGTTTCTGGCATGCATGTCCACCACATTTAAAGTATGTTGGGATCATTTAGAAGTCCCTTTCCTATAAAATTCAACCAAGCTAATTATTACGGGTTGTACTAGTGAATTTTCCAAACATGGATAACAAAACCTTTTTGGTTCACTTACATTTATTATAATTTTCAAATTTTTTTACATAAAATTTTCATTTTGTTATGCCTCATATCATTTTTGTTTATAAGAAAAATGGGTGCATGAGTTTTGGGTTTGAAAAAAAAATTGAACATTCAAAATGGAAATGCACAAATGCTGACAGAGGTAATTCCGAAAAGTATATGTGATTTTTAAGGATAGGAAAAAAGTGGGTTGTTAAACATCCAACCACTTGAGAATTTGATTTTTTCTACTCCTTGAAATTTTTGGATCATTAGGTCACTTGCATCCTTAACATGTTTCTGGCATGCATGTCCACAACGTTTAAAGCAAGTTAGGATCAGTTAGAAGTCACTTAGGAATAAACTTCCACCAAGCTTATTATTAGGGGTGGTACCGGTAGAAATTCCCAAACATGGATAACAAAACCTTGGAATTCATTTTTAGTGTGTTCACTTACATTTATTATAGTTTTCAAATTTTTTTACATAATATTTTCATTTTTTTATGCCTCATATCTTTTTTTTTTACGAGAAAAATGGGAGAGTGAGGTTTGGATATGAAAAAAATATTAACATCCAAAATGGAAATGCACAAATGCTGAGAGAGATAATTCCAAAAAGTATATAAGATTTTTAAGGATAGGCAAAAAGTGGGTTGTTAAACATCCAACCACTTGAGAATTTGATTTTTTCTACTCCTTGAAATTTTGGGATCATTAGGTCACTTGCATCCTCAACATGTTTCTGGCACACATGTGCACCATGTTTAAAGCATGTTAGAATCAGTTAGAAGTCCCCTTCCTATAAAATTCGACCAAGCTTATTTTTAGGGTTGTACTAGTGGAATTTCCCAAACATGGATAACATAATCTTGGAGTTCATTTTTAGTGCGTTCACCTACATTTATTATAGTTCTCAAATTTTTTTGCATAAAATTTTCATTTTGTTATGCCTCATATCTTTTTTGTTTACGAGAAAAATGAGAGAGTGAGTTTTGGATCTGAAAAAAAATTTGAACATCCAAAATGGAAATGCAGAAATGTTGAGAGAGATAATTCCAGAAAGTATCTGTGATTTTTAAGGACAGGGAAAAACTGGGTTGTTAAACATCCAACCACTTGAGAATTTGATTTTTTCTACTCCTTGAAATTTTTTAATCATTAGGTCTCTTGCATCCTCAGCAAGTTTCTCGCATGCATGTCCACCACATTTAAAGGATGTTAGGATCAGTGAGAAGTCTTTTTCCTATAAAATTCCAACAAGCTTATTATTAGGGGTTGTACTGGTGGAATTTCCCAAACATGAATAACAAAACCTTGGAGATCATTTTTATTCTGTTCACTTACATTTATTATTGTTTTTAAATTTTTTTCCATTAAATTTTCATTTTCTTATGCCTCATATCTTTTTGTTTACTAGAAAAATGGGAGAGATGTTTTGGATCTGAAAAAAAATTTGAACATCCAAAATGGAAATACAAAATTACTGAGAGAGATAATTCCAAAAACTATCTGTGATTTTTTACGGATAGGCAAAAAGTGGGTTGTTAAACATCCAACCACTTGATAATTTCATTATTTCTACACCTTGAAATTTTTGGATTATTAGGTCACTTGCATCCTCAACATGTTTTTGCCATGCATGTCCACCACGTTTAAAGCATGTTAGGATCAGTTAGAAGTCCCTTTCCTATAAAATTCCACCAAGCTAATTATTAGGGGTTGTACTGGTGGAATTTCCCAAACATGGATAAAAAAACCTTTGAGTTTATTTTATTGTGTACACTTACATTATTGTTGTTTTCAAATTTTTCTACATAAAATTTTCATTTTGTTATGCCTCATATCTTTTTTATTTACTAGAAAAATGGGAGAGTGAGTTTTGGATCTGAAAAAAATTTTGAACATCCAAAATGGAAATGCACAAATGCTGAGAGAGATAATTCCAAAAAGTATATGTGATTTTTAAGGATAGGGAAAAAGTGGCTTGTTAAACATCCAACCACTTAAGAATTTGATTTTTTCTACTCGAAATTTTGGGACCATTAGGTCACTTGCATCGTCAACATGTTTCTGGCACACATGTCCACCATGTTTAAAGCATGTTAGAATCAGTTAGAAGTCCCTTTCCTATAAAATTCGACCAAGCTTATTTTTAGGGGTTGTACTAGTGGAATTTCCCAAACATGGATAACAAAACCTTGGAGTTTATTTTTAGTGCGTCCACCTACATTTATTATAGTTCTCAAATTTTTTTGCATAAAATTTTCATTTTGTTATGCCTCATATCTTTTTTGTTTACGAGAAAAATGGGAGCGTGAGTTTTGGATGTGAAAAAAAATTTGAACAACCAAAATGGAAATGCAGAAATGCTGAGAGAGATAATTCCCAAAAGTATCTGTGATTTTTAAGGACTGGCAAAAACTGGGTTGTTAAACATCCAACCACTTGAGAATTTGATTTTTTCTACTCCTTGAAATTTTTTAATCATTAGGTCTCTTGCATCCTCAGCATGTTTCTAGCATGCATGTCCACCACGTTTAAAGCATGTTAGGATCAGTGAGAAGTCTTTTTCCTATAAAATTCCAACAAGCTTATTATTAGGGGTTGTACTGGTGGAATTTCCCAAACATGAATAACAAAACCTTGGAGATCATTTTTATTCTGTTCACTTACATTTATTATTGTTTTTAAATTTTTTTACATTAAATTTTCTTTTTCTTATGCCTCATATCTTTTTTGTTTACAAGAAAAATCGGAGAGATGTTTTGGATCTAAAAAAAAATTTGAACATCCAAAATGGAAATGCAAAATTATTGAGAGAGGTAATTCCAAAAACTATTTGTGATTTTTACGGATAGGCAAAAAGTGGGTTGTTAAAATCCAACCACTTGAGAATTTCATTTTTTCTACACCTTGAAATTTTTGGATCATTAGGTCACTTGCATCCTCAACATGTTTTTGGCATGCATGTCCACCACGTTTAAAGCATGTTAGGATCAGTTAGAAGTCCCTTTCCTATAAAATTCCACTAAGCTAATTATTAGGGGTTGTACTGGTGGAATTTCCCAAACAAGGATAAAAAAACCTTCGAGTTTATTTTATTGCGTACACAAGCATTATTGTTGTTTTCAAATTTTTCTACATAAAATTTTCATTTTGTTATGCCTCATATCTTTTTTATTTACTAGAAAAATGGGAGAGAGAGTTTTGGATCTGAAAAAAATTTTGAACATCCAAAATGGAAATGCACAAATGCAGAGAGAGATAATTCCAAAAAGTATCTGTGATTTTTAAGGATAGGGAAAAAGTGGATTGTTAAACATCCAACCACTTGAGAATTTGATTTTTTCTACTCCTTGAAATTTTGGGATCATTAGGTCACTTGCATCCTCAACATGTTTCTGGCACACATGTCCACCATGTTTAAAGCATGTTAGAATCAGTTAGAAGTCCCCTTCCTATAAAATTCCACTAAGCTTATTTTTAGGGGTTGTACTAGTGGAATTTCGCAAACATGGATAACAAAACCTTGGAGTTCATTTTTAGTGCGTTCACCTACATTTATTATAGTTCTCAAATTTTTTTGCATAAAATTTTCATTTTTTTATGCCTCAAATCTTTTTTGTTTACGAGAAAAATGGGAGCGTGAGTTTTGGATCTAAAAAAAAATTTTAACATCCAAAATGGAAATGCAGAAATGCTGAGAAAGATAATTCCAAAAAGTATCTGTGATTTTTAAGGACAGGCAAAAACTGGGTTGTTAAACATCCAACCACTTGAGAATTTGATTTTTTCTACTCATTGAAATTTTTGAATCATTAGGTCTCTTGCATCCTCAGCAAGTTTCTAGCATGCATGTCCACCACGTTTCAAGCATGTTAGGATCAGTGAGAAGTCTTTTTCCTATAAAATTCCAACAAGCTTATTATTAGGGGTTGTACAGGTGGAATTTCCCAAACATGGATAACAAAACCTTGGAGATCATTTTTATTCTGTTCACTTACATTTATTATTGTTTTTAAATTTTTTTGCATTAAATTTTAATTTTCTTATGCCTCATATCTTTTTTGTTTACTAGAAAAATGGGAGAGATGTTTTGGATCTGAAAAAAATTTGAATATCCAAAATTTAAAATGCGAAATATCTGAGAGAGATAATTCTAAAAACTATCTGTGATTTTTATGGATAGGCAAAAAGTGGGTTGTTAAACATCCAACCACTTGAGAATTTCATTTTTTCTACACCTTGAAATTTTTGGATCATTAGGTCACTTGCATCCTCAACATGTTTTTGGCATGCATGTCCACCACATTTAAAGCATGTTAGAATCAGTTAGAAGTCCCTTTCCTATAAAATTCCACCAAGCTAATTACTAGGGGTTGTACTGGTGGAATTTCCCAAATAGGGATTAAAAAACCTTCGAGTTTATTTTTATTGCGTACACTTGCATTTATTGTTGTTTTCAAATTTTTTTACATAAAATATTCATTTTGTTATGCCTCATGTCTTTTTTGTTTACGAGAAAACTGGGAGAGAGAGTTTTGGATCTGAAAAAAAATTTGAACATCCAAAATGGAAATGCACAAAGGCTGAGAGAGATTATTCCATAAAGTATCTGTGATTTTTAAGGATAGGCAAAAAGTGGGTTGTTAAACATCCAACCACTTGAGAATTTTATTTTTTCTACTGCTTGAAATTTTTGGATGATTAGGTCACTTGCATCCTCGACATGTTTCTGGCATGCATGTCCACCACATTTATAGCATGTTAGGATCAGTTAGAAGTCCCTTTCGTAAAAATTCCACCAAGCTAATTATTAGGGGTTGAACTAGTGAATTTCCCAAACATTGATAACAAAACCTTAGAGTTCATTTTTATTGCGTTCACATACATTTATTATAGTTTTCAAATTTTTTTACATAAAATTTTCATTTTGTTATGCCTCATATCTTTTTTGTTTACAAGAAAAATGGGTGCCTGAGTTTTGGATCTGAAAAAAAATTTGAACATCCAAAATGGAAATGCAGAAACGCTGAGAGAGATAATTCCAAAAAGTCTCTATGATTTTTAAGCATAGGCAAAAACTGGGTTTTTAAACATCCAACCACTTGAGAATTTGATTTTTTTTACTCCTTGAAATTTTTAGATCATTAGGTTACTTGCATCTTCAACAAGTTTCTGGCATGCATGTCCACGACATTTAAAGTATGATAGGATCAGTTAGAAGTCCCTTTCCTATAAAATTCTACCAAGCTAATTATTTCGGGTTGTACTTGTGAATTTTCCAAACATGGATAACAAAACCTTTTGGGTTCACTTACATTTATTATAATTTTCAAATTTTTTTACATAAAATTTTCATTTTGTTATGCATCATATCTTTTTTATTTACGAGAAAAATGGGACCGTGAGTTTTGGAGTTGAAAAAAAATGGAACATTCAAAATGGAAATACACAAATGCTGAGAGAGGTAATTCCAAAAAGTATCTGTGATTTTTAAAGATAGGAAAAAAGTGGGTTGTTAAACATCCAACCACTTGAGAATTTGATTTTTTCTACTCCTTGAAATTTTTGGATCATTAGGTCACTTGCATCCTCAACATGTTTCTGGCATGCATGTCCACAACGTTTAAAGCAAGTTAGGATCAGTTAGAAGTCCCTTTCCTATAAACTTCCACCAAGCTTATTATTAGGGGTTGTACCGATGGAAATTCCGAAACATGGATAACAAAACCTTGGAGTTATTTTTTAGTGCGTTCACTTACATTTATTATAGTTTTCTAATTTTTACATAAAATTTTAATTTTTTTTGCCTCATATATTTTTTGTTTACGAGAAAAATGGGAGAGTGAGGTTTGGATATGAAAAAAAAAATTGAACATCCAAAAAGGAAATGCACAAATGCTGAGAGAGATAATTCCAAAAAGTATCTGTGATTTTTAAGGATAGGGAAAAAGTGGGTTGTTAAACATCCAACCACTTGAGAATTTGATTTTTTCTACTCCTTGAAATTTTGGGATCATTAGGTCACTTCCATCCTCAATATGTTTCTAGCAACCATGTCCACCATGTTTAAAGCATGTTAGAATCAGTTATAAGTCCTCTTCCTATAAAATTCCACCAAGCTTATTTTTAGAGGTTGTACTAGTGGAATTTCCCAAGCATAGATAACAAAACCTTGGTGTTCATTTTTAGTGCGTTCACCTACATTTATTATAGTTTTCAAATTTTGTTGCATAAAATTTTCATTTTGTTATGCCACATATCGTTTTTGTTTACGAGAAAAAGGGAGCGTAAATTTTGGATCTGAAAAAAAATTTGAACATCCATAATGGAAATGCAGAAATGCTGAGAGAGATAATTCCAAAAAGTATCTGTGATTTTTAAGGACAGGCAAAAACTGGGTTGTTCAACATCCAACCACTTGAGAATTTGATTTTTTCTACTCCTTGAAATTTTTGGATCATTAGGTCACTTGCATCCTCAACATGTTTATGGGATGCATGTCCACCACGTTTAAAGCATGTTCGGATCAGTGAGAAGTCTTTTTCCTATAAAATTCTAACAAGCATAATATTAGGGGTTGTACGGGTGGAATTTCCCAAACATGGATAACAAAACCTTGGAGATCATTTTTATTTTGTTCACTTACATTTATTACTGTTTTTAAATTATTTTGCATTAAATTTTCATTTTCTTATGCCTCATATCTTTTTTTTTTACTAGAAAATTGGGAGAGAAGTTTTGGATCTAAAAAAAAATTTGAACATCCAAAATGGAAATGCAAAATTGCTGAGAGAGATAATTCCAAGAAGTATCTGTGATTTTTACGGATAGGCAAAAAGTGGGTTGTTAAACAACCAACCACTTGAGAATTTCATTTTTTCTACACCATGAAATTTTTGGATCATTAGGTTACTTGCATCCTCAACATGTTTCTGGCATGCATGTCCACCACATTTAAAGCATGTTAGGATCAGTTAGAAGTCCCTTTCCTACAAAATTCCACCAAGCTTATTATGAGGGGTTGTGCAAGTGGAATTTCCCAAACAGGGATAGCAAAATCTTGGAGTTCATTTTTAGTGCGTTCACTTACATTTATTATAGTTTTCAAATTTTTTTGCTTAAAATTTTAATTTTGTTATGCCTCATATCTTTTTTGTTTACGAGAAAAATGGGAGAGTGAGTTTTGAATATGAAAAAAAATTTGAGCATCCAAAATGGAAATGCAGAAATGCTGAGAGAGATAATTCCAAAAAGTATCTGTGATTTTTAAGGATAGGCAAAAAGTGGGTTGTTAAACATTCAACCACTTGAGAATTTGATTTTTTCTACTCCTTGAAATTTTTGGATCATTAGGTCACTTGAATCCTCAACATATTTCTGGCATGCATGTCCACCACATTTAAAGCATGTTAGGATCAGTTAGAAGTCCCCTTCCTGTAAACTTCCACCAAGCTTATTATTTGGGGGTTGTAATAGTGGAATTTCCCAAACATGGATAAAAAAACCTTGGAGTTCATTTTTAGTACGTTTACTTACATTTATTATAGTTTTCAAATTTTTTTGCATTAAATTTTCATTTTGTTATGCCTCATATCTTTTTTGTTTACAAGAAAAATGGGAGTGGGAGTTTTGGATCGGAAAAAAAATTCGAACATCCAAAATGGAAATGCACAAATTCTGAGAGAGATTATTCCAAAAAGTATATGTGATTTTTAAAGATAGGCAAAAAGTGGGTTGTTAAACATCCAACCACTTGAGAATTTTAATCTCTCTACTCCTTGAGAATTTAATTCACTCTACTCCTTGAAAGTTTTGGATCATTAGGTCACTTGCATCCTCGACATTTTCTGGCATGCATGTCCACCACATTTATAGCATGTTAGGATCAGTTAGAAGTCCCTTACCTAAAAAATTCCACCAAGCTAATTATTAGGGGTTGTACTAATGAATTTCCCAAACATTGATAACAAAACCTTAGAGTTCATTTTTATTGCGTTCACATACATTTATTATATTTTTAAAATTTTTTTACATAAAATTTTCATTTTGTTATGCGTCATATTTTTTTTGTTTAGGAGAAAAATGGGAGCGTGAGTTTTGGATCTGAAAAAAAATTTGAACATCCAAAATGGAAATGCAGAAATGCTGAGAGAGATAATTCCAAAAAGTCTCTGTGATTTTTAAGATAGGCAAAAAGTAGGTTATAAACATCCAACCACTTGAGAATTTGATTTTTTTTACTCCTAGAAATTTTTGGATCATTAGGTCACTTGCATCCTCAACATGTTTCTGGCATGCATGTCCACCACATTTAAAGTATGTTTGGATCAATTAGCAGTCCCTTTCCTATAAAATTCTACCAAGCTAGTAATTACGGGTTGTACTAGTGAATTTTCCAAACATGGATAACAAAACCTTTTGGGTTCACTTACATTTATTATAATTTTCAAATTTT
The DNA here is from genome assembly GCF_029961685.1 of Aristolochia californica. Taxonomy (NCBI): domain Eukaryota; kingdom Viridiplantae; phylum Streptophyta; class Magnoliopsida; order Piperales; family Aristolochiaceae; genus Aristolochia; species Aristolochia californica. The sequence goes on along the minus strand of NW_027181815.1, from coordinate 16,944,854 downwards.
TTTACACAAAATTTTCATTTTGTTATGCCTCATATCATTTTTGTTTACGAGAAAAATGGGAGCATGAGTTTTTGATTTGAAAAAAAATTTGAACATTCAAAATGGAAATGCACAAATGCTGAGAGAGGTAATTCCAAAAAGTAACTGTGATTTATAAGGATAGGAAAAAAGTGGGTTGTTAAGCATCCAACCACTTGAGAATTTGATTTTTTCTACTCGAAATTTTTGGATCATTAGGTCACTTGCATCCTCAACAAGTTTTTGGCATGCGTGTCCGCATCATTTAAAGCAAGTTAGGATCAGTTAGAAGACCCTTTCCTATAAACTTCCACCAAGCTTATTATTAGGGGTTGTACCGGTGGAAATTCCCAAACATGGATAACAAAACCTTGGAATTCATTTTTAGTGCGTTCACTTACATTTATTATAGTTTTCAAATTTTTTTTACATAAAATTTTCATTTTTTTATGCCTCATATCTTTTTTGTTTATGGGAAAAATGTGAGAGTGAGGTTTGGATATGAAAAAAAAATTGAACATCCAAAACGGAAATGCACAAATGCTGAGAGAGATACTTCCAAAAAGTATCTGTGATTTTTATGGGTAGGCAATAAGTGGGTTGTTAAACATCCAACCACTGGAGAATTTGATTTTTTGTACTCCTTGAAATTTTGGGATCATTAGGTCACTTGCATCCTCAACATGTTTCTGGCATACATGTCCACCATGTGTAAAGCATGTTAGAATCAGTTAGAAGTCTCCTTCCTATAAAATTCCACCAAGCTTATTTTTAGGGGTTGTAGTAGTGGAATTTCCCAAACAAGGATAACAAAACCTTGGAATTCATTTTTAGTGCGTTCACCTACATTTATTATAGTTTTCAAATTTTTTTGCATAAAATTTTCTTTTTTTTTATGCCTCATTATCTTTTTTGTTTCGAGAAAAATGGGAGCGTGAGTTTTGGATCTGAAAAAAATTTGAACATCCAAAATGGAAATGCAGAAATGCTGAGAGAGATAATTCCAAAAAGTATCTGTGATTTTTAAGGACAGGCAAAAACTGGGTTGTTAAACATCCAACCACTTGAGAATTTGATTTTTTCTACTCGAAATTTTTGGATCATTAGGTCACTTGTATCCTCAACATGTTTCTGGCATGCATGTCCACCACGTTTAAAGCATGTTAGGATCAGTGAGAAGTCTTTTTACTTTAAAATTCCAACAAGCTTATTATTAGGGGTTGTACTGGTGGAATTTCCCAAACATGGATAACAAAACCGTGGAGTTCATTTTTAGTGCGTTCACTTACATTGATTATAGCTTTCAAATTTATTTGAATAAAATTATCATTTTGTTAAACCTCATATCTTTTTTGTTTACGAGAAAAATGGGAGAGTGAGTATTGGATCAGAAAAAAAATTCGAACATCCAAAATGGAAATGCACAAAAGCTGAGACTGATAATTCCAAAAAGTATTTGTGATTTTTAAGGATAGGCAAAAAGTGGGTTGTTAAACATCCAACCACTTGAGAATTTGATTTTTTCTACTCGTTAAAATTTTATGATCATTATGTCACTTGCATCCTCAACATATTTTTGGCATGCATGTCCACCACATTTAAAGCATGTTAGGATCAGTTAGAAGTCCCTTTCCTATTAAATTCCACCAAGCTTATTATTAGTGGTTGAACGAGTGAAATTTTGCAAACATGGATAAAAAACCTTGGAGTTCATTTTTAGTGCGTTCACTTACATTTATCATAGTTTTCAAATTTATTTGAATAAAATTTTCATTTTGTTATACCTCATATCTTTTTTGTTTACGAGAAAAATGGGAGAGTGAGTTTTGGATCTGAAAAAAAATTTGAAAATCCAAAATGGAAATGCACAAAAGCTGAGAGAGTTTATTCCAAAAAGTATCTGTGACTGTTAAGGATAGGCAAAAAGTGGGTTGTTAAACATCCAACTACTTGAGAATTTGATTTTTTCTACACCTTGAAATTTTTGGGTCATTAGGTCACTTGTATCCTCAACATGTTTTTGGCATGCATGTGCACCACATTTAAAGCATGTTAGGATCAGTTAGAAGTCCCTTTCCTATAAAATTCCACCTAGTCTATTATTAGGGGTTGTACTAGTAGAATTTCCCAAACATGGATAACAAACCCTTGGAGTTCATTTTTATTGCATTCACTTACATTTGTTATTGTTTTCAAATTTTTTAGCAATAAATTTTCATTTTCTTATGCCTCATATGTTTTTTGTTTAAGAGAAAAATGGGAGAGATGTTTTGGATCTGAAAAAAAATTTGAACATCCAAAATGGAAATGCAGAAATGCTGAGAGAGATAATTCCAAAAAGTATCTGTGATTTTTAAGGATAGGAAAAAAGTGGGTTGTTAAACATCCAACCACTTGAGAATTCGATTTTTTCTACTCCTTGAGATTTTTTGATCATTAGGTCACTTGCCTCCTCAACATGTTTCTGGCATGCAAGTCCACAACGTTTAAAGCAAGTTAGGATCAATTAGAAGTCCCTTTCCAATAAACTTCCACCAAGCTTATTATTAGGGGTTGTACCGGTGGAATTTCCCAAACATGGATAACAAAACCTTGGAGTTCATTTTTTGTGCGTTCACTTACATTTATTATAGTTTTCAAAATTTTTTACAAAACATTTTCATTTTTTTATGCCTCATATCTTTTTTGTTTACGAGAAATATGGGAGAGTGAGGTTTGGATATGAAATAAAACTTGAACATCCAAAATGGAAATGCACAAATACTGAGAGAGATAATTCCAAAAAGTATCTGTGATGTTTAAGGATAGGCAAAAAGTGGGTTGTTAAACATCCAACCACTTGAGAATTTGATTTTTTCTACTCCTTGAAATTTTTGGATCATTTGGTCACTTGCATCCTCAACATGTTTCTGGCATGCATGTCCAGCACATTTAAAGCATGTTAGGATCAGTTAGAAGTCTCCTTCCTATAAAATTTCACCAAGTTTATTTTTCGGGGTTGTACTAGTGGAATTTCCCAAACATGGATAACAAAACCTTGCAGTTCATTTTTAGTGCGTTCACTTACCTTTATTATAGTTTTCAAATTTTTTTGCGTAAAATTTTCATTTTTTTATGCCTCATATCTTTTTTGTTTAAAGAAATATGGGAGCGTCAGTTTTGGATCTGAAAAAAAATTTTAACATCCATAATGGAAATGCAGAAATGCTAAGAGAGATAATTCCAAAAAGTATCTGTGATTTTTAAGGACAGGCAAAAACTGGGTTGTTAAACATCCAACCACTAGAAAATTTTATTTTTTCTACTCCTTGAAATTTTTGGATCATTAGGTCACTTGCATCCTCAACATGTTTCTGGCATGCATGTCCACCACGTTTAAAGCATGTTAGGATGAGTTAGAAGTCTCATTCCTATAAAATTCCAACAAGCTTATTATTAGGGGTTCTACTAGTGTAATTTCCCAAACATGGATAACAAAACCTTGGAGTTCATTTTTATTCCGTTCACTTACATTTATTACAGTTTTCAATTCCAAAAGGTATCTGTGATTTTTAAGGACAGGCAAAAAGTGAGTTGTTAAACATCTAACCACTTGAGAATTTGTTTTTTTCTACTCCTTCAAATTTTTTTATCATCAGGTCACTTGCATCCTCAACATGTTTCTGGCATGCATGTCCACCACGTTTAAAGCATATTAGGATCAGTGAGAAGTCTTTTTCCTTTAAAATTCCAACAAGCTTATTATTAGGGCTTGTACTAGTGGAATTTCCCCAACATGGATAACAAAACCTCTGAGTTCGTTTTTAGTGCGTTCACTTACATTTATTATAGTTTACAAATTTATTTGCATAAAATTTTCATTTTGTTATGCCTCATATCTTTTTTGTTTACGAGAAAAATGGTAGAGTGTGTTTTGGATCTGAAATAAAATTTGAACATTCAAAATGGAAATGCACAAATGCTGAGAGAGATAATTCCAAAAAGTATCTGTGACTTTTAAGGATAGGCAAAAAGTGGGTTCTTAAACATCCAACCACTTGCGAATTTGATTTTTTCTACTCCTTAAAATTTTTGGATCATTAGGTCACTTGCATGCTCAACATGTTTCTAGCATGCATGTCCACCACATTTAAAGCATGTTAAGATGAGTTAGAAGTCCATTTCCTATCAAATTCCACCAAGCTTATTATTAGGGGTTGTACTGGTGGAATTTCCCAAACATGGATAGGAAAACCTCGAAGTTCATTTTTAGTGCGTTGACTTACATGTATCATAGTTTTCAAATTTTGTTGCATAAAATTATCATTTTGTTATGCCTCATTACTTTTTTGTTTACGAGAAAAATGGGAGAGTTAGTTTTGGATCTGCAAAAAATTTAAACATCTAAAATGGTAATGCACAAAAGCTGAGATAGATAATTCAAAAAAGTATCTGTGATTTTTAAGGATAGGCCAAAAGTGGGTTGTTAAACATCCAACCACTTGAGAATTTGATTTTTTCTACTCCTTGAAATTTTTGGATTATTTGGTCTCTTGCATTCTCAACATGTTTCTGGGATGCATGTCCACCACATTTAAACCATGTTAGGATCAGTTAGAAGTCCCTTTCCTATAAATATCCACTAAGCTTATTATTAGGGGTTGTACTATTGGAATTTGCCAAACATGGATAACAAAACCTTGGAGTTTATTTTTGGTGCATTCACTAACATTTATTATAGTTTTCCAATTTTTTTGCATTAAATTTTCATTTTGTTAAGCCTCATATCTTTTTTGTTTACGAGAAAAATGGAAGAGTTAGTTTTGTATCTGCAAAAAATTTGAACATCCAAAATGCAAACGTACGACAGCTGAGAGAGATAATTCCAAAAAGTATCTGTGATTTTTAAGGATAGGCAAAAAGTGGGTTGTTAAACATCCAACCACTTGAGAATTTGATTTTTTCTACTCCTTGAAATTTTTGGACCATTAGGTCACTTTAATCCTCAACAAGTTTTTGGCGAGCATGTCCACCACGTTTAAAGCATGTTAGGATCAGTGAGAAGTCTTTTTTTTATAAAATTCCAAAAAGCTTATTATTAGGGGTTGTACTAGTGGAATTTCCCAAACATGGATAAGAACACCTTGGAGTTCATTTTTAGTGCATTCACTTACATTTATTATAGTTTACAAATTTATTTGCATAAAATTTTTATTTTATTATGCCTCATATCTTTTTTGTTTACGAGAAAAATGGGAGAGTGAGTTTTGGATTTGAAATAAAATTTGAACATCCAAAATGAAAATGCACAAATGCTGAGAGAGATAATTTCAAAAAGTATCTGTGACTTTTAAGGATAGGCAAAAAGTGGGTTGTTAAACATCCAACCACCTGAAAATCTGATTTTTTCTACTCCTTGAAATTTTTGGATCACTAGGTCACTTGCATCCTCAACATGTTTCTGGCATGCATGTCAACCACGTTTAAAGCATGTTAGGATCAGTGAGAAGTCTTTTTTTATAAAATTCCAACAAGCTTATTATTAGGGGTTGTACTAGTGGAATTTCCCAAACATAGATAAGAAAACCTTGGAGTTCGTTTTTAGTACGTTTACTTACATTTAATATAGTTTACAAATTTATTTGCTTCAAATTTTCATTTTGTTATGCCTCTTTTCTTTTTTGATTACGAGAAAAATGGGAGAGTGAGTTTTGGATCTGAAAAAAAATTTGAACATCCGAAATGGAAATGCACAAATGCTGAGAGCGATAATTCCAAAACGTATCTGTGATTTTTAAGGATTGGAAAAAAGTGTGTTGTTAAACATCCAACCACTTGAGAATTTTATTTATTCTACACCGTGAAATTTTTGGATGATTAGGTCACTTGCATCCTCAACATGTTTCTGGCATGCATGTCCATCACGTTTAAAGCATGTTAGGATCAGTGAGAAGTCTTTTTTTATAAAATTGCAACAAGCTTATTATTAGGGGTTGTACTAGTGGAATTTCCCAAACATGGATAAGAAAACCTTGGAGTTCGTTTTTAGTGCGTTCACTTACATTTATTATAGTTTACAAATTTATTTGCATGAAATTTTCATTTTGTTATGCCTCATATCTTTTTTGTTTACAAGAAAAATGGGAGAGTGAGTTTTGGATCTGAAAAAAAATTTGAACATCCAAAATGGAAATGCACAACTGCTGAGAGAGATAATTCCAAAAAGTATTTGTGATTTTTAAGGATAGGTAAAAAGTGTATTATTAAACATCCAACCACTTGAGAATTTTATTTTTTCTACGCCTTGAATTTTTTGGATAATTAGGTCACTTGCATCCTCAACATGTTTCTGGCATGCATGTCCACCACATTTAAAGCATGTTAGGATCAGTTAGATGTCCATTTCCTATAAAATTCCACCAAGCTCATTATTAGGGGTTGAATGAGTGAAATTTCCCAAACATGGATAACAAAACCTTGGAGTTCAATTTTATTACGTTCACTTACATTTATTATAGTTTTCAAATTTTTTTGTATAAAATTTTCTTTTTGTTATGCCTCATGTCTTTTTTGTTAACGAGAAAAATGGTAGAGTGTGTTTTCGATGTGAAATAAAATTTGACCATCCAAAATGGAAAAGCACAAATGCTGAGAGAGATAATTCCAAAAAGTATCTGTGCCTTTTAAGGATAGGCAAAAAGTGGGTTGTTAAACATCCAACCACTTGAGAATTTGATTTTTTCTACTCCTTGAAATTTTTGGATCATTAGGTCACTTGCATCCTCAACATGTTTCTGGCATGCATGTCCACCACATTTAAAGTATGTTAGGATCAGTTAGAAGTCCCTTTCCTATAAAATTCCACCAAGCTTATTTTCAGGGGTTGTACTAGTGGAGTTTACCAAACATGGATAACAAAACCTTGGAGTTCATTTTTAGTGCGTTCACTTACATTTATTATAGTTTTCAATTTTTTTTGCATAAAATGGGAGCGTGAGTTTTTTATGCCTCATATCTTTTTTGTTTATGAGAAAAATGGGAGCGTGAGTTTATTTTGTCTCATATCTTTTTTTTTTATGAGAAAAATGGGAGAGTGAGTTTTGGATCTGAAAAAAAATTTAAACATTCTAAACGGAAATGCAGAAATGCTGAGAGAGATAATTCCAAGAAGTATCTATGATTTTTAAGGACAGGCAAAATGTGGTTGTTAAACATCCAACCACTTGCGAATTTGACTTTTTCTACTCTTTGAATTTTTTGGATCATTAGATCACTTGCATCCTCAACATGTTTCTGGCATGCATGTCCACCACATTTAAAGCATGTTAGGATTAGTTAGAAGTCCTTGTGCAATAAAATTCCACCAAACTTATTATTAGGGGTTGAACGAGTGAAATTTTCCAAACATGGATAACAACACCTTGGAGTTCATTTTTAGTGCGTTCACTTACATTTATTATAGTTTTCAAATTTATTTGAATAAAATTATCAATTTGTTATACCTCATATGTTTTTTTTTTACGAGAAAAATGGGAGAGTGAGTTTTGGATCAGAAAAAAAATTTGAACATCCAAAATGGGAATGCAAAAAAGCTGAGAGAGATAATTCAAAAAAGTATCTGTGATTTTAAGGATAGGCAAAAAGTGGGTTGTTAAACATCCAACCACTTGAGAATTTGATTTTTTCTACTCTTTGAAATTATTGGATCATTAGGTCACTTGCATCCTCAACATATTTCTGGCATGCATGTCCATCACATTTAAAGCTTGTTTGGATCAGTTAGAAGTCCCTTTCCTATAAAATTCCACCAAGCTAAATATTATGGGTTGTACTAGTGGAATTTCCCAAACATGGATAAGAAAACCTTGGAGTTCATTTTCAGTGCGTTCACTTACATTTATTATAGTTTTCAAATTTTTTTGCATTAAATTTTCATTTTTTTTATGCCTCGTATCTTTTTTGTTTACGAGAAAAATGGGAGAAAGAGTTTTGGATTTGAAAAAAAATTTGAACATCCAAAATGGAAATGCACAAATGCTGTGAGAGATTATTCCAAAAAGAATCTGTGATTTTTAAGGATAGGCAAAAAGTGGGTTGTTAAACATCCAACCACTTGAGAATTTGATTTTTTCTACTCCATGAAATATTTGGATCATTAGGTTTCTTGCATCCCCAACATGTTTCTGGCATTCATGACCACCACGTTTAAAGCATGTTAGGATCAGTTAGAAGTCCCTTTCCTATAAACTTCCACCAAGCTTATTATTAGGGGTTGTACCGATGGAATTTCCCAAACATGGATCACAAAACCTTGGAGTTCATTTTTAGTGCGTTCACTTACTTTTATTATTATTTTCAAATTTTTTAACATAAAATTTTCCTTTTTTTTATGCCTGATATCTTTTTTGTTTTCGAGAAAAAAGGGAGAGAGGGGTTTGGATATGAAAAAAAAATTGAACATCCAAAATGGAAATGCGCAAATGCTGAGAGAGATAATTCCAAAAAGTATCTGTGATTTTTAAGGATAGGCAAAAACTGGGGTGTTAAACATCCAACCAATTGAGAATTTTATTTTTCCTACTCCAAGAAATTTTTGGATCTTTAGGTCACTTGCATCCTCAACATGTTTCTAGCCTGCATGTCCACCACGTTTAAAACATGTTAGGATCAGTTAGAAGTCCCCTTCCTATAAAATTCTACCAAGCTTATTATTTCGGGTTTTACTAGTGGAATTTCCCAAACATGGATAACAAAACCTTGGAGTTCATTTTTAGTGCGTTCACTTACATTCATTATAGTTTTCAAATTTTTTTTATGCCTCTTTTTTTTTGTTTACGAGAAAAATGGGAGAGAGAGTTTTGGATCTGAAAAGAAATTTGAACATCCAAAATGGAAAAGCACAAATGCAGAGAGAGATTATTCCAAAAAGTATCTGTGATTTTTAAGGATAGGCAAAAAGTGTGTTGCTAAACATCCAAGCACTTGAGAATTTAAATTTTTCTACTCCTTGAAATTTTTGGATCATTAGGTCACTTGCATCCTCGACATGTTTCTGGCAAGCATGTCCACCACATTTAAAGCATGTTTGGATCAATTAGAAGTCCCATTCCTATAAAATCCCACTTAGCTATTTATTAGAGGTTGTTCTAGTGAATTTCACAAACAAGGATAACAAAACCTTAGAGTTTATTTTTATTACGTTCACAAACATTTATTATAGTTTTTAAATTTTTTTACATAAAATTTTCATTTTGTTATGCCTCATACCTTTTTTCTTTACGAGAAAAATCGGAGCATTAGTTTTGGATCTGAAAAAAAATTTGAACATCCAAAATGGAAATGCTGAAATGCTGACAGAGATAATTCCAAAAAGTATCTGTGATTTTTAAGGACAAGCACAAAGTGGGTTGTCAAACATCCAACCACTTGAGAATTTGATTTTTTCTACTCCTTGAAATTTTTGGATCATTAAGTCACTTGCGTCCTCAACATGTTTCTGGCATGCATGTCAACCACATTTAAAGCATGTTAGGATCAGTTAGAAGTCCCTTTCCTATAAAATTCTATCAAGCTAATTATTAGGGGTTTTACTAGTGAATTTCCCAAACATGGATAAAAAAACCTTGAGTTCATTTTTATTGCGTTCACGTGTATTTTTTATAGGTTTATAATTGTTTTACATAAAATTTTCATTTTGTTATGCCTCATATCTTTTTTGTTTACAAGAAAAATGGGAGTGTAAGTTTTGGATCTAAAAAAAAATTTGAACGTCCAAAATGGAAATGCAGAAATGCTGAGAGAGATAATTCCAAAAAGTATCTGTAATTTTGAAGGACAGGCAAAAAGTGGGTTGTTAAACATCTAACCACTTGAGAATTTGATTTTTTCTACTCCTTCAAATTTTTTTATCATTAAGTCACTTGCATCCTCAACATGTTTCTGGCATACATGTCCACCACGTTTAAAGCATATTAGGATCAGTGAGAAGTCTTTTTCCTTTAAAATTCCAACAAGCTTATTATTAGGGATTGTACTAGTGGAATTTCCCAAACATGGATAACAAAACCTTGGAGTTCGTTTTTAGTGCGTTCACTTACATTTATTATAGTTTACAAATTTATTTGCATAAAATTTTCATTTTGTTATGCCTCATATCTTTTTTGTTTACGAGAAAAATGGGAGAGAGAGTTTTGGATCTGAAAAAAATTTGAACATCCAAAATGGAAATGCAGAAATGCTTAGTGAGATAATTCCAAAAAGTATCTGTGATTTTTAAGGATAGGCAAAAAGTGGGTTGTTAAACATCCAACCACTTGATAATTTTATTTTTTCTACTCCTTGAAATTTTTGGATCATTAGGTAACTAGCATCCTCAACATGTTTCTGCATGCATGTCCACCACGTTTAAAGCATGTTATGATAAGTTAGAAGTCCCTTTCGTATAAAATTCCACCAAGCTTATTATTAGGGGTTGTACTAGTGGAATTTCCCAAACATGGATAACGAAATCTTGGAGTTCATTTTTAGTGCGTTCACTTACATTTATTATAGTTTTCAAATTTATTTGAATAAAATTTTCATTTTGTTATACCCATAACTTTTTTGTTTACGAGAAAAATGGGGAGTGAGTTTTGGATCTAAAAAAAAATTGAAAATCCCAAATTGAAATGCACAAAAGTTGAGAGAGATTATTCCAAAAAGTATTTGTGACTTTTAAGGATAGGCAAAAAGTGGGTTGTTAAACATCCAACCACTTGAGAATTTGATTTTTTCTACTCCTTGAAATTTTTGGGTCATTAGATCACTTGCCTCCTCAACATCTATCTGGCATGCATGTCTACCAAATGTAAAGCATGTTAGGATCAGCTAGAAGTCCCTTTCCTATAAAATTTCACCAAGCTTATTAATAGAGGTTGTACTAGTGGAATTTCCCAAACATGGATAACAAAACCTTGGAGTTCATTTTTAGTGCGTTCACTTACATTTATTACAGTTTTCAAATTTTTTTGCATAAAATATTCATTTTTTTTGCCTCATGCCTTTTTTTTTTTTACGAGAAAAATAGAAGAGTGTGTATTGGATCTGAAAAACAATTTGACCATCCAAAATAGAAATGCACAAAAGCTGAGAGAGATAATTCCAAAAATTTTCTGTGACTTTTAAGGATAGGCAAAAAGTGGGTTGTTAAACATTCAACCACTTGAGAATTTGATTTTTTCTACTCCTGGAAATTTTTTGATCATTTCGTCACTTGCATCCTCAACATGTTTCTGGCATGCATGTCCATGACGTATAAAGCATGTTAGGATCAGTTAGAAGTCCCTTCCCTATAAAATTCCACCAAGCTTATTATTAGGTGTTGTACTAGTGGAATTTCCCAAACATGGATAACAAAACCTTGGAGTTCATTTTTATTCCGTTCACTTACATTTATTATTCATTTCAAATTTTTTTGCATAAAATTTTCTTTTTGTTATGCCTCATATCTTTTCTGTTTACGAGAAAAATGGGAGAGTGAGTTTTGGATCTGAAAAAAAATTTGAACATCCAAAATGGAAATGCGCAAATGCATAGAGAGATAATTCCAAAAAGTATCTATGATTTTTAAGGATAGGCAAAAAGTGGGTTGTTCAACATCCAACCATTTTAGAATTTGATTTTTTCTACTCCTTGAAATTTTTTTATCATTAGGTCACTTGCATCCTAAACATATTTCTAGCATGCAAGTCCACCACATTTATAGCATGTTAGGATCAGTTACAAGTCCATTTCCTATAAAATTCCACCAAGCTCATTATTAGTGATTGAACGAGTGAAATTTCCTAAACAAGGATAACAAAACCTTCGAGTTCATTTTTAGTGCGTTCACTTACATTTAATATAGTTTTCAAATTTATTTGAATACAATTTTCATTTTGTTATGCCTCATATCTTTTTTGTATACAAGAAAAATGGGAGTGTAAGTTTTGGATCTGAAAAAAAATTTGAACATCCAAAATGGAAATGCAGAAATGCTGAGAGAGATAATTCCAAAAAGTATCTGTAATTTTGAAGGGCAGGCAAAAAGTGGGTTGTTAAACATCTAACCACTTGAGAATTTGATTTTTTCTACTCCTTCAAATTTTTTTATCATTAGGTCACTTGCATCCTCAACATGTTTCTGGCATGCATGTCCACCACGTTTAAAGCATATTAGGATCAGTGATAAGTCTTTTTCCTTTAAAATTCCAACAAGCTTATTATTAGGGCTTGTACTAGTGGAATTTCCCAAACATGGATAACAAAACCTCTGAGTTCATTTTTAGTTCGTTCACTTACATTTATTATAGTTTACAAATTTATTTGCATAAAATTTTCATTTTGTTATGCCTCATATCTTTTTTGTTTACGAGAAAAATGGTAGAGTGTGTTTTGGATCTGAAATAAGATTTGAACATCCAAAATGTAAATGCACAAATGCTGAGAGAGATAATTCCAAAAAGTATCTGTGACTTTTAAGGATAGGCAAAAAGTGGGTTCTTAAACATCCAACCACTTGAGAATTTGATTTTTTCTACTCCTTAAAATTTTTGGATCATTAGGTCACTTGCATCCTCAACATGTTTCTAGCATGCATGTCCACCACATTTGAAGCATGTTAAGATGAGTTAGAAGTCCATTTCCTATCTAATTCCACCAAGCTTATTATTAGGGGTTGTACTGGTGGAATTTCCCAAACATGGATAGGAAAACCTCGAAGTTCATTTTTAGTGCGTTCACTTACATGTATCATAGTTTTCAAATTTTGTTGCATAAAATTTTCATTTTGTTATGCCTCATGACTTTTTTGTTTACGAGAAAAATGGGAGAGTTAGTTTTGGATCTGCTAAAAATTTAAACATCCAAAATGGTAATGCACAAAAGCTGAGAGAGATAATTCAAAAAAGTATCTGTGATTTTTAAGGATAGGCCAAAAGTGGGTTGTTAAACATCCAACCACTTGAGAATTTGATTTTTTCTACTCCTTGAAATTTTTGGATTATTTTGTCTCTTGCATCCTCAACATGTTTCTGGGATGCATGTCCACCACATTTAAACCATGTTAGGATCAGTTAGAAGTCCCTTTCCTATAAATATCCACTAAGCTTATTATTAGGGGTTGTACTAGTGGAATTTGCCAAACATGGATAACAAAACCTTGGAGTTTATTTTTGGTGCATTCACTAACATTTATTATAGTTTTCCAATTTTTTTGCATTAAATTTTCATTTTGTTAAGCCTCATATCTTTTTTGTTTAAGAGAAAAATGGAAGAGTTAGTTTTGGATCTGCAAAAAATTTGAACATCCAAAATGCAAACGTACGACAGCTGAGAGAGATAATTCCAAAAAGTATCTATGATTTTTAAGGATAGGCAAAAAGTGGGTTGTTAAACATCCAACCACTTGAGAATTTGATTTTTTCTACTCCTTGAAATTTTTGTACCATTAGGTCACTTAAATCCTCAACAAGTTTCTGGCGAGCATGTCCACCACGTTTAAAGCATGTTAGGATCAGTGAGAAGTCTTTTTTTTATAAAATTCCAAAAAGCTTATTATTAGGGGTTGTACTAGTGGAATTTCCCAAACATGGATAAGAACACCTTGGAGTTCATTTTTAGTGCGTTCACTTACATTTATTATAGTTTACAAATTTATTTGCATAAAATTTTTATTTTATTATGCCTCATATCTTTTTTGTTTACGAGAAAAATGGGAGAGTGAGTTTTGGATTTGAAATAAAATTTGAACATCCAAAATGAAAATGCACAAATGCTGAGAGAGATAATTTCAAAAAGTATCTGTGACTTTTAAGGATAGGCAAAAAGTGGGTTGTTAAACATCCAACCACCTGAAAATCTGATTTTTTCTACTCCTTGAAATTTTTGGATCACTAGGTCACTTGCATCCTCAACATGTTTCTGGCATGCATGTCAACCACGTTTAAAGCATGTTAGGATCAGTGAGAAGTCTTTTTTTAGAAAATTCCAACAAGCTTATTATTAGGGGTTGTACTAGTGGAATTTCCCAAACATAGATAAGAAAACCTTGGAGTTCGTTTTTAGTACGTTTACTTACGTTTAATATAGTTTACAAATTTATTTGCTTCAAATTTTCATTTTGTTATGCCTCTTTTCTTTTTTGATTACGAGAAAAGTGGGAGAGAGAGTTTTGGATCTGAAAAAAAATTTGAACATCCGAAATGGAAATGCACAAATGCTGAGAGCGATAATTCCAAAACATATCTGTGATTTTTAAGGATAGGAAAAAAGTGTGTTGTTAAACATCCAACCACTTGAGAATTTTATTTATTCTACACCTTGAAATTTTTGGATGATTAGGTCACTTGCATCCTCAACATGTTTCTGGCATGCATGTCCATCACGTTTAAAGCATGTTAGGATCAGTGAGAAGTCTTTTTTTTATAAAATTGCAACAAGCTTATTATTAGGGGTTGTACTAGTGGAATTTAACCAAACATGGATAAGAAAACCTTGGAGTTCGTTTTTAGTGCGTTCACTTACATTTATTATAGTTTACAAATTTATTTGCATGAAATTTTCATTTTGTTATGCCTCATATCTTTTTTGTTTACAAGAAAAATGGGAGAGTGAGTTTTGGATCTGAAAAAAAATTTGAACATCCAAAATGGAAATGCACAAATGCTGAGAGAGATAATTCCAAAAAGTATCTGTGATTTTTTAGGATAGGCAAAAAGTGTATTATTAAACATCCAACCACTTGAGAATTTTATTTTTGCTACGCCTTGAATTTTTTGGATAATTAGGTCACTTGCATCCTCAACATGTTTCTGGCATGCATGTCCACCACATTTAAAGCATGTTAGGATCAGTGAGAAGTCTTTTTCCTTTAAAATTCCAACAAGCTTATTATTAGGGCTTGTACTAGTGGAATTTCCCAAACATGGATAACAAAACCTTGGAGTTCGTTTTTAGTGCGTTCACTTACATTTATTATAGTTTACAAATTTATTTGCATAAAATTTTCATTTTGTTATGCCTCATATCTTTTTTGTTTACGATAAAAATGGTAGAGTGCGTTTTCGATGTGAAATAAAATTTGACCATCCAAAATGGAAATGCACAAATGCTGAGAGAGATAATTCCAAAAAGTATCTGTGACTTTTAAGGATAGGCAAAAAGTGGGTTGTTAAACATCCAACCACTTGAGAATTTGATTTTTTCTACTCCTTGAAATTTTTGGATCATTAGGTCACTTCCATCCTCAATATGTTTCTGGCATGCATGTCCACCACATTTAAAGTATGTTAGGATCAGTTAGAAGTCCCTTTCCTATAAAATTCCACCAAGCTTATTTTCAGGGGTTGTACTAGTGGAGTTTACCAAACATAGATAACAAAACCTTGGAGTTCATTTTTAGTGCATTCACTTACATTTATTATAGTTTTCAAATTTTTTTGCATAAAATGGGAGCGTGAGTTTTTTATGCCTCATATCTTTTTTGTTTATGAGAAAAATGGGAGCGTGAGTTTGTTTTGTCTATATCTTTTTTGTTTATGAGAAAAATGGGAGAGTGAGTTTTGGATCTGAAAAAAAATTTAAACATTCTAAACGGAAATGCAGAAATGCTGAGAGAGATAATTCCAAGAAGTATCTATGATTTTTAAGGACAGGCAAAATGTGGTTGTTAAACATCCAACCACCTGCGAATTTGACTTTTTCTACTCTTTGAATTTTTTGGATCATTAGGTCACTTGCATCCTCAACATGTTTCTGGCATGCATGTCCGCCACATTTAAAGCAGGTTAGGATTAGTTAGAAGTCCTTGTGAAATAAAATGCCACCAAACTTATTATTAGGGGTTGAACGAGTGAAATTTTCCAAACATGGATAACAACACCTTGGAGTTCATTTTTAGTGTGTTCACTTACATTTATTATAGTTTTCAAATTTATTTCAATAAAATTATCAATTTGTTATACCTCATATGTTTTTTTTTTACGAGAAAAATGGGAGAGTGAGTTTTGGATCAGAAAAAAAATTTAAACATCCAAAATGGGAATGCAAAAAAGCTGAGAGAGATAATTCAAAAAAGTATCTATGATTTTAAGGATAGGCAAAAAGTGGGTTGTTAAACATCCAACCACTTGAGAATTTGATTTTTTCTACTCTTTGAAATTATTGGATCATTAGGTCACTTGCATCCTCAACATATTTCTGGCACGCATGTCCATCACATTTAAAGCTTGTTTGGATAAGTTAGAAGTCCCTTTCCTATAAAATTCCACCAAGCTAAATATTATGGGTTGTACAAGTGGAATTTCCCAAACATGGATAAGAAAACCTTGGAGTTCATTTTCAGTGCGTTCACTTACATTTATTATAGTTTTCAAATTTTTTTGCATTAAATTTTCATTTTTTTTATGCCTCGTATCTTTTTTGTTTACGAGAAAAATGGGAGAAAGAGTTTTGGATTTGAAAAAAAATTTGAACATCCAAAATGGAAATGCACAAATACTGTGAGAGATTATTCCAAAAAGAATCTGTGATTTTTAAGGATAGGCAAAAAGTGGGTTGTTAAACATCCAACCACTTGAGAATTTGATTTTTTCTACTCCATGAAATATTTGGATCATTAGGTTTCTTGCATCCTCAACATGTTTCTGGCATTCATGACCACCGCGTTTAAAGCATGTTAGGATCAGTTAGAAGTCCCTTTCCTATAAACTTCCACCAAGCTTATTATTAAGGGTTGTACCGGTGGAATTTCCCAAACATGGATCACAAAACCTTGGAGTTCATTTTTAGTGCGTTCACTTACTTTTATTATTATTTTCAAATTTTTTAACATAAAATTTTCTTTTTTTTATGCCTGATATCTTTTTTGTTTTCGAGAAAAAAGGGAGAGAGAGGTTTGGATATGAAAAAAAAATTGAACATCCAATATGGAAATGCACAAATGCTCAGAGAGATAATTCCAAAAAGTATCTGTGATTTTTAAGGATAGGCAAAAACTGGGGTGTTAAACATCCAACCAATTGAGAATTTTATTTTTCCTACTCCAAGAAATTTTTGGATCTTTAGGTCACTTGCATCCTCAACATGTTTCTGGCCTGCATGTCCACCACGTTTAAAACATGTTAGGATCAGTTAGAAGTCCCCTTCCTATAAAATTCTACCAAGCTTATTATTTCGGGTTTTACTAGTGGAATTTCCCAAACATGGATAACAAAACCTTGGAGTTCATTTTTAGTGCGTTCACTTACATTCATTATAGTTTTCAAATTTTTTTTATGCCTCTTATTTTTTTTGTTTACGAGAAAAATGGGAGAGAGAGTTTTGGATCTGAAAAGAAATTTGAACATCCAAAATGGAAAAGCACAAATGCAGAGAGAGATTATTCCAAAAAGTATCTGTGATTTTTAAGGATAGGCAAAAAGTGTGTTGCTAAACATCCAAGCACTTGAGAATTTAAATTTTTCTACTCCTTGAAATTTTTGGATCATTAGGTCAGTTGCATCCTCGACATGTTTCTGGCATGCATGTCCACCACATTTAAAGCATGTTTGGATCAATTAGAAGTCCCATTCCTATAAAATCCCACTTAGCTATTTATTAGGGGTTGTTCTAGTGAATTTCACAAACAAGGATAACAAAACCTTAGAGTTTATTTTTATTGCGTTCACATACATTTATTATATTTTTTAAATTTTTTTACATAAAATTTTCATTTTGTTATGCCTCATATCTTTTTTCTTTACAAGAAAAATCGGAGCATTAGTTTTGGATCTGAAAAAAAATTTGAACATCCAAAATGGAAATGCTGAAATGCTGAGAGAGATAATTCCAAAAAGTATCTGTGATTTTTAAGGACAAGCACAAAGTGGGTTGTCAAACATCCAACCACTTGAGAATTTGATTTTTTCTAGTCCTTGAAATTTTTGGATCATTAGGTCACTTGCGTCCTCAACATGTTTCTGGCATGCATGTCAACCACATTTAAAGCATGTTAGGATCAGTTAGAAATCCCTTTCCTATAAAATTCTACCAAGCTAATTATTAGGGGTTTTACTAGTGAATTTCCCAAACATGGATAAAAAAACCTTGAGTTCATTTTTATTGCGTTCACGTGTATTTTTTATAGGTTTAGAATTGTTTTACATAAAATTTTCATTTTGTTATGCCTCATATCTTTTTTGTTTACAAGAAAAATGGGAGTGTAAGTTTTGGATCTGAAAAAAAATTTGAACATCCAAAATGGAAATGCAGAAATGCTGAGAGAGATAATTCCAAAAAGTATCTGTAATTTTGAAGGACAGGCAAAAAGTGGGTTGTTAAACATCTAACCACTTGAGAATTTGATTTTTTCTACTCCTTCAAATTTTTTTATCATTAGGTCACTTGCATCCTCAACATGTTTCTGGCATGCATGTCCACCACGTTTAAAGCATCTTAGGATCAGTGAGAAGTCTTTTTCCTTTAAAATTCCAACAAGCTTATTATTACGGCTTGTACTAGTGGAATTTCCCAAACATGGATAACAAAACCTTGGAGTTCGTTTTTAGTGCGTTCACTTATATTTATTATAGTTTACAAATTTATTTGCATAAAATTTTCATTTTGTTATGCCTCATATCTTTTTTGTTTACGAGAAAAATGGGAGAGAGAGTTTTGGATCTGAAAAACATTTGAACATCCAAAATGGAAATGCACAAATGCTGAGTGAGATAATTCCAAAAAGTATCTGTGATTTTTAAGGATAGGCAAAAAGTGGGTTGTTAAACATCCAACCACTTGATAATTTTATTTTTTCTACTCCTTGAAATTTTTGGATCAATAGGTAACTAGCATCCTCAACATGTTTCTGCATGCATGTCCACCACGTTTAAAGCATGTTATGATAAGTTAGAAGTCCCTTTCGTATAAAATTCCACCAAGCTTATTATTAGGGGTTGTACTAGTGGAATTTCCCAAACATGGATAACGAAATCATGGAGTTCATTTTTAGTGTGTTCACTCACATTTATTATAGTTTTCAAATTTATTTGAATAAAATTTTCATTTTGTTATACCCATAACTTTTTTGTTTACGAGAAAAATGGGGAGTGAGTTTTGGATCTTAAAAAAAATTGAAAATCCCAAATTGAAATGCACAAAAGTTGAGAGAGATTATTCCAAAAAGTATTTGTGACTTTTAAGGATAGGTAAAAAGTGGGTTGTTAAACATCCAACCACTTGAGAATTTGATTTTTTCTACTCCTTGAAATTTTTGGGTCATTAGATCACTTGCCTCCTCAACATCTATCTGGCATGCATGTATACCAAATTTAAAGCATGTTAGGATCTGCTAGAAGTCCCTTTCCTATAAAATTTCACCAAGCTTATTAATAGAGCTTGTACTAGTGGAATTTCCCAAACATGGATAACAAAACCTTGGAGTTCATTTTTAGTGCGTTCACTTACATTTATTACAGTTTTCAAATTTTTTTGCATAAAATATTCATTTTTTTATGCCTCATGTCTTTTTTTTTTTACGAGAAAAATAGAAGAGTGTGTATTGGATCTGAAAAACAATTTGAACATCCAAAATAGAAATGCACAAAAGCTGAGAGAGATAATTCCAAAAATTATCTGTCACTTTTAAGGATAGGCAAAAAGTGGGTAGTTAAACATTCAACCACTTGAGAATTTGATTTTTTCTACTCCTGGAAATTTTTTGATCATTTTGTCACTTGCATCCTCAACATGTTTCTGGCATGCATGTCCACGACGTATAAAGCATGTTAGGATCTGTTAGAAGTCCCTTTCCTATAAAATTCCACCAAGCTTATTATTAGGTGTTGTACTATTGGAATTTCCCAAACATGGATAACAAAACCTTGGAGTTCATTTTTATTCCGTTCACTTGCATTTATTATTCATTTCAATTTTTTTTGCATAAAATTTTCTTTTTGTTATGCCTCATATCTTTTCTGTTTACGAGAAAAATGGGAGAGTGAGTTTTGGATCCGAAAAAAAATTTGAACATCCAAAATGGAAATGCACAAATGCATAGAGAGATAATTCCAAAAAGTATCTATGATTTTTAAGGATAGGCAAAAAGTGGGTTGTTCAACATCCAACCATTTTAGAATTTGATTTTTTCTACTCCTTGAAATTTTTGTATCATTAGGTCACTTGCATCCTAAACATATTTCTGGCATGCAAGTCCACCACAGTTATAGCATGTTAGGATCAGTTACAAGTCCATTTCCTATAAAATTCCACCATGCTCATTATTAGTGGTTGAACGAGTGAAATTTCCTAAACAAGGATAACAAAACCTTGGAGTTCATTTTTAGTGCGTTCACTTACATTTAATATAGTTTTCAAATTTATTTGAATACAATTTTCATTTTGTTATACCTCAAATCTTTTTTTGTTTACGAGAAAAATGGGAGAGTGAGTTTTGGATCTGAAAAAAAATTTGAACATCCAAAATGGAAATGCAGAAATGCTGAGAGAGATAATTCCAAAAAGTATCTGTAATTTTGAAGGACACGCAAAAAGTGGGTTGTTAAACATCTAACCACTTGAGAATTTGATTTTTTCTACTCCTTCAAATTTTTTTATCATTAGGTCACTTGCATCCTCAACATGTTTCTGGCATGCATGTCCACCACGTTTAAAGCATATTAGGATCAGTGAGAAGTCTTTTTCCTTTAAAATTCCAACAAGCTTATTATTAGGGCTTGTACTAGTGGAATTTCCCAAACATGGATAACAAAACCTTGGAGTTCGTTTTTAGTGCGTTCACTTACATTTATTATAGTTTAAAAATTTATTTGCATAAAATTTTCATTTTGTTATGCCTCATATCTTTTTTGTTTACGAGAAAAATGGTAGAGTGTGCTTTGGATCTGAAATAAAATTTGAACATCCAAAATGGAAATGCACAAATGCTGAGAGAGATAATTCCAAAAAGTATCTATGACTTTTAAGGATAGGCAAAAAGTGGGTTCTTAAACATCCAACCACTTGAGAATTTGATTTTTTCTACTCCTTAAAATTTTTGGATCATTAGGTCACTTGCATCCTCAACATGTTTCTAGCATGCATGTCCACCACATTTAAAGCATGTTAAGATGAGTTAGAGTCCATTTCCTATCAAATTCCACCAAGCTTATTATTGGGGGTTGTACTGGTGGAATTTCCCAAACATGGATAGGAAAACCTCGAAGTTCATTTTTAGTGCGTTCACTTACATGTATCATAGTTTTCAAATTTTGTTGCATAAAATTTTCATTTTGTTATGCCTCATTACTTTTTTGTTTACGAGAAAAATGGGAGAGTTAGTTTTGGATCTGCTAAAAATTTAAACATCCAAAATGGTAATGCACAAAAGCTGAGAGAGATAATTCAAAAAAGTATCTGTGATTTTTAAGGATAGGCCAAAAGTGGGTTGATAAACATCCAACCACTTGAGAATTTGATTTTTTCTACTCCTTGAAATTTTTGGATTATTTGGTCTCTTGCATCCTCAACATGTTTCTGGGATGCATGTCCACCACATTTAAACCATGTTCAGATCAGTTAGAAGTCCCTTTCCTATAAATATCCACTAAGCTTATTATTAGGGGTTGTACTAGTGGAATTTGCCAAACATGGATAACAAAACCTTGGAGTTTATTTTTGGTGCATTCACTAACATTTATTATAGTTTTCCAATTTATTTGCATTAAATTTTCATTTTGTTAAGCCTCATATCTTTTTTGTTGACGAGAAAAATTGAAGAGTTAGTTTTGGATCTGCAAAAAATTTGAACATCCAAAATGCAAACGTACGACAGCTGAGAGAGATAATTCCAAAAAGTATATGTGATTTTTAAGGATAGGCAAAAAGTGGGTTGTTAAACATCCAACCACTTGAGAATTTGATTTTTTCTACTCCTTGAAATTTTTGGACCATTAGGTCACTTAAATCCTCAACAAGTTTCTGGCGAGCATGTCCACCACGTTTAAAGCATGTTAGGATCAGTGAGAAGTCTTTTTTTTTATAAAATTCCAAAAAGCTTATTATTAGGGGTTGTACTAGTGGAATTTCCCAAACATGGATAAGAACACCTTGGAGTTCATTTTTAGTGCGTTCACTTACATTTATTATAGTTTACAAATTTATTTGCATAAAATTTTTATTTTATTATGCCTCATATCTTTTTTGTTTACGAGAAAAATGGGAGAGTGAGTTTTGGATTTGAAATAAAATTTGAACATCCAAAATGAAAATGCACAAATGCTGAGAGAGATAATTTCAAAAAGTATCTGTGACTTTTAAGGATAGGCAAAAAGTGGGTTGTTAAACATCCAACCACCTGAAAATTTGATTATTTCTACTCCTTGAAATTTTTGGATCACTAGGTCACTTGCATCCTCAACATGTTTCTGGCATGCATGTCAACCACGTTTAAAGCATGTTAGGATCAGTGAGAAGTCTTTTTTTATAAAATTCCAACAAGCTTATTATTAGGGGTTGTTCTAGTGGAATTTCCCAAACATAGATAAGAAAACCTTGGAGTTCTTTTTTAGTACGTTTACTTACATTAAATATAGTTTACAAATTTATTTGCTTCAAATTTTCATTTTGTTATGCCTCTTTTCTTTTTTGATTACGAGAAAAATGGGAGAGTGAGTTTTGGATCTGAAAAAAAATTTGAACATCCGAAATGGAAATGCACAAATGCTGAGAGCGATAATTCCAAAACGTATCTGTGATTTTTAAGGATAGGAAAAAAGTGTGTTTTTAAACATCCAACCACTTGAGAATTTTATTTATTCTACACCTTGAAATTTTTGGATGATTAGGTCACTTGCATCCTCAACATGTTTCTGGCATGCATGTCCATCACGTTTAAAGCATGTTAGGATCAGTGAGAAGTCTTTTTTTTATAAAATTGCAACAAGCTTATTATTAGGGGTTGTACTAGTGGAACTTCCCAAACATGGATAAGGAAACCTTGGAGTTCGTTTTTAGTGCGTTCACTTACATTTATTATAGTTTACAAATTTATTTGCATGAAATTTTCATTTTGTTATGCCTCATATCTTTTTTGTTTACAAGAAAAATGGGAGAGTGAGTTTTGGATCTGAAAAAAAATTTGAACATCCAAAATGGAAATGCACAAATGCTGAGAGAGATAATTCCAAAAAGTATCTGTGATTTTTAAGGATAGGCAAAATGTGTATTATTAAACATCCAACCACTTGAGAATTTTATTTTTTCTACGCCTTGAATTTTTTGGATAATTAGGTCACTTGCATCCTCAACATGTTTCTGGCATGCATGTCCACCACATTTAAAGCATGTTAGGATCCGTGAGAAGTCTTTTTCCTTTAAAATTCCAACAAGCTTATTATTAGGGCTTGTACTAGTGGAATTTCCCAAACATGGATAACAAAACCTTGGAGTTCATTTTTAGTGTGTTCACTTACATTTATTATAGTTTACAAATTTATTTGCATAAAATTTTCATTTTGTTATGCCTCATATCTTTTTTGTTTACGAGAAAAATGGTAGAGTGTGTTTTCGATGTGAAATAAAATTTGACCATCCAAAATGGAAATGCACAAATGCTGTGAGAGATAATTCCAAAAAGTATCTGTGACTTTTAAGGATAGGCAAAAAGTGGGTTGTTAAACATCCAACCACTTGAGAATTTGATTTTTTCTACTCCTTGAAATTTTTGGATCATTAGGTCACTTGCATCCTCAACATGTTTCTGGCATGCATGTCCACCACATTTAAAGTATGTTAGGATCAGTTAGAAGTCCCTTTCCTATAAAATTCCACCAAGCTTATTTTCAGGGGTTGTACTAGTGGAGTTTACCAAACATGGATAACAAAACCTTGGAGTTCATTTTTAGTGCATTCACTTACATTTATTATAGTTTTCAAATTTTTTTGCATAAAATGGGAGCGTGAGTTTTTTATGCCTCATATCTTTTTTGTTTATGAGAAAAATGGGAGCGTGAGTTTATTTTGTCTCATATCTTTTTTGTTTATGAGAAATATGGGATTGTGAGTTTTGGATCTGAAAAAAAATTTAAACATTCTAAACGGAAATGCAGAAATGCTGAGAGAGATAATTCCAAGAAGTATCTATGATTTTTAAGGACAGGCAAAATGTGGTTGTTAAACATCCAACCAGTTGCGAATTTGACTTTTTCAACTCTTTGAATTTTTTGGATCATTAGGTCACTTGCATCCTCAACATGTTTCTTGCATGCATGTCCGCCACATTTAAAGCATGTTAGGATTAGTTAGAAGTCCTTGTGCAATAAAATTCCACCAAACTTATTATTAGGGGTTGAACGAGTGAAATTTTCCAAACATGGATAACAACACCTTGGAGTTCATTTTTAGTGCGTTCACTTACATTTATTATAGTTTTCAAATTTATTTGAATAAAATTATCAATTTGTTATACCTCATATGTTTTTTTTTTACGAGAAAAATGGGAGAGTGAGTTTTGGATCAGAAAAAAAATTTAAACATCCAAAATGGGAATGCAAAAAATCTGAGAGAGATAATTCAGAAAAGTATCTGTGATTTTAAGGATAGGCAAAAAGTGGGTTGTTAAACATCCAACCACTTGAGAATTTGATTTTTTCTACTCTTTGAAATTATTGGATCATTAGGTCACTTGCATCCTCAACATATTTCTGGCATGCATGTCCATCACATTTAAAGCTTGTTTGGATCAGTTAGAAGTCCCTTTCCTATAAAATTCCACCAAGCTAAATATTATGGGTTGTACAAGTGGAATTTCCCAAACATGGATAAGAAAACCTTGGAGTTCATTTTCAGTGCGTTCACTTACATTTACTATAGTTTTCAAATTTTTTTGCATTAAATTTTCATTTTTTTTATGCCTCATATCTTTTTTGTTTACGAGAAAAATGGGAGAAAGAGTTTTGGATCTGAAAAAAAATTTGAACATCCAAAATGGAAATGCACAAATGCTGTGAGAGATTATTCCAAAAAGAATCTGTGATTTTTAAGGATAGGCAAAAAGTGGGTTGTTAAACATCCAAGCACTTGAGAATTTGATTTTTTCTACTCCATGAAATTTTTGGATCATTAGGTTTCTTGCATCCTCAACATGTTTCTGGCATTCATGACCACCACGTTTAAAGCATGTTAGGATCAGTTAGAAGTCCCTTTCCTATAAACTTCCACCAAGCTTATTATTAGGGGTTGTACCGGTGGAATTTCCCAAACATGGATCACAAAACCTTGGAGTTCAATTTTAGTCCGTTCACTTACTTTTATTATTATTTTCAAATTTTTTAACATAAAATTTTCCTTTTTTTTATGCCTGATATCTTTTTTGTTTTCAAGAAAAAAGGGAGAGAGAGGTTTGGATATGAAAAAAAAATTGGACATCCAATATGGAAATGCACAAATGCTCAGAGAGATAATTCCAAAAAGTATCTGTGATTTTTAAGGATAGGCAAAAACTGGGGTGTTAAACATCCAACCAATTGAGAATTTTATTTTTCCTACTCCAAGAAATTTTTGGATCTTTAGGTCACTTGCATCCTCAACATGTTTCTGGCCTGCATGTCCACCACGTTTAAAACATGTTAGGATCAGTTAGAAGTCCCCTTCCTATAAAATTCTACCAAGCTTATTATTTCGGGTTTTACTAGTGGAATTTCCCAAACATGGATAACAAAACCTTGGAGTTCATTTTTAGTGTGTTCACTTACATTCATTAAAGTTTTCAAATTTTTTTTATGCCTCTTATTTTTTTTGTTTACGAGAAAAATGGGAGAGAGAGTTTTGGATCTGAAAAGAAATTTGAACATCCAAAATGGAAAAGCACAAATGCAGAGAGAGATTATTCCAAAAAGTATCTGTGATTTTTAAGGATAGGCAAAAAGTGTGTTGCTAAACATCCAAGCACTTGAGAATTTAAATTTTTCTACTCCTTGAAATTTTTGGATCATTAGGTCACTTGCATCCTCGACATGTTTCTGGCATGCATGTCCACCACATTTAAAGCATGTTTGGATCAATTAGAAGTCCCATTCCTATAAAATCCCACTTAGCTATTTATTAGGGGTTGTTCTAGTGAATTTCACAAACAAGGATAACAAAACCTTAGAGTTTATTTTTATTGCGTTCACATCCATTTATTATAGTTTTTAAATTTTTTTACATAAAATTTTCATTTTGTTATGCCTCATATCTTTTTTCTTTACGAGAAAAATTGGAGCATTAGTTTTGGATCTGAAAAAAAATTTGAACATCCAAAATGGAAATGCTGAAATGCTGAGAGAGATAATTCCAAAAAGTATCTGTGATTTTTAAGGACAAGCACAAAGTGGGTTGTCAAACATCCAACCACTTGAGAATTTGATTTTTTCTACTCCTTGAAATTTTTGGATCATTAGGTCACTTGCGTCCTCAACATGTTTCTGGCATGCATGTCAACCACATTTAAAGCATGTTAGGATCAGTTAGAAGTCCCTTTCCTATAAAATTCTACCAAGCTAATTATTAGGGGTTTTACTAGTGAATTTCCCAACCATGGATAAAAAAACCTTGAGTTCATTTTTATTGCGTTCACGTGTATTTTTTATAGGTTTAGAATTGTTTTACATAAAATTTTCATTTTGTTATGCCTCATATCTTTTTTGTTTACAAGAAAAATGGGAGTGTAAGTTTTGGATCTGAAAAAAAATTTGAACATCCAAAATGGAAATGCAGAAATGCTGAGAGATATAATTCCAAAAAGTATCTGTAATTTTGAAGGACAGGCAAAAAGTGGGTTGTTAAACATCTAATCACTTGAGAATTTGATTTTTTCTACTCCTTCAAATTTTTTTATCATTAGGTCACTTGCATCCTCAACATGTTTCTGGCATGCATGTCCACCACGTTTAAAGCATATTAGGATCAGTGAGAAGTCTTTTTCCTTTAAAATTCCAACAAGCTTATTATTACGGCTTGTACTAGTGGAATTTCCCAAACATGGATAACAAAACCTTGGAGTTCGTTTTTAGTGCGTTCACTTACATTTATTATAGTTTACAAATTTATTTGCATAAAATTTTCATTTTGTTATGCCTCATATCTTTTTTGTTTACGAGAAAAATGGGAGAGAGAGTTTTGGATCTGAAAAAGATTTGAACATCCAAAATGGAAATGCACAAATGCTCAGTGAGATAATTCCAAAAAGTATGTGTGATTTTTAAGGATAGGAAAAAAGTGGGTTGTTAAACATCCAACCACTTGATAATTTTATTTTTTCTACTCCTTGAAATTTTTGGATCATTAGGTAACTAGCATCCTCAACATGTTTCTGCATGCATGTCCACCACGTTTAAAGCATGTTATGATAAGTTAGAAGTCCCTTTCGTATAAAATTCCACCAAGCTTATTATTAGGGGTTGTACTAGTGGAATTTCCCAAACATGGATAACGAAATCTTGGAGTTCATTTTTAGTGCGTTCACTTACATTTATTATAGTTTTCAAATTTATTTGAATAAAATTTTCATTTTGTTATACCCATAAATTTTTTGTTTACGAGAAAAATGGGGAGTGAGTTTTGGATCTAAAACAAAAATTGAAAATCCCAAATTGAAATGCAAAAAAGTTGAGAGAGATTATTCCAAAAAGTATTTGTGACTTTTAAGGATAGGCAAAAAGTGGGTTGTTAAACATCCAACCACTTGAGAATTTGATATTTTCTACTCCTTGAAATTTTTGGGTCATTAGATCACTTGCCTCCTCAACATCTATCTGGCATGCATGTCTACCAAATTTAAAGCATGTTAGGATCAGCTAGAAGTCCCTTTCCTATAAAATTTCACCAAGCTTAGTAATAGAGGTTGTACTAGTGGAATTTCCCAAACATGGATAACAAAACCTTGGAGTTCATTTTTAGTGCGTTCACTTACATTTATTACAGTTTTCAAATTTTTTTGCATAAAATATTCATTTTTTTATGCCTCATGTCTTTTTTTTTTTTACGAGAAAAATAGAAGAGTGTGTATTGGATCTGAAAAACAATTTGAACATCCAAAATAGAAATGCACAAAAGCTAAGAGAGATAATTCCAAAAATTATCTGTGACTTTTAAGGATAGGCAAAAAGTGGGTTGTTAAACATTCAACCACTTGAGAATTTGATTTTTTCTACTCCTGGAAATTTTTTGATCATTTCGTCACTTGCATCCTCAACATGTTTCTGGCATGCATGTCCACGACGTATAAAGCATGTTAGGATCAGTTAGAAGTCCCTTTCCTATAAAATTCCACCAAGCTTATTATTAGGTGTTGTACTAGTGGAATTTCCAAAACATGGATAACAAAACCTTGGAGTTCATTTTTATTCCGTTCACTTACATTTATTATTCATTTCAAATTTTTTTGCATAAATTTTTCTTTTTGTTATGCCTCATATCGTTTCTGTTTACGAGAAAAATGGGAGAGTGAGTTTTGGATCTGAAAAAAAATTTGAACATCCAAAATGGAAATGCACAAATGCATAGAGAGATAATTCCAAAAAGTATCTATGATTTTTAAGGATAGGCAAAAAGTGGGTTGTTCAACATCCAACCATTTTAGAATTTGATTTTTTCTACTCGAAATTTTTGTATCATTAGTTCACTTGCATCCTAAACATATTTCTGGCATGCAAGTCCACCACATTTATAGCATGTTAGGATCAGTTACAAGTCCATTTCCTATAAAATTCCACCAAGCTCATTATTAGTGGTTGAACGAGTAAAATTTCCTAAACAAGGATAACAAAACCTTGGAGTTCATTTTTAGTGCGTTCACTTACATTTAATATAGTTTTCAAATTTATTTGAATACAATTTTCATTTTGTTATACCTCAAATCTTTCTTTGTTTACGAGAAAAATGGGAGAGTGAGTTTTGGATCTGAAAAAAAATTTGAACATCCAAAATGGAAATGCACAAATGCTGAGAGAGATAATTCCAAAAAGTATCTGTAATTTTGAAGGACAGGCAAAAAGTGGGTTGTTAAACATCTAACCACTTGAGAATTTCATTTTTTCTACTCCTTCAAATTTTTTTATCATTAGGTCACTTGCATCCTCAACATGTTTCTGGCATGCATGTCCACCACGTTTAAAGCATATTAGGATCAGTGATAAGTCTTTTTCCTTTAAAATTCCAACAAGCTTATTATTAGGGCTTGTACTAGTGGAATTTCCCAAACATGGATAACAAAACCTTGGAGTTCGTTTTTAGTGCGTTCACTTACATTTATTATAGTTTACAAATTTATATGCATAAAATTTTCATTTTGTTATGCCTCATATCTTTTTTGTTTACGAGAAAAATGGTAGAGTGTGTTTTGGATCTGAAATAAAATTTGAACATCCAAAATGGAAATGCACAAATGCTGAGAGAGATAATTCCAAAAAGTATCTGTGACTTTTAAGGATAGGCAAAAAGTGGGTTCTTAAACATCCAACCACTTGCGAATTTGATTTTTTCTACTCAAAATTTTTGGATCATTAGGTCACTTGCATCCTCAACATGTTTCTAGCATGCATGTCCACCACATTTAAAGCATGTTAAGATGAGTTCGAAGTCCATTTCCTATCAAATTCCACCAAGCTTATTATTAGGGGTTGTACTGGTGGAATTTCCCAAACATGGATAGGAAAACCTCGAAGTTCATTTTTAGTGCGTTCACTTACATGTATCATAGTTTTCAAATTTTGTTGCATAAAATTTTCATTTTGTTATGCCTCATTACTTTTTTGTTTACGAGAAAAATGGGAGAGTTAGTTTTGGATCTGCTAAAACTTTAAACATCCAAAATGGTAATGCACAAAAGCTGAGAGAGATAATTCAAAAAAGTATCTGTGATTTTTAAGGATAGGCCAAAAGTGGGTTGTTAAACATCCAACCACTTGAGAATTTGATTTTTTCTACTCGTTGAAATTTTTGGATTATTTGGTCTCTTGCATCCTCAACATGTTTCTGGGATGCATGTCCACCACATTTAAACCATGTTAGGATCAGTTAGAAGTCCCTTTCCTATAAATATCCACTAAGCTTATTATTAGGGGTTGTACTAGTGGAATTTGCCAAACATGGATAACAAAACCTTGGAGTTTATTTTTGGTGCATTCACTAACATTTATTATAGTTTTCCAATTTTTTTGCATTAAATTTTCATTTTGTTAAGCCTCATATCTTTTTTGTTTACGAGAAAAATTGAACAGTTAGTTTTGGATCTGCAAAAAATTTGAACATCCAAAATGCAAACGTACGACAGCTGAGAGAGATAATTCCAAAAAGTATCTGTGATTTTTAAGGATAGGCAAAAAGTGGGTTGTTAAACATCCAACCACTTGAGAATTTGATTTTTTCTACTCCTTGAAATTTTTGGACCATTAGGTCACTTAAATCCTCAACAAGTTTCTGGCGAGCATGTCCACCACGTTTAAAGCATGTTAGGATCAGTGAGAAGTCTTTTTTTTATAAAATTCCAAAAAGCTTATTATTAGGGGTTGTACTAGTGGAATTTCCCAA
This sequence comes from Aristolochia californica, assembly GCF_029961685.1. Lineage (NCBI taxonomy): Eukaryota > Viridiplantae > Streptophyta > Magnoliopsida > Piperales > Aristolochiaceae > Aristolochia > Aristolochia californica. The sequence continues at coordinate 16,914,296 of NW_027181815.1, read as the reverse complement.
ACATGGATAAGAACACCTTGGAGTTCATTTTTAGTGCGTTCACTTACATTTATTATAGTTTACAAATTTATTTGCATAAAATTTTTATTTTATTATGCCTCATATATTTTTTGTTTACGAGAAAAATGGGAGAGTGAGTTTTGGATTTGAAATAAAATTTGAACATCCAAAATGAAAATGCACAAATGCTGAGAGAGATAATTTCAAAAAGTATCTGTGACTTTTAAGGATAGGCAAAAAGTGGGTTGTTAAACATCCAACCACCTGAAAATTTGATTTTTTCTACTCCTTGAAATTTTTGGATCACTAGGTCACTTGCATCCTCAACATGTTTCTGGCATGCATGTCAACCACGTTTAAAGCATGTTAGGATCAGTGAGAAGTCTTTTTTTATAAAATTCCAACAAGCTTATTATTAGCGGTTGTACTAGTGGAATTTCCCAAACATAGATAAGAAAACCTTGGAGTTCGTTTTTAGTACGTTTACTTACATTTAATATAGTTTACAAATTTATTTGCTTCAAATTTTCATTTTGTTATGCCTCTTTTCTTTTTTGATTACGAGAAAAATGGGAGAGTGAGTTTTGGATCTGAAAAAAAATTTGAACATCCGAAATGGAAATGCACAAATGCTGAGAGCGATAATTCCAAAACGTATCTGTGATTTTTAAGGATAGGAAAAAAGTGTGTTGTTAAACATCCAACCACTTGAGAATTTTATTTATTCTACACCTTGAAATTTTTGGATGATTAGGTCACTTGCATCCTCAACATGTTTCTGGCATGCATGTCCATCAGGTTTAAAGCATGTTAGGATCAGTGAGAAGTCTTTGTTTTGTAAAATTGCAACAAGCTTATTATTAGGGGTTGTACAAGTGGAATTTCCCAAACATGGATAAGAAAACCTTGGAGTTCATTTTTAGTGCGTTCACTTACATTTATTATAGTTTACAAATTTATTTGCATGAAATTTTCATTTTTTTAAGCCTCATATCTTTTTTGTTTACAAGAAAAATGGGAGAGTGAGTTTTGGATCTGAAAAAAAATTTGAACATCCAAAATGGAAATGCACAAATGCTGCGAGAGATAATTCCAAAAAGTATCTGTGATTTTTAAGGATAGGCAAAAAGTGTATTATTAAACATCCAACCACTTGAGAATTTTATTTTTTCTACGCCTTGAATTTTTTGGATAATTAGGTCACTTGCATCCTCAACATGTTTCTGGCATGCATGTCCACCACATTTAAAGCATGTTAGGATCAATTAGATGTCCATTTCCTATAAAATTCCACCAAGCTCATTATTAGGGGTTGAACGAGTGGAATTTCCCAAACATGGATAACAAAAGCTTGGAGTTCAATTTTATTGCGTTCACTTACATTTATTATAGTTTTCAAATTTTTTTGTATAAAATTTTCTTTTTGTTATGCCTCATGTCTTTTTTGTTTACGATAAAAATGGTAGAGTGTGTTTTTGATGTGAAATAAAATTTGACCATCCAAAATGGAAATGCACAAATGCTGAGAGAGATAATTCCAAAAAGTATCTGTGACTTTTAAGGATAGGCAAAAAGTGGGGTGTTAAACATCCAACCACTTGAGAATTTGATTTTTTCTACTCCTTGAAATTTTTGGATCATTATGTCACTTGGATCCTCAACATGTTTCTGGCATGCATGTCCACCACGTTTAAAGCATGTTAGGATGAGTTAAAAGTCCCTTTCCTATCAAATTCCACCAAGCTTATTATTAGGGGTTGTACTAGTGGAATTTCCCAAACATGGACAGCAGAACCTCGGAGTTCATTTTTAGTGCGTTCACTTACATGAATAATAGTTTTCAAATTTTTTTGCATAAAATTTTCATGTTTTTATGCCTCATATATTTTTTGTTTACGAGAAAAATGGGAGAGTACGTTTTGGATCTGAAATAAAATTTGAACATCCAAAATTGAAATGCACAAATGCTGAGAGTGATAATTCCAAAAAGTATCAGTGACTTTTAAGGATAGGCAAAAAGTGGGTTGTTAAACATCCAAGCACTTGAGAATTTGATTTTTTCTACTCCTTGAAATTTTTTTATCATTAGGTCACTTGCATCCTCAACATGTTTCTGGCATGCATGTCCACCACATTTAAAGCATGTTAGGATCAGTTAGAAGTCCCTTTCTTTTAAATATCCACTAGCTTATTATTAGGGGTTGTACTGGTGGAATTTCCCAAACATGGATAACAAAACCTTGGAGTTCATTTTTAGTGCGTTCACTTACTTTTATTATAGTTTTCAAATTTTTTTGCATAAAATTTTTATTTTGTTATGCCTCATATCTTTTTTGTTTACGAGAAAAATGGGAGAGTGAGTTTGGGATCTGAAATAAAATTTGAACATCCAAAATGGAAATACACAAAAGATGAGAGAGATAATTGCAAAATGTATTTGTGACTTTTAGGGATAGGCAAAAAGTGGGTTGTTAAACATCCAACCACTTGAGAATTTGATTTTTTCTTCTCCTTCAATTTTTTGGGTCATTATGTCACTTGCATCCTCAACCTCTTTTTGGCATGCATGTCCACCAAATTTAAAGCATGTCAGGATCAGTTAGAAGTTCTTTTCCTAGAAAATTCCACCAAGCTTATTAATAGGGGTTGTACTAGTGGAATTTCCCAAACATGGATAACAAAATCTCGGAGTTCATTTTTAGTGCGTTCACTTACATTCATTATAGTTTTCAAATTTTTTTGCATTAAATTTTCATTTTTTTATGCCGCCTATATTTTTTGTTTACGAGAAAAATGGGAGAGTGAGTTTTGGATCTGAAAAATAATTTTGAACATCCAAAATGGAAATGGACAAATGCTGAGAGAGATTATTCCAAAAAGTATCTGTGATTTTTAAGGATAGGCAAAAAGTGGGATGTTAAACATCCAACTACTTGAGAATTTGATTTTTTCTACTCTAAATTTTTGGATCATTAGGTCACTTGCATCCACAAATGTTTCTGGCATGCATGTCCACCACATTTAATGCATGTTAGGATCAGTTAGAAGTCCCTTTCTTATAAATTTCCACCAAGCTTAATATTAGGTGTTGAACGAGTGAAATTTCCAAAACCCATAACAAAACCTTGGAGTTCATTTTTAGTGCGTTCATTTACATTTATTATAGTTTTCAAATTTCTTTGAATAAAATGATAATTATGTTATACCTCATATCTTTTGTGTTTACGATAAAAATGGGAGCATGAGTTTTGTATCAGAAAAAAAATTTTAACTTCCAAAATGGAAATGCACAAAAGCTGAGAGAGATAATTCCAAAAAGTATGTGTGATTTTTAAATATAGGCAAAAAGTGGGTTGTTAAACATCCAACCACTTGACAATTTCATTTTTTCTACTCGTTGAAATTTTTGGATCATTAGGTCACTTGCATCCTCAAAATAGTTCTTGCTTGCATATCCACCACATTTAAAACATGTTAGGATCATTTAGAAGTCCCTTTCCTATAAAATTACACAAAGCTTATTATTAAGGGTTGAACGAGTGAAATTTCAAGAACATGGATAACAAAACCTTGGAGTTCATTTTTAGTGCATTTTGGATCTGAAATAAAATTTGAACATCCAAAATGGAAATGCACAAATGCTGAGAGAGATATTTCCAGAAAGTATCTGTGTCTTTTAAGGATTGGCAAAAAGAGGGTTGTTAAACATCCAACCACTTGAGAATTTGATTTTTTCTACTCCTAGAAATTTTCAGATCATTAGGTCACTTGCATCTCAACATATTTCTGGCATGCATGCCCACCACATTTGAAGCATGTTAGGATCAGTTAGAAGTCCCTTTCCTATCAAATTCCACCAAACTTATTATTAGGGGTTGTACTAGTGGAATTTCCCAAACATGGATAAAAAAACCTTGGAGTTCATTTTTATTGCGTTCACACACATTTATTAATGTTTTCAAATTTTTTGCATAAAATTTTCATTTTTTTATACCTTAAATCTTTTTTGGTTACGAGAAAAATGGGAGAGTGAGTTTTGGATCTGAAAAAAAATTTGAACATCCAAAATGGAAATGCACAATTGCTGAGAGAGATAATTCCAAAAAGTATCTTTATTTTTTAAGGATAGGCAAAAAGTGGGTAGTTGAACATCCAACCACTTGAGAATTTGATTTTTTCTACGCTTTGAAATTTTTGGATCATTAGGTCACTTGCATCCTAAACATATTTCTGGCATGCATGTCCACCACATTTAAAGCATGTTAGGATGAGTTAGCAGTCCATTTCCTATAAAATTCCACCAAGCTCATTATTGGGGGTTGAACAAGTGAAATTTCCCAAACATGGATAAAAAAACCTTGGAGTTCAGTTTTAGTGCGTTCTCTTACATTTAATATAGTTTTTAAATTTATTTGAATAAAACTTTCTTATTTTTATACCTCAAATCGTTTTTGTTTACGAGAAAAATGGGAGCGTGAGTATTGGATCTGAAAAAAAATTTGAACATAAAAATGGAAATGCACAAAAGCAGAGAGATAATTCCAAAAGGTATCTGTGATTTTTAGAGATAGGCAAAAAGTAGGTTGTTAAACATCCAACCACTTGAGAATTTGATTTTTTCTACTCCTTGAAATTTTAGGACCATTAGGTCACTTGCATCCTCAACATGTTTCTTGCATGCACGTGCCCCACTTTTAAAGCATGTTAGGATCAGTTAGAAGTCCCTTTCCTAAAAAATTCCACCAAGCTTATTATTAGGTATTGTACTAATGGGATTTCCCAAACATGGATAATAAAACCTTGGAGTTCAGTTTTATTGCGTTCACTTACATTTATTATAGTTTTCAAATTTTTTTGCATAAAGTTTTCATTTTGTTATGCGTCACGTCTTTTTTGTTTACGAGAAAAATGGTAGAGTGTGTTTTGGATATGAAATAAAATTTGAACATCCAAAATGGAAATGCACAAATGTTGAGAGAAAAATGGGAGAGTGAGTTTTGGATCTGAAAAAAAATTTGAACATCCAAAATGGAAATGCACAAATGCTAAGAGAGATAATTCCAAAAGGTATCTGTGATTTTTAAGGATAGGCAAAAAGTGGGTTGTTAAACATCCATCCACTTGAGCATTTGATATTTTCTACTCCTAGAAATTTCTTGACCATTAGGTCACTTGCATCCTCAACATGTTTCTTGCATGCACGTCCCCCACATTTAAAGCATGTTAGGATCAGTTAGAAGTCCCTTTCCTAAAAAATTCCATCAAGCTTATTATTAGGTGTTGAACTAGTGGAATTTCCCAAACCTGGATAATAAAACCTTGGAGTTCAATTTTATTGCTTTCACTTACATTTATTATAGTTTTCCAATTTTTTTGCATAAAATTTTCATTTTGTTATGCCTCATATCTTTTTTGTTTACGAGGAAAATGGGAGAGTTAGTTTCGGATCTGCAAAAAATTTGAACATCCAAAATGGAAATGCACAAAAGCTGAGAGAGATAATTCCAAAAAGTATCTGTGATTTTTAAGGATAAGGCAAAAAGTGGGTTGTTAAACATCCAAGCACTTGAGAATTTGATTTTTTATACTCCTTGAAATTTTTGGATCATTAGGTCACTTGCATCCTCAACATGTTTCTGGCATGCTTGTCCGTCACGTTTAAAGCATGTTAGGATCAGTGAGAAGTCGTTTTTTTATAAAATTCCAACAAGCTTATTATTAGGGGTTGTACTAGTGGAATTTCCCAAACATGGATAAGAAAACCTTGGAGTTCATTTTTATTGCGTTCACTTACATTAATTTTAGTTTACAAATTTGTTTGCATAAAATTTTCATTTTGGTATGCCTCATATCTTTTTTGTTTACAAGAAAAATGGGAGAGTGAGTTTTGGATATGAAAAAAAATTTGTACATCCAAAATGGAAATGCACAAATGCTGGGAGAGATAATTCCAAAAAGTATCTGTAATTTTTTAGGATGGGCAAAAAGTGTGTTGTTAAACTTCCAACCACTTGAGAATTTTATTTTTTCTACTCCTTGAATTTTTTGGATCATTAGGTCACTTGCATCCTCAACATGTTTCTGGCATGCATGTCCACCACGTTTAAAGCATGTTAGGATCCGTTTGAAGTCCCTTCCCTATCAAATTCCACCAAACTTATTATCAGGGGTGGTACTAGTGGAATTTCCCAAACATGGATAACAAAACCTCTGAGTTCATTTTTAGTGCATCCACATGCATTTATTATTGTTTTCAAATTTTTTTGCATAAAATTTTCATTTTGTTATGCCTCATATCTTTTTTGTTTACGAGAAAAATGGGAGAGTTCGTTTTGGATCTTAAAAAAAATTTGAACATCCAAAATAGAAATGCACAAATGCTAAGAGAGATAATTCCAAAAAGTATCTGTGAATTTTAAGGATAGGCAAAGAGGGGGTTGTTAAACATCCAACCACTTGAGAATTTGATATTTTCTTTAGGTCACTTTCATCCTAAACATATTTCTGGCGTGCATGTCCACCACATTTAAAGCACGTTAGGATCAGTTAGAAGTCGATTTCCTATAAAATTCCACCAAGCTCATTATTAGGGGTTGAACGAGTGAAATTTGCCAAACATGGATAAAAAAACCTTGGAGTTCATTTTTAGTGCGTTCACTTACATTTAATATAGGTTTCAATTTTATTAGAATAAAATTTTCATTTTGTTATACCTCAAATCTTTTTTGTTTACGAGAAAAAAGGGAAAGTGAGTTTTGGATTTGAGAAAAAATTTGAACATCCAAAATGGAAATGCACAAAAGCAGAGAGAGATAATTCCAAAAGGTATCTGTGATTTTTAAGGATAGGAAAAAAGTGGGTTGTTAAACATCCAACCACTTGAGAATTTGATTTTTTCTACTCCTTGAAATTTTCGGACCATTAGGTCACTTGCATCCTCAACATGTTTCTGGCATGCATGTCCACCACGTTTAAAGCATGTTAGGATCAGTTAGAAGTCCCTTTCCTAAAAAATTCCACCAAGCTTATTATTAGGTGTTGTACTAGTGGAATTTCCCAAACATGGATAACAAAACCTTGGAGATCAATTTTAGTGCGTTCACTTACATTTATTATAGTTTTCAAATTTTTTTGCATAAAATTTTCATTTTGTTATGCCTCATGTCATTTTTGTTTACGAGAAAAATGGTAGAGTGTGTTTTGGATCTGAAATAAAATTTGTACATCCAAAATGGAAATGCACAAATGGTGATAGAGGTAATTCCAAAAAGTATCTGTAATTTTTAAGGATAGGCAAAAAGTGCGTTGTTAAACATCCAACCACTTGAGAATTTAACTTTTTCTACTCCTTGAAATTTTTGGATCATTAGGTCACTTGCATCCTCAACATGTTTCTGGCATGCATGTCCACCATGTTTAAAGCATGTTAGGATCCGTTAGAAGTCCCTTCCCTATCAAATTCCACCAAACTTATTATTAGGGGTTGTACTAGTGGAATTTCCCGAACATGGATAACAAAACCTCTGAGTTCATTTTTAGTGCGTTCACTTACATTTATTATTGTTTTCAAATTTTTTTGCATAAAATTTTCATTTTGTTCAAATCATTTTTGTTTACGAGAAAAAAGGGAGAGAGAGTTTTGGATCTGAGATAAAATTTGAACATCCAAAAAGGAAATGCACAAAAGTAGAGACAGATAATTCCAAAAGGTATCTGTGATTTTTAAGGATAGGAAAAAAGTGCGTTGTTAAACATCCAACCGCTTGAGAATTTGATTTTTTCTACTCCTTGAAATTTTTGGACCATTAGGTCACTTGCATCCTCAACATGTTTCTGCCTTGCATGTCCACCACGTTTAAAGCATGTTAGGATCAGTTAGAAGTCCCTTTCCTAAAAAATTCCACCAAGCTTATTATTAGGTGTTGTACTAGTGGAATTTCGCAAACATGGATAACAAAACCTTGGAGTTCAATTTTAGTGCGTTCACTTACATTTATTATAGTTTTCAAATTTTTTTGCATAAAATTTTCATTTTGTTATGCCTTATGTCTTTTTTGTTTACGAGAAAAATGGTAGAGTGTGTTTTGGACCTGAAATAAAATTTGAACATCCAAAATGGAAATGCACAAATTCTGAGAGAGATAATTCCAAAAAGTATCTGTGACTTTTAAGAATAGGATAAAATTGGGTCGTTAAACATCCAACCACTTGAGAATTTGATTTTTTCTATTCCTTGAAATTTTTGGATCATTGGGTCACTTGCATCCTCAACATGTTTCTGGCATGCATGTCCACCACGTTTAAAGCATGTTAGGATCAGTTAGAAGTCCCTTTCCTATCAAATTCCACCAAGCTTATTATTAGGCGTTGTACTAGTGGAATTTCCCAAACATGGATAAAAAAACATTGGAGTTCATTTTTAGGGCGTTCACTTACATTTATTATTGTTTTCAAATTTTTTTGCTTAAAATGTTTATTTTCTTATGGCTCATATCTTTTTTGTTTATGAGAAAAATGGGAGAGTGAGTTTTGGATCTGAAATAAAATTTAAACATACAAAATGGAAATGCACAAATGCTGAGAGAGATTATTTCGAAAGTATCTATGACTTTTAAGCATAGGCAAAAAGTGGGTTGTTAAACATCCTACCACTTGAGAATTTGATTATTTCTACTCTTTGAAATTTTTGGATCATTAGGTCACTTGTATCCTCAACATGTTTCTGGCATGCATGTCCACCACGTTTAAAGCATGTTAGGATCAATTACAAGTCCCTTTCCTATGAATTCCACCAAATTTATTATTAGGGTTTCTTCTAGTGGAATTTCCGAAACATGGATAACAAAACCTCGGAGTTCATTTTTAGTGCGTTCACTAACATTTTTTATTGTTTTCAAATTTTTTTGCATAAAATTTTCATTTTGTTATCCCTCCTATCTTTTTTGTTTAGGAGAAAAATAGGATAGCGAGTTTTGGGTCTGCAAAAAAATTATAACATCCAAAATGGAAATGCACAAATGCTAAGAGAGATAATTCCAAAAAGTATCTGTGATTTTTAAGGTTAGGCAAAAAGTGGGTTGTTAAACATCCAACCTCTTGAGAATTTTATTTTTTCTACGACTTGAAATTTTTGGATCATTTAGGTCACTTGCATCCTCAACATGTTTCTGGCATGCATGTCCACCACGTTTAAAGCATCTTAGGATTAGTTAGAAGTCCCTTTCCTATCAAATTCCACCAAACTTATTTTTAGGTGTTGTAGTAGTGGAATTTCCCAAACATGGATAACAAAACCTCGGAGTTCATTTTTAGTGCTTTCACTTAAATTTATTATTGTTTTCAAATTTTTTGCATAAAATTTTCATTTTGTTATGCCTCATATCTTTTTTGTTTATGAGAAAAATGGTAGTGTGTTTTGGATCTGAAATAAAATTTGAACATCCAAAATGGAAATGCACAAATGTTGAGAGGGATAATTCCAAAAAGTATCTGTGATTTTTAAGGATAGGCAAAAAGTGTATTATTAAACTTCCAACCACTTGAGAATTTGATTTTTTCTACTCATTGAAATTTTTGGATCATTTGGTTACTTGCATCCTCAACATGTTTCTGGCATGCATGTCGACAACATTTAAAGCATGATAGGATTAGTTAGAAGTGCCTTTCCTATCAAATTCCACCAAGCTTATTTTTAAGTGTTGTACTAGTGGAATTTCCCAAACATGGATAACAAAACCTTGGAGTTCAATTTTATTGCGTTCACTTACATTTATTATAGTTTTCAATTTTTTTTGTATAAAATTTTCATTTTGTTATGCCTCATGTCTTTTTTGTTGACGAGAAAAAATGGTAGAGTGTGTTTTCGATGTGAAATAAAATTTGAACATCCAAAATGGAAATGCACAAATGCTGAGAGAGATAATTCCAAAAAGTATCTGTGACTTTTAAGTATAGGCAAAAAGTGGGTTGTTAAACATCCAACCACTTGAGAATTTGTTTTTTTCTACTCCTTGAAATTTTTGGACCATTAGGTCACTTGTATCCTCAACATGTTTCTGGCATGCATGTCCACCACGTTTAAATCATGTTAGGATCAGTTAGAAGTCCATTTCCTATAAAATTCCACCAAGCTCATTATTAGGGGTTGAACGAGTGAAATTTCCCAAACAGGGATAAAAAAACCTTGGAGTTCCTTTTTAGTGCGTTCTCATACATTTAATATAGTTTTCAAATTTATTTGAATAAAATTTTTATTTTTTAATACCTCAAATCTTTTTTGTTTAGGAGAAAAATGGGAGAGTGAGTTTTGGATCTGAAAAAAAATTTAAACATACAAAATGGAAATGCACAAATGCTGAGAGAGATAATATCGAAAGTATCTATGACTTTTAAGCATAGGCAAAAAGTGGGTTGTTAAACATCCTACCACTTGAGAATTTGATTATTTCTACTCTTTGAAATTTTTGGATCATTCGGTCACTTGTATCCTCAACATGTTTCTGGCATGCATGTCCACCACGTTTAAAGCATGTTTGGATCAATTACAAGTCCCTTTCCTATGAATTCCACCAAATTTATTATTAGGGTTTCTTCTAGTGGAATTTCCGAAACATGGATAACAAAACCTCGGAGTTCATTTTTAGTGCGTTCACTTACATTTTTTATTGTTTTCAAATTTTTTTGCATAAAATTTTCATTTTGTTATCCCTCCTATCTTGTTTGTTTAGGAGAAAAATAGGATAGCGAGCTTTGGGTCCGCAAAAAAATTATAACATCCAAAATGGAAATGCACAAATGCTAAGAGAGATAATTCCAAAAAGTATCTGTGATTTTTAAGGATAGGCAAAAAGTGGGTTGTTAAACATCCAACCTCTTGAGAATTTTATTTTTTCTACGACTTGAAATTTTTGGATCATTTAGGTCACTTGCATCCTCAACATGTTTCTGGCATGCATGTCCACCACGTTTAAAGCATGTTAGGATTAGTTAGAAGTCCCTTTCCTATCAAATTCCACCAAGCTTATTTTTAGGTGTTGTAGTAGTGGAATTTCCCAAACATGGATAACAAAACCTCGGAGTTCATTTTTAGTGCTTTCACTTAAATTTATTATTGTTTTCAAATTTTTTGCATAAAATTTTCATATTGTTATGCCTCATATCTTTTTTGTTTATGAGAAAATTGGTAGAGTGTGTTTTGGATCTGAAATAAAATTTGAACATCCAAAATGGAAATGCACAAACGTTGAGAGGGATAATTCCAAAAAGTATCTGTGATTTTTAAGGATAGGCAAAAAGTGTATTATTAAACTTCCAACCACTTGAGAATTTGATTTTTTCTACTCATTGAAATTTTTGGATCATTAGGTTACTTGCATCCTCAACATGTTTCTGGCATGCATGTCGACAACGTTTAAAGCATGATAGGATTAGTTAGAAGTCCCTTTCCTATCAAATTTCACCAAGCTTATTTTTAGGTGTTGTACTAGTGGAATTTCCCAAACATGGATAACAAAACCTTGGAGTTCAATTTTATTGCGTTCACTTACATTTATTATAGTTTTCAAATTTTTTTGTATAAAATTTTCATTTTGTTATGCCTCATGTCTTTTTTGTTGACGAGAAAAATGGTAGAGTGTGTTTTCGATGTGAAATAAAATTTGAACATCCAAAATGGAAATGCACAAATGCTGAGAGTGATAATTCCAAAAAGTATCTGTGACTTTTAAGGATAGGCAAAAAGTGGGTTGTTAAACATCCAACCACTTGAGAATTTGTTTTTTTCTACTCCTTGAAATTTTTGGACCATTAGGTCACTTGTATCCTCAGCATGTTTCTGGCATGCATGTCCACCACGTTTAAAGCATGTTAGGATCAGTTAGAAGTCCATTTCCTATAAAATTCCACCAAGCTCATTATTAGGGGTTGAACGAGTGAAATTTCCCAAACAAGGATAAAAAAACCTTGGAGTTCCTTTTTAGTGCGTTCTCTTACATTTAATATAGTTTTCAAATTTATTTGAATAAAATTTTTATTTTTTAATACCTCAAATCTTTTTTGTTTAGGAGAAAAATGGGAGAGTGAGTTTTTGGATTTGAAAAAAAATTTGAACATCCAAAATGGAAATGCACAAAGGCAGAGAGAGATAATTCCAAAAGGTACCTATGATTTTTAAGGATAGGAAAAATGTGGGTTCTTAAACATCCAACCACTTGAGAATTTGTTTTTTTCTACTCCTTGAAATTTTTGGACCATTAGGTCACTTGCATCCTCAACATGTTTCTTGCATGCACGTCCCCCATATTTAAAGCATGTTAGGATCAGTTAGAAGTCCCTTTCCTCAAAAATTCCACTAAGCTTATTATTAGGTGTTGTACTAGTGGAATTTCCAAAACATGGATAAGAAAACCTTGGAGTTCGTTTTTTGTGCGTTCACTTACATTTATTATAGTTTTCTAATTTATTTCAATAAAAATTTCATTTTGTTATGCCTCATATCTTTTTGGTTTACGAGTAAAATGGGAGAGTGCATTTTGGATCTGAAAAAAAAATTTGAACATCCAAAATAGAAATGCACAAATGCTGAGAGAGATAATTCCAAAAAGTATCTGTGATTTTTAAGGATAGGGAAAGAGAGGGTTGTTAAACATCCAACCACTTGAGAATTTTATTTTTTCTACTCCTTGAAATTTTTGGATCATTAGGTCACTTGCATCCTCAACATGTTTCTGGCATGCATGTCCACCACGTTTAAAGCATGTTAGGATTAGTTAGAAGTCCCTTTCCTATAAAATTCCACCAAGCTTATTATTAGGGGTTGTACTAGTGGAATTTCCGAAACATGGATAAGAAAACCTTGGAGTTCGTTTTTAGTGCGTTCACTTACATTTATTATAGTTTACAAATTTATTTCAATAAAAATTTCATTTTGTTATGCCTCATATCTTTTTTGTTTACGAGTAAAATGGGAGAGTGCGTTTTGGATCTGAAAAAAAATTTGATCATCCAAAATAGAAATGCACAAATGCTGAGAGAGATAATTCCAAAAAGTATCTGTGATATTTAAGGATAGGCAAAGAGGGGGTTGTTAAACATCCAACCACTTGAGAATTTGATTTTTTTCTTTAGGTCACTTGCATCCTAAACATATTTCTGGCATGCATGTCCACCACATTTAAAGCATGTTAGCATTAGTTAGAAGTCGATTTCCTATAAAATTTCACCAAGCTCATTATTAGGGGTTGAACGAGTCAAATTTCACAAACATGGATAAAAAAACCTTGGAGTTCATTTTTAGTGCGTTCACTTACATTTAATATAGGTTTCAATTTTATTTGAATAAAATTTTCATTTTGTTATACTTCAAATCTTTTTTGTTTACGAGAAAAAAGGGTGAGTGAGTTTTGGATCTGAGAAAAAATTTGAACATCCAAAATGGAAATGCACAAAAGGAGAGAGAGATAATTCCAAAAGGTATCTGTGATTTTTAAGGATAGGAAAAAAGTGGGTTGTTAAACATCCAACCACTTGAGAATTTGATTTTTTCTACTCCTTGAAATTTTTGACCAATAGGTCACTTGCATCCTAAACATGTTTCTGGCATGCATGTCCACCACGTTTAAAGCATGTTAGGATCAGTTAGAAGTCCCTTTCCTAAAAAATTCCACCAAGCTTATTATTAGGTGTTGTACTAGTGGAATTTCCCAAACATGGATAACAAAACCTTGGAGATCAATTTTAGTGCGTTGACTTACATTTATTATAGTTTTCAAATTTTTTTGCATAAAATTTTCATTTTGTTATGCCTCATGTCTTTTTTGTTTACGAGAAAAATGGTAGAGTGTGTTTCTGATCTGAAATAAAATTTGAACATCCAAAATGGAAATGCACAAATTCTGAGAGAGATAATTCCAAAAAGTATCTGTGACTTTTAAGAATAGGATAAAAGTGGGTTGTTAAACATCCAACCACTTGAGAATTTGATTTTTTTTATTCCTTGAAATTTTTGGATCGTTGGTTCACTTGCATCCTCAACATGTTTCTGGCATGCATATCCTCCACGTTTAAAGCATGTTAGGATCAGTAAGAAGTCCCTTTCCTATCAAATTCCACCAAGCTTATTATTAGGTGTTGTACTAGTGGAATTTCCCAAACATGGATAAAAAAACCTTGGAGTTCATTTTTAGGGCGTTCACTTACATTTATTATTGTTTTCAAATTTTTTTGCATAAAATGTTTATTTTGTTATGCCTCTTATCTTTTTAGTTTACGAGAAAAATGGGAGAGTGAGTTTTGGATCTGAAATAAAATTTAAACATACAAAATGGAAATGCACAAATGCTGAGAAAGATTATTTCAAAAAGTATCTGTGACTTTTAAGCATAGGCAAAAAGTGGGTTGTTAAACATCCTACCACTTGAGAATTTGATTTTTTCTACTCTTTGAAATTTTTGGATCATTAGGTCACTTGCATCCTCAACATGTTTCTGGCATGCATGTCCACCACGTTTAAAGCATGTTAGGATCAATTACAAGTCCCTTTCCTATGAATTCCACCAAACTTATTATTAGGGTTTCTTCTAGTGGAATTTCCCTAACATGGATAACAAAACCTCGGAGTTCATTTTTAGTGCATTCACTTACATTATTTATTGTTTTCAAATTTTTTTGCATAAAATTTTCATTTTGTTATCCCTCCAATCTTTTTTGATTAGGAGAAAAAAGGGAGATTGAGTTTTGGATCTGCAAAAAAATTATAACATCCAAAATGGAAATGCACAAATGCTAAGAGAGATAATTACAAAAAGTATCTGTGACTTTTAAGAATAGGCAAAAAGTGGGTTGTTAAACATCCAACCACTTGCGAATTTGATTTTTTCCACTCCTTGAAATTTTTGGATCATTAGGTCACTTGCATCCTCAACATGTTTCTGGCATGCATGTCCACCACGTTTAAAGCATGTTAGGATTAGTTAGAAGTCCCTTTCCTATCAATTTCCACCAAGCTTATTATTAGGGGTTGTACTAGTGGAATTTCCGAAACATGGATAAGAAAACCTTGGAGTTCGTTTTTAGTGCGTTTACTTACATTTATTATAGTTTAATAATTTATTTCAATAAATTTTTTATTTTGTTACGCCTCATATATTTTTTGTTTACGAGTAAAATGGGAGAGTGTGTTTTGAATCTGAAAAAAAATTTGAACATCCAAGATAGAAATGCACAAATGCTGAGAGAGATAATTCCAAAAAGTATCTGTGATTTTTAAGGATAGGCAAAGTGGGGGTTGTTAAACATCCAACCACTTGAGAATTTGATTTTTTCTTTAGGTCACTTGCATCCTAAACATATTTCTGGCATGCATGTCCACCACATTTAAAGCATGTTAGGATCAGTTAGAAGTCGATTTCCTATAAAATTCCACCAAGCTCATTATTAGGGATTGAACGAGTGAAATTTCCCAAACATGGATAAAAAAACCTTGGAGTTCATTTTTAGTGCGTTCACTTACATTTAATATAGGTTTCAATTTTATTTGAATAAAATTTTCATTTTGTTATACCTCAAATCTTTTTTGTTTACGAGAAAAAAAGGGAGAGTGAGTTTTGGATCTGAGAAAAAAATTGAACACCCGAAATGGAAATGCACAAAAGGAGAGAGAGATAATTCCAAAAGGTATCTATGATTTTTAGGGATAGGAAAAAAGTGTGTTGTTAAACATCCAACCACTTGAGAATTTGATTTTTTCTACTCCTTGAAAAATTCGGACCATTAGGTCACTTGCATCCTCAACATGTGTTTGGCATGCATGTCCACCACGTTTAAAGCATGTTAGGATCAGTTAGAAGTCCCTTTCCTAAAAAATTCCATCAAGCTTATTATTAGGTGTTGTATTAGTGGAATTTCCCAAACCTTGGAGTTATATTTTAGTGCGTTCACTTACATTTATAATAGTTATCAAAATTTTTTGCATAAAATTTTCATTTTGTTATGCCTCATGTCTTTTTTGTTTACGAGAAAAATTGTAGAGTGTGTTTTGGATCTGAAATAAAATTTGAACTTAAAAAATGGAAATGCAGAAATGCTGAGAGAGATAACTCCAAAAAGTATCTATGACTTTTAAGAATAGGCAAAAAGTGGGTTGTTAAACATCCAACCACTTGAGAATTTGATTTTTTCTATTCCTTGAAATTTTTGGATCATTAGGTTACTTGCATCCTTAACATGTTTCTGGCATGCATGTCCACCACGTTTAAAGCATGTTAGGATCAGTTAGAAGTCCCTTTCCTATCAAATTCCACCAAGCTTATTATTAGGGGTTGTACTAGTGGAATTTCCCAAACATGGATCAAAAAACCTTGGAGTTCATTTTTAGGACGTTCACTTACATTTATTATTGTTTTCAAATTTTTTTGCATAAAATGTTTATTTTTTTATGCCTCATATCTTTTTTGTTTACGAGAAAAATGGGAGAGTGAGTTTTGGATCTGAAATAAAATTTAAACATCCAAAATGGAAATGCACAAATGCTGAGAGAGATTATTTCAAAAAGTATATGTGACTTTTAAGGATTGGCAAAAAGTGGGTTGTTAAACATCCTACCACTTGAGAATTTGATTTTTTCTACTCTTTGAAATTTTTGGATCATTAGGTCACTTGCATCCTCAACATGTTTCTAGCATGCATGTCCACCACGTTTAAAGCATGTTAGGATCAGTTAAGAGTCCCTTTCCTATGAATTCCACAAAACTTATTATTAAGGTTTCTTCTAGTGGAATTTCCCAAACATGGATAACAAAACCTCGGAGTTCATTTTTAGTGCGTTCACTTACATTTTTTATTGTTTTCAAATTTTTTTGCATAAAATTTTCATTTTTTTATGCCTCATATCTTTTTTGTTTACAAGAAAAATGGGAGAGAAAGTTTTGGATCTGAAAAAAAATTTGAACATTCAAAACGGAAATGCGCAAATGCTGAGAGAGATAATTCCAAAAAGTACCTGTGATTTTTAAGGATAAGCAAAAAGTGGGTTGTTAAACATCCAACCACTTGAGAATTTGATTTTTTCTACGCTTTGAAATTATTGGATCATTAGGTCACTTGCATCCTAAACATATTTCTGGCATGCATGTCCACCACATTTAAAGCATGTTAGGATCAGTTAGAAGTCCATTTCCTATAAAATTCCACCAAACTAATTATTAGGGTTTAACGAGGGAAATTTCCCAAACATGGATAAAAAAACCTTGGAGTTCATTTTTAGTGCGTTCTCTTACATTTAATATAGTTTTCAAATTTTTTGAATACAATTTTCATTTTTTTATACCTCAAATCTTTTTTGTTTACGAGAAAAATGGGAGAGTGAGGTTTGGATCTCAAAAAAAAATTTGAACATAATGGAAATGCACAAAAGTAGAGAGAAATAATTCCAAAATGTATCTGTGATTTTTAAGGATAGGCAAAAAGTGGGTTGTTAAATATCCAACCACTTGAGAATTTGATTTTTTCTACTCCTTGAAATTTTTGGACCATTGGGTCACTTGTATCCTGAACATGTTTCTTGCATGCACGTCCCCCACATTTAAAGCATGTTAGGATCATTTAGAAGTCCCTTTCCTAAAAAATTTCACCAAGCTTATTATTAGGTGTTGTACTAGTGGAATTTCCCAAACATGGATAATAAAACCATGGAGTTCAATTTTATTGCGTTCACAGTCATTTATTATAGTTTTCAAATTTTTTTGCATAAAATTTTCTTTTTGTTATGCCTCATGTCTTTTTTGTTTACGAGAAAAATGGCAGAGTGTGTTTTCGATGTGAAATAAAATTTGAACATCCAAAATGGAAATGCACAAATGCTGAGAGAGATAATTCCAAAAAGTATCTGTGACTTTTAAGGATAGGAAAAAAGTGGGTTGTTAAACATCCAACCACTTGAGAATTTGATTTTTTCTTCTCCTTGAAATTTTTGGATCATTAGGTCACTTGCATCCTCAACATGTTTCTGGCATGCATGTCCACCACGTTTAAAGTATGTTAGGATCAGTTAGAAGTCCATTTCCTATAAAATTCCACCAAGCTCATTATTAGGGGTTGAACGAGTGAAATTTCCCAAACACGGATAAAACAACCTTGGTGTTCATTTTTAGTGTGTTCTCTTACTTTTAATATAGTTTTCAAATTTATTTGAATAAAATTTTTATTTTTTAATACCTCAAATCTTTTTTGTTTACGAGAAAAATGGGAGAGTGAGTTTTGGATCTGAAAAAAACTTTGAACATCCAAAATGGAAATGCACAAAAATAGAGAGAGATAATTCCAAAAGGTACCTATGATTTTTAAGGATAGGCAGAAAGTGGCTTCTTAAACATCCAACCACTTGAGAATTTGTTTTTATCTACTCCTTGAAATTTTTGGACCATTAGGTCACTTGCATCCTCAACATGTTTCTTGCATGCGCGTCCCCCATATTTAAAGCATTTTAGGATCAGTTAGAAGTCCCTTTCCTCAAAAATTCCACTAAGCTTATTATCAGGTGTTGTACTAGTTGAATTTCCAAAACATGGATAATAAAACTTTGGAGTTCAATTTTATTGCGTTCACTTACATTTATTTTAGTTTTCAAATTTTTTTGCATAAAATTTTCATTTTGTTAAGCCTCATGTCTATTTTGTTTACTAGAAAAATGGTAGAGTGTGTTTAGGATCTGAAATAAAATTTGAACATCCAAAATGGAAATGCACAAATGTTGAGAGAGATAATTCCAAAAGGTATCGGTGGTTTTTAAGGATAGGCAAAAAGTGGGTTGTTAAACATCCAACCACTTGAGAATTTGATTTTTTCTACTCCTTGAAATTTTTGGATCATTAGGTCAGTTGCATCCTCAACATGTTTCTGGCATGCATGTCCACCACGTTTAAAGCATGTTAGGATTAGTTAGAAGTCCCTTTCCTATCAAATTCCACCAAGCTTATTATTAGGGGTTGTACTAGTGGAATTTCCAAAACATGGCTAAGAAAACGTTGGAGTTTGTTTTAAGTGCGTTCACTTACATTTATTATAGTTTACAAATTTATTTCATTAAAAATTTCATTTTGTTATGCCTCATATCTTTTTTTTTTACGAGTAAAATGGCAGAGTGCGTTTTGGATTTGAAAAAAAATTTGAACATCCAAAATAGAAATGCACAAATGCTGAGAGAGATAATTCCAAAAAGCATCTGTGATTTTTAAGGATAGGCAAAGAGGGGGTTGTTTAACATCCAACCACTTCAGAATTTGATTTTTTCTTTAGGTCACTTGCATCCTAAACATATTTCTGGCATGTATGTCCACCACATTTAAAGCATGTTAGGATCAGTTAGAAGTCGATTTCCTATAAAATTCCACCAAGCTCATTATTAGGGGTTGAACGAGTGAAATTTCCCAAACATGGATAAAAAAACCTTGGAGTTCATTTTTAGTGCGTTCACTTACATTAAATACAGGTTTCAATTTTATTTGAATAAAATTTTCATTTTGTTATACCTCAAATCTTTTTTGTTTACGAGAAAAAAGGGAGAGTGAGTTTTGGATCTGAGAAAAAATTTGAACATCCAAAATGGAAATGCACAAAAGGAGAGAGAGGTAATTCCAAAAGGTATCTGTGATTTTTAAGGATAGGAAAAAAGTGTGTTGTTAAACATCCAACCACTTGAAAATTTGATTTTTTCTACTCCTTGAAATTTTCGAACCATTAGGTCAGTTGCATCCTCAACATGTGTCTGACATGCATGTCCACCACGTTTAAAGCATGTTAGGATCAGTTAGAAGTCCCTTGCCTAAAAAATTCCACCAAGCTTATTATTAGGTGTTGTACTAGTAGAATTTCCCAAACATGGATAACAAAACCTTGGAGTTCAATTTTAGTGCGTTCACTTACCTTTATTATAGTTTTCAAAATTTTTTGCATAAAATTTTCATTTTGTTATGCCTCGTGTCTTTTTTGTTTACGAGAAAAATTATAGAGTGTGTTTTGGATCTGAAATAAAATTTGAACATCAAAAATGGAAATGCACAAAAGCTGAGAGAAATAATTCAAAAAAGTATCTTTGACTTTTAAGAATAGGCAAAAAGTGGGTTGTTAAACATCCAACCACTTGAGAATTTGATTTTTTCTATTCCTTGAAATTTTTGGATCATTAGGTCACTTGCATCCTCAACATGTTTCTGGCATGCATGTCCACCACGTTTAAAGCATGTTAGGATCAGTTAGAAGTCCCTTTCCAATCAAATTCCGCCAAGCTTATTATTGGGGGTTGTACTAGTGGAATTTCCCAAACATGGATAAAAAAACCTTGGAGTTCATTTTTAGGGCGTTCACTTACATTTATTATTGTTTTCAAATTTTTTTGCATAAAATGTTTATTTTGTTATGCCTCATATCTTTTTTGTTTACGAGAAAAATGGGAGAGTGAGTTTTGGATCTGAAATTAAATTTAAACATCCAAAATGGAAATGCACAAACGTTGAGAGAGATTATTTCAAAAAGTATCTGTGACTTTTAAGGATAGGCAAAAAGTGGGTTGTTAAATATCCTACCACTTGAGAATTTGATTTTTTCTACTCTTTGAAAATTTTGGATCATTAGGTCACTTGCATCCTCAACATGTTTCTGGCATGCATGTCCACCACGTTTAAAGCATGATAGGATCAGTTAAGAGTCCCTTTCCTATGAATTCCACCAAACTTATTATTAGGGTTTCTTCTAGTGGAATTTCCCAAACATGGATAACAAAACCTCGGAGTTCATTTTTAGTGCGTTCACTTACATTTTTTATTGGTTTCAAATTTTTTTGCATAAAATTTTCATTTTGTTATGCCTCATATCTTTTTTGTTTACGAGAAAAATGGGAGAGAGAGTTTTGGATCTGAAAAAAAATTTGAACATTCAAAACGGAAATGCACAAATGTTGAGAGAGATAATTCCAAAAAGTATCTGTAATTTTTTAGGATAGGCAAAAAGTGGGTTGTTAAACATCCAACCACTTGAGAATTTGATTTTTTTCTACGCTTTGAAATTATTGGATCATTAGGTCACTTGCATCCTAAACATATTTCTGGCATACATGTCCACCAAATTTAAAGCATGTTAGGATCAGTTAGAAGTCCATTTCCTATAAAATTCCACCAAGCTCATTCTTAGGGGTTGAACGAGTGAAATTTCCCAAACATGGATAAAAAAACCTTGGAGTTCATTTTTAGTGCGTTTTCTTACATTTAATATAGTTTTTAAAATTTATTTGAATACAATTTTCTTATTTTTATACCTCAAATCTTTTTTGTTTACGAGAGAAAATGGGAGAGTGAGTTTTGGATCTGAAAAAAAATTTGAACATCCAAAATGGAAATGCACAAAAGTAGAGAGAAATAATTCCAAAATGTATCTGTGATTTTTAAGGATAGGTAAAAAGTGGGTTGTTAAACATCCAACCACTTGAGAATTTGATTTTTTCTACTCCATGAAATTTTTGGACCATTGGGTCACTTGCATCCTCAACATGTTTCTTGCATGCACGTCCCCCACATTTAAAGCATGTTAGGATCAGTCAGAAGTCCCTTTCCTAAAAAATTAATCCAAGCTTATTATTAGGTGTTGTACTAGTGGAATTTCCCAAACATGGATAATAAAACCATGGAGTTCAATTTTATTACGTTCACATGCATTTATTATAGTTTTCAAATTTTTTTGCATAAAATTTTCATTTTGTTATGCCTCATGTCTTTTTTGTTTACGAGAAATTGGTAGAGTGTGTTTTGGATCTGAAATAAAATTTGAACATCCAAAATGGAAATGCACAAATGCTGAGAGAGATAATTCCAAAAGGTATCTGTGATTTTTAAGGATAGGTAAAAAGTGGGTTCTTAAACATCCAACCACTTGAGAATTTGATTTTTTCTACTCCTTGAAATTTTTGGATCATTAGGTCACTTGCATGCTCAACATGTTTCTAGCATGCATGTCCACCACGTTTAAAGCATGTTTGGATTTGTTAGAAGTCCCTTTCCTATCAAATTCCACCAAGCTTATTATTAGTGGTTGTACTAGTGGAATTTCTGAAACACGGATAAGAAAACCTTGGAGTTCGTTTTTAGTGCATTCACTTACATTTATTATAGTTTAAAAATTTATTTCCAAAAAATTTTCATTTTGTTATGCCTCATATCTTTTTTTTTTTACGAGGAAAATGAGAGAGTTAGTTTCGGATCTTCAAAAAATTTGAACATCCAAAATGGAAATGCACAAAGGCTAAGAGAGATAATTCCAAAATGTATCTGTGATTTTTTAGGATTGGCAAAAAGTGGGTTGTTAAAATCCAACCACATGAGAATTCGATTTTTTCTACTCCTTGAAATTTTTGGTTCATTAGGTCACTTGCATCCTCAACATGTTTCTGGCATGCATGTCCATCACGTTTAAAGCATGTTAGGATCAGTGAGAAATCTTTTTTTTATAAAATTCCAACCAGCTTATTATTAGGGGTTGTACTAGTGGAATTGCCCAAACATGCATAAGAAAACCTTGGAGTTCGTTTTTAGAGCGTTCACTTACATTTATTATAGTTTAAAAATTTATTTGCATAAAATTTTCATTTTGTTTTGCCTCATATCTTTTTTGTTGACGAGAAAAATGGGAGAGTGAGATTTGAATTTGAAAAAAAAATTGTACATCCAAAATGGAATTGCACAAATACTGAGAGAGATAATTCCAAAAAGTATCTGTGATTTTTAAGGATAGGCAAAAAGTGTGTTGTTAAACATCCAACCACTTTAGAATTTTATTATTTCTACTCTTTGAAATTTTTGGATCATTAGGTCACTTGCATCCTCAACATGTTTCTGGCATGCATGTCCACCACGTTTAAAGCATGTTAGGATCAGTTAGAAGTCCCTTTCCTATCAAATTCCACCAAACTTTTTCTTTGGGGTTGTACTAGTGGAATTTCCAAAACTTGGATAACAAAACCTCGGATTTCATTTTTAGTGCGTTCACTTACATTTTTTATTGTTTTCAAATTTTTTTGCTTCCAATTTTCTTTTTGTTATGCCTCATATCTTTTTTGTTTACGAGAAAAATGGGAGAGTGAGATTTGGATCTAAAAAAAAATTTGAACATCCAAAATGGAAATGCACAAATGCTGAGAGAGATAATTCCAAAAAGTATCTGTGATTTTTAAGGATAGGCAAAAAGTGGGTTGGTAAACATCCAACCACTTGAGAATTTGATTTTTTCTATGCTTTGAAATTTTTGGATAATTAGGTCACTTGCATCCTAAACATATTTCTGGCATGCATGTCCACCACATTTAAAGCATGTTAGGATCAGTTATAAGTCCTTTTTCCTATAAAATTCCACAAGCTCATTATTAGGGGTTGAACGAGTGAAATTTCCCAACACGGATAAAAAAACCTTGGAGTTCATTTTTAGTGCGTTCTCTTACATTTAATATCGTTTTCAAATTTATTTGAATAAAATTTTCCTTTTTTTATACCTCAAATCTTTTTTGTTTACGAGAAAAATGGGAGAGAGAGTTTTGGATCTGAAAAAAAATTTGAAACTCCAAAATGGAAATGCACAAATGCAGAGAGAGATAATTCCAAAAGGTATATGTGATTTTTAAGGATAGGAAAAAAGTAAGTTGTTAAACATCCAACCACTTGAGAATTTGATTTTTTCTACTCCTTGAAATTTTTGGACCATTAGGTCACTTGCGTCCTCAACATATTTCTTGCATGCACGTCCCCCACATTTAAAGCATGTTAGGATCAGTTAGAAGTCCCTTTCCTAAAAAATTCCACCAAGCTTATTATTTGGTGTTGTACTAGTGGAATTTCCCAAACAAGGATAATAAAACGTTGGAGTTCAATTTTATTGCGTTCACTTACATTTATTATAGTTTACAAATTTATTTCCATAACATTTTCATTTTGTTATGCCTCATATCTTTTTTGTTTATGAAAAAAATAGGATAGAGTTTTGGATCTGAAATAAAATTTGAACATCTAAAATGGAAATACACAATTGTTGAGAGAGATAATTCCAAAAGGTATCTGTGATTTTTAAGGATAGGCAAAAAGTGTGTTGTTAAACATCTAACCAGTTGAGAATTTTATTTTTTTTACTCGAAATTTTTGGATCATTAGGTCACTTGCATCCTCAACATGTTTCTGGCATGCATGTCCACCACTTTAAAGCATGCTAGGATCAGTTACAAGTCCCTTTCCTATCAAATTCCACCAAGCTTATTATTAGGGGTTGTACTAGTGGAATTTCCG
This sequence comes from Aristolochia californica, assembly GCF_029961685.1. Classification (NCBI taxonomy): domain Eukaryota; kingdom Viridiplantae; phylum Streptophyta; class Magnoliopsida; order Piperales; family Aristolochiaceae; genus Aristolochia; species Aristolochia californica. Next base: position 16,889,985 of record NW_027181815.1, on the reverse strand, counting down.
AAACATGGATAACAAAACCTTGGAGTTCATTTTTAGTGCGTACACTTACGTTTATTATTGTTTTCAAATTTTTTTGCATAAAATTTTCATTTTGTTATGCCTCATATCTTTTTTGTTTACGAGAACAATGGGAGAGTGAGTTTTGGATCAGAAAAAAAATTTGAAAATCCAAAATAGAAATGCACAAATGCGGAGAGAGATAATTCCAAAAAGCATCTGTGAGTTTTAAGGATAGGACAAAAGTGGTTGTTAAACATCCAACCACTTGAGAATTTGATTTTTTCTTCTCTATGAAATTTTTGGATCATTAGATCACTTGCATCCTAAACATATTTCTGGCATGCGTGTCCACCACGTTTAAAGCATGTTAGCATCAGATAGAAGTCCATTTCCTATAAAATTCCACCAAGCTCATTATTATGGGTTAAACGAGTGAAATTTCCCAAACATGGATAAAAAAAACCTTGGAATTCATTTTTAGTGTGTTCACTTACATTTAATATAGGTTTCAAAATTATTTGAATAAAATTTTCATTTTGTTACACCTCAAATCTTTTTTGTTTATGAGAAAAATGGGAGAGTGAGTTTTGGATATGAAATAAAATTTAAACATCCAAAATGGAAATGCACAATTGCTGAGAGTGATTATTTCAAAAATTATCTGTGACTTTTATGGATAGGCAAAAAGTGGGTTGTTAAACATCCAACCACTTGAGAATTTGATTTTTTCTACTCTTTGAAATTTTTGGATCATTAGGTCACTTGCATCCTCAACATGTTTCTGGCTTGCATGCCCACAACGTTTAAAGCATGTTAGGATCAGTTACAAGTCCCTTTCCTATCAAATTCCACCAAACCTATTATTAGGGGTTGTACTAGTGGAATTTCCCAAACATGGATAACAAAACCTCGGAGTTCATTTTTAGTGCGTTCACTTACATTTTTTATTGTTTTCAAATTTTTTTGCATAAAATTTTCATTTCGTTATGCCTCATATCTTTTTTGTTTACGAGAAAAATGGCAGAGTGAGTTTTGGATATGAAAAAAAATTTGAACTTCTAAAATGGAAATGCACAAATGCTAAGAGAGATAATTCCAAAAAGTATATGTGATTTTTAAGGATAGGCAAAAAGTGGGTTGTTAAACATCCCACCACTTGAGAATTTGATTTTTTCCACGCTTTGAAATTTTTGGATCATTTGGTCACTTGCATCCTAACATATTTCTGGCATGCATGTCCACCACTTTTAAAGCATGTTAGGATCAGTTATAAGTCCATTTCCGATAAAATTCCACCATGCTCATTATTAGGGGTTGAACGAGTGAAATTTCCCAAACTTGGATAAAAAAACCTTGGAGTTCATTTTTAGTGCATTCTCTTACATTTAATATAGTTTTCAAATTTATTTGAATAAAATTTTCATTTTATTATACGACAAATCTTTTTTTTTTACGAGAAAAATGGGAGAGTGTTTTGGATCTGAAAAAAAATTTGAACTTCCAAAATAGAAATGCACAAAAGCAGAGAGAGATAATTCCAAAAGGTATCTGTGATTTTTTAGGATAGGCAAAAAGTGGGTTGTTAAACATCCAACCACTTGAGAATTTGATTTTTTCAACTACTTGAATTTTTTGGACCATTAGGTCACTTGCATCCTCAACATGTTTCTTGCATGCACGTTCCCCACATTTAAAGCATGTTAGGATCAGTTAGAAGTCCCTTTCCTAAAAAATTCCACCATGCTTATTATTAGGTGTTGTACTAGTGGAATTTCCCAAACATGGATAATAAAACCTTGGAGTTCAATTTTATTGCGTTCACTTACATTTATTATAGTTTACAATTTTTTTTAATAAAATTTTCATTTTGTTATGCCTCATGTCTTTTTTGTTTACGAGAAAAATGGTAGAGTGTGTTTTGGATCTGAAATAAAATTTGAACATCCAAAATGGAAATGCACAAAAGCAGAGAGAGATAATTCAAAAACGTATCTGTGATTTTTAAGGATTGGAAAAAAGTGGGTCGTTAAACATCCAACCACTTGAGAATTTGATTTTTTCTACTCCTTGAAATTTTTGGATTATTAGGTCACTTGCATCCTCAACATGTTTCTTCCATGCACGTCCCCCACATTTAAAGCATGTTAGGACCAATTAGAAGTCCCTTTCCTAAAAAATTCCACCAAGCTTATTATTAGGTGTTGCACTAGTGGAATTTCCCAAACATGGATAACAAAACCTTGGAGTTCAGTTTTAGTGCGTTCACTTACATTTATTATAGTTTTCAAAAAATTTTGCATAAAATTTTGATTTTGTTATGCGTCATGTCTTTTTTGTTTACGAGAAAAATGGTAGAGTATGTTTTGGATCTGAAATAAAATGTGAACATCCAAAATGGAAATGCGCAAATGCTGAGAGAGATAATTCTAGAAAGTATCTGTGACTTTTAAGGATAGGCAAAAAATGGGTTGTTAAACATCCAACAACTTGAGAATTTGATTTTTTCTACTCCTTGAAATTTTCAGATCATTAGGTCACTTGCATCTCAACATGTTTCTGGCATGCATGTCCACCACATTTAAAGCATGTTAGGATCAGTTAGAAGTCCCTTTCCTATCAAATTCCACCAAACTTATTATTAGGGGTTGTACTAGTGGAATTTCCCAAACATGGATAAAAAAAACTTGGATTTCATTTTTATTGCGTTCACTCAGATTTATTACTGTTTTCAAATTTTTTTGCATAAAATTTTCATTTTGTTATGCCTCAAATCTTTTTTGTTTATGAGAACAATGGGAGAGTGAGTTTTGGATCTGAAAAAAAATTTGAACTTCCAAAATGGAAATGCACAAATGCTGAGAGAGATAATTCCAAACTGTATCTGTGATTTTTAAGGATAGGCAAAAAGTCGGTTGTTAAACATCCAACCACTTGAGAATTTGATTTTTTCTACGCTTTGAAATTTATGGATCATTAGGTCACTTGCATCCTAAACATATTTCTGGCATGCATGTCCACCACATTTAAAGCATGTTAGGATCAGTTAGAAGTCCATTTCCTATAAAATTCCACCCAGCTCATTATTGGGGGTTGAACGAGTGAAATTTCCCAAACATGGATAAAAAAACCTTGGATTTCATTTTTTCGACTTTCTCTTACATTTAATATAGTTTTCAAATTTATTTGAATAAAATTTTCATTTTTTTATAGCTGAAATCTTTTTTGTTTACGAGAAAAATGGGAGAGAGAGTTTTGGATTTGAAAAAAAAATTGAACATCCAAAATGGAAATGCACAAAAGCAGAGAGAGATAATTCCAAAACGTATCTGTGATTTTTAAGGATTGGCAAAAAGTGGGTTGTTAAACATCCAACCACTTGATTTTTCTACTCCTTGAAATTTTTACACCATTAGGTCACTTGCATCCTCAACATGTTTCTTGCATGCACGTCCCCCACATTTAAAGCATGTTAGCATCAGTTAGAAGTCCCTTTCCTAAAAAATTCCACCAAGCTTATTATTTGGTGTTGTACTAGTGGAATTTCCCAACCATCGATAATAAAACATTGGAGTTCAATTTTATTGCGTTCACTTACATTTACTTTTGTTTTCAAATTTTTTTGCATAAAATTTTCATTTTGTTATGCCTCATTTCTTTTTTGTTTACGAGAAAAATGGTAGAGTGTGTTTTGGATACGAAATAAAATTTGAACATCCAAAATGGAAATGCACAATTGCTGAGAGAGATAATTCCGAAAGGTATCTGTGATTTTTAAGGATAGGCAAAAAGTGGGTTGTTAAACATCCGACCACTTGAGAATTTGTTTTTTTGTACTCCTTGAAATTTTTGGATCATTAGGTCACTTGCAACCTCAACATGTTTCTGGCATGCATGTCCACCACGTTTAAAGCATGTTTGGATTAGTGAGAAGTCCCTTTCCTATCAAATTCCAATAAGCTAATTATTAGGGGTTGTACTAGTGGAATTTCCGAAACATAGATAAGAAAACCTTGGATTTCGTTTTTAGTGCGTTCACTTACATTTATTATAGTTTACAAATTTATTTCCATAAAATTTTCACTTTGTTATGCCTCATATCTTTTCTATTTACGAGGAAAATGGGAAAGTTAGTTTCGTATCTGCAAAAAATTTGAACATCCAAAATGGAAATGCACAAAAGCTGAGAGAGATAATTCCAAAAAATATCTGAGATTTTTAAGGATAGGCAAAAAGTGGGTTGTTAAACATCCGACCACTTGAGAAAATTATTTTTTCTACTCCTTGAAATTTTTGGATCATTAGGTCACTTGCATCCTCAACATATTTCTGGCATGCATGTCCATCACGTTTAAAGCATGTTAGGATCAGTAAGAAGTCTTTTTTTTATAAAATTCCAACAAGTTTATTATTAGGGGTTGTACTAGTGGAATTTGCCAAACATGGATAAGAAAACCTTGGAGTTCGTTTTTAGTGCATTCACTCACATTTATTATAGTTTACAAATTTATTTGCATAAAGTTTTCATTTTTTATGCCTCATATCTTTTTTGTTTACGAGAAAAATGGGAGAGTGAGTTTCTGATCTAAAAAAAACATTGTACATCCAAAATGGAAATGCACAAATGCTGAGAGAGATAATTCCAAAAAGTATCTGTGATTTTTAAGGATAGGCAAAAAGTGTGTTGTTAAACATCCAACCACTTGAGAATTTTATTTTTTCTACTGCTTGAAATTTTTGGATCATTAGGTCACTTGCATCCTCAACATGTTTCTGGCATGCACGTCCACCACGTTTAAAGCACGTTAGGATCAGTTAGAAGTCCCTTTCCTATCAAATTCCACAAAACTTATTATTAGGGGTTGTACTAGTGGAATTTCCCAAAAAAGGATAACAAAACCTCGGAGTTCATTTTTAGTGCGTTCACTTACATTTATTATTGTTTTCAATTTTTTTTGCATAAAATTTTGATTTTGTTTTGCCTCATATCTTTTTTGTTTACGAGAAAAATGGGAGAGTGAGTTTTTTATCTGAAAAAAAATTTAAACATCCAAAATGGAAATGCACAAATGCTGAGAGAGATTATTTCAAAAAGTATCTGTGACTTTTAAGGATAGGCAAAAAGTGGGTTGTTAAACATCCAACCACTTGAGAATTTGATTTTTTCCACTCTTTGAAATTTTATGATCATTAGGTCACTTGCATCCTCAACATGTTTCTGGCATGCATGTCCACAACATTTAAAGCATGTTAGGATTAGTTTGAAGCCCATTTCCTATAAAATTCCACCAAGCTCATTATTAGGGGTTGAACGAGTGAAATTTCCCCAACATGGATACAAAAACCATGGAGTTCATTTTTAATGCATTCTCTTCCATTTAATATAGTTTTCAAATTTATTTGAAAAAAAATCTTACTTTTTTTACCTCAAATCTTTTTTGTTTTCGAGAAAAATGAGAGAGTGAGTTTTGGATATGAAAAAAAATTTGAACATCCAAAATGGAAATGCACAAAAGCAGAGAGATAATTCCAAAAGGTATCTGTGATTTTTAAGGATAGGAAAAAGTGGGTTGTTAACCATCCAACCACTTGAGAATTTCATTTTTTCTACTCCTTGATATTTTTGGACCATTAGGTCACTTGCATCCTCAACATGTTTCTTGCATGCACGTCCCCCACATTTAAAGCATGTTAGGATCAGTTAGAAGTCCCTTTCCTAAAAAAATCCACCAAGCTTATTATTAGGTGTTGTACTTGTGGAATCTCCCAAACATGGATAATAAAACCTTAGAGTTCAATTTTATTACGTTCAGTTACATTTATTATAGTTTTCAAATTTTTTTGCATAAAATTTTCTTTTTGTTATGACTCATGTCTTTTTTGTTTACGAGAAAAATGGTAGTGTTGTTTGGATCTGAAATAAAATTTGAACACCCAAAACGGAAATGCACAAATGCTGAGAGAGATAATTCCAAAAGGTATCTGTGAATTTTAAGGATAGCCAAAAAGTGGGTTGTTAAACAACCACTTGAGAATTTGATTTTTTCTACTCCTTGAAATTTTTTGATCATTAGGTCACTTGCATCCTCAACATGTTTCTGGTATGCATGTCCACCACGTTTAAAGCATGTTAGGATTAGTTAGAAGTCCCTTTCCTATCAAATTCCACCAAGCTTATTATTAGGGGTTGTACTAGTGGAATTTCCCAAACATGGATAAGAAAACCTTGGAGTTCGTTTTTAGTGCGTTCACTTACATTTATTATAGTTTACAAATTTATTTCCATAAAATTTTCATTTTGTTATGCCTCATATCTTTTTTGTTTACGAGGAAAATGGGAGAGTTAGTTTCGGATCTGCAAAAAATTTGAACATCCAAAATGGAAATGCACAAAAGCAGAGAGAGATAATTCCAAAAAGTATCTGTGATTTTTAAGGATAGACAAAAAGTGGGTTGTTAAACATCCAACCACTTGAGAATTTGATTTTTTCTACTCCTTGAAATTTTTGGAACATTAGGTCACTTGCATCCTCAACATGTTTCTGGCATGCATGTCCATCACGTTTAAAGCATGTTAGGATCACTGAGAAGTCTTTTTTTTATAAAATTCCAACAAACTTATTATTAGGGGTTGTACTAGTGGAATTTCCCAAACATGGATAAGAAAACCTTGGAGTTCGTTTTTAGTGTGTTCACTTACATTAATTTTAGTTTACAAATTTATTTGCATAAAATTTTCATTTTGTTATGCCTCATATCTTTTTTGTTTATGAGAAAAATGGGAGAGTGAGTTTGGGATCTGAAAAAAATTTTGTACATCCAAAATGGAAATGCACAAATGCTGAGAGAGATAATTCCAAAAAGTATATGTGATTTTTAAGGATAGGCAAAATGTGTGTTGTTAAACATCCAACCACTTGAGAATTTTATTTTTTCCACTCCTTGAAATTTTTGGATCATTAGGTCACTTGCATCCTCAACATGTTTCTGGCATGCATGTCCACCACGTTTAAAGAATGTTAGGATCAGTTAAAAGTCCCTTTCCTATCAAATTCCACTAAACTTTTTATTAGCGGTAGTACTAGTGGAATTTCCCAAACATGGATAGCAAAACCTCGGAGTTCATTATTAGAGCATTCACTTACATTTTTTTATTGTTTTCAAATTTTTTTGCATAAAATTTTCCTTTTGTTTCGCCTCATTTCTTTTTTTGTTTACATGAAAAATGGCAGAGTTAGTTTTGGATCTGAAAAAAAATTTGAACATCTAAAATGGAAATGCACAAATGCTGAGAGAAATAATTCCAAAAAGTATCTGTTATTTTTAAGGATAGGCAAAAAGTATGTTGTTAAACATCCAACCGCATGAGAATTTGATTTTTTCTACACTTTGAAATTTTTGTATCATTAGGTCACTTGCATCCTCAACATATTTCTAGCATGCATGTCCACCACATTTAAAGCATGTTAGGATCAGTTTGAAGTCCATTTCCTATAAAATTCCACCAAGTTCATTATTAGGGGTTGAACGAGTGAAATTTCCCCAACATGGATAAAAAAACCTTGGAGTTCATTTTTAGTGCGTTCTCATCCATTTAATATAGTTTTCAAATTTATTTGAATAAAATTTTCATTTTTTTATACCTCAAATATTTTTTGTTTACGAGAAAAATGGGTGAGTGAGTTTTGGATCATAAATAAATTTTGAACATCCAAAATGGAAATGCACAAAAGCAGAGAGAGATAATTCCAAAAGGTATATGTGATTTTTAAAGATAGGCAAAAAGTGGGTTGTTAAACATCCAACCACTTGAGAATTTGATTTTTTCTACTCCTTGAAATTTTTGGATGATTAGGTCACTTGCATCCTCAACATGTTTCTAGCATGCATGTCCACCTAGTTTAAAGCATGTTAGGATTAGTTAGAAGTCCTTTTCCTATCAAATTCCACCAACCTATTATTAGGGGTTGTACTATTGGAATTTCCGAAACATGGATAAGAAAACCTTGAGTTCATTTTTAGTGCGTTCACTTACATTTATTATAGTTTACAAATTTATTTCCATACAATTTTCATTTTGTTATGCGTCATATCTTTTTTGTTTACGAGCAAAATGGGAGAGTTAGTTTCGGATCTGCAAAAAATTTGAACATCCAAAATGCAAATGCACAAAAGCTGAGAGAGATAATTCCAAAAAGTATATGTGATTTTTAAGGATAGGCAAAACGTTTGTTGTTAAACATCCAACCACTTGAGAATTTGATTTTTTCTATTCCTTGAAATTTTTGGATCATTAGGTCACTTGCATCCTCAACATGTTTCTTGCATGCATGTCCATCACGTTTAAAGCATGTTAGGATCAGTGAGAAGTCTTTTTTTTATAAAATTCTAACAAGATTATTTATAGGGGTTGTACTAGTGGAATTTCCCAAACAGGGATAAGAAAACCTTGGAGTTCGTTTTTAGTGCATTCACTTACATTAATTTTAGTTTACAAATTTATTTGCATAAAATTTTCATTTTGTTATGCCTCATATCTTTTTTGTTTACGAGAAAAATGGGAGAGTGAGAAGTCCCTTTCCTATCAAATTCCACCAAACTTATTATTAGCGGTTGTACTAGTGGAATTTCCCAAACATTGATAACAAAACCTCGGAGTTCATTTTTAGTTCGTTCACTTACATTTTTTATTGTTTTCAAATTTTTTCGCATAAAATTTTAAATTTGTTACGCTTTATATCTTTTTTGTTTACGAGAAAAATGGGAGAGTGAGTTTTGGATTTGAAAAAAAATTTGAACATCCAAAATGGAAATGCACAAATACTGAGAGAGATAATTCCAAAAAGTATCTGTTATTTTTAAGGATAGGCAAAAAGTGTGTTGTTAAACATCCAACAACTTGAGAATTTGATTTTTTCTATGCTTTGAAATTTTTGTATCATTAGGTCACTTGCATCCTAAACATATTTCTGGCATGCATTTCCACCACATTTAAAGCATGTTAGGATCAGTTTGAAGTCCATTTCTTGTAAAATTCCACCAAGCTCATTATTAGGGGTTGAATGAGTGAAATTTCCCCAACATGGATAAAAAAACCTTGGATTTAATTTTTTGTACGTTCTCTTTCATTTAATATAGGTTTCAAATTTATTTGAATAAAATTTTCATTTTGTTATACCTCAAATTTTTTTGTTTTCGAGAAAAATGGGAGAGAGAGTTTTGGATCTGAGAAAAAATTTGAACATCCAAAATGGAAATGCACAAAAGTAGAGAGAGATAATTCCAAAAGGTATCTGTGATTTTTAAGGATAGGAAAAAGTGGGTTGTTGAACATCCAACTACTTGAGAATTTGATTTTTTCTACTCTTTGAAATTTTCGGACCATTAGGTCACTGGCATCCTCAACATGTTTCTGGCATGCATGTCCACCACGTTTGGAGCATATTAGGATCAGTTAGAAGTCCCTTTCCTAAAACATTCCACCAAGATTATTATTAAGTATTGTACTAGTGAAATTTCTGAAACATGGATACCAAAACCTTGGAGTTCAATTTTAGTGCGTTCACTTACATTTATAATAGTTTTCAAAATTTTTTGCATAAAATTTTCATTTTGTTATGCCTCATGTCTTTTTTGTTTACGAGAAAAATGGTGGAGTGTGTTTTGGATCTGAAATAAAATTTGAACATCCAAAATGGAAATGCACAAATGCTGAGATAGATAATTCCAAAAAGTATCTGTGACTTTTAAGGATTGGCAAAAAGTTGGTTGTTAAACATCCAACCACTTGAGAATTTGAATTTTTCTACTCCTTAAAATTTTTAGATCATTAGGTCACTTGCATCCTCAACATGTTTCTGGCATGCATGTCCACCACGTTTAAAGCATGTTAGAAGTCCCTTTCCTATAAAATTCCACCAAGCTTATTATTGAGGGTTGTACTAGTGGAATTTCCCAAACATGGATAAGAAAACCTTGGAGTTCATTTTTAGTGCATTCACTTACATTTATTATAGTTTACAAATTTATTTCCATCAAATTTACATTTTGTTATGCCTCGTATCTTCTTTGTTTAGGAGAAAAATGGGAGAGATAGTTTTGGATCTGAAAAAAATTTGAACATCCAAAATGGAAATGCATAAAAGCTGAGAGAGATAATTCCAAAAAGTATATGTGATTTTTAAGGATAGGCAAAAAGTGGGTTGTTAAAAATCCAACCACTTGAGAATTTGATTTTTTCTACTCCTTGAAATTTTTGGATCATTCGGTCACTTGCATCCTCAACATGGTTCTGGCAAGCATGTCCACCACGTTTAAAGCATGTTAGGTTGAGTTAGAAGTCCCTTTCCTATCAAATTCCACCAAGCTTATTATTGGGGGTTGTACTAGTGAAATTTCCCAAACATGGATAAGAAAACCTTGGAGTTCGTTTTTACAGCCTTCACTTACATTTATTATAATTTAGTAATTTATTTCCATAAAATTTTTATTTTGTTAAGCCTCATAGCTTTTTTGTTTACGAGAAAAATGGGAGAGTTAGTTTTGGATCTGCAAAAAATTTGAACATCCAAAGAGGAAATGCACAAAAGCTGAGAGAGATAATTCCAAAAAGTATCTGTGATTTTTAAGGATTGGCAAAAAGTGGGTTGTTAAACATCCAACCACTTGAGAATTTGATTTTTTCTACTCCTTGAAATTTTTGGATCATTAGGTCACTTTCATCCTCAACATATTTCTGCCATGCATGTCCACAACGTTTAAAGAATGTTAGGTTGAGTTAGAAGTCCCTTTCCTATCAAATTCCACCAAGCTTATCATTAGGGGTTGTACTAGTGGAATTTCCCAAACATGGATAACAAAACCTTGGAGTTTATTTTTAGTGTGTTCACTTACATTTATTATAGTTTACAAATTTATTTCCATAAAATTTTCATTTTGTTATGCCTCAAATCTTTTTTGTTTACGAGAAAAATGGGAGAGTTAGTTTTGGATCTGAAAACAAATTAGAACAACCAAAATGGAAATGCACAAATGCTGAGGAAGATAATTCCAAAAAGTATCAGTGATTTTTAAGGCTAGGCAAAAAGTGGGTTGATAAACGTCCAACCACTAGAGAATTTGATTTTTTCTCCTCTTTAAAATTTTGGGACCATTAGGTCACTTGCATCCCTAACATGTTTCTTGCATGCACATCTCCCACATTTAAAGCATGTTAGGATCAGTTAGAAGTCCCTTTCCTAAAAAGTTTCACCTAGCTTATTATTAGGTGTTGTACTAGTGGAATTTCCCAAACATGGATACCAAAATCTTGGAGTTCAATTTTAGTGCGTTCACTTACATTTATTATAGTTTTCAAATTTTTTTGCATAAAATTTTCTTTTTGTTGTGCCTCATGTCTTTTTTGTTTACGAGAAAAATGGTAGAGTGTGTTTTGGATCTGAAAAAAATTTGAACACCCAAAATGGAAATGCATAAATGCTGAGAGAGATAATTTGAAAAAGTATTTGTGACTTTAAGGATAGGCAAAAAGTGGGTTGTTAAACATCCAACCACTTGAGAATTTGATTTTTTCTACTCCTTGAAATTTTCATATCATTCTGTCACTTTCATCCTCAACATGTTTCTTGCATGCATGTCCACAACGTTTAAAGCATGTTTGGATGAGTTAGAAGTCCCTTTCCTATCAAATTCCACCAAGCTTATTATTAGGGGTTGTACTAGTGGAATTTCCCAAATATGGATAAGAAAACCTTGGAGTTCATTTTTAGTGTGTTCACTTACATTTATTATAGTTTACTAATTTATTTCCATAAAATTTTCATTTTGTTATGCCTCATATCTTTTTTGTTTACGAGAAAGATGGGAGAGTTAGTTTTCGATCTTCAAAAAATTTGAACAGCCAAAATGGAAATGCACAAAAGATAAGGGAGATAATTCCAAAAAGTATCTGAGATTTTTAAGGATAGGTAAAAAGTGGGTTGTTAGACATCCAACCACTTGAGAATTGGATTTTTTCTACTCCTTGAAATTTTTGGATCATTAGGTCACTTGCATCCTGAACATGATTCTGGCATGCATGTCCGCCACGTTTAAAGCATGTTAGGATCAGTGAGAAGTCTTTTTTTTATAAAATTCCAACAAGCTTATTATTAGGGGTTGTACTAGTAGAATTTTCCAAACAGGGATAAGAAAACCTTGGAGTTCGTTTTTAGTGCATTCACTTACATTAATTTTAGTTTACAAATTTATTTGCATAAAATTTTCATTTTGTTATGCCTCATATCTTTTTTGTTTACGAGAAAAATGGGAGAGTGAGAAGTCCCTTTCCTATCAAATTCCACCAAACTTATTATTAGCGGTTGTACTAGTGGAATTTCCCAAACATTGATAACAAAACCTCGGAGTTCATTTTTAGTTCGTTCACTTACATTTTTTATTGTTTTCAAATTTTTTCGCATAAAATTTTAAATTTGTTACGCTTTATATCTTTTTTGTTTACGAGAAAAATGGGAGAGTGAGTTTTGGATTTGAAAAAAAATTTGAACATCCAAAATGGAAATGCACAAATACTGAGAGAGATAATTCCAAAAAGTATCTGTTATTTTTAAGGATAGGCAAAAAGTGTGTTGTTAAACATCCAACAACTTGAGAATTTGATTTTTTCTACGCTTTGAAATTTTTGTATCATTAGGTCACTTGCATCCTAAACATATTTCTGGCATGCATTTCCACCACATTTAAAGCATGTTAGGATCAGTTTGAAGTCCATTTCTTGTAAAATTCCACCAAGCTCATTATTAGGGGTTGAATGAGTGAAATTTCCCCAACATGGATAAAAAAACCTTGGATTTAATTTTTTGTACGTTCTCTTTCATTTAATATAGGTTTCAAATTTATTTGAATAAAATTTTCATTTTGTTATACCTCAAATTTTTTTGTTTTCGAGAAAAATGGGAGAGAGAGTTTTGGATCTGAGAAAAAATTTGAACATCCAAAATGGAAATGCACAAAAGTAGAGAGAGATAATTCCAAAAGGTATCTGTGATTTTTAAGGATAGGAAAAAGTGGGTTGTTTGGCTACTTGAGAATTTGATTTTTTCTACTCTTTGAAATTTTCGGACCATTAGGTCACTGGCATCCTCAACATGTTTCTGGCATGCATGTCCACCACGTTTGGAGCATATTAGGATCAGTTAGAAGTCCCTTTCCTAAAACATTCCACCAAGATTATTATTAAGTATTGTACTAGTGAAATTTCTGAAACATGGATACCAAAACCTTGGAGTTCAATTTTAGTGCGTTCACTTACATTTATAATAGTTTTCAAAATTTTTTGCATAAAATTTTCATTTTGTTATGCCTCATGTCTTTTTTGTTTACGAGAAAAATGGTGGAGTGTGTTTTGGATCTGAAATAAAATTTGAACATCCAAAATGGAAATGCACAAATGCTGAGATAGATAATTCCAAAAAGTATCTGTGACTTTTAAGGATTGGCAAAAAGTTGGTTGTTAAACATCCAACCACTTGAGAATTTGAATTTTTCTACTCCTTAAAATTTTTAGATCATTAGGTCACTTGCATCCTCAACATGTTTCTGGCATGCATGTCCACCACGTTTAAAGCATGTTAGAAGTCCCTTTCCTATAAAATTCCACCAAGCTTATTATTGAGGGTTGTACTAGTGGAATTTCCCAAACATGGATAAGAAAACCTTGGAGTTCATTTTTAGTGCATTCACTTACATTTATTATAGTTTAAAAATTTATTTCCATCAAATTTACATTTTGTTATGCCTCGTATCTTCTTTGTTTAGGAGAAAAATGGGAGAGATAGTTTTGGATCTGAAAAAAATTTGAACATCCAAAATGGAAATGCATAAAAGCTGAGAGAGATAATTCCAAAAAGTATATGTGATTTTTAAGGATAGGCAAAAAGTGGGTTGTTAAAAATCCAACCACTTGAGAATTTGATTTTTTCTACTCCTTGAAATTTTTGGATCATTCGGTCACTTGCATCCTCAACATGGTTCTGGCAAGCATGTCCACCACGTTTAAAGCATGTTAGGTTGAGTTAGAAGTCCCTTTCCTATCAAATTCCACCAAGCTTATTATTGGGGGTTGTACTAGTGAAATTTCCCAAACATGGATAAGAAAACCTTGGAGTTCGTTTTTACAGCCTTCACTTACATTTATTATAATTTAGTAATTTATTTCCATAAAATTTTTATTTTGTTAAGCCTCATAGCTTTTTTGTTTACGAGAAAAATGGGAGAGTTAGTTTTGGATCTGCAAAAAATTTGAACATCCAAAGAGGAAATGCACAAAAGCTGAGAGAGATAATTCCAAAAAGTATCTGTGATTTTTAAGGATTGGCAAAAAGTGGGTTGTTAAACATCCAACCACTTGAGAATTTGATTTTTTCTACTCCTTGAAATTTTTGGATCATTAGGTCACTTTCATCCTCAACATATTTCTGCCATGCATGTCCACAACGTTCAAAGAATGTTAGGTTGAGTTAGAAGTCCCTTTCCTATCAAATTCCACCAAGCTTATCATTAGGGGTTGTACTAGTGGAATTTCCCAAACATGGATAACAAAACCTTGGAGTTTATTTTTAGTGTGTTCACTTACATTTATTATAGTTTTCAAATTTATTTCCATAAAATTTTCATTTTGTTATGCCTCAAATCTTTTTTGTTTACGAGAAAAATGGGAGAGTTAGTTTTGGATCTGAAAACAAATTAGAACAACCAAAATGGAAATGCACAAATGCTGAGGAAGATAATTCCAAAAAGTATCAGTGATTTTTAAGGCTAGGCAAAAAGTGGGTTGATAAACGTCCAACCACTAGAGAATTTGATTTTTTCTCCTCTTTAAAATTTTGGGACCATTAGGTCACTTGCATCCCTAACATGTTTCTTGCATGCACATCTCCCACATTTAAAGCATGTTAGGATCAGTTAGAAGTCCCTTTCCTAAAAAGTTTCACCTAGCTTATTATTAGGTGTTGTACTAGTGGAATTTCCCAAACATGGATACCAAAATCTTGGAGTTCAATTTTAGTGCGTTCACTTACATTTATTATAGTTTTCAAATTTTTTTGCATAAAATTTTCTTTTTGTTGTGCCTCATGTCTTTTTTGTTTACGAGAAAAATGGTAGAGTGTGTTTTGGATCTGAAAAAAATTTGAACACCCAAAATGGAAATGCATAAATGCTGAGAGAGATAATTTGAAAAAGTATTTGTGACTTTAAGGATAGGCAAAAAGTGGGTTGTTAAACATCCAACCACTTAAGAATTTGATTTTTTCTACTCCTTGAAATTTTCATATCATTCTGTCACTTGCATCCTCAACATGTTTCTTGCATGCATGTCCACAACGTTTAAAGCATGTTTGGATGAGTTAGAAGTCCCTTTCCTATCAAATTCCACCAAGCTTATTATTAGGGGTTGTACTAGTGGAATTTCCCAAATATGGATAAGAAAACCTTGGAGTTCATTTTTAGTGTGTTCACTTACATTTATTATAGTTTACTAATTTATTTCCATAAAATTTTCATTTTGTTATGCCTCATATCTTTTTTGTTTACGAGAAAGATGGGAGAGTTAGTTTTCAATCTTCAAAAAATTTGAACAGCCAAAATGGAAATGCACAAAAGATAAGGGAGATAATTCCAAAAAGTATCTGAGATTTTTAAGGATAGGTAAAAAGTGGGTTGTTAGACATCCAACCACTTGAGAATTGGATTTTTTCTACTCCTTGAAATTTTTGGATCATTAGGTCACTTGCATCCTGAACATGATTCTGGCATGCATGTCCGCCACGTTTAAAGCATGTTAGGATCAGTGAGAAGTCTTTTTTTTATAAAATTCCAACAAGCTTATTATTAGGGGTTGTACTAGTGGAATTTCCCAAACATGGATAAGAAAACCTTGGAGTTCATTTTTAGTGCGTTCACTTACAGTTATTATAGTTTACAAATTTATTTGCATAAAATTTTCATTTTGTTATGCCTCATATCTTTTTTGTTTACTAGAAAAATGGGAGAGTGAGTTTTGGATCTGATTAAAAATTTGAACATCCAAAATGGAAATGCACAAATGCTGAGAGAGATAATTCCAAAAAGTATCTGTGACTTTTAAGGATAGGCAAAAAGTGGGTTGTTAAACCTCCAACCACTTGAGAATTTGATTTTTTCTACTCCTTCAAATTTTCAGATCACTACGTCACTTGCATCCTCAACATGTTTATGGCATGCGTGTCCACAACGTTTAAAGCATGTTAAGATGAGTTAGAAGTCACTTCCCTATCAAATTCCACCAAGCTTATTATCAGGGGTTGTACTAGTGGAATTTCCCAAATATGGATAAGAAAACCTTGGAGTTCATTTTTAGTGTGTTCACTTACATTTATTATAGTTTACAAATTTATTTCCATTAAATTTTCATTTTGTTATGCCTCATATCTTTTTTATTTACGAGAAAAATGGGAGAGTTAGTTTTGGATCTCCAAAAAATTTGAACATCCAAAATGGAAATGCACAAAAGCAGAGAGAGATAATTCCAAAAGGTATCTGTGATTTTTAAGGATAGGCAGATAGTAGGTTGTTAAACATCCACCTACTTGAGAATTTGATTTTTTATACTCCTTGAAAATTTTGGATCCTTAGGTCACTAGTATCCTCAACATGTTTCTGGCATGCATGTCCACTACGTTCAAAGCATGTTAGGATCCGTTAGAAGTCTCTTTCCTATCAAATTCCAACAAGCTTATTATTAGGGTTTGTACTAGTGGAATTTCAAAAACATGGATAGCAAAACCTCGGAGTTCATTTTTAGTGCGTTCACTTACATGTATAATAGTTTTCAAATTTTTTTGGATAAAATTTTCATTTTGTTATGCCTCATAACTTTTTTGTTTACGAGAAAAATGGGAGAGTTAGTTTTGGATCTGAAAAAAATTTGAACATCCAAAATGAAAATGCACAAAAGCTGAGAGAGATAATTCCAAAAAGTATCTGTGATTTTTAAGGATAGGCAAAAAGTGGGTTGTTAAACATCCAACCACTTGAGAATTTGATTTTTTCTACTCCTTGAAATTTTTGGTTCATTAGGTCACTTGCGTCCTCAACATGTTTCAGGCATGCATGTCCACCACATTTAAAGCATGTTAGGATCGGTTAGAAGTCCCTTCCCTTTAAATATCCACCAAGCTTATTATTAGGGGTTGTACTAGTGGAATTACCCAAACATCGATAACAAAACCTTGGAGTTCATTTTAATTGCGTTCACTAAAAATTATTATAGTTTTCCAATTTTTTTGCATTAAATTTTCATTTTGTTATGCCTCATATCTTTTTTGTTTACGAGAAAAATGGAAAAGTTGTTATGGATCTGAAAAAAAATTTGAACACCCAAAATGGAAATACAGAAATGATGAGAGAGATAATTCCAAAAAGTATCTGTGATTTTTAAGGACAGGCAAAAAGTGGGTTGTTAAACATCCAACCACTTGAGAATTTGATTTTTTCTACTCCTTGAAATATTAGGATCATTAGGTCACTTGCATCCTGAACATGTTTCTTGCGTGCGTGTCCACCACGTTTAAAGCATGTTAGGATGAGTTAGAAGTCCCTTTCCTTCTTATTAGGGGTTGTACTAGTGGAATTTCCCAAACATGGATAAAAAAACCTTGGAGTTCATTTTTAGTTCATTCACTTACATTTAATATAGTTTTCAAATTTATTTGAATAAAATTTTCATTTTGTTATACCTCAAATCTTTTTTGTTTACGAGAAAAATGGGAGAGAGAGTTTTGGATCCGAAAAAAAAATTGAAAATAAAAAATGGAAATGCACAAAAGCTAAGAGAGATAATTCCAAAAGGTATCTGTTACTTTTAAGGATAGGCAAAAAGTGGGTTGTTAAACATCCAACCACTTGAGAATTTGATTTTTTCTACTCCTTGAAATTTTTGGACCATTAGGTCACTCGCATGCTCAACATGTTTCTTGCATGCACGTCCCTCACATTTAAAGCATGTTAGGATTAGTGAGAAATCTTTTTTTTATAAAATTCCAACAACCTTATTATTAGAGGTTGTACTAGTGGAATTTCCCAAACATGAATAAGAAAACCACGGAGTTCATTTTTAGTGCATTCACTTACATTTATTATAGTTTTCAAATTTATTTGCATAAACTTTTCATTTTGTTACGCCTCGTATCTTTTTTGTTTACGAGAAAAATGGGAGAGTGAGTTTTGGATCTGAAAAAAAATTTGAACATCCAAAATAGAAATGTACAAATGCTGATAGAGATAATTCCAAAAAGTATCTATGATTTTTAAGGTTAGGCAAAAAGTGGGTTGTTAAACATCCAACCACTTGAGAATTTCATTCTTTCTACTCCTTGAAATTTTTGGATCATTAGGTCACTTGCATCCTCAACATGTTTCTCGCATGCATGTCCACCACGTTTAATGCATGTTAGGATCAGTTAGAAGTCCCTTTCCTATAAAATTCCACCAAGCTCATTATTAGGGGTTGTACTAGTGGAATTTCCCAAACATGGACAACAAAACCTTGGAGTTCATTTTTAGTCCGTTCACTTCCATTTAGTATAGTTTTCAATTTTTTTTGCATAAAATTTTTATTTTGTTATGCCTCATAGCTTTTTTGTTTACGAGAAAAATGGGAGAGTGAGTTTTGGATTTGAAAAAAAAATTCGAACATCCAAAATGGAAATGCACAAATGCTGAGAGAGATAATTTCAAAAAGTATCTGTGACTTTTAAGGATAAGCAAAAAGTGGGTTGTTAAACATCCAACCACTTGAGAATTTGATTTTTTCTACTCCTTGAAATTTTTGGATCATTAGGTCACTTGCATCCTCAACATGTTTCTAGCATGCATGTCCACCACGTTAGAAGCATGTTAGGATCAGTTAGAAGTCCCTTTCCTATAGAATTCCACCAAGCTTATTCTTAGGGGATGTACTTGTGGAATTTCCCAAACATGGATAACAAAACCTGGGAGTTCATTTTTAGTACGTTCACTTACATTTATTATTTTTTTCAAATTTTTTTGCATAAAATTTTTATTTTGTTATGCCTCATATCTTTTTTGTTTACGAGAAAAGTGGGACAGTGAGTTTTGGATTTGAAAAAAAATTTGAACATCCAAAATGGAAATGAACAAATGCTGAGAGAGATAATTCCAAAAAGTATCTGTGATTTTTAAGGATAGGCAAAAAGTGGATTGTTAAACATCCAACCACTTGAGAATTTGATTTTTTCTACTCTTTGAAATTTTTGGATCATTAGGTCAATTGCATCCTAAACATATTTCCGGCATGCATGTCCACCACATTTAAAGCATGTTAGGATCAGTTAGAAGTCCATTTCCTATCAAATTCCACCAAGCTCATTATTATTGGTTGAACGAGTGAAATTTCCCAAATATGGATAAAAAAAACCTTGGAGTTCATTTTTAGGGCGTTCACTTACATGTATAATAGTTTTGAAATTTATTTAAATAAAATTTTCATTTTGTTATGCCTCAAATTTTTTTTGTTTACGAGAAAAATGGGAGAGTTATTTTTGGATCTGAAAAAACATTTGAACATCCAAAATGGAAATGCACAAAAGCAGAGAGAGATAATTCCAAAAAGTATCTGTGATTTTTAAGGATAGGCAAAAAGTGGGTTGTTAAACATCCAACCACTTGAGAATTTGATTTTTAGTACTCCCTGAAATTTTTGGATCATTAGGTCACTTGCATCCTCAACATGTTTCTCGCATGCATGTCCACCACATTTAAAGCATGTTAGGATCAGTTAGAAGTCCTTTTCCTTTAAATATCCACCAAGCTTATTATTAGGGGTTGTACTAGTGGAATTTCCTAAACATGGATAAAAAAACCATGGAGTTCAATTTTAGTGCGTTCACTTACAGTTATTATAGTTTTCAAAAATTTTTACATAAAATTTTCATTTTGTTATGGCTCATGTCTTTTTTGTTTGCGAGAAAAATGGTAGAGTGTGTTTTGGATATGAAATAAAATTTGATCATCCAAAATGGAAATGTAGAAATACTGAGAGAGACAATTCCAAAAATTATCTGTGACTTTTAAGGATAGGCAAAAAGTGGGTTGTTAAACATCCAACCACTTGAGAATTTCATTTTTTCTACTCCTTGAAATTTTTGGATCATTAGGTTACTTGGATCCTCAACATGTTTCTGGCATGCATGTCCACCACGTTTAAAGCATGTTAGGATGAGTAAGAAGGCCCTTTCCTATCAAATTCCTCCAAGCTTATTATTAGGGGTTGTACTACTGGAATTTCCCAAACATGGGAGACTTAGTTTTGGATCTGAAAAAATTTGAACATCAAAAACTGGATTGCACAAAAGTTGAGCGAGATAATTCCGAAAAGTATCTGTGATTTTTAAGGATAGGCAAAAAGTGGGTTGTTAAACATCCAACCACTTGAGAATTTCATTTTTTCTACTCCTTGAAATTTTTGGATCATTAGGTCACTTGCATCCTCAACATCTTTCTGGCATGCATGTCCAACAAATATAAAGCAAGTTAGGATCAAGTTAGTTTTCAAATTTTTTTGCGTAAAATTTTTATTTTGTTATGCCTCATGTCTTTTTTGTTTACGAGAAAAATGGTAGAGTGTGTTTTGGATCTGAAATAAAATTTGAACATCCAAAATGGAAAAGCACAAATGCTGAGAGAGAAAATTCCAAAGAGTATCTTTTACTTTTAGGGATGGGCAAAAAGTGGGTTGTTAAACATCCAACCAGTTGAAAATTTGATTTTTTCAACTCCTTGAAATTTTTCGATAATTAGGTCTCCTGCATACTCAACATGTTTCTGGCATGCATGTCCACAACGTTTAAAGCATGTTAGGATGAGTTAGAACTCCCTTTCCTATCAAATTCCACCAAGCTAATTATTAGGGCTTGTACTAGTGGAATTATCCAAACATTGATAACAAAACCTCGGAGTTCATTTTTAGTGTGTTCACTTACATTTATTATAGTTTTCAAATTTTTTGGCATAAAA
This sequence comes from Aristolochia californica, assembly GCF_029961685.1. Classification (NCBI taxonomy): domain Eukaryota; kingdom Viridiplantae; phylum Streptophyta; class Magnoliopsida; order Piperales; family Aristolochiaceae; genus Aristolochia; species Aristolochia californica. The sequence goes on along the minus strand of NW_027181815.1, from coordinate 16,868,916 downwards.
TTTTCATTTTGTTATGCCTCATATCTTTATTGTTTACAAGAAAAATGGGAGAGTTAGTTTTGGATCTGCAAAAAATTTGAACTTCAAAATGGAAATGCACAAATGCTGAGAGAGATAATTCCAAAAAGTATCAGTGACTTTTAAGGATAGGCAAAAAGCGGGTTGTTAAACACCCAACCACTAGAGAATTTATTTTTTATACTCTTTGAAAATTTTGGATCTAGGTCACTTGCATCATCAACATGTTTCTGGTATGCATGTCCACCACGTTTCAAGCATGTTAGGATCAGTTAGAAGTCCCTTTCCTATCAAATTCCACCAAGCTTATTATTAGGGGTTGTACTAGTGGAATTTCCCAAACATGGATAGCGAAACCTCGGAGTTCATTTTTAGAGCGTTCACTTATATTTATCATAGTTTTCAAATTTTTGGCATAAAATTTTCATTTTGTTATGCCACATATCTTTTTAGTTTACAAGAAAAATGGGAGAGTTCGTTTTGGATCTGCAAAAAATTTGAACATCCAAAATGGAAATGCACAAATGCTGAGAGAGATAATTCCAAAAAGTATCAGTGACTTTTAAGGATAGGCAAAAAGCGGGTTGTTAAACATCCAACCACTTGAGAATTTGATTTTTTCTACTCTTTGAAATTTTTGGATCTAGGTCACTTGCATCATCAACATGTTTCTGGCATGCATATCCCCCACATTTAAAGCATGTTAGGATGAGTTAGAAGTCCCTTTCCTATCAAATTCCACCAAGCTTATTATTCGGGGTTGTACTAGTGGAATTTCCAAAACATAGACAACAAAACCTCGGAGTTCATTTTTTGTGCGTTCACTTACATGTGTAATATTTTTCAAATTTTTTTGCATAAAATTTTCTTTTTTTTATGCCTCATATCTTTTTTGTTTACGAGAAAAATGGAAGAGTTAGTATTGGATTTGCAAAAAATTTGAACATCCAAAACAGAAATGCACAAAAGTTGAGAGACATAATTCCAAAAAGTATCTATGATTTTTAAGGATAGGAAAAAAGTGGGTTGTTAAACATCCAACCACTTGACAATTTAATTTTTTCTACTCCTTGAAATTTTTGGATCATTAAGTCACTTGCATCCTCAACATGTTTCTGGCATGCATGTCCACCACGTTTAAAGCATGTTAAGATCTGTGAGAAGTCAATTTTTTATAAAATTCTAACAACTTTATTATTAGGGGTTGTACTAGTGGAATTTTCTAAACATGGATAACAAAACCTTGGAGTTCGTTTTTAGTGCGTTCACTTACATTTATTATAGTTTACAAATTTATATGCTTAAAATTTTCATTTTGTTATTCCTCATATCTTTTTTTTTTACGAGAAAAATGGGAGAGTTAGTTTTGGATCTACAAAAAATTTGAACATCTAAAATGGAAATGCACAAAAGCTGAGAGAGATAATTCCAAAAAGTATCTGTGATTTTTATGGATAGGCAAAAAGTGGGTTGTTAAACTTCCAACCACTTGAGAATTCGATTTTTTCTACTCCTTGAAATTTTTGGATCATTAGGTCACCTACATCCTCAATATGTTTCTGGCATGCGTGTCCACCACGTTGGAAGCATGTTAGGATCAGTGAGAAGTCTTTTTTTTATAAAATTCCAACAAACTTATTATTAGGGGTTGTACTAGTGGAATTTCCAAAACATGGATAACAAAACCTTGGAGTTCATTTTTAGTGCGTTCACTTAAATTTATTATAGTTTACAAATTTATTTGCATCAAATTTTCATTTTGTTACGCCTCATATCTTTTTTGTTTACGAGAAAAATGGGAGAGTGAGTTTTGGATCTGAAAAAAAATTTGAACATCCAAAATGGAAATGCACAAATGCTGAGAGAGATAATTCCAAAAAGTATCTGTGATTTTTAAGGATAGGCAAAATGTCTGTTGTTAAACATCCAACCACTTGAGGATTTTATTTTTTCTACTCCTTGAAATTTTTGGATCATTAGGTACCTTGCATCCTCAACATGTTTCTGGCATGCATGTCCACCACGTTTAAAGCATGTTAGGATCAATTAGAAGTCTCTTTCCTATCAAATTCCACTAAGCTTATTACTAGGGGTTGTACTAGTGGAATTTCCCAAACATGGATAAGAAAACCTCCGAGTTCATTTTGAGTGCGATCACTTACATGTATAATAGTTTTCAAATTTTTTTGTATAAAATTTTCATTTTGGTATGTCTCATATCTTTTTTGTTTACGAGAAAAATGGGAGAGTAAGTTTTGGATCTGCAAAAAATTTGAACATCCAAAATGGAAATGCACAAAAGCTGAGAGAGATAATTCCAAAAAGTATCAGTGATTTTTATGGATAGGCAAAAGGTGGGTTGTTAAACATCCAACCACTTGAGAATTTGATTTTTTCTACTCCTTGAAATTTTTGGATCATTTGGTCACTAGCATCCTCAACATGTTTCTGGCATGCATGTCCTCCACATTTAAAGCATGTTAGGATCAGTGAGAAGTCTTTTTTTTGTAAAATTCCAACCAGCTTATTATTTGGGGTTGTACAAGTGGAATTTGCAAAACATGGATAACAAAACCTTGGAGTTCGTTTTTAGTGCGTTCACTTAAATTTATTATAGTTTACAAATTTATTTGCATCAAATTTTCATTTTGTTACACCTCATATCTTTTTTGTTTACGAGAAAAATGGGAGAGTGAGTTTTGGATCTGAAAAAAAATTTGAACATCCAAAATGGAAATGCACAAATTCTGAGAGAGATAATTCCAAAAAGTATCTGTGATTTTTAAGGATAGCCAAAAAGTGTGTCCTTAAACATCCAACCACTTGAGAATTTTATTTTTTCTACTCCTTGAAATTTTTGGATCATTAGGTCCCTTGCATCCTCAACATGTTTCTGGCATACATGTCCACCACGTTTGAAGCATGTTAGGATCAGTTAGAAGTCCGCTTCCTATCAAATTCCACTAAGCTTATAAGGGGTTGTACTAGTGGAATTTCCCAAACAAGAATAACAAAACCTTGGTGTTCATTTTTAATGCGTTCACTTACATGTATAAAAGTTTTCAAATTTTTTTGCATAAAATTTTCATTTTGTTATGCCTCATATCTTTTTTGTTTATGAGAAAAATGGGAGAGTTAGTTTTGGATCTACAAAAAATTTGAACTTCAAAAATGGAAATGCACAAAAGATGAGAGATAATTCCCAAAAGTATCTGTGATTTTTAAGGATAGGCAGAAAGTGGGTTGCTAAACATCCAACCACTTGAGAATTTGATTTTTTCTACTCCTTGAAATATTTGGATCATTAGGTCACTTGCATCCTCAACATGTTTCTTGCACGCACGTCCCCCAAATTTAAAGCATGTTAGGATCAGTTGGAAGTCCCTTTCCTAAAAAATTCCACCAAACTCATTATTAGGTGTTGTACTAGTGGAATTTCCCAGATATGGATAACAAAACCTTAGAGTTCAATTTTAGCGCGTTCACTTACATTTATTATAGTTTTCAAAAATTTTTGCATAAAATTTTATTTTTGTTATGCCTCATGTCTTTTTTGTTTACGAAAAAAATGGTTGAGTGTGTTTTGGATCTGAAATAAAATTTCAACATCTAAAATGGAAAAGCACAAATGCTGAGAGAGATAATTCCAAAAAGTATCTGTGACTTTTAAGGATAGGTAAAAAGTGGGTTGTTAAACATCCAACCACTTGAGAATTTGATTTTTTCTACTCCTTGAAATTTTTGGATCAGTAGGTGACTTGCATCGTCAACATGTTTCTGGCATACATGTCCACCACGTTTAAAGCATGTTAGGATCAGTTAGAAGTCCCTTTCCAATCAAATTCCACCAAGCTTATTATTAGGGGTTGTACTAGTGGAATTTCCCAAACATGGATAGCAAAACCTCGGAGTTCATTTTTAGAGCGCTCACTTACATGTATCATAGTTTTCAAATTTTTGGCATAAAATTTTCATTTTTTTATGCCAGATATCTTTTTTGTTTACGAGAAAAATGGGAGAGTTAGTATTGCATCCGCAAAAAATTTGAACATCCAAAATAGAAATGCACAAAAGTTGAGAGACATAATTCCAAAAAGTATCTTTGATTTTTAAGGATAGGCAAAAAGTGGGTTGTTAAACATCCAACCACTTGAGAATTTGTTTTTTTCTACTCTTTGAAATTTTTGGATCATTAAGTCACTTGCATCCTCAACATGTTTCTGGCATGCATGTCCACCACGTTTAAAGCATGTTAGGATCACTTAGAAGTCCCTTTCCTACCAAATTCCACGAAGCTTATTATTAGGGGTTCTACTAGTGAAATTTCCCAAACATGGATAACAAAACCTCAGAGTTCATTTTTTGTGTGTTCACTTACATTTATTATTATTTTCAAATTTTTTTGCATAAAATTTTCATTTTGTTATTCCTCATATCTTTTTTGTTTACGAGAAAAATGGGAGAGTGAGTTTTGGATCTAAAAAAAAATTTGAACATCCAAAATGGAAATGCACAAATGCTGAGAGAGATAATTCCGAAAAGTGTCTGTGATTTTGCAGGATAGGTAAAAAGTGGGTTGTTAAACATCCAACCATTTGAGAATTTGATTTTTTCTACTCTTTGAAATTTTTGGATCATTTGGTCACTTGCATCCAAAACATATTTCTGGCATGCATGTCCACCACATTTAAAGCATGTTAGGATCAGTTAGAAGTCCATTTCCTATAAAATTCCACCAAGCTCATTATTAGGGGTTGAACGAGTGAAATTTCCCTAACATGGATAACAAAACCTTTGAGTTCACTTTTAGTGTGTTCACTTACATTTAATCTAGTTTTCAAATTTATTTGAATAAAATTTTCATTTTGTTATACCTCAAATCTTTTTTGTTTACGAGAAAAATGGGAGAGTGAGTTTTGGATATGAAAAAAAATTTGAACATCCAAAATGGACATGCACAAAAGCTGAGAGAGATAATTCCAAAAGGTATCTGTGATTTTTAAGGATAGGCAAAACGTGGGTTGTTAAACATCTAACCACTTGAGAATTTGATTTTTTCTACTCCTTGAAATATTTGGACCATTATTTCACTTGCATCCTCAACATGTTTCTTGCGTGCGCGTCGCCCACATTTAAAGCATGTTAGGATCAGATAGAAGTCCCTTTCCTAAAAAATTCCACCAAGCTTATTATTAGGTGTTGTACTAGTGGAATTTCCCAAACATGGATAACAAAACCTTCGAGTTCAATTTTAGTGCGTTCACTTACATTTATTATAGTTTTGAAATTTTTTTGCCTAAAATTTTCATTTTGTTTTGCCTCATGTCTTTTTTGTTTACGAGAAAAATGGTAGAGTGTGTTTTGGATCTGAAATAAAATTTGAACATCCAAAATGGAAATGCACAAATGCTGAGAGAGATAAATCATAAAAGTATCTTTAACTTCTACGGATTGGCGAAAGTGGGTTGTTAAACATCCAACCACTTGAGAATATGATTTTTTCTACTCCTTGAAATTTTTGGATCATTAGGTTACTTGCATCCTCAACATATTTCTTGCATGCATGTCCACCACGTTTAAAGCATGTTAGGATGAGTTGGAAGTCCCTTTTCCTATTAAATTCCACCAAGCTTATTATTAGGGGTTGTACTAGTGGAATTTCCCTAACATGGATAGCAAAAACTCGGAGTTCATTTTTAGTGCGTTCACTAACATCTATATTAGTTTGCAAATTTTTTTGCTTAAAATTTTCATTTTGTTATGCCTCATATCTTTTTTTTTTTATGAGAAAAATGGTAGAGTTAGTTTTGAATCTGCAAAAAATTTGCACATCCAAAATGGAAATGCACAAAAGCTGAGGGAGATAATTCAAAAAAGTATGTGTGATTTTTAAGGATAGGCAAAAAGTGGGTTGTTAAACATCCAACCACTTGAGAATTTGATTTTTATTACATGAAATTTTTGGATCATTAGGTCACTTGCATACTCAAAATGTTTCTTACATGCATGTCCACCACGTTTAAAGCATGTTAGGATCAGTGAGAAGTCTTTTTTTTATAAAATTCCAACAAACATATTATTAGGGGTTGTACTAGTTGAATTTTCCAAACATGGATCAGAAAACCTAGGAGTTCATTTTTAGTGCGTTCGCTTACATTTATTATAGTTTACAAATTTATTTGCATAAAATTTTCATTTTGCTATGCCTCTTATCTTTTTTGTTTACGAGAAAAATGGGAGAGTAAGTTTTGGATCTGAAAAAAAATTTTACCGTCCAAAATGGAAATGCAGAAATGCTGAGATATATAATTCCAAAAAGTTTCTGTGACTTTTAAGGATAGGCAAAAAGTGTGTAGTTAAACATCCAACCAATTGAGAATTTTATTTTTTCTACTTTTTGAAATTTTTGGATCATTAGGTCACTTGCATCCTCAACATGTTTCTGGCATGCATGTCCACCACGTTTAAAGCATGTTAGGATCAGTTAGAAGTCCCTTTCCTATCAAATTCCTGCAAACTTTTTCTTTGGGGTTGTACTAGTGGAATTTCCCAAACATGGATACCAAAACCTTGGAATTCATTTTTAGTACGTTCACTTCCATTTATTATAGTTTTCAAAAGTTTTTTTCAAAAAATTTTTATTTTGTTATGCCTCATATCTTCTTTGTTTACGAGAAAAATGGGAGAGTGAGATTTGGATCTGAAATAAAATTTGAACATCCAAAATGGAAATGCACAAATGCTGAGAGAGATAATTTCAAAAAGTATCTGTGACTTTTAAGGATAGGCAAAAAGTGGGTTGTTAAACATCCAACCACTTGAGAATTTGAGTTTTTCCACTCCTTGAAATTTTTCGATCATTAGGTCACTTTCATCCTCAACATGTTTCTGGCATGCATGTCCACCACGTTTAAAGCATGTTAGGATTAGTTAGAAGTCCCTCTCCTATAAAATTCCTCCAAGCTTATTATTAGGGGTTGTACTAGTGGAATTTCCCAAACATGGATACCAAAACCTTGGAGTTCATTTTTAGTACGTTCACTTATATTTATTATAGTTTTCAATTTTTTTTGCAAAAAATTTTAATTTTGTTATGCCTCATATCTTTTTTGTTTACGAGAAAAATGGGAGAGTGAGTTTTGGATCCGAAATAAAATTTGAACAACCAAATTGGAAATGCATAAATGTTGAGAGAGATAATTTCAAAAAGTATCTGTGACTTTTAAGGATAGGCAAAAAGTGGGTTGTTAAACATCGAACCACTTGAGAATTTGATTTTTTCTACTCCTTGAAAATTTTGGATCATTAGGTCACTTGCTTCCTCAACATGATTCTGGCATGCATGTCTACCACGTTTAAAGCATGTTAGGATCAGTGAGAAGTCTATTTTTTATAAAATTTCAACAAGTTATTAGTAGGGTTGTACTAGTGGAATTTCCCAAACATGGTTAAGAAAACCTTGGAGTTTTTTCTTAGTGCGTTCACTTCCATTTATTATAGATTAAAAATTTATATGCATAAAATTTTCATTTTGTTATGCCTCATATCTTTTTTGTTTACTAGAAAAATGGGAGAGTGAGTTTTGGATCTGAAAAAAAATTCGAACATCCAAAATGGAAATGCACAAATGCTGAGAGAGATAATTCCAAAAAGTATCTGTGATTTTTAAGGATAGGCAAAAAGTGTGTTGTTAAACATCCAACCACTTGAGAATTTTATTTTTTCTACTCCTTGAAATTTTTGGATCATTAGGTCACTTGCATCCTCAACATGTTTCTTGCACGCACGTCCCCATCATTTAAAGCATGTTAGGATCAGTTAGAAGTCCCTTTCCTAAACAATTCCACCAAACTCATTATTAGGTGTTGTACTAGTGGAATTGCCCAGACATGGATAACAAAACCTTAGAGTTCAATTTTAGCGCGTTCACTTACATTTATTATAGTTTTCAAAAATTTTTGCATAAAATTTTCTTTTTGTTATGCCTCATCTCTTTTTTGTTTGCGAAAAAAAAGGTAGAGTGTGTTTTGCATCTGAAATAAAATTTCAACATCTAAAATGGAAAAGCACAAATGCTGAGAGAGATATTTCCAAAAAGTATCTGTGACTTTTAAGGATAGGTAAAAATTTGGTTGATAAACATCCAACCACTTGAGAATTTGATTTTTTCTACTCCTTGAAATTTTTGGATCATTAGGTCACTTGCATCCTCAACATGTTTCTGGCATGCATGCCCACCACGTTTAAAGCATGTTAGGATCAGTTAGAAGTCCCTTTCCTATCAAATTCCACCAAGCTTATTATTAGGGCTTGTACTAGTGGAATTTCCCAAACATGGATAGCAAAACCTCGGAGTTCATTTTTAGAGCGTTCACTTACATGTATCATAGTTTTCAAATTTTTGGCATAAAATTTTCATTTTTTTTATGCCAGATATCTTTTTTGTTTACGAGAAAAATGGGAGAGTTAGTTTTGGATCTGCAAAAAATTTGAACATCCAAAATGGAAATGCACAAATGTTGAGAGAGATAATTCCAAAAAGTATTAGTGACTTTTAAGGATAGGCAAAAAGCGGGTTGTTTAACATCCAACCACTTGAGAATTTGATTTTTTCTACACTTTGAAATTTTTTGATCTAGGTCACTTGCATCATCAACATGTTTCTGGAATGCCTGTCCCCCACGTTTAAAGCATGTTTGGATGAGTTAGAAGTCCCTTTCCTATCAAATTCCACCAAGCTTATTATTAGGGGTTGTACTAGTGGAATTTCCAAAACATGGATAACAAAACCTCGGAGTTCATTTTTAGTGCCTTCACTTACATGTGTAATATTTTTCAAATTTTTTTGCATAAAATTTTCTTTTTTTTATGCCTCATATCTTTTTTGTTTACGAGAAAAATGGTAGAGTTAGTATTGGATCTGCAAAAAATTTGAACATCCAAAATAGAAATGCACAAAAGTTGAGAGACATAATTCCAAAAAGTATCTGTGATTTTTAAGGATAGGCCAAAAGTTGGTTGTTAAACACCCAACCACTTGAGAATTTGATTTTTTCTACTCTTTGAAATTTTGGATCATTAAGTCATTTGCATCCTCAACATGTTTCTGGCATCCATGTCCACCACGTTTAAAGCATGTTGGGATCACTTAGAAGTCCCTTTCCTACCAAATTCCACGAAGCTTATTATTAGGGGTTGTACTAGTGGAATTTTCCAAACATGGATAACAAAACCTTGGAGTTCATTTTTAGTGTGTTCACTTACATTTATTATTGTTTTCAAATTTTTATGCATAAAATTTTCCTTTTGTTATTCCTCATATCTTTTTTGTTTACGAGAAAAATGGGAGAGTGAGTTTTGGATCTGAAAAAAAATTTGAACATCCAAAATGGAAATGCACAAATGCTGAGAGAGATAATTCCGAAAAGTGTCGGTGATTTTGAAGGACAGGTAAAAAGTGGGTTGTTAAACATACAACCAATTGAGAATTTGATTTTTTCTACTCTTTGAAATTTTTGGATCATTAGGTCATTTGCATCCAAAACATATTTCTGGCATGCATGTCCTCCACATTTAAAGCATGTTAGGATTAGTTAGAAGTCCATTTCCTTTAAAATTCCACCAAGCTCATTATTAGGGGTTGAACGAGTGAAATTTCCCTAACATGGATAACAAAACCTTGGAGTTCATTTTTAGTGCGTTCACTTACATTTAATATAGTTTTCAAATTTATTTGAATAAAATTTTCATTTTGTTATACCACAAATCTTTTTTGTTTACGAGAAAAATGGGAGAGTGAGTTTTGGATATGAAAAAAAATTTGAACATCCAAAATGGAAATGCACAAAAGCTGAGAGAGATAATTCCAAACGGTATCTGTGATTTTTAAGGATAGGCAAAAAGTGGTTGTTAAACATCCAACCACTTGAGAATTTGATTTTTTCTACTCCTTGAAATATTTGGACCATTACTTCACTTGCAACCTCAACATGTTTCTTGCGTGCACGTCCCCCACATTTAAAGCATGTTAGGATCAGATAGAAGTCCCTTTCCTAAAAAATTCCACCAAGCTTATTATCAGGTGTTGTACTAGTGGAATTTCCCAAACATGGATAACAAAACCTTTGAGTTCATTTTTAGTACGTTCACTTACATTTATTATAGTTTTCAAATTTTTTTGCATCAAAATTTTCATTTTGTTATGCCTCATGTCTTTTTTGTTTACGAGAAAAATGGGAGAGTGTGTTTTGGATCTGAAATAAAATTTGAACATCCAAAATGGAAATGTACAAATGCTGAGAGAGATAATTCAATAAAGTATCTGTGACTTTTAAGGATAGGCAAAAAGTGGGTTGTTAAACATCCAACTACTTGAGAATTTGATTTTTTCTACTCCTTGAAATTTTTGGATCATTAGGTCACTTGCATCCTCAACATGTTTCAGGCATGCATGTCCCCCACATTTAAAGCATGTTAGGATCAGTTAGTTCCTAAAAAATTCCACCAAGCTTATTATTAGGGGTTGTACTAGTGGAATTTCCCAAACATGGATAGTAAAACCTCGGAGTTCATTTTTAGAGCGTTCACTTACATGTATCATAGTTTTCAAATTTTAGGCACAAAATATTCATTTTGTTATGCCACTTATCTTTTTTGTTTACGAGAAAAATGGAAGAGTTAGTTTTGGATCTGCAAAAAATTTGAACATCCAAAATGGAAATGCACATATGTTGAGAGAGATAATTCCAAAAAGTATTAGTGACTTTTAAGGATAGGCAAAAAGCGGGTTGTTAAACATCCAACCACTAGAGAATTTGATTTTTTCTACTCTTTGAAATTTTTGGATCTAGGTCACTTGCATCCTCAACAAGTTTCTCGCATGCATGTCCACCACGTTTAAAGCATGTTAGGATCAGTTAGAAGTCCCTTTCCTATAAAATTCCACCAAGCTTATTATTAGGGGTTGTACTAGTGGAATTTCCCAAACATGGATACCAAAACCATAGAATTCATTTTTAGTACGTTCACTTAATTTTATTATAGATTTCAAATGTTTTTTTCAAAAATTTTTAATTTTGTTATGCCTCATATCTTCTTTGTTTACGATAAAAATAGGAGAGTGAGATTTGGATCTGAAATAAAATTTGAACATCCAAAATGGAAATGCAGAAATGCTGAGAGAGATAATTTCAAAAAGTATCTGTGACTTTTAAGGATAGGCAAAAAGTGGGTTGTTAAACATCCAACCACTTGAGAATTTGATTTTTTCTACTCCTTGAAATTTTTGGATCATTAGGTCATTTGCATCCTCAACATGTTTCTTGCACGCACGTCCCTCACATTTAAAGCATGTTAGGATCAGTTAGAAGTCCCTTTCCTAAAAAATTCCACCAAACTCATTATTAGGGGTTGTACTAGTGGAATTTCCCAAACATGGATAACAAAACCTTAGAGTTCAATTTTAGCCCGTTCACTTACATGTATTATAGTTTTCAAAATTTTTTGCATAAAATTTTCATTTTTTTATGCCTCATGTCTTTTTTGTTTACAAAAAAATGGTAAAGTGTGTTTTGGATCTGAAATAAAATTATAACATCCAAAATGGAAAAGCACAAATGCTGAGAGAGATAATTCCAAAAAGTATTTGTGACTTTTAAGGATAGGCAAAAAGTGGGTTGTTAAACATCCAACCACTTGAGAATTTGAGTTTTTCTACTCCTTGAAATTTTTGGATCAATAGGTCACTTGCATCCTCAACATGTTTCTAGCATGCATGTCCACAACGTTTAAAGCATGTTAGGATCAGTTAGAAGTCCCTTTCCAATCAAATTCCACCAAGCTTATTATTAGGGGTTGTAGTAGTGGAATTTCCCAAACATGGATAGCAAAACCTCGGAGTTCATTTTTAGAGTGTTCACTTACATGTATCATAGTTTTCAAATTTTTGGCATAAAATTTTCATTTTGTTATGCCACATATCTTTTTTGTTTACGAGAAAAATGGGAGATTTAGTTTTGGATCTGCAAAAAATTTGAACATGCAAAATGGAAATGCACAAATGTTGAGAGAGATAATTCCAAAAAGTATCAGTGACTTTTAAGGATAGGCAAAAAGCAGGTTGTTAAACATCCAACCACTTGAGAATTTGATTTTTTCTACTCTTTGAAATTTTTGGATCTAGGTCACTTGCATCATCGACATGTTTCTGGCATGCCTGTCCCCCACGTTTAGAGCATGTTAGGATGAGTTAGAAGTCCCTTTCCTATCAAATTCCACCAAGCTTATTATTAGGGGTTGTACTAGCAGAATTTCCAAAACATGGATAACAAAACCTCGGAGTTCATTTTTAGTGCGTTCACTTACATGTGTAATATTTTTTGAATTTTTTTGCATAAAATTTTCATTTTTTTATGCCTCATATCTTTTTGTTTACGAGAAAAATGGTAGAGTTAGTATTGGATCCGCAAAAAATTTGAACATCCAAAATAGAAATGCACAAAAGTTGAGAGACATAATTCCAAAAAGTATCTGTGATTTTTAAGGATAGGCAAAAAGTGGGTTGTTAAACATCCAACCACTTGAGAATTTGTTTTTTTCTACTCTTTGAAATTTTTGGATCATTAAGTCACTTGCATCCTCTACATGTTTCTGGCATGCATGTCCACCACGTTTAAAGCATGTTAGGATCACTTAGAAGTCCCTTTCCTACCAAATTCCACGAAGCTTATTATTAGGGGTTCTACTAGTGGAATTTCCCAAACATGGATAAGAAAACCTCAGAGTTCATTTTTTGTGTGTTCACTTACATTTATTATTGTTTTCAAATTTTTTTACATAAAATTTTCATTTTGTTACTCCTCATATCTTTTTGGTTTACGAGAAAAATAGGAGAGTGAGTTTTGGATCTGAAATAAAATTTGAACATCCAAAATGGAAATGCACAAATGCTGAGAGAGATAATTCCGAAAAGTGTCTGTGATTTTGCAGGATAGGTAAAAGGTGGGTTGTTAAACATCCAACCACTTGAGAATTTGATTTTTTCTTCTCTTTGAAATTTTTGGATCATTAGGTCACTCGCATCCAAAACATATTTCTGGCATGCATGTCCACCACATTTAAAGCATGTTAGGATCGGTTAGAAGTCTATTTCCTATAAAATTCCACCATGCTCATTATTAGGGGTTGAATGAGTGAAATTTCCCTAACATGGATAACAAAACCTTGGAGTTCATTTTCAGTGCGTTCACTTCCATTTAATATAGTTTTCAAATTTATTTGAATAAAATTTTCATTTTGTTATACCTCAAATCTTTTTTGTTTACGAGAAAAATGGGAGAGTGAGTTTTGGATATGAAAAAAAATTTGAACATCCAAAATGGAAATGCACAAAAGCTGAGAGAGATAATTCCAAAAGGTATCTGTGATTTTTAAGGATAGGCAAAAAGTGGGTTGTTAAACATCTAAGCTCTTGAGAATTTGATTTTTTCTACTCCTTGAAATTTTTGGACCATTATTTCACTTGCATCCTCAATATGTTTCTTGCGTGCACGTCCCCCACATTTAAAGCATGTTAGGATCAGATAGAAGTCCCTTTCATAAAAATTTCCACCAAGCTTATTATTAGCTGTTGTACTAGTGGAATTTCCCAAACATGGATAACAAAACCTTCGAGTTGAATTTTAGTGCATTCACTTACATTTATTATAGTTTTCAAATTTTTTTGCATAAAATTTTCATTTTGTTTTTCCTCATGTCTTTTTTGTTTTCGAGAAAAATGGTAGAGTGTGTTTTGGATCTGAAATAAAATTTGAACATCCAAAATGGAAATGCACAAATGCTGAGAGAGATAAATCCAAAAAGTATCTTTAACTTTTACGGATTGGCAAAAGTGGGTTGTTAAACATCCAACCACTTGAAAATTTGATTTTTTCTACTCCTTGAAATTTTTGGATCATTAGGTTACTTGCATCCTCAACATATTTCTTGCATGCTTGTCCACCACGTTTAAAGCATGTTAGGATGAGTTGGAAGTCCCTTTCCTATCAAATTCCACCAAGCTTATTATTAGGGGTTGTACTAGTGGAATTTCCCAAACATGGATAGCAAAAACTCGGAGTTCATTTTTAGTGCGTTCACTTACATCTATATTAGTTTTCAAATTTTTTAGCTTAAAATTTTCATTTTGTTATGCCTCATATCTTTTTTTTATGAGAAAAATGGTAGAGTTTGTTTTGAATCTGCAAAAAATTTGAACATCCAAAATGGAAATGCACAAAAGCTGAGGGAGATAATTCAAAAAAGTATGTGTGATTTTTAAGGATAGGCAAAAAGTGGGTTGTTAAACATCCAACCACTTGAGAATTTGATTTTTTCTCCTTCTTGAAATTTTTGGATCATTAGGTCAATTGCATCCTCAACATGTTTCTGGCGTGCATGTCCACTACATTTAAAGCATGTTAGGTTCAGTTAGAAGTCCCTTTCTTATAAAATTCCACCAAGCTTATTATTAGTGGTTGTCCTAGTGGAATTTCCCAAACATGGATAATAAAACCTAGGAGTTCGTTTTTAGTGCGTTCACTTACATTTATTATAGTTTACAAATTTATTTGCATAAAATTTTTATTTTGTTATGCCTCTTATCTTTTTTGTTTACGAGAAAAATGGGAGAGTATATTTTGGATTTGAAAAAAAATTTGACTGTCCAAAATGGAAATGCACAAATGCTGAGAGATATAATTCCAAAAGGTATCTGTGATTTTTAAGGATAGGCAAAAAGTGGGTTGTTAAACATCTAAGCTCTTGAGAATTTGATTTTTTCTACTCCTTGAAATTTTTGGACCATTATTTCACTTGCATCCTCAATATGTTTCTTGCGTGCACGTCCCCCACATTTAAAGCATGTTAGGATCAGATAGAAGTCCCTTTCCTAAAAAATTCCACCAAGCTTATTATTAGGTGTTGTACTAGTGGAATTTCCCAAACATGGATAACAAAACCTTCGAGTTGAATTTTAGTGCATTCACTTACATTTATTATAGTTTTCAAATTTTTTTGCATAAAATTTTCATTTTGTTTTTCCTCATGTCTTTTTTGTTTTCGAGAAAAATGGTAGAGTGTGTTTTGGATCTGAAATAAAATTTGAACATCCAAAATGGAAATCCACAAATGCTGAGAGAGATAAATCCAAAAAGTATCTTTAACTTTTACGGATTGGCAAAAGTGGGTTGTTAAACATCCAACCACTTGAAAATATGATTTTTTCTACTCCTTGAAATTTTTGGATCATTAGGTTACTTGCATCCTCAACATATTTCTTGCATGCTTGTCCACCACGTTTAAAGCATGTTAGGATGAGTTGGAAGTCCCTTTCCTATCAAATTCCACCAAGCTTATTATTAAGGGTTGTACTAGTGGAATTTTCCAAACATGGATAGCAAAACCTCGGAGTTCATTTTTAGTGCGTTCACTTACATCTATATTAGTTTTCAAATTTTTTAGCTTAAAATTTTCATTTTGTTATGCCTCATATCTTTTTTTTTATGAGAAAAATGGTAGAGTTTGTTTTGAATCTGCAAAAAATTTGAACATCCAAAATGGAAATGCACAAAAGCTGAGGGAGATAATTCAAAAAAGTATGTGTGATTTTTAAGGATAGGCAAAAAGTGGGTTGTTAAACATCCAACCACTTGAGAATTTGATTTTTACTACTCCATGAAATTTTTGGATCATTAGGTCACTTGCATCCTCAAAATGTTTCTGACATGCATGTCCACCACGTTTAAAGCATGTTAGGATCAGTGAGAAGTCTTTTTTTTATAAAATTCGAACAAACTTATTATTAGGGGTTGTACTAGTAGAATTTCCCAAACATGGATAAGAAAACCTAGGAGTTCGTTTTTAGTGCGTTCACTTACATTTATTATAGTTTACAAATTTATTTGCATAAAATTTTCATTTTGTTATGCCTCTTATCTTTTTTGTTTACGAGAAAAATGGGAGAGTATGTTTTGGATTTGAAAAAAAATTTGACTGTCCAAAATGGAAATGCACAAATGCTGAGAGATATAATTCCAAAAAGTATCTGTGACTTTTAAGGATAGGCCAAAAGTGTGTAGTTAAACATCCAACCACTTGAGAATTTTATTTTTTCTACTCCTTGAAATTTTTGGATCATTAGGTCACTTGCATCCTCAACATGTTTCTGGCATGCATGTCCACCACGTTTAAAGCATGTTAGGATCAGTTAGAAGTCCCTTTCCTATAAAATTCAACCAAGCTTATTATTAGGGGTTGTACTAGTGGAATTTCCCAAACATGGATACCAAAACCTTGGAATTCAATTTTAGTACGTTCACTTACATTTATTATAGTTTTCAAATGTTTTTTTCAAAAAAATTTTATTTTGTTATGCCTCATATCTTCTTTGTATACGAGAAAAATGGGGGAGTGAGATTTGGATCTGAAATAAAATTTGAACATCCAAAATGGAAATGCACAAATGCTGAGAGAGATAATTTCAAAAAGTATCTGTGACTTTTAAGGATAGGCAAAAAGTGGGTTGTTAAACATCCAACCACCTGAGAATTTGATTTTTTCTAGTCCTTGAAATTTTTCGATCATTAGGTCACTTTCATCCTCAACATGTTTCTGGCATGCATGTCCACCACGTTTAAAGCATGTTAGGATCAGTTAGAAGTCCCTTTCTTATAAAATTCCTCCAAGCTTATTATTAGGGGTTGTACTAGTGGAATTTCCCAAACATGGATACCAAAACCTTGGAGTTCATTTTTAGTACGTTCACTTACATTTATTATAGTTTTCAAATTTTTTTGCAAAAAATTTTAATTTTGTTATGCCTCATATCTTTTTTGTTTACGAGAAAAATGGGAGAGTGAGTTTTGGATCTGAAATAAAATTTGAACATCCAAAATGGAAATGCATAAATGCTGAGAGAGATAATCTCAAAAAGTATCTGTGACTTTTAAGGAAAAGCAAAAAGTGGGTTGTTAAACATCGAACCACTTGAGAATTTGATTTTTTCTACTCCTTGAAAATTTTGGATCATTAGGTCACTTGCTTCCTCAACATGATTCCGGCATGCATGTCTACCACGTTTAAAGCTTGTTAGGATCAGTGAGAAGTCTATTTTTTATAAAATTTCAACAAGTTATTAGTAGGGTTGTACTAGTGGAATTTCCCAAACATGGATAAGAAAACCTTGGAGTTTGTTTTTAGTGCGTTCACTTCCATTTATTATAGATTTCAAATTTATATGCATAAAATTTTCATTTTGTTATGCCTCATATCTTTTTTGTTTACTAGAAAAATGGGAGAGTGAGTTTTGGATCTGAAAAAAAATTAGAACATCCAAAATGGAAATGCACAAATGCTGAGAGAGATAATTCCAAAAAGTATCTGTGATTTTTAAGGATAGGCAAAAAGTGTGTTGTTAAACATCCAACCACTCGAGAATTTTATTTTTTCTACTCCTTGAAATTTTTGGATCTTTAGGTCACTTGCATCCTCAACATGTACTAGTGGAATTTCCCAACCATGGATAGCAAAACCTCGGAGTTCATTTTTAGTGCGTTCAATCACATGTATAATAGTTTTCAAATTTATTTGCATAAAATTATCATTTTTTTATGCCTCATATCTTTTTTGTTTACGAGAAAAATAGGAGAGTTAGTTTTGGATCTGCAAAAAATTTGAACATCCAAAATGGAAATGCACAAAAGCTGAGAGAGATAATTCCAAAAAGTATGAGTGATTTTTAAGGAAAGGACAAAAGTGGGATGTTAAACATCCAACCACTTGAGAATTTGATTTTTTCTACTCCTTGAAATTTTTGGATCTTTACGTCACTTGCATCCTCAACATGTTTCTTGCATGCATGTCCACCACGTTTAAAGCAAGTTAGGATCAGTGAGAAGTCTTTTTTTTTATAAAATTTCAACAAGCTTATTATTAGGGGTTGTACTAGTGGAATTTCCCAAACATGGATAAGAAAACCTTGGAGTTCATTTTTAGTGCGTTCACTTAAATTTATAATAGTTTACAAATTTATTTGCATAAATTTTCATTTTGTTATGCCTCATATCTTTTTTGTTTACGAGAAAAATGGGAGAGAGTGGTTTGGATCTGAAAAAAAATTTGAACAACCAAAATGGAAATGCACAAATGCTGAGAGAGATAATTCCAAAAAGGATCTGTGATTTTTAAGGATAGGCAAAAAGTGTGTTGTTAAACATCCAACCACTTGAGAATTTTATTTTTTCTACTCCTTGAAATATTTGCATCATTAGGTCACTTGCATCCTCAACATGTTTCTGGCGTGCATGTCCACCACGTTTAAAGCATGTTAGGATCAGTTAGAAGTCGCTTTCCTATAAAATTCCACCAAGCTTATTATTAGGGGTTGTACTAGTGGAATTTCCCAAACATGGATACCAAAACCTTGGAGTTCATTTTTAGTGCGATCACTTACATTTATTATAGTTTTCAAATTTTTTTGCAAAAATTTTTTATTTTGTTATGCCTCATATCTTTTTTGTTTACGAGAAAAAAGGGAGAGTGAGTTTTGGATCTGAAATAAAATTTGAACATCCAAAAAGGAAATGCACAAATGCTGAGAGAGGTAATTTCAAAAAGTATCTATGACTTTTAAGGATAAGCAAAAGGTGGGTTGTTAAACATCGAACAACTTGGGAATTTGATTTTTTCTACTCCTTGAAAATTTTGGATCATTAAGTCACTTGCATCCTCAACATGATTCTGGCATGCATGTCTACCACGTTTAAAGCATGTTAGGATCAGTGAGAAGTCTTTTTTTTATGAAATTTCAACAAGTTATTATTAGGGGTTGTACTAGTGGAATTTCCCAAACATGGATAAGAAAACCTTGGAGTTCGTGTTTAGTGAGTTCGTTTTTAGTGCGTTCACTTACGTTTATTATAGTTTACAAATTTATATGCATAAAATTTTCATTTTTTTATGCCTCATATCTTTTTTGTTTACGAGAAAAATGGGAGAGTGAGTTTTGGATCTGAAAAAAAATTTGAACATCCAAAATGGAAATGCACAAATGCTGAGAGAGGTAATTCCAAAAAGTATCTGTGATTTTTAAGGATAGGCAAAAAGTGTGTTGTTAAACATCCATCCACTTGAGAATTTTATTTTTTCTACTCGAAATTTTTGGATAACTAGGTCACTTGCATCCTCAACATGTTTCTGGCATGCATGTCCACCTTGTTTAAAGCATATTAGGATCAGTTAGAAGTCCCTTTCCCATAAAATTCCACCAAGGTTATTATTAAAGGTTGTACTAGTGGAATTTTCCAAACGTGGATAACAAAACCTCGGAGTTCATTTTTAGTGTGTTCACTTATATGTATAATAGTTTTCAAATTTATTTGCATAAAATTTTCATTTTTTTACGCCTCATATCTTTTTTGTTTACGAGAAAAAAGGGAGAGTTAGTTTTGGATCTACAAAAAATTTGAACATCATAAATGGAAATGCACAAAAACTGAGAGAGATAATTCCAAAAAGTATGTGTGATTTTTAAGGATAGGCAAAAAGTGGGTTGTTAAACATCCAACCACTTGAGAATTTGATTTTTTCAACTCCTTGAAAATTTTGGATGATTAGGTCACTTGCATCCTCAACAAGTTTCTTGCATGCATGTCCACCACGTTTAAAGCATGTTAGGATCAGTGAGAAGTCTTTTTTTAATAAAATTTCAACAAGCTTATTATTAGGGGTTGTACTAGTGGAATTTCCCAAACATAGATAAGAAAACCTTGGAGTTCATTTTTAGTGCGTTCACTTACATTTATAATAGTTTTCAAATTTGTTTGCATAAAATTTTTATTTTGTTAAGCCTCATATCTTTTTTGTTTACGAGAAATATTGTAGAGTGTGTTTTGGATCTGAAATAAAATTTGAACATCCAAAATGGAAATGCACAAATGTTGAGAGAGATAATTCCAAAAAGTATCTGTGACTTTTAAGGATTGGCAAAAAGTGGGTTGTTAAACATCCATCCACTTGAAAATTTGATTTTTTCTACTACTTGAAATATTTGGATCATTAGGTCACTTGCATCCTCAACATGTTTCTGGCTTGCATGCCCACCTCGTTTAAAGCATGTTAGGATGAGTTAGAAGTCCCTTTCCTATCAAATTCCACCAAGCTTATAATTAGGGGTTGTACTAGTGGAATTTCCAAAACATGGATAGCAAAACCTCGGAGTTCATTTTTAGTGTGTTCACTTACATGTATAATAGTTTTCCAATTTTTTTGCATAAAATTTTCATTTTTTTACGCCTCATTTCTTTTTTGTTTACGAGAAAAAAGGGTGAGTTAGTTTTGGATCTGCAAAAAATTTGAACATCATAAATGGAAATGCACAAAAGCTGAGAGAGATAATTCCAAAAAGTATGTGTGATTTTTAAGGATAGGCAAAAAGTGGGTTGTTAAACATCCAACCACTTGAGAATTTGATTTTTTCAACTCCTTGAAAATTTTGGATGATTAGGTCACTTGCATCCCCAACATGTTTCTGGCACGCATGTCCACCACGTTTAAAGCATGTTAGGATCAGTGAGAAGTCTTTTTTTTACGAAATTTCAACAAGCTTATTATTAGGGGTTGTACTAATGGAATTTTCAAAACATGGATAACAAAACCTTGGAGGTCATTTTTAGTACGTTCACTTACATTTATCTTAGTTTTCAAATTTTTTTGCATAAAATTTTTATTTTGTTCAGCCTCATGTCTTTTTTGTTTACGAGAAAAATGGTAGAGTGTGTTTTGGATCTGAAATAAAATTTGAACATCCAAAATGGAAATGCACAAATGCTGAGAGTGATAATTCCGTAATGTTTCTATGACTTTTAAGGATAGGCAAAAAGTTGGTTGTTAAACATCCAACCACTAGAGAATTTGATTTTTTCTACTCGAAATTTTTCGATCATTAGGTCACTTGCATCCTCAACATGTTTCTGGCATGCATGTCCACCACGTTTAAAGCTTGTTAGGATCAGTTAGAAGTCCCTTTCCTATCTAATTCCACGAAGCTTATTATTAGGGGTTGTACTAGTGGAATTTCCCTAACATGGATAACAAAACCTTGGAGTTCATTTTTAGTGTGTTCACTAACATTTATTATTATTTTCAAATTTTTTTGCATAAAATTTTCATTTTGTTATTCCTCATATCTTTTTTGTTTACGAGATAAATGGGAGAGTGAGTTTTGGATCTCAAAAAAAATTTGAAAATCCAAAATGGAAATGCACCAAAGCTGAGAGAGATAATTCCAAAAGGTATCTGTGATTTTTAAGGATAGGCTAAAAGTGGGTTGTTAAACATCCAACCACTTGAGAATTTGATTTTTTCTACTCCTTGAAATTTTTGGACCATTATTTCACTTGCATCCTCAACATGTTTCTTGCGTGCACGTCCCCCACATTTAAAGCATGTTAGGATCAGATAGAAGTCCCTTTCCTAAAAAATTCCACCAAGCTTATTATTGGGTGTTGTACTAGTGGAATTTCCCAAACATGGATAACAAAACCTTCGAGTTCAATTTTAGTGCGTTCACTTACATTTATTATAGTTTTCAATTTTTTTTGCATAAAATTTTCATTTTGTTATGCCTCATGTCTTTTCTGTTTACGAGAAAAATGGTAGAGTGTGTTTTGGATCTGAAATAAAATTTGAACATCCAAAATGGAAATGCACAAAATTCTGAGATAGATAAATCAAAAAGTATTTGTAACTTTAACGGATTGGCAAAAAGTGGGTTGTTAAACATCCAACCACTTGAGAATTTGATTTTTTCTACTCCTTGAAATTTTTGGATCATTAGGTTACTTGCATCCTCAACATGTTTATTGCATGCATGTCCACCACGTTTAAAGCATGTTAGGATGAGTTAGAAGTCCCTTTCCTATCAAATTCTACCAAGCTTATTATTAGGGGTTGTACTAGTGGAATTTCCCAAACATGGATAGCAGAACCTCGGAGTTCATTTTTAGTGCGTTCACTTACTTGTATAATAGTTTTCAAATTTTTTTGCATAAAATTTTCATTTGGTTGTGCCTCGTATCTTTTTTGTTTACGAGAAAAATGGGAGAGTTAGTTTCAGATCTGCAAAAAATTTGAACATCCAAAATGGAAATGCCCAAAAGCTGAGAGAGATAATTCCAAAAAGTATGTGTGATTTTTAAGGATAGGCAAAACGTGGGTTGTTAAACATCCAACCACTTGAGAATTTGATTTTTTCTACTCCTTGAAATTTTTGGATCATTAGGTCACTTGCATCCTAACATTGTTTCTGGCATGCATGTCCACTACGTTTAAAGCATGTTAAGATCAGTGAGAAGTCTTTTTTTTTTCATAAAATTCCAACAGACTTAATATTAGGGGTAGTACTAGTGGAATTTCCCAAACATGGATAAGAAAACCTTGGAGTTCATTTTTAGTGCGTTCACTTACATTTATTATAGTTTACAAATTTATTTGCATAAAATTTTCATTTTGTTATGCCTCTTATCTTTTTTGTTTACGAGAAAAATGGGAGAGTGTGTTTTGGATCTTAAAAAAAATTTGAACATTCAAAATGGAAATGCACAAATGCTGAGAGAGATTATTCCAAAAAGTATCTATGACTTTTAAGGATAGGGAAAATGTGTGTTGTTAAACATCCAACCACTTGAGAATTTTATTTTTTCTACTCCTTGAAATTTTTGGATCATTAGGTCACTTGCATCCTCAACATGTTTCTGGCATGCTTGTCCACTACGTTTAAAGTATGTTAGGATCAGTTAGAAGTCCCTTTCCTATAAAATTCCACCAAGCTTATTATTAGGGGTTGTACTAGTTGAATTTCCCAAACATGGATACCAAAACCTTGGAGTTCATTTTAGTGCATTCACTTACATTTATTATAGTTTTGAAATTTTTTTGCAAAAAATTTTAATGTTGTTATGCCTCATATCTTTTTTGTTTACAAGAAAAATGGGAGAGTGAGTTTTGGATATGAAATAAAATTTGAACATCCAAAATGGAAATGCACAAATGCTGAGAGAGATAATTTAAAAAAGTATCTGTGACTTTCAAGGATAGGCAAAAAGTGTGTTGTTAAACATCCAACCACTTGAGAATTTGATTTTTTCTACTCCTTGAAAATTTTGGATGATTAGGGCACTTGCATCCTCAACATGATTCTGGCATGCATGTCTACCACGTTTAAAGCATGTTAGGATCATTGAGAAGTCTTTTTTTTTATAAAATTTCAACAAGTTATTATTAGGGATTGTTCTAGAGCAAATTTCCAAAACATGGATTACAAAACCTTGGAGTTCATTTTTAGTGCGTTCACTTACATTTATTATAGTTTACAAATTTATATGCAAAATTTTCATTTTGTTATGCCTCATATCTTTTTTGTTTACGAGAAAAATGGGAGAGTGACTTTTGGATCCGAAACAAAATTCGAACATCCAAAATGGAAATGCACAAATGCTGAGAGAGATCATTCCAAAAAGTATCTGTGATTTTTAAGGATAGGTATAAATTGTTTTTGTTAAACATCGAACCACTTGAGAATTTTATTTTTTCTACTCCTTGAAATTTTTTGATCAGTAGGTCACTTGCATTCTCAACATGTTTCTGGCATGCATGTCCACCACATTTAAAGCATATTAGGATAAGTTAGAAGTCCCTTTCCTATAAAATTCCACCAAGCTTATTATTTGGGGTTGTACTAGTGGAATTTCCCAAACATGGATAGCAAAACCTCGGAGTTCATTTTTAGTGCGTTCACTTACATGTATAATAGTTTTCAAATTTATTTGCATAAAATTTTCATTTTTTTATGCCTCATATCTTTTTTGTTTGCGAGAAAAATGGGAGAGTTAGTTTTGGATCTGCAAAAAATTTGAACATCCAAAATGGAGATGCACAAAAGCTGAGAGAGATAATTCCAAAAAGTATGTGTGATTTTTAAGGATAGGCAAAAAGTGGGTTGTTAAACATCCAACCACATGAGAATTTGATTTTTTCTACTCCTTGAAATTTTTGTATCATTAGGTCACTTGCATCCTCAACATGTTTCTGGCATGCATGTCCACCACGTTTAAAGCATGTTAGGATCAGTGAGAAGTCTTTTTTATAATAAAATTCCAACAAACTTTTTATTAGGGGTTGTACTAGTGGAATTTCCCAAACATGGATAAGAAAACCTTGGAGTTCATTTTTAGTGCGTTCACTTACATTTATTATAGTTTACAAATTTATTTGCATAAAATTTTCATTTTGTTATGCCACTTATCTTTTTTGTTTACGAGAAAAAAGGGAGAGTGTGTTTTGGATTTGAAAAAAAATTTGAAGATCCAAAATGGAAATGCACAAATGCTGAGAGAGATAATTCCAAAAAGTATTTGTGACTTTTAGGGATAGGGAAAAAGTGTGTTGTTAAACATCGAACCACTTGAGAATTTTATTTTTTCTACTCCTTGAAATTTTTGGATCATTAGGTCACTTGCATCCTCAACATGTCTCTGGCATGCATGTCCACCACATTTAAAGCCTGTTAGGATCAGTTAGAAGTCCCTTTCCTATAAAATTCCACCAAGCTTATTATTAGGGGTTGTACTAGTGGAATTTCCCAAACATGGATACAAAAACCTTGGAGTTTATTTTTAGTGCGTTCACTTACATTTATTATAATTTTCAAATTTTGTTGCCTAAAATTTTTATTTTGTTAAGCCTCATGTCTTTTTTGTTTATGAGAAAAATGGTAGAGTGTGTTTTGGATCTGAAATAAAATTTTAACATCCAAAATCGAAATGCACAAATGCTGAAAGAGATAATTCCAAAAAGTATCTGTGACTTTTAAGGATTGGCAAAAAGTGGGTTGTTAAACATCCAACCACTTAAGAATTTGATTTTTTCTACTCCTTGAAATTTTTGGATCATTAGGTCACTTGCATCCTCAACATGTTTCTGGCATGCATGTCCACCACGTTTAAAGCATGTTAGGATCAGTGAGAAGTCTTTTTTTAAAGAAAATTCCAACAAACTTATTATTAGGGGTTGTACTAGTGGAATTTCCCAAACATGGATAAGAAAACCTTGGAGTTTGTTTTTAGTGCATTCACTTACATTTATTATAGTTTACAAATTTATTTACATAAAATTTTCATTTTGTTATGCCTCTTATCTTTTTTGTTTACGAGAAAATTGGGAGAGTGTGTTTTGGATCTGAAAAAAAAAATGAATATCCAAAATGGAAATGCACAAATGCTGAGATAGATAATTCCAAAAAGTATCTGTGACTTTTAGGATTGGGAAAAAGTGCGTTGTTAAACATCCAACCACTTGAGAATTTTATTTTTTCTACTCCTTGAAATTTTTGGATCATTAGGTCACTTGCATCCTCAACATATTTCTGACATGCTTGTCCACCACGTTTAAAGCATGTTAGGATCAGTTAGAAGTCCCTTTCCTATAAAATTCCACCAAGCTTATTATTAGGGGTTGTACTAGTTGAATTTTCCAAACATGGATACCAAAACCTTGGAGTTCATTTTAGTGCATTCACTTACATTTATTATAGTTTTCAAATTTTTTTGCAAATTTTTTAATGTTGTTATGCCTCATATCTTTTATGCTTACGAGAAAAATGGGAGAGTGAGTTTTGGATCTGAAATAAAATTTTGAACATCCAAAATGGAAATGCACAAATGCTGAGAGAGATAATTTCAAAAAGTATTTGTGACTTTTAAGGATAGCCAAAAAGTGTGTTGTTAAACATCCAACCACTTGAGAATTTTATTTTTTCTACTCCTTGAAAATTTTGGATCATTAGGGCACTTGCATCCTCAACATGATTCTGGCATGCATGTCTACCATGTTTAAAGCATGTCAGGATCAGTGAGAAGTCTTTTTTTTATAAAATTTCAACAAGTTATTATTAGGGGTTGTTCTAGTGCAATTTCCCAAACATGGATAAGAAAACCTTGGAGTTTGTTTTTAGTGCGTTCACTTACATTTATTATAGTTTACAAATTTATATGCATAAAATTTTCATTTTCTTATGCCTCATATCTTTTTGTTTACGAGAAAAATGGGAGAGTGACTTTTGGATCTGAAAAAAAATTCGAACATCCAAAATGGAAATGCACAAATGCTGAGAGAGATCATTCCAAAAAGTATTTGTGATTTTTAAGGATAGGCAAAAAGTGTGTTGTTAAACATCGAACCACTTGAGAATTTAATTTTTTCTACTCTTAGAAATTTATGGATCAATAGGTCACTTGCATCCTCAACATGTTTCTGGCATGCATATCCACCACGTTTAAAGCATATTAGGATCAGTTAGAAGTTTGTTTCCTATAAAATTCCACCAAGCTTATTATTAGGGGTTGTACTAGTGGAATTTCCCAAACATGGATAGCAAAACCTCGGAGTTCATTTTTAGTGCGTTCAATTACATGTATAATAGTTTTCAAATTTATTTGCCTAAAATTCTCATTTTTTTATGCCTCATATCATTTTTGTTTGCGAGAAAAATCGGAGAGTTAGTTTTTGATCTGCAAAAAATTTTAACATCCAAAATGGAAATGCACAAAAGCTGAGAGAGATAATTCCTAAAAGTATGTGTGATTTTTAAGGATAGGCAAAAAGTGGGTTGTTAAACATCCAACCACTTGAGAATTTTATTTTTTCTACTCCTTGAAAATTTTGGATCATTAGGTCACTTGCATCCTCAACATGTTTCTGGCATGCATGTCCACCACGTTTAAAGCATGTTAGGATCAGTGAGAAGTCTTTTTTTAAAGAAAATTCCAACAAACTTATTATTAGGGGTTGTACTAGTGGAATTTCCCAAACATGGATAAGAAAACCTTGGAGTTTGTTTTTAGTGCGTTCACTTACATTTATTATAGTTTACAAATTTATTTGCATAAAATTTTCATTTTGTTATGCCTCTTATCTTTTTTGTTTATGAGAAAAATGGGAGAGAGCGTTTTGGATCTGAAAAAAAATTTGAACATCCAAAATGGAAATGCCCAAATGCTGAGAGAGATAATTCCAAAAAGTATCTGTGTCTTTTACAGATAGGGAAAAAGTGTGTTGTTAAACATCCAACCACTTGAGAATTTTATTTTTTCTACTCCTTGAAATTTTTGGATCATTAGGTCACTTGCATCCTCAACATGTTTCTGGCATGCATGTCCACCACGTTTAAAGCATGTTAGGATCAGTTAGAAGTCCCTTTCCTATAAAATTCCACCAAGCTTATTATTAGGGGTTGTACTAGTGGAATTTCCCAAACATGGATACCAAAACCTTGGAGTTCATTTTTAGTGCTTTCACTTACATTTATTATAGTTTTCAAATTTTTTTGCATAAAATATTTGTTTTGTTAAGCCTCATGTCTTTTTTGTTTACGAGAAAAATGGTAGAGTGTGTTTTGGATCTGAAATAAAATTTGAACAACCAAAATGAAAATGCACAAATGCTGAGAGAGATAATTCCAAAAAGTATCTGTAACTTTTATGGATTGGCAAAAAGTGGGTTGTTAAACATCCAACCCCTTGAGAATTTGATTTTTTCTACTCCTTGAAATTTTTGGATCATTAGGTCACTTGCATCCTCAACATGTTTCTGGCATGCATGTCCACCACGTTTAAAGCATGTGAGGATGAATTAGAAGTCCCTTTCCTATCAAATTCTGCCAAGCTTATTATTAGGGGTTGTACTAGTGGAATTTTCCAAACATGGATAGCAAAACCTCGGAGTTTTTTTTTAGTGCGTTCACTTACATGTATAATAGTTTTCAAATTTTTTTGCACAAAATTTTCATTTTGTTATGTCTCGTATCTTTTTTGTTTTCGAGAAAAATGGGAGAGTTAGTGTTGGATCTGAAAAAAAATTTGAACATCCAAAATGGAAATGCACAAATGCTGAGAGAGATAATTCCGAAAAGTATCTGTGATTTTTAAGGATAAGTAGAAAGTGAGTTGTTAAACATCCAACCACTTGAGAATTTTATTGTTTCTACTCTTTGAAATTTTTTGATCATTAGGTCACTTGCATCCTAAACATATTTTTGGCATGCATGTCCACCACATTTAAAGCATGTTAGGATCAGTTAGAAGTCCATTTCCTATAAAATTCCACCATGCCCATTATTAGGGGTTGAACGAGTGAAATTTCCCAAACATGGATAACAAAACCTTGGAGTTCATTTTTAGTGCATTCACTTACAATTAAATAGTTTTCAAATTTATTTGAATAAAATTTTCATTTAGTTATACCTCAAATCTTTTTTGTTTACAAGAAAAATGGGAGAGTGAGTTTTGGATCTGAAAACAAATTTGAACATCCAAAATGGAAATGCACAAAAGCTGAGAGATATAATTCCGAAAAGTATATGTGATTTTTAATGATAGGCAAAAAGTGGGTTGTTAAACATCTAACAACTTGAGAATTTGATTTCTTCTACTCCTTGAAATTTTTGGTGTTGTACTAGTGGAATTTCCCAAACATGGATAACAAAACCTTGGAGTTTAATTTTAGTGCGTTCACTTACATTTATTATAGTTTTCAAATTTTTTTGCATAAAATTTTCATTTTGTTATGCCTCATGTCTTTTTTGCTGACGAGAAAAAAGGTAGAGTGTGTTTTGGATCTGAAATAAAATTTGAACATCCAAAAATGAAATGCACAAATGCTGAGAGTGATAATTTTAAAAAGTATATGTGACTTTTAAGGATTGGCAAAAAGTGGGTTGTTAAACATCCAACCACTTGAGAATTTGATTTTTTCTGCTGCTTGAAATTTTTGGATCATTAGGTCACTTGCATCCTCAACATGTTTCTAGCATGCATGTCCACCACGTTTAAAGCATGTTAGGATCAGTTGGAAGTGCCTTTCCTATAAAATTCCACCAAGCTTATTATTAGGGGTTGTACTAGTGGAATTTCCCAATCATGGATAACAAAACCTTGGAGTTTGTTTTTAGTGCGTTCACTTACATTGATTGTTGTTTTCAAATTTTTTTGCATAAAATTTTCTTTTTGTTATTCCTCATATCTTTTTTGTTTACGAGAAAAATGGGAGTGTGAGTTTTGGATCTAAAAAAAAATTTGAACATCCAAAATGTAAATGCACAAATGCTGAGAGAGATAATTCCGAAAAGTATTTGTGATTTTTAAGGATAGGTAAAAAGTGGGTTGTTAAACATCCAACCACTTGAGAATTTGATTTTTGTCTACTCTTTGAACTTTTTGGATCATTAGGTCACTTGCATCCTAAACATATTTCTGGCATGATTGACCACCACATTTAAAGCATGTTAGGATCTGTTAGAAGTCCATTTCCTATAAAATTCCACCAAGCTTATTATTAGGGGTTGAACGAGTGAAATTTCCCAAACATGGATAACAAAACCTTGGAGTTCATTTTTAGTGAGTTCACTTACATTTACTATAGTTTCAATTTTATTTGAATAAAATTTTCATTTTGTTATACCTCAAATCTTTTTTGTTTATGAGAAAAATGGGAGAGTGAGTTTTGGATCTGAAAAAAAATTTGAACATCAAAAATGGAAATGCACAAAAGCTGAGGGAGATAATTCCAAAAGGTATCTGTGATTTTTCAGGATAGGCTAAAAGTGGGTTGTTAAACATCCAACCACTTGAGAATTTGATTTTTTCTACTCCTTGAAATTTTTGGACCATTAGGTCACTTGCATCCTCAACATGTTTCTTACATGCACGTCCCCCATATTTAAAGCATGTTAGGATCAGGTAGAAGTCCCTTTCCGAAAAAATTCCACCAAGCTTATTATTAGGTGTTGTACTAGTGGAATTTGCCAATCATGGATAACAAAACCTTGGAGTTCAATTTTAGTGCGTTCACTTACAGTTATTATAGTTTTGAAATTTTTTTGCATAAAATTTTCATTATGTTATGCCTCATGTCTTTTTTGTTTGCATGAAAAATGGTAGAGTGTGTTTTGGATCTGAAATAAAATTTGAACATCCAAAATGGAAATGCACAAATGCTGAGAGAGATAATTTCAAAAAGTATCTGTGATTTTTAAGGATTGGCAAAAAGTGGGTTGTTAAACATCCAACCACTTGAGAATTTGATTTTTTCTACTCCTTGAAATTTTGGGATCATTAGGTCACTTGCATCCTCAACATGTTTCTGGCATGCATGTCCACCACATTTAAAGCATGTTAGGATGAGTTAGAAGTCCATTTCCTATAAAAATCCACCAAACTTATTATTAGGGGTTGTACTTGTGGAATTTCCCAAACATGGATAGCAAAACCTCAGAGTTCATTTTTAGTGCGTTCACTTACATGTATAATAGTTTTTGAATTTTTTTGCATAAAATTTTCAAATTGTTATGCCTCATATCTTTTTTGTTTACGAGAAAAATGGGAGAGTTAGTTTGGGATCTGCAAAAAATTTGACGATCCAAAATGGAAATGCACAAAAGATGAGAGAGATAATTCCAAAAAGTATATGTGATTTTTAAGGATAGGCAAAAAGTGGGTAGTTAAACATCCAACCACTAGAGAATTTGAGTTTTTCTACTCTTAGAAATTTTTGGATCATTAGGTCACTTGCATCCTCAACATGTTTCTGGCATGCATGTCCACCACGTTTAAAGCCTGTTAGGATCAGTGAGAAGTCTTTTTTTTATAAAATTCCAACGAGTTTATTATTAGGGGTTGTACTAGCGGAATTTCCCTAACATGGATAAGAAAACCTTGGAGTGCGTTTTTAGTGCGTTCACTTACATTTATTATAGTTTACAAATTTATTTGCATAAAATTTTCATTTTGTTATGCCTCAAATCTTTTTTGTTTACGAGAAAAATGGGAGAGTGAGTTTTGGATATGAAAAAAATTTGAACATCCAAAATGGAAATGCACAAATGCTGAGAGAGATAATTCCAAAAAATATCTGTGATTTTTAAGGATAGGAAAAAAGTGTGTAGTTAAACATCCAACCACTTGAGAATTTTATTTTTTCTACTCTTTGAAAATTTTGGATCATTAGGTCACTTGCATCCTCAACAAGTTTCTGGCATGCATGTCCACCACGTTTAAAGCATGTTAGGATCAGTTAGAAGTCCCTTTCCTATAAAATTCCACCAAGCTTATTATTACGGGTTGTATTAGTGGAATTTCTCAAACATGGAAAACAAAACCTTGGAGTTCATTTTTAATGCGTTCACTTACATTTATTATAGTTTTTAAATTTTTTTGCATGAAATTTTTATTTTGTTATGCCTCATTTCTTTTTTGTTTACAAGAAAAATGGCTGAGTCAGTTTCGAATCTGAAAAAAAATTTGAACATCCAAAATGGAAATGCACAAATGGTGAGAGAGATAATTCCAAAAAGTATCTGTGATATTTATGGATAGGCAAAAAGTGTGTTGTTAAACATCCGACAACTTGAGAATTTTATTTTTTCTTCTCCTTAAAATTTTTGCATCATTAGGTCACTTGCATCCTCAACATGTTTCTGGCATGCATGTCCACCACGTTTAAAGCATGTTAGGATCAGTTAGAAGTCCCTTTCCTATGAAATTCCACCAAGCTTATTATTAGGGGTTGTACAAATGGAATTTCCTAAACATAGATAACAAAACCTCGGAGTTCATTTTTAGTGCGTTCACTTACATTTATTATTGTTTTCAATTTTTTTTGCATAAAATTTTCTTTTTTTTTTGCGTCATATCTTTTTTGTTTACGAGAAAAATGGGAGAGAGAGTTTTGGATCTGAAAAAAAATTTCATCATCCAAAATGGAAATGCACAAATGCTGAGAGAGATAATTCCGAAAAGTATCTGTGATTTTTAAGGATAGGTAAAAAGTGGGTTGTTAAACATCCAACCACTTGAGAATTTGATTTTTTCTACTCTTTGAAATTTTTGGATCATTAGGTCACTTGCATCCTAAACATATTTCTGCCATGCATGTCCACCACATTTAATGCATGTTAGGATTAGTTAGAAGTCAATTTCCTATAAAATTCCACCAAGCTCAATATTAGGGGTTGAACGAGTGAAATTTCCCAAACATGGATAACAAAACCTTGTAGTTCATTTTTAGTGCGTTCACTTACATTTCATATAGTTTTCAATTTTATTTGAATAAAATTTTCTTTTTTTTATACCTCAAATCTTTTTTGTTTACGAGAAAAATGGGAGAGTGAGTTTTGGATCTGAAAAAAAATTTGAACATCCAAAATGGAAATGCACAAAAGCTGAGAGAGATAATTCCAAAAAGTATCTGTGACTTTTAAGGATTGGCAAAAAGTGGGTTGTTAAACATCCAACCACTTGCAAATTTGATTTTTTCTACTGCTTGAAATTTTCGGATCATTAGGTCACTTGCACCCCCAACATGTTTCTGGCATGCATGTCCACCACATTGAAAGCATGTTAGGATCAGTGAGAAGTCTTTTTTTAATAAAATTTCAACAAACTTACTATTAGGGGTTGTACTAGAGGAATTTCCCAAACATGGATAAGAAAACCTTGGAGTTCGTTTTTAGTGCGTTCACTTAAATTTATCATAGTTTTAAATTTTTTTGCATAAAATTTTTATTTTGTTAAGCCTCATGTCTTTTTCGTTTACGAGAAAAATGGTAGAGTGTGTTTTGGATCTGAAATAAAATTTGAACATCCAAAATGGAAATGCACAAATGCTGAGAGAGATAATTCCAAAAAGTATATGTGACTTTTAAGGATTGGCAAAATGTGGGTTATTAAACATCCAACCACTTGAGAAATTGATTTTTTCTACTCCTTGAAATTTTTGGATCATTAGGTCACTTGCATCCTCAACATGTTTCTGGCATGCATGTCCACCAAGTTCAAAGCATATTAGGATGAGTTAGAAGTCCCTTTCCTATCAAATTCCGCCAAGCTTATTATTAGGGGTTGTACTAGTGGAATTTCCCAAACATGGATAACAAAACCTTGGAGTTCATTTTTAGTGCGTTCACTTACATTTATCATAGTTTTCAAATTTTTTTGCACAAAATTTTTATTTTGTTAAGCCTCATGTCTTTTTTGTTTACGAGAAAAATGGTAGAGTGTGTTTTGGATCTGAAATAAAATTTGAACATCCAAAATGGAAAGGCCCAAATGCTGAGAGAGATAATTCCAAAAAGTATCTGTGACTTTTAAGGATTGGCAAAAAGTGGGTTGTTAAACATCCAACCACTTGAGAATTTGATTTTTTCTACTCCTTGAAATTTTTGGATCATTAGGTCACTTGCATCCTCAAAATGTTTCTGGCATGCATGTCTACCACGTTTAAAGCATGTTAGGATGAATTAGAAGTCCCTTTCCTAACAAATTCCGCCAAGCTTATTATTAGGGGTTGTAGTAGTGGAATTTCCCAAACATGGATAGCAAAACCTCGGAGTTCATTTTTAGTGGGTTCTCTTACATGAATAATAGTTTTCAAATTTTTTTGCACAAAATTTTCATTTTGTTATGCCTCGTATCTTTTTTGTTTTCGAGAAAAATGGGAGAGTTAGTTTTGGATCTGAAAAAAAATTTGAACATCCAAAATGGTAATGCACAAATGCTGAGAGAGATAATTCTGAAAAGTATCTGTGATTTTTAAGGATAAGTAAAAAGTGGGTTGTTAAACATCCAACCACTTGAGAATTTTATTGTTTCTACTCTTTGAAATTTTTAAATCATTAGGTCACTTGCATCCTAAACATATTTCTGGCATGCATGTCCACCACATTTAAAGCATCTTTGGATCAGTTAGAAGTCCATTTCCTATAAAATTCCACTATGCTCATTATTAGGGGTTGAATGAGTGAAATTTCCCAAACATGGATAACAAAACCTTGGAGTTCATTTTTAGTGCGTTCACTTACATTTAATATAGTTTTCATATTTATTTGAATAAAATTTTCATTTTGTTATACCTCAAATCTTTTTTGTTTACGAGAAAAATGGGGGAGAGTATTTTGGATCTGAAAAAAAATTTGAACATCCAAAATGGAAATGCACAAAAGCTGAGAGAGGTAATTCCAAAAGGTATCTGTGATTTTTAAGGATAGGCTAAGAGTGGGTTGTTAAACATCCAACAACTTGAGAATTTGATTTTTTCTACTCGAAATTTTTGGACCATTAGGTCACTTGCATCCTCAACATGTTTCCTGCATGCACGTCCCCCACATTTAAAGCATTTTAGGATCAGTTAGAAGGCCCTTTTCTAAAAAATTCCACCATGCTTAGTATTAGGAGTTGCACTAGTGGAATTTCCATAACATGGATAACAAAACCTTGGAATTCAATTTTAGTACGTTCACTTACATTTATTATAGTTTTCAAATTTTTTTGAATAATATTTTCATTATGTTATGCTTCATGTCTTTTTTGTTTATGAGAAAAATGGTAGAGTGTGTTTTGGATCTGAAATAAATTTTGAACATCCAAAATGGAAATGCACAAATGCTGAGAGAGATAATTCCAAAAAGTATCTATGACTTTTAAGGATTGGCAAAAAGTGGGTTGTTAAACTTCAAACCACTTGAGAATTTGATTTTTTCTACTCCTTGAAATTTTTGGATCATTTGGTCACTTGCATCCTCAACATGTTTCTGGCATGCATGTCCACCATGTTTAAAGCATGTTAGGATGAGTTAGAAGTCCCTTTCCTATCAAATTCCACCAAGCTTATTATTAGGGGTTGTACTAGTGGAATTTCCCAAACATGGATAGCAAAACCTTGGAGTTCAATTTTAGTGCTTTCACTTACATTTATTGTAGTTTTCAATTTTTTTTGCATAAAATTTTCATTTTGTTATGCCTCATGTCTTTTTTGTTTACGAGAAAAATGGTAGTGTTTTCGATCTGAAATAAAATTTGAACATCCACAATGGAAATGCACAAATGCTGAGAGAGATAATTCCAAAAAGTATCTATGACTTTTAAGGATTGGCAAAAAGTGGGTTGTTAAACATCCAACCACTTGAGAATTTGATTTTGTCTACTCCTTGAAATTTTTGGATCATTAGGTCACTTGCATCGTCAACATATTTCTGGCATGCATGTCCACCACGTTAAAAGCATGCTAGGATGAGTTAGAAGTCCCTTTCCAATCAAATTCCACCAAACTTATTATTAGGGTTTGTACTAGTGGAATTTCCCAAACATGGATAGCAAAACCTTGGAGTTCATTTTTAGTACATTCACTTACATGTATCATAGTTTTCAATACTTTTTGCATAAAATTTTCATTTTGTTATGCCTCATATCTTTTTTGTTTACGAGAAAAATGGGAGAGTTAGTTTTGGATCTGCAAAAAGTTTGAACATCCAAAATGGAAATGCACAAAAGCTGAGAGAGATAATTCCAAAAAGTATCTGTGACTTTTAAGGATAGGCAAAAAACGGGTTTTTAAACATCCAACCACTTGAGAATTTGATTTTTTCTACTCCTTGAAATTTTTGGATCAATAGGTAACTTGCATCCTTAACATGTTTCTGGCATGCATGTCCACCACGTTTAAAGCATGTTAGGATCAGTTAGAAGTCTTTTTTTTATAAAATTTTAACAAGCTTATTATTAACGGTTGTACTAGTGGAATTTCCCAAACATGGATAAGAAAACCTCGGAGTTCGTTTTTAGTGCGTTCACTTACATTTATTATAGTTTACAAATTTATTTGCATAAAATTTTCATTTTTTTATGCCTCATATCTTTTTTGTTTACGAGATAAATGGGAGAGTGAGTTTTGGATCTGAAAAAAACTTTTTGAACATCCTAAATGGAAATGCACAAATGCTGAGAGAGATAAGTCCAAAAAGTATCTATGATTTTTAAGGATAGGCAAAAAGTGGGTTGTTAAATATCCAACCACATGAGAATTTGATTTTTTCTACTCTTTGAAATTTTTGGATGATTAGGTCGCTTGCATCCAAAATATATTTCTGGCATGCATGTCCACCACATTTAAAGCATGTTAGGATCATTTAGAAGTCCATTTCCTATAAAATTCCACCAAGCTCATTATTAGGGGTTGAACGAGTGAAATTTCCCAAACATGGATAACAAAACCTTGGAGTTCATTTTTAGAGCGTTCACTTACATTTAATATAGTTTTCAAATTTGTTTGCATAAAACTTTCATTTTTTTATTCCTCGTATCTTTTTTGTTTCCGAGAAAAATGGGAGAGCGAGTTTTGGATCTAAAAAAAAATTTGAACATCCAAAATGGAAATGCACAAATGCTAAGAGAGATAATTCCAAAAAGTATCTATGATTTTTAAGGATAGGCAAAAAGTGGGTTGTTAAACATCCAACCTCTTGAGAATTTGATTTTTTCTACTCCTTTAAATTTTTGGATCATTAGGTCACTTGCATCCTCCACATGTTTCTGGCATGCATGTCCACCACATTTAAACCATGTTAGGATTAGTTAGAAGTCTCTTTCCAATAAAATTCCACCAAGCTTATTATTAGGTGTTGTACTAGTGGAATTTCCCAAACATGGATAACAAAACCCTGGAGTTCATTTTTAGTGCGTTCACTTACATTTACTATATTTTTCAAATTTTTTTTTGCATAAAATTTTCTTTTTGTTACGCCTCATATCGGTTTTGTTTACGAGAAAAATGGGAGAGCGAGTTTTGGATCTGAAAAAAAATTTGAACATCGAAAATGGAAATGCACAAAAGCTGAGAGAGATAATTCCAAAAAGTATCTGTGATTTTTAAGGATAGGCAAAAAGTGGGTTGTTAAACATCAAACCACTTGAGAATTTGATTTTTTCTACTCCTTGAAATTTTTGGATCACTAGGTTACTTGCATGCTCAACATATTTCTGGCATGCATGTCCACCACATTTAAAGCATGTTTGGATCAGTTAGAAGTCTCTTTCCGATAAAATTCCACCAAGCTTATTATTAGGGGTTGTGCAAGTGGAAATTCCCAAACATGGATAACAAAATCTTGGAGTTCATTTTTAGTGCGTTCACTTACATTTATAATAGTTTTATTATTTATTTGTATAAAATTTTCATCTTGTTATTCCTCATATCTTTTTTGTTTACGAGAAAAATGTGAAATCTAGTTTTGGATCTGAAAAAAAATTTGAACATCCAAAATGGAAATGCACAAATGCGGAGAGAGGTACTTCCAAAAAGTATCTGTGATTTTTAAGGATAGGCAAAAAGTGGGTTGTTAAAAATTCAACCACTTGAGAATTTGATTTTTTCTACTCATTCAAATTTTTGGATCATTAGGTCACTTGCATCCTCAACATGTTTCTGGCATGCATGTCCACCATGTTTTAAGCATGTTAGGATCAGTTAGAAGTCCCTTTCCTATAAAATTCCACCAAGCTTATTATTAGGGTTTGTACTAGTGGAGTTTCCCAAACATGGATAACAAAAGCTTGGACTTCATTTTTAGTGCGTTCACTTACATTTATTATAGTTTTCAAATTTTTCTGCATTTAATTTTCATTTTGTTATGCCTCATATCTTTTTTTTTACGAGAAAAATGGGAGAGTTAGTTTTGGATCTGCAAAAAAATTTGAACATCGAAAATTGTAATGCACAAAAGCTGAGAGAGATAATTCCAAAAAGTATATGTGATTTTTAAGGATTGGCAAAAAGTGGGTAGTTAAACATCCAACCACTAGAGAATTTGACTTTTTCTACTCTTAGAAATTTTTGGATCATTAGGTCACTTGCATCCTCAACATGTTTCTGGCATGCATGTCCACCATGTTTAAAGCATGTTAGGATCAGTTAGAAGTCTCTTTCCTATAAATTTCCAACAAGCTTATAATTAGGGGTTGTAGTAGTGGAATTTCCCAAACATGGATAACAAAACCTTGGAGTTCATTTTTAGTGCATTCATTTACATTTATTATAGTTTTTAATTTTTTTGCATTAAATTTTCATTTTGTTATGTCTCATATCTTTTTTGTTTACGAGAAAAATGGGAGAGATGTTTTGGATCAGAAAATAAATTTGAACATCCAAAATGGAAATGCACAAATGCTGAGAGAGATAATTCAAAAAAGTCTCTGTGATTTTTAAGGATAGGCAAAATGTGGGTTGTTAAACATCCAACCACTTGAGAATTTGATTTTTTCTACTCCTTGAAATTTTTGGATCATTAGGTCACTTGCATCCTCAACATGTTTCTGGCATACACGTCCAAAACGTTTAAAGAATGTGAGGATCAGTTAGAAGTTCCTTTCTTATACAATTCCACCAAGCTAATTATTAGGGGTTGTACTAGTGAATTTCCCAAACATTGATAACAAAACCTCGGAGTTCCTTTTTATTGCGTTCCCTTACATTTATTATTGTTTTCAAATTTTTTAACATAAAATTTTCCTTTTTTTGAGCCTCATATCTTTTATGTTTACGAGAAAATTGGGAGAGCGAGTTTTGGATCTGAAAAAAAATTTGAACATCAAAAATGCAATTGCCCAAATGCTGATAGAGATAATTCCAAAAAGTATCTGTGACTTTTAAGGATCGGCAAAAAGTGGGTCGTTAAACATCCAACCACTTGAGAATTTGGTTTTTTCTACTCCTTGAAATTTTTGGATCATTTGGTCACTTTCATCCTTAACATGTTTCTGGCATGCATGTCCACAACGGTTAAAGAATGTTAGGATCAGTTAGAAGTCCCTTTCCTATAAACTTCCACCAAGCTTATTATTAGGGGTTGTACTGGTGGAATTTCCCAAACATGGATAACAAAAGCTTGGAGTTCATTTTTAGTGCGTTCACTTACATTTATTATAGTTTTCAATTTTTTTTGCATTAAATTTTCATTTTATTATGCCTCATAACTTTTTTGTTTACGAGAAAAATGGGAGCGAAGTTTTGGGTCTGAAAAATAAATTTGAACATGCAAAATGGAAATCCACAAAAGCTGAGAGAGATCATTCCAAAATGTATCTGTGATTTTTAAGGATAGTCAAAAAGTGGGTTGTTAAACATCCAACCACTTGAGAATTTAATTTTTTCTACACCTTGAAATTTTTGGATCACTAGGTTACTTGCATCCTCAACATGTTTCTGGCATGCATGTCCACCACATTTAATGCATATTAGGATCAGTTAGAAGTCCCTTTCCGATAAAATTCCACCGTGCTTATTATTAGGGGTTGTGCTAGTGGAATTTCCCAAACGTGGATAACCAAATCTTGGAGTTCATTTTTAGTGCGTTCACTTACATTTATTATAGCTTTCAAATTTATTTGCTTAAAATTTTCATTTGTGATGCCTCATATCTTTTTTGTTTACGAGAAAAATGGGAGAGTGAGTTTTGGATCTGAAAATAAATTTGAACATCCAAAATGGAAATGCACAAATGCTGAGAGAGATAATTCAAAAAAGTCTCTGTGATTTTTAAGGATTGGCAAAACGTGGGTTGTTAAACATCCAACCACTTGAGAATTTAATTGTTTCTACTCCTTGAAATTTTTGGATCATTAGGTCACTTGCATCCTCAACATGTTTCTGGCATACACGTCCACCACGTTTAAAGCATGTTAGGATCATTTAGAAGTCTCTTTCCTATAAAATTCCACCATGCTAATTATTAGGGGTTGTACTAGTGAATTTCCCAAACATTGATAACAAAACCTTGGAGTTCTTTTTTATTGCGTTCAATTACATTTATTATTATTTTCAAATTTTTTAACATAAAATTTTCATTTTGTTAAGCCTCATATCTTTTATGTTTACGAGAAAAATGGGAGAGTAAGTTTTGGATCTGAAAAAAAATTTGAACATCCAAAATGGAAATGCACAAATGCTAAGAGAGATAATTCCAAAAAGTATCTGTGATTATTAAGGATCGGCGAAAAGTGGGTTGTTAAACATCCAACCACTTGAGAATTTGGTTTTTTCTACTCCTTGAAATTTTTGGATCATTAGGTCACTTTCATCCTTAACATGTTTCTGGCATGCATGTCCACAACGGTTAAAGGATGTTAGGATCAGTTAGAAGTCCCTTTCCTATAAACTTCCACCGAGCTTATTATTAGGGGTTGTACTGGTGGTATTTCCCAAACATGGATAACAAAAGCTTAGAGTTCATTTTTACTGCATTCACTTACATTTATTATTGTTTTCAAATTTTTTTGCATAAAATTTTCATTTTTTTATTCTTCATATCTTTTTTGTTTACGAAAAAAAATGGGAGAGTGAGTTTTGGATCTGAAAAAAAATTTGAACATCCAAAATGGAAATGCACAAATGCTGAGAGAGATAATTCCAAAAAGTATCTGTGATTTTTATGGATAGGCAAAAAGTGGGTTGTTAAACATCCAACCACTTGAGAATTTGATTTTTTCTACTCCTTGAAACTTTTGGATCATTAGGTCACTTGCATCATCTACATGTTTTTGGCTTGCATGTGCACCACGTTTAAAGCATGTTAGGATCAATTAGAAGTCCCCCTCCTATAAAATTCCACCAAGCTTATTATTAAAAGGGTTGTACTAGTGGAATTTCCCAAACATGGATAACAAAACCTTGGAGTTCATTTTTAGTGCGTTCACATACATTTATTACAGTTTTCAAATTTTTTTGCAAAAAATTTTCATTTTGTTCTGCCTCATATCTTTTTTGTTTACGATAAAAATGGGAGAGAGAGTTTTGGATCTGAAAAAAAATTTGAACATCCAAAATGGAAATGCACAAATGTTGAGAGAGATAATTCGAAAAAGTATCTGTGATTTTTAAGCATAGGCAAAAAGTGGGTTGTTAAACATCCACCCACTTGAGAATTTGATTTTTTTCTACTCCTTAAAATTTTTGGATCGTTATGTCACTTGCATCCTGAACATGTTTCTGGCTTGCATGTCCACAACTTTTAAAGCATGTTAGGAACAGCTAGAAGTCCCTTTCCTATAAACTTCCACTAAGCTTATTATTAGGGGTTGTACTGGTGGAATTTCCCAAACATGGATAGCAAAACCTTGGAGTTCATTTTTAGTACATTCACTTACATTTATTATTGTTTTCAAATTTTTTGGCATAAAAGGTTCATTTTTTTATGCCTCATATCTTTTTTGTTTACGGCAAAAATTGGAGAGTGAGTTTTGGATCTAAAAAAAAATTAGAACATCCAAAATGGAAATGCACAAATGCTAAGAGAGATAATTCCAAAAAGTATCTATGATTTTTAAGGATAGGCAAAAATTGGGTTGGTAAACATCCAACCACTTGAGAATTTGATTCTTTGTACTCCTTGAAATTTTTGGATCATTAGGTCACTTGTATCCTCAACATGTTTTTGGCATGCATGTCCACCAAATTGAAAGCATGTTAGGATCAGTTAGAAGTCCCTTTCCTATAAAATTCCACCAAGCTTATTATTAGGGGTTGTGCTAGTGGAATTTCCCGAACTTGGAGAACAAAATCTTGGAGTTCATTTTTTTATGCCTCATATCTTTTTTGTTTACAAGAAAAAATGGGAGAGAGAGTTTTGGAGCTGAAAAAAAATTTGAACATCCAAAATGGAAATGCACAAATGCTGAGAGAGATAATTCCAAAAAGTATCTGTGATTTTTAAGGATAGGCAAAAAGTGGGTTGTTAAACATCCAACCACTTGAGAATTTTATTTTTTCTACCCCTTGAAATTCTTGGATCATTAGGTCACTTGCATACTCAACATGTTTCTGGCATGCATGTCCACCACGTTTAAAGCATGTTAGGATCAATTAGAAGTCTCTTTCGTATAAAATTCCACCACGCTAATTATTAGGGGTTGTACTAGTGAATTTCCCAAACATTGATAACAAAACCTTGGAGTTCTTTTTTATTGCGTTCACTTACATTTATTATTGTTTTCAAATTTTTTAACATAAAATTTTCATTTAGTTATGCCTCATATCTTTTATGTTTACGAGAAAAATAGGAGAGTGAGTTTTGGATCTAAAAAAAACTTTGAACATCCAAAATAGAAATGCACAAATGCTGAGAGAGATAATTCCAAAAAGTATCTGTGATTTTTAAGGATAGCCAAAAAGTGGGTTGTTAAACATCCAACCACTTGAGAATTTTATTTTTTCTACCCCTTGAAATTCTTGGATCATTAGGTCACTTGCATACTCAACATGTTTCTGGCATGCATGTCCACCACGTTTAAAGCATGTTAGGATCAATTAGAAGTCCCTTTCGTATAAAATTCCACCACGCTAATTATTAGGGGTTGTACTAGTGAATTTCCCAAACATTGATAACAAAACCTTGGAGTTCTTTTTTATTGCGTTCACTTACATTTATTATTGTTTTCAAATTTTTTAACATAAAATTTTCATTTAGTTATGCCTCATATCTTTTATGTTTACGAGAAAAATAGGAGAGTGAGTTTTGGATGTAAACAAAAATTTGAACATCCAAAATGGAAATGCACAAATGTTGAGAGAGATAATTCCAAATAGTATCTGTGATTTTTTAGGATAGGCAAAAAGTGGGTTGTTAAACATCCAACCACTTGAGAATTTGATTTTTTCTACTCCTTGAAATTGTCGGATCATTAGGTCACTTGCATCCTGAACATGTTTCTGGCAAGCATGTCCACAACTTTTAAAGCATGTTAGGATCAGCTAGAAGTCCCTTTCCTATAAATTTCCACCAAGCTTATTATTAAGGGTTGTACTGGTGGAATTTCCCAAACATGGATAACAAAACCTTGGAGTTCATTTTTAGTGTATTCACTTACATTTATTATTGTTTTCAAATTTTTTTGCATAAAATTTTCATTTTTTTATGCCTCATATCTTTTTTGTTTAAGAGAAAAATGGGAGAGAGAGTTTTGGATCTTAAAAAAAATTTGAACATCCAAAATGGAAATGCACAAATGCTAAGAGAGATAATTCCAAAAATTATCTATGATTTTTAAGGATAGGGAAAAAGTGGGTTGTTAAACATCCAACCACTTGAGAATTTGATTTTTTCTACTTCTTGAAATTTGTGGATCAATAGGTCACTTGCATCCTCAACATGTTTCTGGCACGCATGTCCAGAACGTTTAAAGAATGTTAGGATCAGTTAGAAGTCCCTTTGCTATAAACTTCCACCAAGCTTGTTATTAGGGGTTGTACTGGTTGAATTTCCATAACAAGGATAACAAAACCTTGGAGTTCATTTTTAGTGCATTCACTTACATTTATTATTGTTTTCAAAATTTTTTGCAGAAAATTTTCATTTTTTTATGCCTCATATCTTTTTTGTTTACGAGAAAAATGGGAGAGTGAGTTTTGGATTTGAAAAAAATTTGAACATCCAAAATGGAAATGCCCAAATTCTGAGAGAGATAATTCCAAAACGTATCTATGATTTTTAAGGATAGGAAAGAACTGGG
The DNA here is from genome assembly GCF_029961685.1 of Aristolochia californica. Classification (NCBI taxonomy): domain Eukaryota; kingdom Viridiplantae; phylum Streptophyta; class Magnoliopsida; order Piperales; family Aristolochiaceae; genus Aristolochia; species Aristolochia californica. Next base: position 16,825,480 of record NW_027181815.1, on the reverse strand, counting down.
TTGTTAAACATCCAACCACTTGAGAATTTGATTTTTTCTACTCCTTGAAATTTTTGGATCCTTAGGTCACTTGCATCTTCCACATGTATCTGGCAGGCATATCCAACACCTTTAAAGAATGTTAGGATTAGTTAAAAGTCCCCTTCCTTTAAAATTTCACAAAGCTTATTATTAGGGGTTGTACTTGTGGAATTTCTGAAACATGGATAACAAAACCTTGGAGTTCAGTTTTAGTGTGTTCACTAACATTTATTATAGTTTTCAAATTTTTTTGTAAAAAAATTTCTTTTTGTTATGCGTCATATCTTTTTTGTTTACGAGAAAAATGGGAGCGAGAGTTTTGGAATATGAAAAAAAATTGATCATCCAAAATGGAAATGCTCAAAAGCTGAGAGAGATAATTCCAAAAAGTATTAGTGATTTTTAAGGACAGGCAAAAAAGTGAGTTGTTAAACATCCAACAACTTGAGAATTTGATTTTTTCTACTCTTTGAAATTTTTGGATCATTAGGTTACTTGCATCCTCAACATGTTTCTGGCACGCATGTCCACTACGTTTAAAGCATGTTAGGATCAGTTAGAGGTCTCTTTCCTATAAAATTCCAATTAGCTTATTATTAGGGGTTGTACTAGTGGAATTTCCCAAACATGGATAACAAAACCAATGGGTTCATTTTTAGTGTGTTTACTTACATTAATTATAGTTTTCAAAAATTTTTGTAGAAAATTTTCATTTTGTTATGCCACATGTCTTTTTTTTTTTACGAGAAAAATGGGAGAGTTAGTTTTGGATCTGCAAAAAAATTTGAACATCGAAAATGGAAATGCACAAAAGCTGAGAGAGATAATTCCAAAAGTATCTGTGATTTTTAAGGATAGGCAAAAAGCGGGTTGTTAAACATCAAACCACTTGAGAATTTGATTTTTTCTAGTCCTTGAAATTTTTGGGTCATTAGGTCACTTGCATCCTCAATATGTTTCTGGCATGCATGTTCAGCAAATTTAAAGCGTTTTAGGATCAGTTAGAAGTCCCTTTCCTATAAAATTCCACCAAGTTTATTATAAGGGGTTGTACTAGTGGAATTACCCAAACATGGATAACAAAACCTTGGAGTTCATTTTTAGTGCGTTAACTTACATTTATTTTAGTTTTCAAATTTTTTTGCTAAAAATTTTCTTTTTTTTATGCCTCATATCTTTTTTGTTTTCGAAAAAAATGGGAGGGTGAGTTTTGGATCTGAAAATAAAATTGAACATCCAAAATGGAAATGCACAAATGCTGAGAGCGATAATTCCAAAAAATATCTATGATTTTTAAGGATAGGTAAAAAGTAGGTTGTTAAACATCCAACCACTTGAGAATTTGATTCTTTCTACTCCGTGAAATTTTTTGATCATTAGGTCACTTGCATCCTCAACATGTTTCTGGCATGCACGTCCACCACATTTAAAGCATGTTAGGATCAGTTAGAAGTCTCTTTCCTATAAAAGTCCACCAAGCTTATTATTAGGGGTTGTGCTAGTGGAATTTCGTAAACTTGGAGAACAAAATCTTGGAGTTCATTTTTAGTGCATTCACTTACATTTATTATAGTTTTCAAATTTATTTGCATAAAATTTTCATTTTGTTATGCCTCATACCTTTTTTGTTTACGAGAAAAATGGGAGAAAGAGTTTTGGATCTGAAAAAAAATTTGAACATCCAAAATGCAAATGCACAAATGTTGAGAGAAATAATTCCAAAAAGTATCTGTGATTTTTATGGATAGGCAAAAAGTGGGTTGTTAAACATCCAACTACTTGAGAATTTGAATTTTTCTACTCCTTGAAACTTTTGGATCATTAGGTCACTTGCTTCATCTACATGTTTTTGGCTTGCATGTGCACCACGTTTAAAGCATGTTAGGATCAATTAGAAGTCCCCCTCCTATAAAATTCCACCAAGCTTATAATTAAAAGGGTTGTACTAGTGGAATTTCGCAAACATGGATAACAAAACCTTGGAGTTCATTTTTAGTGCGTTCACATACATTTATTACAGTTTTCAAATTTTTTTGCAAAAAATTTTCATTTTGTTTTTCCTCATATCTTTTTTGTTTACGATAAAAATGGGAGAGAGAGTTTTGGATCTGAAAAAAAATTTGAACATCCAAAATGGAAATGCACAAATTTTGAGAGAGATAATTACAAAAAGTATCTGTGATTTTTAAGGATAGGCAAAAAGTGGCTTGTTAAACATCCAACCACTTGAGAATTTTATTTTTTCAACTCCTTGAAATTTTTCGATCATTAGGTCACTTGCATCCTCAACATGTTTCTGGCATACACGTCCTCCATGTTTAAAGCATGTTAGGATCAGTTTGAAGTCCCTTTCCTATAAAATTCCACCAAGCTAATTATTAGGGGTTGTACTAGTGAATTTTCCAAACATTGATAACAAAACCTTGGAGTTCTTTTTTATTGCGTTCACTTTCATTTATTATTGTTTTCAAATTTTTTAACATAAAATTTTCATTTTGTTAAGCCTCATATCTTTTATGTTTACGAGAAAAATGGGAGAGAGAGTTTTGGGTCTGAAAAAAAATTTGAACATCCAAAATGGAAATGGACAAATGTTGAGAGAGATAATTCCAAAAAGTATCTGTGATTTTTAAGCATAGGCAAAAAGTGGGTTGTTAAACATCCACCCTCTTGAGAATTTGATTTTTTTCTACTCCTTAAAATTTTTGGATCATTTGGTCACTTGCATCCTAAACATATTTCTGGCATGGATGTCCACTACTTTTAAAGCATGTTAGGAACAGCTAGAAGTCCCTTTCCTATAAACTTCCACTAAGCTTATTATTAGGGGTTGTACTGATGGAATTTCCCAAACATGGATAGCAAAACCTTGGAGTTCATTTTTAGTACATTCACTTACATTTATTATTGTTTTCAAATTTTTTCGCATAAAAGTTTCATTTTTTTATGCCTCATATCTTTTTTGTTTACGAGAAAAATGGGAGAGTGAGTTTTGGATCTAAAAAAAAATTAGAACATCCAAAATGGAAATGCACAAATGCTAAGAGAGATAATTCCAAAAAGTATCTATGATTTTTAAGGATAGGCAAAAATTGGGTTGTTAAACATCCAACCACTTGAGAATTTGATTCTTTCTACTCCTTGAAATTTTTGGATCATTAGGTCACTTGCATCCTCAACAAGTTTTTGGCATGCATGTCCACCAAATTGAAAGCATGTTAGGATCAGTTAGAAGTCCCTTTCCTATAAAATTCCACCAAGCTTATTATTAGGGGTTGTGCTAGTGGAATTTCCCGAACATGGAGAACAAAATCTTGGAGTTCATTTTTAGAGCGTTCACTTACATTTATTGTAGTTTTCAAATTTATTTGCATAAAATTTTCATTTTTTTATGCCTCATATCTTTTTTGTTTACAAGAAAAATGGGAGAGAGAGTTTTGGAGCTGAAAAAAAATTGGAACATCCAAAATGGAAATGCACAAATGCTGAGAGAGATAATTCCAAAAAGTATCTGTGATTTTTAAGGATAGGCGAAAAGTGGGTTGTTAAATATCCAACCACTTGAGAATTTTATTTTTTCTACCCCTTGAAATTCTTGGATCATTAGGTCACTTGCATACTCAACATGTTTCTGGCATGCATGTCCACCACGTTTAAAGCATGTTAGGATCAATTAGAAGTCCCTTTCGTATAAAATTCCACCACGCTAATTATTAGGGGTTGTACTAGTGAATTTCCCAAACATTGATAACAAAACCTTGGAGTTCTTTTTTATTGCGTTCACTTACATTTATTATTGTTTTCAAATTTTTTAACATAAAATTTTCATTTAGTTATGCCTCATATCTTTTATGTTTATGAGAAAAATAGGAGAGAGAGTTTTGGATCTAAAAAAAAATTTGAACATCCAAAATGGAAATGCACAAATGTTGAGAGAGATAATTCCAAATAGTATCTGTGATTTTTTAGGATAGGCAAAAAGTGGGTTGTTAAACATCCAACCACTTGAGAATTTGATTTTTTCTACTCCTTGAAATTTTTGGATCAATAGGTCACTTGCATCCTGAACATGTTTCTGGCATGCATGTCCACAACTTTTAAAGCATGTTAGGATCAGCTAGAAGTCCCTTTCCTATAAACTTCCACCAAGCTTATTATTAAGGGTTGTACTGGTGGAATTTCCCAAACATGGATAACAAAACCTTGGAGTTCATTTTTAGTGTATTCACTTACATTTATTATTGTTTTCAAATTTTTTTGCATAAAATTTTCATTTTTTTATGCCTCATATCTTTTTTGTTTAAGAGAAAAATGGGAGAGAGAGTTTTGGATCTAAAAAAAAATTTGAACACCAAAATGGAAATGCACAAATGCTAAGAGAGATAATTCCAAAAATTATCTATGATTTTTAAGGACAGGCAAAAAGTGGGTTGTTAAACATCCAACCCCTTGAGAATTTGATTTTTTCTACTTCTTGAAATTTGTGGATCAATAGGTCACTTGCATCCTCAACATGTTTCTGGCACGCATGTCCAGAACATTTAAAGAATGTTAGGATCAGTTAGAAGTCCCTTTGCTATAAACTTCCACCAAGCTTGTTATTAGGGGTTGTACTGGTTGAATTTCCATAACAAGGATAGCAAAACCTTGGAGTTCATTTTTAGTGCATTCACTTACATTTATTATTGTTTTCAAATATTTAGGCAGAAAATTTTCATTTTTTTATGACTCATATCCTTTTTGTTTTTGAGAAAAATGGGAGAGTGAGTTTTGGATTTGAAAAAAATTTGAACATCCAAAATGGAAATGCCCAAATGCTGAGAGAGATAATTCCAAAACGTATCTGTGATTTTTAAGGATAGGAAAGAACTGGGTTGTTAAACATCCAACCACTTGAGAATTTGATTTTTTCTACTCCTTGAAATTTTTGGATCCATAGGTCACTTTCATCTTCCACATTTTTCTGGCAGGCATATCCAACACCTTTAAAGAATGTTAGGATCAGTTAAAAGTCCCCTTCCTTTAAAATTTCACAAAGCTTATTATTAGGGGTTGTACTAGTGGAATTTCCGAAACAGGGATAACAAAACCTTGGAGTTCAGTTTTAGTGTGTTCACTAACATTTATTATAGTTTACAAATTTTTTTGTAAAAAAATTTCTTTTTGTTATGCATCATATCTTTTTTGTTTACGAGAAAAATGGGAGCGAGAGTTTTGGAATATGAAAAAAAATTGATCATCCAAAATGGAAATGCTCAAAAGCTGAGAGAGATAATTCCAAAAAGTATTAGTGATTTTTAAGGACAGGCAAAAAAGTGAGTTGTTAAACATCCAACAACTTGTGAATTTGATTTTTTCTACTCTTTGAAATTTTTGGATCATTAGGTTACTTGCATCCTCAACATGTTTCTGGCACGCATGTCCACCACGTTTAAAGCATGTTAGGATCAGTTAGAGGTCTCATTCCTATAAAATTCCAATTAGCTTATTATTAGGGGTTGTACTAGTGGAATTTCCCAAACATGGATAACAAAACCAATGGGTTCATTTTTAGTGTGTTTACTTACATTTATTATAGTTTTCAAAAATTTTTGTAGAAAATTTTCATTTTGTTATGCCTCATGTCTTTTTTTTTTACGAGAAAAATGGGAGAGTTAGTTTTGGATCTGCAAAAAAATTTGAACATCGAAAATGGAAATGCACAAAAGCTGAGAGAGATAATTCCAAAAGTATCTGTGATTTTTAAGGATAGGCAAAAAGCGGGTTGTTAAACATCAAACCACTTGAGAATTTGATTTTTTCTAGTCCTTGAAATTTTTGGGTCATTAGGTCACTTGCATCCTCAATATGTTTCTGGCATGCATGTTCAGCAAATTTAAAGCGTTTTAGGATCAGTTAGAAGTCCCTTTCCTATAAAATTCCACCAAGTTTATTATAAGGGGTTGTACTAGTGGAATTACCCAAACATGGATAACAAAACCTTGGAGTTCATTTTTAGTGCGTTAACTTACATTTATTTTAGTTTTCAAATTTTTTTGCTAAAAATTTTCTTTTTTTTATGCCTCATATCTTTTTTGTTTTCGAAAAAAATGGGAGGGTGAGTTTTGGATCTGAAAATAAAATTGAACATCCAAAATGGAAATGCACAAATGCTGAGAGCGATAATTCCAAAAAATATCTATGATTTTTAAGGATAGGTAAAAAGTAGGTTGTTAAACATCCAACCACTTGAGAATTTGATTCTTTCTACTCCGTGAAATTTTTTGATCATTAGGTCACTTGCATCCTCAACATGTTTCTGGCATGCACGTCCACCACATTTAAAGCATGTTAGGATCAGTTAGAAGTCTCTTTCCTATAAAAGTCCACCAAGCTTATTATTAGGGGTTGTGCTAGTGGAATTTCGTAAACTTGGAGAACAAAATCTTGGAGTTCATTTTTAGTGCATTCACTTACATTTATTATAGTTTTCAAATTTATTTGCATAAAATTTTCATTTTGTTATGCCTCATACCTTTTTTGTTTACGAGAAAAATGGGAGAAAGAGTTTTGGATCTGAAAAAAAATTTGAACATCCAAAATGCAAATGCACAAATGTTGAGAGAAATAATTCCAAAAAGTATCTGTGATTTTTATGGATAGGCAAAAAGTGGGTTGTTAAACATCCAACTACTTGAGAATTTGAATTTTTCTACTCCTTGAAACTTTTGGATCATTAGGTCACTTGCTTCATCTACATGTTTTTGGCTTGCATGTGCACCACGTTTAAAGCATGTTAGGATCAATTAGAAGTCCCCCTCCTATAAAATTCCACCAAGCTTATAATTAAAAGGGTTGTACTAGTGGAATTTCGCAAACATGGATAACAAAACCTTGGAGTTCATTTTTAGTGCGTTCACATACATTTATTACAGTTTTCAAATTTTTTTGCAAAAAATTTTCATTTTGTTTTTCCTCATATCTTTTTTGTTTACGATAAAAATGGGAGAGAGAGTTTTGGATCTGAAAAAAAATTTGAACATCCAAAATGGAAATGCACAAATTTTGAGAGAGATAATTACAAAAAGTATCTGTGATTTTTAAGGATAGGCAAAAAGTGGCTTGTTAAACATCCAACCACTTGAGAATTTTATTTTTTCAACTCCTTGAAATTTTTCGATCATTAGGTCACTTGCATCCTCAACATGTTTCTGGCATACACGTCCTCCATGTTTAAAGCATGTTAGGATCAGTTTGAAGTCCCTTTCCTATAAAATTCCACCAAGCTAATTATTAGGGGTTGTACTAGTGAATTTTCCAAACATTGATAACAAAACCTTGGAGTTCTTTTTTATTGCGTTCACTTTCATTTATTATTGTTTTCAAATTTTTTAACATAAAATTTTCATTTTGTTAAGCCTCATATCTTTTATGTTTACGAGAAAAATGGGAGAGAGAGTTTTGGGTCTGAAAAAAAATTTGAACATCCAAAATGGAAATGGACAAATGTTGAGAGAGATAATTCCAAAAAGTATCTGTGATTTTTAAGCATAGGCAAAAAGTGGGTTGTTAAACATCCACCCTCTTGAGAATTTGATTTTTTTCTACTCCTTAAAATTTTTGGATCATTTGGTCACTTGCATCCTAAACATATTTCTGGCATGGATGTCCACTACTTTTAAAGCATGTTAGGAACAGCTAGAAGTCCCTTTCCTATAAACTTCCACTAAGCTTATTATTAGGGGTTGTACTGATGGAATTTCCCAAACATGGATAGCAAAACCTTGGAGTTCATTTTTAGTACATTCACTTACATTTATTATTGTTTTCAAATTTTTTCGCATAAAAGTTTCATTTTTTTATGCCTCATATCTTTTTTGTTTACGAGAAAAATGGGAGAGTGAGTTTTGGATCTAAAAAAAAATTAGAACATCCAAAATGGAAATGCACAAATGCTAAGAGAGATAATTCCAAAAAGTATCTATGATTTTTAAGGATAGGCAAAAATTGGGTTGTTAAACATCCAACCACTTGAGAATTTGATTCTTTCTACTCCTTGAAATTTTTGGATCATTAGGTCACTTGCATCCTCAACAAGTTTTTGGCATGCATGTCCACCAAATTGAAAGCATGTTAGGATCAGTTAGAAGTCCCTTTCCTATAAAATTCCACCAAGCTTATTATTAGGGGTTGTGCTAGTGGAATTTCCCGAACATGGAGAACAAAATCTTGGAGTTCATTTTTAGAGCGTTCACTTACATTTATTGTAGTTTTCAAATTTATTTGCATAAAATTTTCATTTTTTTATGCCTCATATCTTTTTTGTTTACAAGAAAAATGGGAGAGAGAGTTTTGGAGCTGAAAAAAAATTGGAACATCCAAAATGGAAATGCACAAATGCTGAGAGAGATAATTCCAAAAAGTATCTGTGATTTTTAAGGATAGGCGAAAAGTGGGTTGTTAAATATCCAACCACTTGAGAATTTTATTTTTTCTACCCCTTGAAATTCTTGGATCATTAGGTCACTTGCATACTCAACATGTTTCTGGCATGCATGTCCACCACGTTTAAAGCATGTTAGGATCAATTAGAAGTCCCTTTCGTATAAAATTCCACCACGCTAATTATTAGGGGTTGTACTAGTGAATTTCCCAAACATTGATAACAAAACCTTGGAGTTCTTTTTTATTGCGTTCACTTACATTTATTATTGTTTTCAAATTTTTTAACATAAAATTTTCATTTAGTTATGCCTCATATCTTTTATGTTTATGAGAAAAATAGGAGAGAGAGTTTTGGATCTAAAAAAAAATTTGAACATCCAAAATGGAAATGCACAAATGTTGAGAGAGATAATTCCAAATAGTATCTGTGATTTTTTAGGATAGGCAAAAAGTGGGTTGTTAAACATCCAACCACTTGAGAATTTGATTTTTTCTACTCCTTGAAATTTTTGGATCAATAGGTCACTTGCATCCTGAACATGTTTCTGGCATGCATGTCCACAACTTTTAAAGCATGTTAGGATCAGCTAGAAGTCCCTTTCCTATAAACTTCCACCAAGCTTATTATTAAGGGTTGTACTGGTGGAATTTCCCAAACATGGATAACAAAACCTTGGAGTTCATTTTTAGTGTATTCACTTACATTTATTATTGTTTTCAAATTTTTTTGCATAAAATTTTCATTTTTTTATGCCTCATATCTTTTTTGTTTAAGAGAAAAATGGGAGAGAGAGTTTTGGATCTAAAAAAAAATTTGAACACCAAAATGGAAATGCACAAATGCTAAGAGAGATAATTCCAAAAATTATCTATGATTTTTAAGGACAGGCAAAAAGTGGGTTGTTAAACATCCAACCCCTTGAGAATTTGATTTTTTCTACTTCTTGAAATTTGTGGATCAATAGGTCACTTGCATCCTCAACATGTTTCTGGCACGCATGTCCAGAACATTTAAAGAATGTTAGGATCAGTTAGAAGTCCCTTTGCTATAAACTTCCACCAAGCTTGTTATTAGGGGTTGTACTGGTTGAATTTCCATAACAAGGATAGCAAAACCTTGGAGTTCATTTTTAGTGCATTCACTTACATTTATTATTGTTTTCAAATATTTAGGCAGAAAATTTTCATTTTTTTATGACTCATATCCTTTTTGTTTTTGAGAAAAATGGGAGAGTGAGTTTTGGATTTGAAAAAAATTTGAACATCCAAAATGGAAATGCCCAAATGCTGAGAGAGATAATTCCAAAACGTATCTGTGATTTTTAAGGATAGGAAAGAACTGGGTTGTTAAACATCCAACCACTTGAGAATTTGATTTTTTCTACTCCTTGAAATTTTTGGATCCATAGGTCACTTTCATCTTCCACATTTTTCTGGCAGGCATATCCAACACCTTTAAAGAATGTTAGGATCAGTTAAAAGTCCCCTTCCTTTAAAATTTCACAAAGCTTATTATTAGGGGTTGTACTAGTGGAATTTCCGAAACAGGGATAACAAAACCTTGGAGTTCAGTTTTAGTGTGTTCACTAACATTTATTATAGTTTACAAATTTTTTTGTAAAAAAATTTCTTTTTGTTATGCATCATATCTTTTTTGTTTACGAGAAAAATGGGAGCGAGAGTTTTGGAATATGAAAAAAAATTGATCATCCAAAATGGAAATGCTCAAAAGCTGAGAGAGATAATTCCAAAAAGTATTAGTGATTTTTAAGGACAGGCAAAAAAGTGAGTTGTTAAACATCCAACAACTTGTGAATTTGATTTTTTCTACTCTTTGAAATTTTTGGATCATTAGGTTACTTGCATCCTCAACATGTTTCTGGCACGCATGTCCACCACGTTTAAAGCATGTTAGGATCAGTTAGAGGTCTCATTCCTATAAAATTCCAATTAGCTTATTATTAGGGGTTGTACTAGTGGAATTTCCCAAACATGGATAACAAAACCAATGGGTTCATTTTTAGTGTGTTTACTTACATTTATTATAGTTTTCAAAAATTTTTGTAGAAAATTTTCATTTTGTTATGCCTCATGTCTTTTTTTTTTACGAGAAAAATGGGAGAGTTAGTTTTGGATCTGCAAAAAAATTTGAACATCGAAAATGGAAATGCACAAAAGCTGAGAGAGATAATTCCAAAAGTATCTGTGATTTTTAAGGATAGGCAAAAAGCGGGTTGTTAAACATCAAACCACTTGAGAATTTGATTTTTTCTAGTCCTTGAAATTTTTGGGTCATTAGGTCACTTGCATCCTCAATATGTTTCTCGCATGCATGTTCAGCAAATTTAAAGCGTTTTAGGATCAGTTAGAAGTCCCTTTCCTATAAAATTCCACCAAGTTTATTATAAGGGGTTGTACTAGTGGAATTACCCAAACATGGATAACAAAACCTTGGAGTTCATTTTTAGTGCGTTAACTTACATTTATTTTAGTTTTCAAATTTTTTTACTAAAAATTTTCTTTTTTCTATGCCTCATATCTTTTTTGTTTTCGAAAAAAATGGGAGGGTGAGTTTTGGATCTGAAAATAAAATTGAACATCCAAAATGGAAATGCACAAATGCTGAGAGCGATAATTCCAAAAAATATCTATGATTTTTAAGGATAGGTAAAAAGTAGGTTGTTAAACATCCAACCACTTGAGAATTTGATTCTTTCTACTCCTTGAAATTTTTGGATCATTAGGTCACTTGCATCCTCAACATGTTTCTGGCATGCATGTCCACCACATTTAAAGCATGTTAGGATCAGTTAGAAGTCTCTTTCCCATAAAATTCCACCAAGCTTATTATTAGGGGTTGTGCTAGTGGAATTTCGCAAACTTGGAGAACAAAATCTTGGAGTTCATTTTTAGTGCATTCACTTACATTTATTATAGTTTTCAAATTTATTTGCATAAAATTTTCATGTTGTTATGCCTCATATCTTTTTTGTTTACGAGAAAAATGGGAGAAAGAGTTTTGGATCTGAAAAAAAATTTGAACATCCAAAATGCAAATGCACAAATGTTGAGAGAGATAATTCCAAAAAGTATCTGTGATTTTTAAGGATAGGGAAAAAGTGGGTTGTTAAAAATCCATCCACTTGAGAATTTTATTTTTTCTACTCCTTGAAAATTTTGGATAATTAGGTCACTTGCATCCTCAACATGTTTCTTGCATGAATGTCCACCACATTTAAAGCATGTTAGGATCAGTTAGAAGTCCCTTTCCTATAAAATTCCACCAAGCTAATTATAAAGGGTTGTACTAGTGAATTTCCCAAACATTTATAACAAAACCTTGGAGTTCTTTTTTATTGCGTTCACTTACATTTATTATTGCTTTCAAATTTTTTAACATAAAATTTTCATTTTGTTAAGCCTGTTATCTTTTATATTTACGAGAAAAATGGGAGAGTGAGTTTTGGATCTGAAAAAAAATTTGAATATCCAAAATGGAAATGCACAAATGTTGGGAGAGACAATTCCAAAAAGTATCTGTGATTTTTAAGGATAGGCAAAAAGTGGGTTGTTAAACATCCAACCACTTGAGAATTTGCTTTTTTCTACTCTTTAAAATTTTTGGATCATTAGGTCACTTGCATCCTAAACATGTTTCTGGCATGCATGTCCACAACGTTTAAAGCATGTTAGGATCAGTTAGAAGTCCCTTTCCTATAAACTTCCACCAAGCTTATTATTAGGGGTTGTACTAGTGGAATTTCCAAAACATGGATAACAAAACCTTGCATATCATTTTTAGTGCATTCACTTACATTTATTATTGTTTTCAAATTTTTTTGCCTAAAATTTTGATTTTTTTATGCCTCATATCTTTTTTGTTTACGAGAAAAATGGGAGAGTGAGTTTTGGATCTAAAAAAAATTTGAACATCCAAAATGGAAATGCACAAATGCTAAGAGAGATAATTCATAAAAGTATCTATGATTTTTAAGGATAGGATAAAAGTGGGTTGTTCAACATCCAACCACTTGAGAATTTGATTCTTTCTACTCTTGAAATTTTTGGATCATTAGGTCACTTGCATCCTCAACATGTTTCTGGCATGCATGTCCACCACATTTAAAGGATGTTAGGATCAATTAGAAGTCCCTTTCCTATAAAATTCCACCAAGCTTAATATTAGGGGTTGTGCTAGTGGAATTTCCCAAACTTGGAGAACAAAATGTTGGAGTTCATTTTTAGTGCGTTCACTTAAATTTATTATAGTTTTCATATTTATTTGCATAAAATTTTCATTTTGTTATGCCTTAGATCTTTTTTTTTTACGAGAAAAATGGGAGAGAGAGTTTTGGAGCTCAAAAAAAATTTGAACATCCAAAATGGAAATGCACAAATGCTGAGAGAGATAATTCCAAAAAGTATCTGTGATTTTTAAGGATAGGCAAAAAGTGGGTTGTTAAACATCCAACCACTTGAGAATTTGATTTTTTCTTCTCATTGAAATTTTTGGATCATTAGGTCACTTGCATCCTCAACATGTTTCTGGCATGCATGTCCACCACGTTTAAAGCATGTGAGGATCAGTTAGAAGTCCCTTTCATAATAAATTCCACCACGCTAAATATTAGGGGTTGTACTAGTGAATTTCCCAAACATTGATAACAAACCCTTGGAGTTCTTTTTTATTGCGTTCAGTTACATTTATTATTGTTTTCAAATTTTTTAACATAAAATTTTCATTTTTTTATGCCTCATATCTTTCATGTTTACGAGAAAAATGGGAGAGAGTTTTGGATCTAAAAAAAAATTTTACATCAAAAATGGTAATGCACTAATGTTGAGAGAGATAATTCCAAAAAGTATCTGTGATTTTTTAGGATAGGCAAAAAGTGGGTTGTTAAACATCCAACCACTGGAGAATTTGATTTTTTCTACTCCTTGAAATTTTTGGATCATTAGGTCACTTGCATCCTCAACATGTTTCCTGCTTGGATGTCCACAATGTTTAAAGCATGTTAGGATCAGTTAGAAGTCCCTTTCCTATTAACTTCCACCAAGCTTATTATTAGGGGTTGTACTGGTGGAATTTCCCAAACATAGATAAAAAAACCTTGGAGTTCATTTTTGGTGCATTCACTTCCATTTATTATTGTTTGCAAATTTTTTTGCATAAAATTTTCTTTTTTTTTTTGCTTCATATCTTTTTTTTTTTGCGAGAAACATGGGAGAGTGAGTTTTGGATCTAAAAAAAAATTTGAAAATCCAAAATGGAAATGCACAAATGCTAAGAGAGATAATTCGAAAAAGTATCTATGATTTTTAAGGATAGGCAAAAAGTGGGTTGTTAAACATCCAACCACTTGAGAATTTGATTTTTTCTACTCCTTAAAATTTTTGGATCAATAGGTCACTTGCATCCTCAACATGTTTCTGGCATGCATGTCCACAACGTTTAAAGAATGTTAGGATCAGTTAGAAGTCCCTTTCCTATAAACTTCCACCAAGTTTATTATTAGGGGTTGTACTGGTTGAATTTCCCAAACAAGGATAACAAAACCTTGGAGTTCATTTTTAGTGTATTCACTTACATTTATTATTGTTTTCAAATTTTTTTGCAAAACATTTTCATTTTTTTATGCCTCCTATCTTTTTTGTTTATGAGAAAAAGGGGAGAGAGAGTTTTGGATCTGAAGAAAATTTGAAGATCCAAAATGGGAACGCACAAATGCTGAGAGAGAAAATTCCAAAAAGTATCTGTGATTTTTAAGGATAGGAAAAAAGTGGGTTGTTAAACATCCAACCACTTGAGAATTTGATTTTTTCTACTCCTTGAAATTTTTGGATCATTAGGTCACTTGCATCCTCCACATGTTTCTGGCATGCATGTCCATCACGTTTAAAGAATGTTAGGATCAGTTAGAAGTCCCCTTCCTATAAAATTCCACACAGCTTATTATTAGGGGTTGTACTAGTGGAATTTCCCAATCATGGATAACAAAACCTTGGAGTTGACTTTTAGTGTGTTCACTTACAATTTTTTTAGTTTTCAATAATTTTTGCAAAAAACTTTCATTTCATTATGCCTCATATCTTTTTTGTTTACGCGAAAAAATGGGATAGTGAGTTTTGGATCTGAAAAAAAAAATGACCATCCAAAATGGAAATGCACAAATGCTGAGAGAGATAATTCCAAAAAGTATATGTGAGTTTTTAGGATAGGCAAAAAGTGGGTTGTTAAACAGCCAACCACTGGAGAATTTGATTTTTTCTTCTCCTTGAAATTTTTGGATCATTAGGTCACTTGCATCCTCAACATGTTTCTGGCTTGCATGTCCACAACGTCTAAAGCATGTTAAGATCAGTTAGAAGTCCCTTTCCTATAAACTTCCACCAAGCTTATTATTAGGGGTTGTACTGGTGGAATTTCCCAAAAAAAGATAACAAAACCTTGGAGTTCATTTTTGGTGCATTCACTTCCATTTATTATTGTTTGCAAATTTTTTTGCATAAAATTTCCTTTTTTTTAGGCCTTCAATCCTTTTTCTTTACGAGAAAAATGGGAGAGTGAGTTTTGGATCTAAAAAAAAATTTGAACATCCAAATTGGAAATGCACAAATGCTAAGAGAGATAATTCGAAAAAGTATCTATGATTTTTAAGGATAGGCAAAAAGTGGGTTGTTAAACATCCAACTACTTGAGAATTTGATTTTTTCTACTCCTTTAAATTTTTTTATCAATAGGTCATTTGCATCCTCAACATGTTTCTGGCATGCATGTCCACAACGTTTAAAGAATGTTAGGATCAGTTAGAAGTCCCTTTCCTATAAACTTCCACAAAGTTTATTATTAGGGGTTGTACTGGTTGAATTTCCCAAACAAGGATAACAAAACCTTGGAGTTCCTTTTTAGTGCATTCACTTACATTTATTATTGTTTTCAAATTTTTTTGCATAAAATTTTCATTTTTTTATGCCTCCTATCTTTTTTGTTGATGAGAAAAATGGGAGAGAGATTTTTGGATCTGAATAAAATTTGAAGATCCAAAATGGAAATGCACAAATGCTGAGAGAGAAAATTCCAAAAAGTATCTGTGATTTTTAAGGATAGGAAAAGAGTGGGTTGTAAAACATCCAACCACTCGAGAATTTGATTTTTTCTACTCCTTGAAATTTTTGGATCATTAGGTCACTTGCATCCTCCACATGTTTCTGGCATGCATGTCCACCATGTTTAAAGAATGTTAGGATCAGTTAGAAGTCCCCTTCCTATAAAATTCCACACAGCTTATTATTAAGGGTTCTACTAGTGGAATTTCCCAAACATGGATAACAGAACCTTGGAGTTCACTTTTAGTGTGTTCACTTACAATTTTTTTAGTTTTCAAATATTTTTGAAAAAAAATTTCATTTCATTATGCCTCATATCTTTTTTGTTTACGCGAAAAAATGGGATAGTGAGTTTTGGATCTGAAAAAAAAAATGACCATCCAAAATGGAAATGCACAAATGCTGAGTGAGATAATTCCAAAAGGTATCTGTGATTTTTTAGGATAGGCAAAAAGTGGGCTGTCAAACATCCAACCACTGGAGAATTTGATTTTTTCTACTCCTTGAAATTTTTGGATCATTAGGTCACTTGCATCCTCAACATGTTTCTGGCATGCATGTCCACAACGTTTAAAGCATGTTAGGATCAGTTAGAAGTCCCTTTCCTATAAACTTCCACCAAGCTTATTATTAGGGGTTGTACTGGTGGAATTTCCCAAACATAGATAACAAAACCTTGGAGTTCCTTTTTAGTGCATTCACTTACATTTATTATTGTTTTCAAATTTTTTTGCATAAAATTTTCATTTTTTTATGCCTCCTATCTTTTTTGTTTATGAGAAAAATGGGAGAGTGAGTTTTGGATCTGTAGAAAATTTGAAGATCCAAAATGGAAATGCACAAATGCTGAGAGAGAAAATTCCAAAAAGTATCTGTGATTTTTAAGGATAGGAAAAAAGTGGGTTGTTAAATATCCAACCACTTGCGAATTTGATTTTTTCTACTCCTTGAAAATTTTGGATCATTAGGTCACTTGCATCTTCCATATGTTTCTGGCATGCACTTCCACCACCTTTAAAGAATGTTAGGATAAATTAGAAGTCCCCTTCCTTTAAAATTCCTCAAAGCTTATTATTAGGGGTTCTACTAGTGGAATTTCCCAAACATGGATAACAAAAACTCGGAGTTCACTTTTAGTGTGTTCACTTACATTTATTATAGTTTTCAAATTTTTTTGCAAAAAATTTTCTTTTTGTTATGCCTCATATCGTTTTTGTTTACGAGAAAAATGGGAGCGTGAGTTTTGGAATATGAAAAAAAAATTGAACATCCAAAATGGAAATGTACAAAAGCTGAGAGAGATAATTCCAAAAAGTATCAGTGATTTTTAAGGACAGGCAAAAAAGTGATTTGTTAAACATCCAACCACTTGAGAATTTGATTTTTTCTACTCTTTGAAATTTTTGGATCATTAGGTCACTTGCATCCTCAACATGTTTCTAGCATGGATGTCCACCACGTTTAAAGCATGTTAGGATAAGTTAGAAGTCTCTTTCCTATAAAATTCCAACTAGTGGAATTTCCCAAACATGGATAACAAAACCTATGAGTTCATTTTTAGTGCGTTTACTTACATTTATTATATTTTTCAAATTTTTTTGCATAAAATTTTCATTTTGGTATGCCTCATATCTTTTTTGTTTACGAGAAAAATGGGAGAGTTCGTTTTGGATCTGCAAAAAAATTTGAATATCGAAAATGGAATTGCACAAAAGCTGAGAGAGATAATTCCAAAGAGTATCTGTGATTTTTAAGGATAGGCAAAAAGTGGGTTGTTAAACATCAAACCACTTGAGAATTTGACTCTTTCTTGTCCTTGAAATTTTTGGATCATTAGGTCACTTGCGTCCTCAACATGTTTCTGGCATGCATGTCCACCACATTTAAAGCCTGTTAGGATCAGTTAGAAGTCGCTTTCCTATAAAATTCCACCAAGTTTATTATTAGGGGTTGTACTAGTGGAATTTTCCGAACATGGATAACAAAAACTTGGAGTTCATTTTTAGTGCGCTCACTTACATTTCTTATAGTTTTTAATTTTTTTGCGTTAAATTTTCATTTTGCTATGCCTCATATCTTTTTTGTTTACGAGAAAAATGGGAGAGATGTTTTGGATCTGAAAAAAAAATTGATCCAAAATGGAAATGCACAAATGCTGAGAGAGATGATTCCAAAAAGTCTTAGTGATTTTTAGGGATAGGCAAAAAATGGGTTGTTAAACATCCAACCACTTGAGAATTTTATTTTTTCTACTCCTTGAAATTTTGGGATAATTAGGTCACGTGCATTTTCAACATGTTTCATGCATGCATGTCCACAACCTTTAAAACATGTTAGGATCAGTTAGAAGTCACTTTCCTATAAAATTCTACCAAGATTTTTATTAGGGGTTGTACTAGTGGAATTTCCCAAACATGGATAACAAAACCTTGGAGTTCATTTTTAGTGCGGTCACTTACATTTATTATAGTTTTCAAATTTTTCTGCCTAAAATTTCCATTTTGTTCTGCCTCATATCGTTTTTGTTTACGAGAAAAATGGGAGAGAGAGTTTTAGATCTGAAAAAAAAATTGAACATCCAAAATGGAAATGCACAAATGCTGAGAGAGATAATTCCAAAACGTATCTGTATTTTTTAAGGATAGGCAAAAAGTGGGTTGTTAAACATCCAACCACTTGAGAATTTGATTTTTTCCACTAATTGAAAATTTTGGATCTTTAGGTCACTTCCATCCTCAACATGTTTTTTGCATGCAAGTCCACAACATTTAAAGAATGTTAGGGTCAGTTTGAAATCCTTTTCCTATAAACTTCCACCAACCTTATTATTAGGGGTTGTACTGGTGGAATTTCCCAAACATGCATAACAAAACCTTGGAGTTCATTTTTAGTGCATTCACTTACATTTATTATTGTTTTCAAAGTTTTTTCATAAAATTTTTATTTTTTTATGCTTCATATCTTCTTTGTTTACGAGAAAAATGGGAGAGTGAGTTTTGGATCAGAAAAAAAATTGAACATCCAAAATGGAAATGCACAAATGCTGAGAGAGATAATTCCAAAAAGTATTTGTGATTTTCAAGGATAGGAAAAAAGTGGGTTGTTAAACATCCAACCACTTGAGAATTTGATTTTTTCTACTCGAAATTTTTGGATCATTAGGTCACTTGCATCCTCCACGTGTTTCTGGCATGCATGTCCACCACATTTAAAGAATGTTAGGATCAGTTCGAAGTCCCCTTCCTATAAAATTCCACTCAGCTTTTTATTAGGGGTTGTACTAGTGGAATTTCCAAAATATGGATTACAAAATCTTGGCGTTCACTTTCAGTGTGTTCACTTACATTTATTATAGCTTTCAAATTTTTTTGCAAAAAAATTTCATTTTGTTATGCCTCATATCTTTTTTGTTTACGAGAAAAATGGGAGAGCGAGTTTTGGATCTGAAAAAAAAATTGACCATTCAAAATGGAAATGCACAAATGCTCAGAGAGATAATTCCAAAAAGTATCTGTGATTTTTATGGATAGGCAAAAAGTGGGTTGTTAAAGATCCAACCACTTGAGAATTTGATTTTTTCTTCACCTTGAAATTTTTGGATCATTAGGTCACTTGCATCCTCAACATGTTTTTGGCATGCATGTCCACAACGTCTAAAGAATATATTAGGATCAGTTAGAAATCCCTTACCTATAAACTTCCACCAAGCTTAGTATTAGGGGTTGTACTGGTGGAATTTCCCAGACATGGATAACAAAACCTTGGAGTTCATTTTTAGTGCATTCACTTACATTTATTATTGTTTTCAAATTTTTTTCCATAAAATTTTGTTTTTTTTATGCCGCATATCTTTTTTGTTTACGAGAAAAATGGGAGAGTAAGTTTTGGATCTGAAAAAAAAAATTGACTAACCAAAATGGAAATGCAGAAATGCTGAGAGAGATAATTCCAAAAAGTATCTGTGATTTTTAAGGATAGGCAAAAAGTGGGTTGTTAAACATCCAACTACTTGAGAATTTGATTTTTTCTACTCCTTGAAATTTTCGGATCGTTAGGTCACTTGCATCCTCAACATGTTTCTGGCATGCATGTCCACAACGTTTAAAGCATGTTAGGATCAGGTAGAAGTCCCTTTCCTATAAACTTCCACCAAGCTTATTATTAGCGGTTGTACTGGTGGAATTTTCCAAACATGGATAACAAAACCTTTGAGTTCATTTTGAGTGCATTCACTTACATTTATTTTAGTTTTCAATTTTTTTTGCATACAATTTTCATTTTTATATGCCTCATTTCTTTTTTGTTTACGATAATAATGGGAGAGAGAGTTTTGGATGTGAATTAAAATTTGAACATCCAAAATGGAAATGCAAAAATGTTGTGAGAGATAACTGCAAAAAGTATCTATCATTTTAAAGGATAGCAAAAAGTGGGTGGCTAAACAAAGTAAGATAACTTGCATCTTCCACATGTTTCTGGCATGCCTCTCCACCACGTTTAAAGCATGTTAGGATCAGTTAGAAGTCCCCTTCCTATAAAATTGCACCATGCTTATTTTTAGGGGTTGTACTAGTAGAATTTCCCGAACATGGATAACAAAACCTTGGAGTTCATTTTTAGTGCGTTCACTTATATTTATTATAGTTTTAAATTTTTTTGCATTAAATTTTCATTTTGTTATGCCTCATATCTTTTCTGTTTATGAGAAAAATGGGAGAGATGTTTTGGATCTGAAAAAAATTTGAACATCCAAAATGCAAATGCACAAATGCTGAGAGGGATCATTCCAAAAAGTATCTGTGATTTTTAAGGATAGGCAAAAACTGGGTTGTTAAACATCCAACCACTTGAGAATTTGATTTTTTCTACTCCTTGAAATTTTTGGACCATTAGGTCACTTGCATCCTCAACATGTTTCTGGCATGAATGTCCACCACATTTAAAGCATGTTAGGATCAGTTAGAAGTCCCTTTCCTATAAAATTCCACCAAACTTATATTAAGGGGTTGTACTAGTGGAATTTCCCAAACTTGAATAACAAAACCTTGGAGTTCATTTTTAGTACGTTCACTTACATTTATTATAGTTTTCAACTTTTTTTGCATAAAATTTTCATTTTGTTATGCCTCATATCTTTTTTGTTTAGGAGAAAAATGGGAGCTTGAGTTTTGGATCTGAAAAAAAAAGTTGAACATCCAAAATGGAAATGCACAAAAGCTGAGAGAGATAATTCCAAAAAGTATCTGTGATTTTTAAGGACAGGCAAAAAGTGAGTTGTTAAACATCCAACCACTTGAGAATTTGATTTTTTCTACTCTTTGAAATTTTGGATCATTAGGTCACTTGCATCCTCAACATGTTTCTGGCATGCATGTCCACCTCGTCTAAAGCATGTTTGGATCAGTTAGAAATCTCTTTCCTATAAAATTCGAACAAGCTTATTATTAGGGGTTGTACTAGTGGAATTTTCCAAACATGGATAAGAAAACCTTGAAGTAAATTTTTACTGCGTTCACTTACATTTATTATAGTTTTCAAATTTTTTTGCTTAAAATTTTCATTTTGTTATGCCTCATATCTTTTTTGTTTACAAAAAAATGGGAGAGTTAGTTTTGGATCTGCAAAAAGATTTGAACATCGAAAAAGGAAATGCACAAAAGCTGAGAGAGATAATTCCAAAATGTATCAGTGATTTTTAAGGATAGGCAAAAAGTCAGTTGTTAAACATCAAACCACTGGAGAATTTGATTTTTTCTTGTCCCTGAAAATATTGGATCATTAGGTCACTTGCATCCTCAACATGTTTCCGGCATGCATGTCCACCACATTTAAAGCGTGTTAGGATCAGTTAGAAGTCCCTTTCCTATAAAATTCCACCAAGTTTATTATTAGGGGTTGTACTAGTGGAATTTCCCAAACTTGAATAACAAAACCTTGGAGTTCATTTTTAGTGCGTTTACTTACATTTATTATATTTTTAATATTTTTGCATTAAATTTTCTTTTTGTTATGCCTCATATCTTTTTTGTTTATGAGAAAAATGGGAGAGAAGTGATGGATCTGAAAAAAAAATTTGAACATCCAAAATGGAAATACACAAATGCTAAGAGAGATAATACCAAAAAGTCTCTGTGATTCTTAGGGATAGGCAAAAAGTGGGTTGTTAAACATCCAACCACTTGAGAATTTGATTTTTTATTCTCCTTGAAATTTTTGGATCATTAGGTCACTTGCATCTTCAACATGTTTCTGGCATGCATGTCCACAACGTTTAAAGCATGTTAGGATCAGTTAGAAGTCACTTTCCTATAAAAATCAACCAAGCTTTTTATTAGGGGATGTACAAGTGGAATTTCCCAAACATGGATAAAAAAACCTTGGAGTTCACTTTTAGTGTGTTCACTTACAATTTTTTTAGTTTTCAAATATTTTTGCAAAAAAATTTCATTTTGATATGCCTCATATCATTTTTGTTTACGAGAAAAATGGGAGAGTGCGTTTTGGATCTGAAAAAAAAATTGAACATCCAAAATGGAAATGCACAAATGCTGAGAGAGATAATTCCAAAAAGTATCTGTGATTTTTAAGGATAGGCAAAAAGTGGGTTGTTAAACATCCAACCACGTGAGAATTTGATTTTTTCTACTCTTTGAAATTTTTGGATCATTAGGTCACTTGCATCCTCCACATGTTTCTGGCATGCATGTCCACCACGTTTAAAGAATGTTAGGATCAGTTAGAAGTCCCCTTCCTATAAAATTCCACACAGCTTATTATTAGGGATTGTACTAGTGGAATTTCCCAAACATGGATAACAAAACCTTGGAGTTCATTTTTAGTGCATTCACTTACAATTGTTTTAGTTTTCAAATATTTTTGCAAAAAAATTTCATTTCATTATGCCTCATATCTTTTTTGTTTACGCGAAAAAATGGGATAGTGAGTTTTGGATCTGAAAAAAAGTAAGACCTTCCAAAAAGGAAATGCACAAATGCTAAGAGAGATAATTCCAAAAAGTATCTGTGATTTTTTAGGATAGGCAAAAAGTGGGTTGTTAAACATCCAACCACTGGAGAATTTGAATTTTTCTACTCCTTGAAGTTTTTGGATCATTAGGTCACTTGCATCCTCAACATGTTTCTGGCATGCATGTCCACAACGTTTAAAGAATGTTAGGATCAGTTAGAAGTCCCTTTCCTTTAAACTTCCACCAAGTTTATTATTAGGGGTTGTAC
Organism: Aristolochia californica; assembly: GCF_029961685.1. NCBI lineage: Eukaryota > Viridiplantae > Streptophyta > Magnoliopsida > Piperales > Aristolochiaceae > Aristolochia > Aristolochia californica. The sequence goes on along the minus strand of NW_027181815.1, from coordinate 16,802,690 downwards.
TAGTTGAATTTCCCAAACAAGGATAACAAAACCTTGGAGTTCATTTTTAGTGCATTCACTTACATTTATTATTGTTTTCAAATTTTTTTGCTTTAAATTTTCATTTTTTATGCCTCATATCTTTTTTTTTATGAGAAAAATGGGAGAGTGAGTTTTGGATCTGAAGAAAATTTGAAGATCCAAAATGGAAATGCACAAATGCTGAGAGAGAAAATTCCAAAAAGTATATGTGATTTTTAAGGATAGGAAAAAAGTGGGTTGTTAAACATCCAACCACTTGAGAATTCTATTTTTTCTAGTCCTTGAAATTTTTGGATCATTAGGTCACTTGCATCCTCCACATGTTTCTGGCATGCATGTCCACCACGTTTAAAGAATGTTAGGATCAGTTAGAAGTCCCCTTCCTATAAAATTCCACACAGCTTATTATTAGTGGTTGTACTTGTGGAATTTCCCAAACATGGATAACAAAACCTTGGAGTTCACTTTTAGTGTGTTCACTTACAATTTTTTTAGTTTTCAAATATTTTTGCAAAAAAATTTCATTTCATTATGCCTCATATCGTTTTTGTTTACGCGAAAAAATGGGATAGTGAGTTTTGGATCTGAAAAAAAAAATGACCACCCAAAATGGAAATGCACAAATGCTGAGAGAGATAATTCCAAAAAGTATCTGTGATTTTTAAGGACAGGCAAAAAGTGAGTTGTTAAACATCCAACCACTTGAGAGTTTGATTTTTTCTACTCTTTGAAATTTTGGATCATTAGGTCACTTGCATCCTCAACATGTTTCGGGCATGCATGTCCACCTCGTTTAAAGCATGTTAGGATCAGTTAGAAGTCGCTTTCCTATAAAATTCGAACAAGCTTATTATTAGGGGTTGTACTAGTGGAATTTTCCAAACATGGATAACAAAACCATGAAGTAAATTTTTACTGCGTTCACTTACATTTATTATAGTTTTCAAATATTTTTGCATAAAATTTTCATTTTGTTATGCCTCATATGTTTTTTGTTTACAAAAAAAATGGGAGAGTTAGTTTTGGATCTGCAAAAAGATTTCAACATCGAAAATGGAAATGCACAAAAGCTGAGAGAGATAATTCCAAAAAGTATCAGTGATTTTTAAGGATAGGCAAAAAGTGGGTTGTTAAACATCAAACCACTTGAGAATTTGATTTTTTCTTGTCCCTGAAAATTTTGGATCATTAGGTCACTCGCATCCTCAATATGTTTCCAGCATGCATGTCCACCACATTTAAAGCGTTGTTGATCAGTTGGAAGTCCCTTTCCTATAAAATTTCACCAAGTTTATTATTAGGGGTTGTACTAGTGGAATTTCCCAAACATGAATAACAAAACCTTGGAGTTCATTTTTAGTGCGTTCACTTACATTTATTATATTTTTAATATTTTTGGATTAAATTTTCATTTTGTTATGCCTCATATCTGTTTTGTTTTTGAGAAAAATGGGAGAGATTTTTTGGATCTGAAAAAAAATTTGAACATCCAAAATGGAAATGCACAAATGCTGAGAGAGATAATACCAAAAAGTCTCTGTGATTCTTAGGGATAGGCAAAAAGTGGGTTGTTAAACATCCAACCACTTGAGAATTTGATTTTTTCTTCTCCTTGAAATTTTTGTATCATTAGGTCACTTGCATCTTCAACATGTTTCTGGGATGCATGTCCACAACGTTTAAAGCATGTTAGGATCAGTTAGAAGTCACTTTCCTACAAAATTCCACCAAGCTTTTTATTAGGGGATGTACAAGTTGAATTTCCCAAACATGGATAAAAAAACCTTGGAGTTCATTTTTAGTGCTTTCACTTACATTTATTATAGTTTTCAAATTTTTTTGCATAATATTTTCATTTTGTTATGCCTCATATCATTTTTGTTTACTAGAAAAATGGGAGAGTGAGTTTTGGATCTGAAAAAAAAATTGAACATCCAAAATGGAAATGCACAAATGCTGAGAGAGATAATTCTAAAAAGTATCTGTGATTTTTAAGGATAGGCAAAAAGTGGGTTGTTAAACATCCAACCACGTGAGAATTTGATTTTTTCTACTCCTTGAAATTTTTGGATCATTAGGTCACTTGCATCCTCAACATGTTTCTGGCATGCATGTCCACAACGTTTAAAGAATATTAGGATCAGTTAGAAATCCCTTTCCTATCAACTTCCACCAAGCTTATTATTAGGGGTTGTACTGCTGGAATTTCCCAAACATGGATAACAAAACCTTGGAGTTCTTTTTTAGTGCATTCACTTACATTTATTATTGTTTTCAAATTTTCTTGCATAAAATTTTCATTTTTTTATGCCGCATATCTTTTTTGTTTACGAGAAAAATGGGGGAGTGAGTTTTGGATCTGAAAAAAAAATTGACCATCCAAAATGGAAATGCAGAAATGTTGAGAGAGATAATTCCAAAAAGTATCTGTGATTTTTATGGATAGGAAAAAAGTTGGTAGTTAAAAATCTATCCACTTGAGAATATGATTTTTTCTACTCCATTAAATTTTTGGATCGTTAGGTCACTTGCATCCCCAACATGTTTCTGGCATGCATGTCCACAACGTTTAAAGCATGTTAGGATCAATTAGAAGTCCCTTTCCTATAAATTTTGACCAAGCTTATTATTAGGGGTTGTACTGGTGCAATTTTCCAAACATGGATAACAATACCTTTGAGTTCATTTTTAGTGCATTCACTTACATTTATTATTGTTTTCAAATTTTTTTGCATAAAATTTTCATTTTTATATGCCTCATATCTTTTTTGTTTACGATAAAAATGGGAGAGTGAGTTTTGGATCTGAAAAAAAAAATTGAACATCCAAAATGGAAATGCACAAATGCTCAGAGAGATAATTCCAAAAAGTATCTGTGATTTTTAAGGATAGGCAAAAAGTGGGTTGTTAAACATCCAACCACTTGAGAATTTGATTTTTTCTTCACCTTGAAATTTTTGGATCATTAGGTCACTTGCATCCTCAACATGTTTCTGGCATGCATGTCCACAACGTTTAAAGAATATATTAGGATCAGTTAGAAATCCCTTACCTATAAACTTCCACCAAGCTGATTATTACGGGTTGTACTGGTGGAATTTCCCAAACATGGATAAAAAAACCTTGGAGTTCATTTTTAGTGCATTCACTTACATTTGTTATTGTTTTCAAATTTTCTTGCATAAAATTTTCATTTTTTTATGCCGCATATCTTTTTTGTTTACGAGAAAAATGGGAGAGTGAGTTTTGGATCTGAATAAAAAATTGACCATCCAAAATGGAAATGCAGAAATGCTGAGAGAGATAATTCCAAAAAGTATCTGTGATTTTTAAGGATAGGCAAAAAGTTGGTAGTTAAACATCCATCCACTTGAGAATTTGATTTTTTCTACTCCATTAAATTTTTGGATCGTTAGGTCACTTGCATCCTCAACATGTTTCTGGCATGCATGTCCACAACGTTTAAAGCATGCTAGGATCAATTAGAAGTCCCTTTCCTATAAATTTCCACCAAGCTTATTATTAGGGGTTGTACTGGTGCAATTTTCCAAACATGGATAACTATACCTTTGAGTTCATTTTTAGTGCATTCACTTACATTTATTATTGTTTTCAAATTTTTTTGCATAAAATTTTCATTTTTATATGCCTCATATATTTTTTGTTTACGATAAAAATGGGAGAGAGAGTTTTGGATGTGATATAAAATTTGAACATCCAAAATGGAAATGCACAAATGCTGTGAGAGATAATTCCAAAAAGTATATGTCATTGTAAAGGATAGCAAAAAGTGGGTTGTTAAACATCCAACCACTTGAGAATTTGATTTTTTCTACTCCTTGAAATTTTTGGATCATTAGGTCACTTGCATCTTCCACATATTTCTGGCATACCTCTCCACCACGTTTAAAGCATGTTAGTATCAGTTAGAAGTCCCCTTCCTATAAAATTCCACCAAGCTTATTTTTAGGGGTTGTACTAGTGGAATTTCCCAAACATGGATAACAAAACCTTGGAGTTCATTTTTAGTGCATTCACTTACATTTATTATAGTTCTCAAATTTTTTTGTATAAAATTTTCAATTTTTTATGCCTCATATCTTTTTTGTTTACGATAAAAATGGGAGAGTCAGTTTTGGATCTGAAAAAAAAATTGAACATCCACAATGGAAATGCACAAATGCTGATAGAGATAATTCCAAAAAGTATCTGTGATTTTTAAGGATAGGCAAAGAGTGGGTGGTTAAACATCCGACCACTTGAGAATTTGATTTTTTCTACTCCTTGAAATTTTTGGATCATTAGGTAACTTGCATCCTCAACTTATTTCTGGCATGCTTGTCCACAACGTTTAAAGCATGTGAGGATCAGTTAGAAGTCCCTTTCCTATAAGCTTCACCAAGCATATTTTTGGGTTGTACTGGTGGAATTTCCAAACATGGATAACAAAACTTTGGAGTTCACTTTTAGTTCATTCACTTACATTTATTATAGTTTAAAAAGTTTTTTGCAAAACAATTTCATTTTTTTATGCCTCATATCTTTTTTGTTTACGATAAAAATGGTAGAGTGAGTTTTGGATCTGAAAAAAAATTTGAACATCCGAAATGGAAATGCAGAAATGCTGAGAGTGATAATTCCAAAAAGTATCTGTGATTTTAAAGGATAGCAAAAAGTGGGTTGTTAAGCATCCAACCACTTGAGAATTTGATTTTTTCAACTCCTTGAAATTTTTGGATCATTAGGTCACTTGCATCTTCCACATGTTTCTGGCATGCATGTCCACCACGTTTAAATCATGTTAGGATCAGTAAGAAGTCGCCTTTTTATAAAATTCCACCAAGCTTATTATTAGGGGTTGTACTAGTGGAACTTCCCAAACATGGATAACAAAAACTTGGAGTTCATTTTTTGTGCGTTCACTTACATTTATTATTGTTTTCAAATTTTTTTGCAAAAAATTTTCATTTTGTTATGCCTCATATCTTTTTTTATTACAAAATAAATGGGAGAGAGAGTTTTGGATCTGAAAAAAAAATTGAACATGCAAAATGGAAATGAACAAATGCTGAGAGAGATAATTCCAAAAAGTATAAGTGATTTTTAAGGATAGGCAAAAAGTGGGTTGTTATACATCCAACCACTTGAGAATTTGATTTTTTCTTCTCCTTGAAATTTTTGGATCATTAGGTCACTTGCATCCTCAACATGTTTCTGGCATGCATGTCCACCACATTTAAAGCATGTTAGGATCAGTTAGAAGTCCCTTTTTATAAAATTCCACCAAGCTTATTATTAGGGGCTCTACTAGTGGAATTTCCCAAACATGAATAACAAAACCTTGGAGTTCATTTTTAGTGGGTTAACTTACATTTATTATAGTTTTCAACTTTTTTTGCATAAAATTTTTATTTTGTTATGCCTCATATCTTTTTTGTTTACTAGAAAAATGGGGGCGTGAGTTTTGGATCTGAAAAAAAATTGAACATCCAAAATGGAAATGCACAAAAGATGAGAGAGATAATTCCAAAAAGTATCTGTGATTTTTAAGGATAGGCAAAAAGTGAGTTGTTAAACATCCAACCACTTGAGAATTTCATTTTTTCTACTCTATGAAATTTTTGGATCATTAGGTCACTTGCATCCTCAACATGTTTCTGGGATGCATGTCCGCCACGTTTAAAGCATGTTAGAATCAGTTAGAAGTCTCTTTCCTATAAAAGTCCTACAAGCTTATTATTAGGGGTTGTACTAGTGGAATTTCCCAAACATGGACAACAAAATCTTGGAGTTCATTTTTAGTGCATTCACTTACATTTATTATAGTTTTCAAATTTTTTCGCACAAAATTTTAATTTTGTTATGCCTCATATCTTTTTTTTTTACGAGAAAAATTGGAGAGTTAGTTTTGGATGTGCCAAAAAAATTGAACATCGAATATGGAAAGGCACAAAAGCTGAGAGAGATAATTCTAAAAAGTATATGTGATTTTTAAGGATAGGCAAAAAGTGGGTTGTTAAACATCAAACCACTTGAGAATTTGATTTTTTCTACTCCTTGAAATTTTTGGATCATTAAGTCACTTGCAACCTCAACATCTTCCTGGCATGCATGTCCACCGCATTTAAAACATGTTAGGATCAGTTAGAAGTCACTTTTCTATAAAATTCCACCAAACTTATTATTATGGGTTGTACTAGTGGAATTTCCCAATCATGGATAACAAAACCTAGGAGTTCATTTTTAGTGCATTCACTTACATTTATTATAGTTTTCAAATATTTCTACATAAAGTTTTCATTTTGTTATGCCTCATATTGTTTTTGTTTACGAGAAAAATGGGAGAGTGAGTGTTGGATTTGAAAAAAAATTTGAACATCCAAAATGGAAATGCACAAATGCTGAGCGATAATGCCAAAAAGTATCTGTGATTTTTAAGGATAGGCGAAAAGTGGGTTGTTAAACATCCAAGCACTCGAGAATTTGATTTTTTCTACTCCATGAAGTTTTTGGATCATTAGGTCATTTGCATCCTACACATGTTTCTGGCATGCATGTCCACCACATTTAAAGCATGTTAGGATCAGTTAGAAGTCCCTTTCCTATAAAATTCCACCAAGCTTATTATTAGGGGTTGTACTAGTGGAATTTCCCAAACATGGATAACAAAACCTTTGAGTTAACTTTTAGTGTGTTCACTTACATTTATTAAAGTTTTCAAATTTTTTTGCAAAAAAATTTCTTTTCGTTAAGCCTCATATCTTTTTTGTTTACGAGAAAAATGGGAGAAAGAGTTTTGGATCAGAAAAAAAAAATTGACCATCCAAAATGGAAATGCACAAATGCTCAGAGAGATAATACCAAAAATTATCGGTGATTTTTAACGTTAGGCAAAAAGTGGGTTGTTAAACATCCAACCACTTGAGAATTTGATTTTTTCTACTCCTTGAAATTTTTGGATCATTAGGTCACTTGCATCCTCAACATGTTTTTGGCATGCATGTCCTCAACGTTTAAAGCATGTTAGTATCAGTTAGAAGTCCCTCTCCTATAAACATCCACCAAGCTTATTTTTTGGGGTTGTACTGGTGGAATTTCCAAACACGGATAATAAAACTTTGGAGTTCACTTTTAGTGCATTCACTTACATTTATTATAGTTTTCAAATTTTTTTCCATAAAATTTTCATTTTTTTATGCCTCATATCTTTTTTGTTTACGATAAAAATGAGAGAGTGAGTTTTGGATCTGAAAAAAAATTTGAACATCCAAAATGGAAATGCACAAATGCTGAGAGAGATAATTCCAAAATGTATCTGTGATTTTAAAGGATAGAAAAAGTGGGTTGTTAAACATCCAACAACTTGAGAATTTGATTTTTTCAACTCCTTGAAATTTTTGGATCATTAGGTCACTTGCATCTTCCACATGTTTCTTGCATGCATGTCCACCACATTTAAAGCATGTTAGGATCAGTAAGAAGTCGCCTTTTTATAAAATTCCACCAAGCTTATTATTAGGGGTTGTACTTGTGGAACTTCCCAAACACGGATAACAAAAACTTGGAGTTCATTTTTAATGCGTTCACTTACATTTATTATTGTTTTCTAATTTTTTTGCAAAAAATTTTCAGTTTGTTATGCCTCATATCTTTTTTGTTTACAAAAAAAATGAGAGAGAGAGTTTTGGATTTGAAAAAAAAATTGAACATCCAAAATGGAAATGCACAAATGCTAAGAGAGATAATTCCAAAAAGTATATGTGATTTTTAAGGATAGGCAAAAAGTGGGTTGTTATACATCCAACCACTTGAGAATTTGATTTTTTCTTCTCCTTGAAATTTTTGGATCATTAGGTCACTTGCATCCTCAACATGTTTTTGGCATGCATGTCCACCACATTTAAAGCACGTTAGGATCACTTAGAAGTCCCTTTCCTATAAAATTCCACCTAGCGTATTGTTAGGGGTTCTACTAGTGGAATTTCCCAAACATGAATATCAAAACCTTGGAGTTCATTTTTAGTCCGTTCACTTACATTTATTATAGTTTTTAACTTTTTTTGCATAAAATTTTCATTTTGTTATGCCTCATATCTTTTTTGTTTACGAGAAAAATGGGGGCGTGAGTTTTGGATCTGAAAAAAAATTGAACATCCAAAATGGAAATGCACAAAAGCTGAGAGAGATAATTCCAAAAAGTATCTGTGATTTTTAAGGACAGACAAAAAGTGAGTTGTTAAACATCCAACCATTTGAGAATTTGATTTTTTCTACACTGTGAAATTTTTGGATCATTAGGTCACTTTTTTCCTCAACATGATTCTGGCATGCATGTCCACCACGTTTAAAGCATGTTAGGATCAGTTAGAAGTCTCTTTCCTATAAAATTCCAACAACCTTATTATTAGGGGTTGTACTAGTGGAATTTCCCAAACATGGACAACAAAACCTTGGAGTTCATTTATAGTGCGTTCACTTACATTTATTATAGTTTTCAAATTTTTTGGCATAAAATTTTCATTTTTTTATGCCTCTTATCTTTTTTGTTTACGAGAAAAATGGGAGAGTTAGTTTTGGATGTGCAAAAAAATTTGAACATCGAATATGGAAATGCACAAAAGCAGAGAGAGATAATTCTAAAAACTATCTGTGATTTTTATGGATGGGCAAAAAGTGGGTTGTTAAACATCAAACCACTTGAGAATTTAATTTTTTCTAGTCCTTGATATTTTTGGATCATTAGGTCACTTGCAACCTCAACTTGTATCTGGCATGCATCTCCACCACATTTAAAGCGTGTTAGGATCAGTTAGAAGTCCCTTTCCTATAAAATTCCACCAAGTTTATTATTAGGGGTTGTACTAGTGGAATTTCCCAAATATGGATAACAAAAGGCTGGAGTTCATTTTTAGTGCTTTCACTTACATTTATTATAGTTTTCAATTTTTTTGCATTAAATTTTTATTTTGTTATGTCTCATATCTTTTTGGTTTACGAGAAAAATGGGAGAAGTGTTTTGGATCTGAAAAAAAATTTGAACATCCAAAATGGAAATGCACAAATGCTGACAGAGATAATTCCAAGAAGTCTTTGTTAGATTTAAGGATAGGCAAAAAGTGGGTTGTTAAACATCCAACCACTTGAGAATTTGATTTTTTCAACTCCTTGAAATTTTTGGATCATTAGGTCACTTGCATCTTCCACATGTTTATGGCATGCATGTCCACCACGTTTAAAGCATGTTAGGATCAGTAAGAAGTCGCCTTTTTATAAAATTCCACCAAATTTATTATTAGGGGTTCTACTAGTGGAATTTCCCAAACATGGACAACAAAACCTTGGAGTTCATTTTTAGTGCGTTCACTTACATTTATTATAGTTTTCAAATTTTTTTGCATAAAATTTTCATTTTGTTATGCCTCATATCTTTTTGTTTACGAGAAAAATGGGAGAGTTAGTTTTGGATGTGCAAAAAAATTTGAACATCGAAAATGGAAATGCACAAATGCTGAGAGAGATAATTCAATAAAGTATCTGTGACTTTTAAGGATAGGCAAAAAGTGGGTTGTTAAACATCCAACCACTTGAGAATTTGATTTTTTCTACTCCTTGAAATTTTTGGATCATTAGGTCACTTGCATCCTCAACATGTTTCTGGCATGCATGTCCACCATGATTAAAGCATGTTAGGATCAGTTAGAAGTCCCTTTCCTATCAAATTCCACCATGCTTATTATTAGGGGTTGTACTAGTGGAATTTCCCAAACATGGATAGCAAAACCTCGGAGTTCATTTTTAGAGCGTTCACTTACATGTATCATACTTTTCAAATTTTTGACATTAAAATTTTCATTTTGTTATGCCACATATCTTTTTTGTTTACGAGAAAAATGGGAGAGTTAGTTTTGGATCTGCAAAAAATTTGAACATCCAAAATGGAAATGCACAAATGATGAGAGAGATAATTCCAAAAAGTATCAGTGACTTTTAAGGATAGGCGAAAAGCGGGTTGTTAAACATCCAACCACTAGAGAATTTGATTTTTTCTACTCTTTGAATTTTTTTGATCTAGGTCACTTGCATCCTCAACATGTTTCTGGCATGCATGTCCACCACGTTTAAAGCATGTTAGGATCAGTTAGAAGTCCCTTTTCCTAAAAAATTCCACCAAACTCATTACTAGGGGTTGTACTAGTGGAATTTCCCAAACATGGATAACAAAACCTTAGAGTTCAATTTTAGCCCGTTCACTTACATGTATTATAGTTTTCAAAAATTTTTGCATAAAATTTTCATTTTTTTATGCCTCATGTCTTTTTTGTTTACGAAAAAAATGGTAAAGTGTGTTTTGGATCTGAAATAAAATTATAACATCCAAAATGGAAAAGCACAAATGCTGAGAGAGATAATTCCAAAAAGTATCTGTGACTTTTAAGGATAGGCAAAAAGTGGGTTGTTAAACATCCAACCACTTGAGAATTTGATTTTTTCTACTCCTTGAAATTTTTGGATCAATAGGTCACTTGCATCCCCAACATATTTCTGGCATGCATGTCCACCACGTTTAAAGCATGTTAGGATCAGTTAGAAGTCCCTTTCCTATCAAATTCCACCAAGTTTATTATTAGGGGTTGTACTAGTGGAATTTCCCAAACATGGATACTAAAACCTCGGAGTTCATTTTTAGAGCGTTCACTTACATGTATCATAGTTTTCAAATTTTTTGCATAAAATTTTCATTTTGTTATGCCACATATCTTTTTTGTTTACGAGAAAAATGGGAGAGTTAGTTTTGGATCTGCAAAAAATTTGAACATCCAAAATGGAAATGCACAAATGCTGAGAGAGATAATTCCAAAAAGTATCAGTGACTTTTAAGGATAGGCAAAAAGCAGGTTGTTAAATATCCAACCACTTGAGAATTTGATTTTTTCTACTCTTTGAAATTTTTGGATCTAGGTCACTTGCATCATCGACATGTTTCTGGCATGCCTGTCCCCCACGTTTAAAGCATGTTAGGATGAGTTAGAAGTCCCTTTCCTATCAAATTCCACCAAGCTTATTATTAGGGGTTGTACTAGTGGAATTTCCAAAACATGGATAACAAAACCTCGGAGTTCATTTTTAGTGCGTTCACTTACATGTGTAATATTTTTTGAATTTTTTTGCATAAAATTTTTATTTTTGTATGCCTCATATCTTTTTTGTTTACGAGAAAAATGGTAGAGTTAGTATTGGATCTGCAAAAAATTTGAACATCCAAAATAGAAATGCAAAAAAGTTGAGAGACATAATTCCAAAAAGTATCTGTGATTTTTAAGGATAGGCAAAAAGTGGGTTGTTAAACATCCAACCACTTGAGAATTTGATTTTTTCTACTCTTTGAAATTTTTGGATCATTAAGTCACTTGCATCCTCAACATGTTTCTGGCATGCATGTCCACCACGTTTAAAGCATGTTAGGATCACTTAGAAGTCCCTTTCCTACCAAATTCCATGAAGCTTATTATTAGGGGTTCTACAAGTGGAATTTCCCAAACATGGATAACAAAACCTCAGAGTTCATTTTCTGTGTGTTCACTTACATTTATTATTTTTTTCAAATTTTTTTGCATAAAATTTTCATGTTGTTATTCCTCATATCTTTTTTGTTTACGAGAAAAATGGGAGAGTGAGTTTTGGATCTTAAAAAAAATTTGAACATCCAAAATGGAAATGCACAAATGCTGAGAGAGATAATTCCGAAAGGTGTATGTGATTTTGCAGGATAGGTAAAAAGTGGGTTGTTAAACATCCAACCATTTGAGAATTTGATTTTTTCTACTCTTTGAAATTTTTGGATCATTTGGTCACTTGCATCCAAAACATATTTCTGGCATGCATGTTCACCACATTTAAAGCATGTTAGGATCAGTTAGAAGTCGATTTCCTATAAAATTCCACCAAGCTCATTATTAGGGGTTGAACGAGTGAAATTTCCCTAACATGGATAACAAATCCTTGGAGTTCATTTTTAGTGCGTTCACTTACATTTAATATAGTTTTCAAATTTATTTGAATAAAATTTTCATTTTGTTACACCTCAAATCTTTTTTGTTTACGAGAAAAATGGGAGAGTGAGTTTTGGATATGAAAAAAAATTTGAACATCCAAAATGGACATGCACAAAAGCTGAGAGAGATAATTCCAAAAGGTATCTGTGATTTTTAAGGGTAGGCAAAAAGTGGGTTGTTAAACATCTAACCACTTGAGAATTTGATTATTTCTACTCCTTGAAATATTTGGACCATTATTTCACTTGCATCCTCAACATGTTTCTTGCGTGCACGTCGCCCACATTTAAAGCATGTTAGGATGAGATAGAAGTCCCTTTCCTAAAAAGTTCCACCAAGCTTATTATTAGGTGTTGTACTAGTGGAATTTCCCAAACATGGATAACAAAACCTTCGAGTTCAATTTTAGTGCGTTCACTTACATTTATTATAGTTTTCAAATTTTTTGGCATAAAATTTTCATTTTGTTATGCCTCATGTCTTTTTTGTTTACGAGAAAAAATGGTAGAGTGTGTTTTGGATCTGAAATAAAATTTGAACATCCAAAATGGAAAAGCACAAATGGTGAGAGAGATAAATCCAAAAAGTATCTTTAACTTTTACGGATTGGCAAAAGTGGGTTGTTAAACATCCAACCACTTGAGAATTTGATTTTTTCTACTCCTTGAAATTTTTGGATCATTAGGTTACTTGCATCCTCAACATATTTCTTGCATGGATGTCCACCACATTTAAAGCATGTTAGGATGAGTTGGAAGTCCCTTTCCTATTAAATTCCACCAAGCTTATTATTAGGGGTTGTACTAGTGGAATTTCCAAAACAAGGATAGCAAAAACTCAGAGTTCATTTTTAGTGCGTTCACTTACATCTATATTAGTTTTCAAATTTTTTTGCTTAAAATTGTCATTTTGTTATGCCTCATATCTTTTTTTTTTATGAGAAAAATGGTAGAGTTAGTTTTGAATCTGCAAAAATTTTGCACATCCAAAAGGGAAATGCACAAAAGCTGAGGGAGATAATTCAAAAAAGTATGTGTGATTTTCAAGGATAGGAAAAAAGTGGGTTGTTAAACATCCAACCACTTGAGAATTTGATTTTTACTACATGAAATTTTTGGACCATTAGGTCACTTGCATCCTCAAAATGTTTCTGACATGCATGTCCACCACGTTTAAAGCATGTTAGGATCAGTGAGAAGTCTTCTTTTTATAAAATTCCAACAAACTTATTATTAGGGGTTGTACTAGTGGAATTTTCCAAACATGGATAAGAAAACCTAGGAGTTCGTTTTTAGTGCGTTCACTTACATTTATTATAGTTTACAAATTTATTTGCATAAAATTTTCATTTTGTTATACCTCTAATCTTTTTTGTTTACGAGAAAAATGGGAGAGTATGTTTTGGATCTGAAAAAAAATTTGACCGTCCAAAAATGGAAATGCACAAATGCTGAGAGATATAATTCCAAAAAGTATCTGTGACTTTTAAGGATAGGCCAAAAGTGTGTAGTTAAACATCCAACCACTTGAGAATTTTATTTTTTCTACTCCTTGAAATTTTTGGATCATTAGGTCACTTGCATCCTCAACATGTTTCTGGCATGCATGTCCACCACGTTTAAAGCATGTTTGGATTAGTTAGAAGTCCCTTTCCTATAAAATTCCACCAAGCTGATTATTAGGGGTTGTACTAGTGGAATTTCCCAAACATGGATACCAAAACCTTGGAATTCATTTTTAGTACGTTCACTTACATTTATTATAGTTTTCAAATGTTTTTTTCAAAATTTTTTTATTTTGTTATGCCTCATATCTTCTTTGTTTACGAGAAAAATGAGAGAGTGAGTTTTGGATCTGAAATAAAATTTGAACATCCAAAATGGAAATGCACAAATGCTGAGAGAGATAATTTCAAAAAGTATATGTGACTTTTATGGATAGGCAAAAAGTGGATTGTTAAACATCCAACCACTTGAGAATTTGAGCTTTTCCACTCCTTGAAATTTTTCGATCATTAGGTCACTTTCATCCTCAACATGTTTCTGGCATGCATGTCCACCACGTTTAAAGCATGTTAGGATGAGTTAGAAGTCCCTTTCCTATAAAATTCCTCCAAGCTTTATATTAGGGGTTGTACTAGTGGAATTTCCCAAACACGAATACCAAAACCTTGGAGTTCATTTTTAGTACGTTCACTTACATTTATTATAGTTTTCAAATTTTTTTGCAAAAAATTTTAATTTTGTTATGCGTCATATCTTTTTTGTTTACGAGAAAAATGGGAGAGTGAGTTTTGGATCTGAAATAAAATTTGAACAACCAAAATGGAAATGCATAAATGCTTAGAGTGATAATTTCAAAAAGTATTTGTTACTTTTAAGGATAAGCAAAAAGTGGGTTGTTAAACATCGAACCACTTGAGAATTTGATTTTTTCTACTCCTTGAAAATTTTGGATCATTAGGTCACTTGCTTCCTCAACATGATTCTGGCATGCATGTCTACCACGTTTAAAGCATGTTAGGATCAGTGAGAAGTCTATTTTTTATAAAATTTCAACAAGTTATTAGTAGGGGTTGTACTAGTGGAATTTCCCAAACATGGTTAAGAAAACCTTGGAGTTTGTTTTTAGTGCATTCACTTCCATTTATTATAGATTAAAAATTTATATGCATAAAATTTTCATTTTGTTATGCCTCATATCTTTTTTGTTTACTAGAAAAATGGGAGAGTGAGTTTTGGTTCTGAAAAAAAATCCGAACATCCAAAATGGAATTGCACAAATGTTGAGACAGATAATTCCAAAAAGTATCTGTGATTTTCAAGGATAGGCAAAAAGTGTGTTATTAAACATCCAACCACTTGAGAAATTTATTTTTTCTACTCCTTGAAATTTTTGGATCATTAGGTCACTTGCTTCCTCAACATGTTTCTTGCACGCACGTCCCCATCATTTAAATCATGTTAGGATCAGTTAGAAGTCCCTTTCCTAAAAATTTCCACCAAACTCATTATTAGGTGTTGTACTAGTGGAATTTCCCAGACATGGATAACAAAACCTTAGAGTTCAATTTTAGCGCGTTCACTTACATTTATTATAGTTTTCAAAAATTTTTGCATAAAATTTTCTTTTTGTTATGCCTCATGTCTTTTTTGTTTACGAAAAAAATGGTAGAGTGTGTTTTGCATCTGAAATAAAATTCAACATCTAAAATGGAAAAGCACAAATGCTGAGAGAGATAATTCCAAAAAGTATCTGTGACTTTTAAGGATAGGTAAAAAATGGGTTGTTAAACATCCAACCACTTGAGAATTTGATTTTTTCTACTCCTTGAAATTTTTGGATCATTAGGTCACTTGCATCCTCAACATGTTTCTGGCATGCATGTCCACCACGTTTAAAGCATGTTAGGATCAGTTAGAAGTCCCTTTCCTATCAAATTCCACCAAGCTTATTATTAGGGGTTGTACTAGTGGAATTTCCCAAACATGCATAGCAAAACCTCGGAGTTCATTTTTAGAGAGTTCACTTACGTGTATCATAGTTTTCAAATTTTTGGCATAAAATTTTCATTTTTTTATGCCAGATATCTTTTTTGTTTACGAGAAAAATGGGAGAGTTAGTTTTGGATCTGCAAAAAATTTGAACATCCAAAATGGAAATGGACAAATGCTGAGAGAGATAATTCCAAAAAGTATCAATGACTTTTAAGGATAGGCAAAAAGCGGGTTGTTTAACATCCAACCACTTGAGAATTTGATTTTTTCTACTCTTTGAAATTTTTGGATCTAGGTCACTTGCATCATCAACATGTTTCTGGCATGCCTGTCCCCCACGTTTAAAGCATGTTAGGATGAGTTAGAAGTCTCTTTCCTATCAAATTCCACCAATCTTATTATTAGGGGTTGTACTAGTGGAATTTCCAAAACATGGATAACAAAACCTCGGAGTTCATTTATAGTGCCTTCACTTACATGAGTAATATTTTTCAAATTTTTTTGCATAAAATTTTCATTTTTTTATGCCTCATATCTTTTTTGTTTACGAGAAAAATGGTAGAGTTAGTATTGGATCTGCAAAAAATTTGAACATCCAAAATAGAAATGCACAAAAGTTGAGAGACATAATTCCAAAAAGTAACTGTGATTTTTAAGGATAGGCAAAAAGTGGGTTGTTAAACACCCAACCACTTGAGAATTTGATTTTTTCTACTCTTTGAAATTTTGGATCATTAAGTCATTTGCATCCTCAACATGTTTCTGGCATGCATGTCCACCACGTTTAAAGCATGTTGGGATCACTTAGAAGTCCCTTTCCTACCAAATTCCACGAAGCTTATTATTAGGGGTTGTACTAGTGGAATTTTCCAAACATGGATAACAAAACCTTGGAGTTCATTTTTAGTGTGTTCACTTACATTTATTATTGTTTTCAAATTTTTTTGCATAAAATTTTCATTTTGTTATTCCTCATATCTTTTTTCTTTACGAGAAAAAAGGGAGAGTGAGTTTTGGATCTGAAAAAAATTTGAACATCCAAAATTGAAATGCACAAATGCTGAGAGAGATAATTCCGAAAAGTGTCGGTGATTTTGAAGGATAGGTAAAAAGTGGGTTGGTAAACGTCCAACCACTTGAGAATTTGATTTTTTCTACTCTTTGAAATTTTTGGATCATTAGGTCACTTGCATCCAAAACATATTTCTGCCATGCATGTCCTCCACATTTAAAGCATGTTAGGATTAGTTAGAAGTCCACTTCCTTTAAAATGCCACCAAGCTCATTATTAGGGGTTGAACGAGTGAAATTTCCCTAACATGGATAACAAAACCTTGGAGTTCATTTTTAGTGCGTTCACTTACATTTAATATAGTTTTCAAATTTATTTGAATAAAATTTTCATTTTGTTATACCACAAATCTTTTTTGTTTACGAGAAAAATGGGAGAGTGAGTTTTGGATATGAAAAAAAATTTGAACATCCAAAATGGAAATGTACAAAAGCTGAGAGAGATAATTCCAAACGGTATCTGTGATTTTTAAGGATAGGCAAAAAGTGGGTTGTTAAACATCCAACCACTTGAGAATTTGATTTTTTCTACTCCTTGAAATATTTGGACCATTATTTCACTTGCAACCTCAACATGTTTCTTGCGTGCACGTCCCCCACATTTAAAGCATGTTAGGATCAAATAGAAGTCCCTTTCCTAAAAAATTCCACCAAGCTTATTATTAGGTGTTGTACTAGTGGAATTTCCCAAACATGGATAACAAAACCTTCGAGTTCAATTTTAGTACGTTCACTTACATTTATTATAGTTTTCAAATTTTTTTGCATCAAAATTTTCATTTTGTTATGCCTCATGTCTTTTTTGTTTACGAGAAAAATGGTAGAGTGTGTTTTGGATCTGAAATAAAATTTGAACATCCAAAATGGAAATGCACAAATGTTGAGAGAGATAATTCAATAAAGTATCTGTGACTTTTAAGGATAGGTAAAAAGTGGGTTGTTAAACATCCAACTACTTGAGAATTTGATTTTTTCTACTCCTTGAAAATTTTGGATCATTAGGTCACTAGCATCCTCAACATGTTTCTGGCATGCATGTCCCCCATATTTAAAGCATGTTAGGATCAGTTAGAAGTCCCTTTCCTAAAAATTTCCACCAAGCTTATTATTAGGGGTTGTACTAGTGGAATTTCCCAAACATGGATAGCAAAACGTCAGAGTTCATTTTTAGAGCGTTCACTTACATGTATCATAGTTTTCAAATTTTTGGCATAAAATATTCATTTTGTTATGCCACATATCTTTTTTGTTTTCGAGAAAAATGGGAGAGTTAGTTTTGGATCTGCAAAAAATTTGAACATCCAAAATGGAAATGCACAAATGCTGAGAGAGATAATTCCAAAAAGTATTAGTGACTTTTAAGGATAGGCAAAAAGCGGGTTGTTAAACATCCAACCACTAGAGAATTTGATTTTTTCTACTCTTTGAAATTTTTGGATCTAGGTCACTTGCATCCTCAACATGTTTCTGGCATGCATGTCCACCACGTTTAAAGCATGTTAGGATCAGTTAGAAGTCCCTTTCCTATAAAATTCCACCAAGCTTATTATTGGGGGTTGTACTAGTGGAATTTCCCAAACATGGATACCAAAACCATGGAATTCATTTTTAGTACGTTCACTTAATTTTATTATAGTTTTCAAATGTTTTTTTCAAAAATTTTTAATTTTGTTATGCCTCATATCTTCTTTGTTTACGATAAAAATGGGAGAGTGAGATTTGGATCTGAAATAAAATTTGAACATCCAAAATGGAAATGCAGAAATGCTGAGAGAGATAATTTCAAAAAGTATCTGTGACTTTTAAGGATAGGCAAAAAGTGGGTTGTTAAACGTCCAACCACTTGAGAATTTGATTTTTTCTACTCCTTGAAATTTTTGGATCATTAGGTCATTTGCATCCACAACATGTTTCTTGCACGCACGTCCCCCACATTTAAAGCATGTTAGGATCAGTTAGAAGTCCCTTTCCTAAAAAATTCCAACAAACTCATTATTAGGGGTTGTACTAGTGGAATTTCCCAAACATGGATAACAAAACCTTAGAGTTCAATTTTAGCGCGTTCACTTACATGTATTATAGTTTTCAAAAATTTTTGCATAAAATTTTCATTTTTTTTATGCCTCATGTCTTTTTTGTTTACAAAAAAAATGGTAAAGTGTGTTTTGGATCCGAAATAAAATTATAACATCCAAAATGGAAAAGCACAAATGCTGAGAGAGATAATTCCAAAAAGTATCTGTGACTTTTAAGGATAGGCAAGAAGTGGGTTGTTAAACATCCAACCACTTGAGAATTTCATTTTTTCTACTCCTTGAAATTTTTGGATCAATAGGT
Organism: Aristolochia californica; assembly: GCF_029961685.1. NCBI lineage: Eukaryota > Viridiplantae > Streptophyta > Magnoliopsida > Piperales > Aristolochiaceae > Aristolochia > Aristolochia californica. The sequence goes on along the minus strand of NW_027181815.1, from coordinate 16,783,711 downwards.
CACTTGCATCCTCAACATGTTTCTGGCATGCATGTCCACCATGTTTAAAGCATGTTAGGATCAGTTAGAAGTCCCTTTCCTAACAAATTCCACGAAGCTTATTATTAGGGGTTGTACTAGTGGAATTTCCCAAACATGGATAGCAAAACCTCGGAGTTCATTTTTAGAGCGTTCACTTACATGTATCATAGTTTTCAAATTTTTGGCATAAAATTTTCATTTTGTTATGCCACATATCTTTTTCGTTTACGAGAAAAATGGGAGAGTTAGTTTTGGATCTGCAAAAAATTTGAACATCCAAAATGGAAATGCACAAATGCTGAGAGAGATAATTCGAAAAAGTATCAGTGACTTTTAAGGATAGGCAAAAAGCAGGTTGTTAAACATCCAACCACTTGAGAATTTGATTTTTTCTACTCTTTGAAATTTTTGGATCTAGGTCACTTGCGTCATCGACATGTTTCTGGCATGCCTGTCCCCCACGTTTAAAGCATGTTAGGATGAGTTAGAAGTCCCTTTCCTATCAAATTCTACCAAGCTTATTATTAGGGGTTGTACTAGTGGAATTTCCAAAACATGGATAACAAAACCTCGGAGTTCATTTTTAGTGCATTCACTTACATGTGTAATATTTTTTGAATTTTTTTGCATAAAATTTTCATTTTTTTATGCATCATATCTTTTTGTTTACAAGAAAAATGGTAGAGTTAGTATTGGATCCGCAAAAAATTTGAACATCCAAAATAGAAATGCAAAAAAGTTGAGAGACATAATTCCAAAAAGTATCTGTGATTTTTAAGGATAGGCAAAAAGTGGGTTGTTAAACACCCAACCACTTGAGAATTTGATTTTTTCTACTCTTTGAAATTTTTGGATCATTAAGTCACTTGCATCCTCAACATGTTTCTGGCATGCATGTCCACCACGTTTAAAGCATGTTAGGATCACTTAGAAGTCCCTTTCCTACCAAATTCCATGAAGCTTATTATTAGGGGTTCTACTAGTGGAATTTCCCAAACATGGATAAGAATACCTCAGAGTTCATTTTTTGTGTGTTCACTTACATTTATTATTGTTTTCAATTTTTTTTACATAAAATTTTCATTTTGCTACTCCTCATATCTTTTTTGTTTACGAGAAAAATAGGAGAGTGAGTTTTGGATCTGAAATAAAATTTGAACATCCAAAATGGAAATGCACAAATGCTGAGAGAGATAATTCCGAAAAGTGTCTGTGATTTTGCAGGATAGGTAAAAAGTGGGTTGTTAAACATCCAACCACTTGAGAATTTGATTTTTTCTACTCTTTGAAATTTTTGGATCATTAGGTCACTTGCATCCAAAACATATTTCTGGCATGCATGTCCACCACATTTAAAGCATGTTAGGATCAGTTAGAAGTCGATTTCCTATAAAATTCCACCAAGCTCATTATTAGGGGTTGAACGAGTGAAATTTCCCTAACGTGGATAACAAAAACTTGGAGTTCATTTTTAGTGCATTCCCTTACATTTAATATAGTTTTCAAATTTATTTGAATAAAATTTTCATTTTGTTATACCTCAAGTCTTTTTTGTTTACGAGAAAAATGGGAGAGTGAGTTTTGGATATGAAAAAAAATTTGAACATCCAAAATGGAAATGCACAAAAGCTAAGAGAGATAATTCCAAAAGGTATCTGTGATTTTTAAGGATAGGCAAAAAGTGGGTTGTTAAACATCTAAGCTCTTGAGAATTTGATTTTTTCTACTCCTTGAAATTTTTGGACCATTATTTCACTTGCATCCTCAATATGTTTCTTGCGTGCACGTCCCCCACATTTAAAACATGTTAGGATCAGATAGAAGTCCCTTTCCTAAAAAATTCCACCAAGCTTATTATTAGGTGTTGTACTAGTGGAATTTCCCAGACATGGATAACAAAACCTTCGAGTTCAATTTTAGTGCATTCACTTACATTTATTATGCTTTTCAAATTTTTTTGCATAAAATTTTCATTTTGTTTTACCTCATCTCTTTTTTGTTTTAGAGAAAAATGGTAGAGTGTGTTTTGGATCTGAAATAAAATTTGAACATCCAAAATGGAAATGCACAAATGCTGAGAGAGATCAATCCAAAAAGTATCTTTAACTTTTACGGATTGGCAAAAGTGGGTTGTTAAACATCCAACCACTTGAGAATTTGATTTTTTCTACTCCTTGAAATTTTTGGATCATTAGGTTACTTGCATCCTCAACATATTTCTTGCATGCTTGTCTTCCACGTTTAAAGCATGTTAGGATGAGTTGGAAGTCCCTTTCCTATCAAATTCCACCAAGCTTATTATTAGGGGTTGTACTAGTGAAATCTCCCAAACATGGATAGCAAAAACTCGGAGTTCATTTTTAGTGCGTTCACTTACATCTATATTAGTTTTCAAATTTTTTAGCTTAAAATTTTCATTTTGTTATGCATCATATCTTTTTTTTTATGAGAAAAATGGTAGAGTTAGTTTTGAATCTGCAAAAAATTTGAACATCCAAAATGGAAATGCACAAAAGCTGAGGGAGATAATTCAAAAAAGTATGTGTGATTTTTAAGGATAGGCAAAAAGTGGGTTGTTAAACATCCAACCACTTGAGAATTTGATTTTTACTACTGCATGAAATTTTTGGATCATTAGGTCACTTGCATCCTCAAAATGTTTCTGACATGCATGTCCGTCACGTTTAAAGCATGTTAGGATCAATGAGAAGTCTTTTTTTTATAAAATTCCAACAAACTTATTATTAGGGGTTGTGCTAGTGGAATTTCCCAAACATGGATAAGAAAACCTAGGCGTTCGTTTTTAGTGCGTTCACTTACATTTATTATAGTTTACAAATTTATTTGCATAAAATTTTCATTTTTTTATGCCTCTTATCTTTTTTGTTTACGAGAAAAATGGGAGAGTATGTTTTGGATTTGAAAAAAAATTTGACCGTCCAAAATGGAAATGCAAAAATGCTGAGAGATATAATTCCAAAAAGTATCTGTGACTTTTAAGGATAGGCCAAAAGTGTGTAGTTAAACATCCAACCACTTGAGAATTTTATTTTTTGTACTCCTTGAAATTTTTGGATCATTAGGTCACTTGCATCCTCAACATGTTTCTGGCATGCATGTCCACCACGTTTAAAGCATGTTAGGATCAGTTAGAAGTCCCTTTCCTATAAAATTCCACCAAGCTTATTATTAGGGGTTGTACTAGTCGAATTTCCCAAACATGGATACCAAAACCTTGGAATTCAATTTTAGTACATTCACTTACATTTATTATAGTTTTCAAATGTTTTTTTCAAAAAAATTTTATTTTGTTATGCCTCATATCTTCTTTGTTTACGAGAAAAATGGGACAGTGAGATTTGGATCTGAAATAAAATTTGAACATCCAAAATGGAAATGCACAAATGCTGAGAGAGATAATTTCAAAAAGTATCTGTGACTTTTAAGGATAGGCAAAAAGTGGGTTGTTAAACATCCAACCACTTGAGAATTTGATTTTTTCTACTCCTTGAAATTTTTCGATCATTAGGTCACTTTCATCCTCAACATGTTTCTGGCATGCATGTCCACGACGTTTAAAGCATGTTAGGATCAGTTAGAAGTCCCTTTCTTATAAAATTCCTCCAAGCTTATTATTAGGGGTTGTACTAGTGGAATTTCCCAAATATGGATAACAAAACCTCGGAGTTCATTTTTAGTGTGTTCACTTATATGTATAATAGTTTTCAAATTTATTTGCATAAAATTTTCTTTTTTTTTCGCCTCATATCATTTTTGTTTATGAGAAAAAAGGGAGAGTTAGTTTTGGATCTGCAAAAAATTTGAACATCATAAATGGAAATGCACAAAAGCTGAGAGAGATAATTCCAAAAAGTATGTGTGATTTTTAAGGAAAGGCAAAAAGTGGGTTGTTAAACATCCAACCACTTGAAAATTTGATTTTTTCAACTCCTTGAAAATTTTGGATGATTAGGTCACTTGCAACCTCAACATGTTTCTGGCACGCATGTCCACCACGTTTAAAGCATGTTAGGATCAGTGAGAAGTCTTTTTTCTAGAAAATCTCAACAAGCTTATTATTAGGGGTTGTACTAATAGAATTTTCCAAACATGGATAACAAAACCTTGGAGGTCATTTTTAGTACGTTCACTTACATTTATCATAGTTTTCAATTTTTTTTGCATAAAATTTTTATTTTGTTAAGCCTCATGTCTTTTTTGTTTACGAGAAAAATGGTAGAGTGTGTTTTGGATCTGAAATAAAATTTGAACATCCAAAATGGAAATGCACAAATGCTGAGAGAGATAAATCCAAAAGTATCTGTAATTTTAACGGATTGGCAAAAAGTGGGTTGTTAAACATCCAACCACTTGAGAATTTGATTTTTTCTACTCCTTGAAATTTTTGGATCATTAGGTTACTTGCATCCTCAACATGTTTATTGCATGCATGTCCACCACGTTTAAAGCATGTTGGGATGAGTTAGAAGTCCCTTTCCTATCAAATTCTACCAAGCTTATTATTAGGGGTTGTACTAGTGGAATTTCCCAAACATGGATAGCAAAACCTCGGAGTTCATTTTTAGTGCGTTCACTTACTTGTATAATAGTTTTCAAATTTTTTTGCATAAAATTTTCATTTGGTTGTGCCTCATATCTTTTTTGTTTACGAGAAAAATGGGAGAGTTAGTTTCGGATCTGCAAAAAATTTGAACATCCAAAATGGAAATGCCCAAAAGCTGAGGGAGATAATTCCAGAAAGTATGTGTGATTTTTAAGGATAGGCAAAACGTGGGTTGTTAAACATCCAACCACTTGAGAATTTGATTTTTTCTACTCCTTGAAATTTTTGGATCATTAGGTCACTTGCTTCCTAACATTGTTTCTGGCATGCATGTCCCCTACGTTTAAAGCATGTTAGGATCAGTGAGAAGTCTTTTTTTTTTAATAAAATTCCAACAGACTTATTATTAGGGGTAGTACTAGTGGAACTTCCCAAACATGGATAAGAAAACCTTGGAGTTCGTTTTTACTGCGTTCACTTACATTTATTATAGTTTACAAATTTATTTGCATAAAATTTTCATTTTGTTATGCCTCTTATCTTTTTTGTTTACGAGAAAAATGGGAGAGAGAGTTTTGGATCTGAAAAAAAATTTGAACATCCACAATGGAAATGCACAAATGCTGAAAGAGATTATTCCAAAAAGTATCTATGACTTTTAAGGATAGGGAAAATGTGTGTTGTTAAACATCCAACCACTTGAGAATTTTATTTTTTCTACTCCTTGAAATTTTTGGATCATTAGGTCACTTGCATCCTCAACATGTTTCTGGCATGCTTGTCCACTACGTTTAAAGCATGTTAGGATCAGTTAGAAGTCCCTTTCCTATAAAATTCCACCAAGCTTATTATTAGGGGTTGTACTAGTTGAATTTCCCAAACATGGATACCAAAACCTTGGAGTTCATTTTAGTGCGTTCACTTACATTTATTATAGTTTTCAAATATATTTGCATAAAATTTTCATTTTTTTATGCCTCATATCTTTTTTGTTTGCGAGAAAAATGGGAGAGTTAGTTTTGGATCTGCAAAAAAATTGAACATCCAAAATGGAAATGCACAAAAGCTGAGAGAGATAATTCCAAAAAGTATGTGTGATTTTTAAGGATAGGCAAAAAGTGGGTAGATAAACATCCAACCACTTGAGAATTTGATTTTTTCTACTCCTTGAAATTTTTGGATCATTAGGTCACTTGCATCCTCAACATGTTTCTGGCATGCATGTCCACCACGTTTAAAGCATGTTAGGATCAGTGACAAGTCTTTTTTATAATAAAATTCCTACAAACTTATTATTAGGGGTTGTACTAGTGGAATTACCCAAACATGGATAACAAAACCTTGGAGTTCGTTTTTAGTGCGTCCACTTACATTTATTATAGTTTACAAATTTATTTGCATAAAATTTTCATTTTGTTATGCCACTTATCTTTTTTGTTTACGAGAAAAATTGGAGTGTGTGTTTTGGATCTGAAAAAAAAATTGAACATCCAAAATGGAAATGCACAAATGCTGAGAGAGATAATTCCAAAAAGTATCTGTGACTTTTAAGGATAGGGAAAAAGTGTGTTGTTAAACATCGAACCACTTGAGAATTTTATTTTTTCTACTCCTTGAAATTTTTGGATCATTAGGTCACTTGCATCCTCAACATGTCTCTGGCATGCATGTCCACCACATTTAAAGCATGTTAGGATCAGTTAGAAGTCCCTTTCCTATAAAATTCCACCATGCTCATTATTAGGGGTTGAACGAGTGAAATTTCCCAAACATGGATAACAAAACCTTGGAGTTCATTTTCAGTGCATTCACTTACATTTAATATAGTTTTCAAATTTATTTGAATAAAATTTTCATTTAGTTATACCTCAAATCTTTTTTGTTTACAAGAAAAATGGGAGAGCGAGTTTTGGATCTGAAAAAAAATTTGAACATCCAAAATCGAAATGCACAAAAGCTGAGAGATATAATTCCGAAAGGTATATGTGATTTTTAATGATAGGCAAAAAGTGGGTTGTTAAGCATCCAACAACTTGAGAATTTGATTTCTTCTACTCCTTGAAATTTTTGGTGTTGTACTAGTGGAATTTCCCAAACATGGATAACAAAACCTTGGAGTTCAATTTTAGTGCGTTCACTTACATTTATTATAGTTTTCAAATTTTTTTGCTTAAAATTTTCATTTTGTTATGCGTCATGTCTTTTTTACTGACGAGAAAAAAGGTAGAGTGTGTTTTGGATCTGAAATAAAATTTGAACATCCAAAATGGAAATGCACAAATGCTGAGAGTGATAATTTTAAAAAGTATATGTGACTTTAAAGGATTGGCAAAAAGTGGGTTGTTAAACATCCAACCACTTGAGAATTTTATTTTTTCTACTATTTGAAATTTTTGGATCATTAGGTCACTTGCATCCCCAACATGTCTCTGGCATGCATGTCCACCACATTTAAAGCATGTTAGGATCAGTTAGAAGTCCATTTCCTATAAAATTCAACCAAGCTTATTATTAGGGGTTGTACTAGTGGAATTTCCCAAACATGGATAACAAAACCTTGGAGTTTGTTTTTAGTGCGTTCACTTACATTAATTATTGTTTTCAAATTTTTTTGCATAAAATTTTCTTTTTGTTATTCCTCTTATCTTTTTCATTTACGAGAAAAATGGGAGTGTGAGTTTTGGATCTAAAAAAAAATTTGAACATCCAAAATGGAAATGCACAAATGCTGAGAGAGATAATTCCGAAAAGTATTTGTGATTTTTAAGGATAGGTAAAAAGTGGGTTGTTAAACATCCAACCACTTGAGAATTTGATTTTTGTCTACTCTTTCAAATTTTTGGATCATTAGGTCACTTGCATCCTAAACATATTTCTGGCATGATTGACCACCACATTTAAAGCATGTTAGGATCTGTTAGAAGTCCATTTCCTATAAAATTCCACCAAGCTTATTATTAGGGGTTGAACGAGTGAAATTTCCCAAACATGGATAACAAAACCTTGGAGTTCATTTTTAGTGAGTTCACTTACATTTACTATAGTTTCAATTTTATTTGATTAAAATTTTCATTTTGTTATACCTCAAATCTTTTTTGTTTACGAGAAAAATGGGAGAGTGAGTTTTGGATCTGAAAAAAAATTTGAACATCCAAAATGGAAATGCACAAAAGCTGAGAGAGATAATTCCAAAAGGTATCTGTGATTTTTAAGGATAGGCTAAAAGTGGGTTGTTAAACATCCAACCACTCGGGAATTTGATTTTTTCTACTCCTTGAAATTTTTAGACCATTAGGTCACTTGCATCCTCAACATGTTTTTTGCATGCACGTCCCCCATATTTAAAGCATGTTAGGATCAGGTAGAAGTCCCTTTCCGAAAAAATTCCACCAAGCTTATTATTAGGTGTTGTACTAGTGGAATTTGCCAATCATGGATAACAAAACCTTGGAGTTCAATTTTAGTGCGTTCAGTTACATTTATTATCATTTTCAAATTTTTTTGCATAAAATTTTCATTTTGTTAAGCCTCATGTCTTTTTTGTTTGCAAGAAAAATGGTAGAGTGTGTTTTGGATCTGAAATAAAATTTGAACATCCAAAATGGAAATGCACAAATGCTGAGAGAGATAATTTCAAAAAGTATCTGTGATTTTTAAGGATTGGCAAAAAGTGGGTTGTTACATCCAACCAGTTGAGAATTTGATTTTTTCTACTCCTTGAAATTTTGGGATCATTAGGTCACTTGCATCCTTAACATGTTTCTGGCATGCATGTCCACCACATTTAAAGCATGTTAGGATCAGTGAGAAGTCTTTTTTTTTTAATAAAATTCCAACAAACTTATTATTAGGGGTAGTACTAGTGGAATTTCCCAAACAAGGATAAGAAAACCTTGGAGTTCATTTTTAGTGCGTTCACTTACATTTATTATAGTTTACAAATTTATTTGCATAAAATTTTCATTTTGTTACGCCTCTTATCTTTTTTGTTTACGAGAAATTTGGGAGAGTGTGTTTTGGATCTGAAAAAAAATTTGAATATCCAAAATGGAAATGCACAAATGCTGAGATAGATAATTCCAAAAAGTATCTATGACTTTTAAGGATTGGGAAAAAGTGTGTTGTTAAACATCCAACTACCATAGAATTTTATTTTTGCTACTCCTTGAAATTTTTGGATCATTAGGTCACTTGCATCCTCAACATGTTTTTGGCATGCTTGTCCACCACGTTTAAAGCATGTTAGGATCAGTTAGAAGTCCCTTTCCTATCAAATTTCACCAAGCTTATTATTAGGGGTTGTACTAGTTGAATTTCCCAAACATGGATACCAAAACCTTGGAGTCCATTTTAGTGCGTTCACTTACATTTATTATAGTTTTCAAATTTTTTTGCAAATTTTTTAATGTTGTTATGCCTCATATCTTTTTGTTTACGAGAAAAATGGGAGAGTGAGTTTTGGATCTGAAATAAAATTTTGAACATCCAAAATGGAAATACACAAATGCTGAGAGAGATAATTTCAAAAAGTATCTGTGACTTTTAAGGATAGCCAAAAAGTGTGTTGTTAAACATCCAACCACTTGAGAATTTTATTTTTTCTACTCCTTGAAAATTTTGGATCATTAGGGCACTTGCATCCTCAACATGATTCTGGCATGCATGTCTACCACGTTTAAAGCATGTTAGGATCAGTGAGAAGTCTTTTTTTTATAAAATTTCAACAAGTTATTATTAGGGGTTGTTCTAGTGCAATTTCCCAAACATGGATAAGAAAACCTTGGAGTTCGTTTTTAGTGCGTTCACTTACATTTATTATAGTTTACAAATTTATATGCATGAAATTTTCATTTTCTTATGCCTCATATCTTTTTTGTTTACGAGAAAAATGGGAGAGTGACTTTTGGATCTGAAAAAAAATTCGAACATCAAAATGGAAATGCACAAATGCTGAGAGAGATCATTCCAAAAAGTATTTGTGATTTTTAAGGATTGGCAAAAAGTGTGTTGTTAAACATCAAACCACATGAGAATTTAATTTTTTCTACTCTTAGAAATTTTTGGATCAATATGTCACTTGCATCCTCAACATGTTTCTGGCATGCATGTCCACCACGTTTAAAGCATATTTGGTTCAGTTAGAAGTCTGTTTCCTATAAAATTCCACCAAGCTTATTATTAGGAGTTGTACTAGTGGAATTTCCCAAACATGGATAGCAAAACCTCAGAGTTCATTTTTAGTGCGTTCACTTACATGTATGATAGTTTTCAAATTTATTTGCATTAAATTCTCATTTTTTTATGCCTCATATCATTTTTGTTTGCGAGAAAAATGGGAGAGTTAGTTTTTGATCTACAAAAAATTTTAACATCCAAAATGGAAATGCACAAAAGCTGAGAGAGATAATTCCAAAAAGTATGTGTGATTTTTAAGGATAGGCAAAAAAGTGGGAAGTTAAACATCCAACCACTTGAGAATTTGATTTTTTCTACTCCTTGAAATTTTTGGATCATTAGGTCACTTGCATCCTCAACATGTTTCTGGCATGCATGTCCACCACGTTTAAAGCATGTTAGGATCAGTAAGAAGTCGCCTTTTTATAAAATTCCACCAAACTTATTATTAGGGGTTGTACTAGTGGAATTTCCCAAACATGGATAAGAAAACCTTGGAGTTCCTTTTTAGTGCGTTCACTTACATTTATTATAGTTTAAAAATTTATTTGCATAAAATTTTCATTTTGTTATGCCACTTATCTTTTTTGTTTAAGAGAAAAATGGGAGAGTGTGTTTTGGTTCTGAAAAAAAAATTGAACATCCAAAATGGAAATGCACAAATGCTGAGAGAGATAATTCCAAAAAGTATCTGTGACTTTTACGGATAGGGAAAAAGTGTGTTGTTAAACATCCAACCACTTGAGAATTTTATTTTTTCTACTCCTTGAAAATTTTGGATCGTTAAGTCACTTGCATCCTCAACATTTTAAAGCATGTTAGGATGAGTTAGAAGTCTCTTTCCTATGAAATTCCGCCAAGCTTATTATTAGGGGTTGTACTAGTGGAATTTTCCAAACATGGATAGCAAAACCTCGGAGTTCATTTTTAGTGCGTTCACTTACACGAATAAAAGTTTTCAAATTTTTTTGCACAAAATTTTCATTTTGTTATGTCTCGAATCTTTTTTGTTTTCCAGAAAAATGGGAGAGTTTGTGTTGGATCTGAAAAGAAATTTGAACATCCAAAATGGAAATGCACAAATGCTGAGAGAGATAATTCCGAAAAGTATCTGTGATTTTTAAGGATAAGTAGAAAGTGGGTTGTTAAACATCCAACCACTTGAGAATTTTATTGTTTCTACTCTTTGAAATTTTTTGATCATTAGGTCACTTGCATCCTAAACATATTTCTGGCATGCATGTCCACCACATTTAAAGCATGTTAGGATCAGTTAGAATTCCATTTCCTATAAAATTCCACCATGCTCATTATTAGGGGTTGAACGAGTGAAATTTCCCAAACATCGATAACAAAAGCTTGGAGTTCATTTTTAGTGCATTCACTTACATTTAATATAGTTTTCAAATTTATTTGAATAAAATTTTCATTTAGTTATACTTCAAATCTTTTTTCTTTACAAGAAAAATGGGAGAGTGAGTTTTGGATCTGAAAAAAAATTTGAACATCCAAAATGGAAATGCACAAAAGCTGAGAGATATAATTCCGAAAGGTATATGTGATTTTTAATGATAGGCAAAAAGTGGGTTGTTAAACATCCAACAACTTGAGAATTTGATTTATTCTACTCCTTGAAATTTTTGGTGTTGTACTAGTGGAATTTCCCAAACATGGATAACAAAACCTTGGAGTTCAATGTTAGTGCGTTCACTTACATGTATTATAGTTTTCAAAGTTTTTTGCATAAAATTTTCATTTTGTTATGCCTCATGTCTTTTTTGATGACGAGAAAAAAGTTAGAGTGTGTTTTGGATCTGAAATAAAATTTGAACATCCAAAATGGAAATGCACAAATGCTGAGAGTGATAATTTTAAAAAGTATATGTGACTTTTAAGGATTGGCAAAAAGTGGGTTGTTAAACATCCAACCACTTGAGAATTTAATTTTTTCTGCTGCTTGAAATTTTTGGATCATTAGGTCACTTGCATCCTCAACATGTTTCTAGCATGCATGTCCACCACGTTTAAAGCATGTTAGGATCTGTTGGAAGTGCCTTTCCTATAAAATTCCACCAAGCTTATTATTGGGGATTGTACTAGTGGAATTTCCCAATCATGGATAACAAAACCTTGGAGTTTGTTTTTAGTGCGTTCACTTACATTTATTATTATTTTCAAATTTTTTTGCATAAAATTTTCTTTTTGTTATTCCTCATATCTTTTTTGTTTACGAGAAAAATGGGAGTGTGATTTTTGGATCTAAAAAACAATTTCAACATCCAAAATGGAAATGCACAAATGCTGAGAGAGATAATTCCGAAAAGTACTTGTGATTTTTAAGGATAGGTAAAAAGTGTGTTGTTAAACATCCAACCACTTGAGAATTTGATTTTTGTCTACTCTTTGAAATTTTTGGATCATTAGGTCACTTGCATCCTAAACATATTTCTGGCATGATTGACCACCACATTTAAAGCATGTTAGGATCTGTTAGAAGTCCATTTCCTATAAAATTCCACCAAGCTTATTATCAGGGGTTGAACGAGTGAAATTTCCCAAACATGGATAACAAAACCTTGGAGTTCATTTTTAGTGAGTTCACTTACATTTACTATAGTTTCAATTTTATTTGAATAAAATTTTCATTTTGTTATACCTCAAATCTTTTTTGTTTACGAGAAAAATGGGAGAGTGAGTTTTGGATCTGAAAAAAAAGTTGAACATCCAAAATGGAAATGCACAAAATTTGAGAGAGATAATTCCAAAAGGTATCTGTGATTTTTAAGGATAGGCTAAAAGTGGGTTGTTAAACATCCAACCACTCGGGAATTTGATTTTTTCTACTCCTTGAAATTTTTGGACCATTAGGTCACTTGCATCCTCAACATGTTTCTTGCATGCATGTCCCCCATATTTAAAGCATGTTAGGATCAGGTAGAAGTCCCTTTCCGAAAAAATTCCACCAAGCTTATTATTAGGTGTTGTACTAGTGGAATTTGCCAATCATGGATAACAAAACCTGGGAGTACAATTTTAGTGCGTTCACTTACATTTATTATAGTTTTCAAATTTTTTTGCATAAAATTTTCATTTTGTTATGCCTCATGTCTTTTTTGTTTGCAAGAAAAATGGTAGAGTGTGGTTTGGATCTGAAATAAAATTTGAACATCCAAAATGGAAATGCACAAATGCTGAGAGAGATAATTTCAAAATGTATCTGTGATTTTTAAGGATTGGCAAAAAGTGGGTTGTTAAACATCCAACCACTTGAGAATTTGATTTTTTCTACTCCTTGAAATTTTGGGATCATTAGGTCACTTGCATCCTTAACATGTTTCTGGCATGCATGTCCACCACATTTAAAGCATGTTAGGATGAGTTAGAAGTCCATTTCCTATAAAATTCCACCAAGCTCATTATTAGGGGTTGTACTTGTGGAATTTCCCAAACATGGATAGCAAAACCTCAGAGTTCATTTTTAGTGCGTTCACTTACATGTATAATAGTTTTCAAATTTTTTTGCATAAAATTTTCAATTTGTTATGCCTCATATCTGTTTTGTTTACAAGAAAAATGGGAGAGTTAGTTTTGGATCTGCAAAAAATTTGACGATCCAAAATGGAAATGCACAAAAGATGAGAGAGATAATTCCAAAAAGTATATGTGATTTTTAAGGACAGGAAAAAAGTGGGTAGTTAAACATCCAACCACTTGAGAATTTGAGTTTTTCTACTCTTAGAAATTTTTGGATCATTAGGTCACTTGCATCCTCAACATGTTTCTGGCATGCATGTCCACCACGTTTAAAGCATGTTAGGATCAGTGAGAAGTCTTTTTTTTATAAAATTCCAACGAGTTTATTATTAGGGGTTGTACTAGCGGATTTTCCCAAACATGGATAAGAAAACCTTGGAGTTCGTTTTTAGTGCGTTCACTTACATTTATTATAGTTTACAAATTTATTTGCATAAAATTTTCATTTTGTTATGCCACAAATCTTTTTTGTTTACGAGAAAAATGGGAGAGAGAGTTTTGGATATGAAAAAAATTTGACCATCCAAAATGGAAATGCACAAATGCTGAGAGAGATAATTCCAAAAAGTATCTGTGATTTTTAAGGATAGGCAAAAAGTGTGTAGTTAAACATCCAACCACTTGAGAATTTTATTTTTTCTACTCTTTGAAAATTTTGGATCATTAGGACACTGGCATCCTCAACAAGTTTCTGGCATGCATGTCCACCACGTTTAAAGCATGTTAGGATCAGTTAGAAGTCCCTTTCCTATAAAATTCCACCAAGCTTATTATTAGGGGTTGTATTAGTGGAATTTCTCAAACTTGGAAAACAAAACCTTGTAGTTCATTTTTAATGCGTTCACTTAGATTTATAATAGTTTTTAAATTTTTTTGCATAAAATTTTTAATTTTTTATGCCTCATATCTTTTTTGTTTACAAGAAAAATGGCTGAGTCAGTTTTGGATCTGAAAAAAAATTTGAACATCCAAATTGGAAATGCACAAATGGTGAGAGAGATAATTCCAAAAAGTATCTGTGATTTTTAAGGACAGGTAAAAAGTGGGTTGTTAAACATCCAACCACTTGAGAATTTGATTTTTTCTACTCTTTGAAAATTTTGGATCATTAGGTCACTTGCATCCTAAACATATTTCTGGCGTGCATGTCCACCACATTTAAAGCATGTTAGGATCAGTTAGAAGTCAATTTCCTATAAAATTCCACCAAGCTCATTATTAGGGGTTGAACGAGTGAAATTTCCCAAACATGGATAACAAAACTTTGTAGTTCATTTTTAGTGCGTTCACTTACATTTCATATTGTTTTCAAATTTATTTGAATAAAATTTTCATTTTTTTATACCTCAAATCTTTTTTGTTTACGAGAAAAATGGGAGAGAGAGTTTTGGATCTGAAAAAAAATTTGAACATCCAAAATGGAAATACACAAAACCTGAGTGAGATAATTCCAAAAAGTATCTGTGACTTTTAAGGATTGGCAAAAAGTGGGTTGTTAAACATCCAACCACTTGCAAATTTGATTTTTTCTACTACTTGAAATTTTCGGATCATTAGGTCACTTGCACCCCCAACATGTTTTTGGCAAGCATGTCCACCACGTTGAAAGCATGTTAGGATCAATGAGAAGTCTTTTTTTAATAAAATTTCAACAAACTTATTATTAGGGGTTGTACTAGAGGAATTTCCCAAACATGGATAAGAAAACCTTGGAGTTCGTGTTTTAGTGCGTTCACTTAAATTTATCATAGTTTTCAAATTTTTTTGCATAAAATTTTTATTTTGTTAAGCCTCATGTCTTTTTTGTTTATGAGAAAAATGGTAGAGTGTGTTTTGGATCTAAAATAAAATTTGAACATCCAAAGTGGAAATGCACAAATGCTGAGAGAGATAATTCCAAAAAGTATATGTGACTTTTAAGGATTGGCAAAATGTGGGTTGTTAAACATCCAACCACTTGAGAAATTGATTTTTTCTACTCCTTGAAATTTTTGGATCATTAAGTCACTTGCATCCTCAATATGTTTCTGGCATGCATGTCCACCACGTTTAAAGCATATTAGGATGAGTTAGAAGTCCCTTTCCTATCAAATTCCGCCAAGCTTATTATTAGGGGTTGTACTAGTGGAATTTCCCAAACATGGATAACAAAACCTTGGAGTTCATTTTTAGTGCGTTCACTTACATTTATCATAGTTTTCAAATTTTTTTGCATAAAATTTTTATTTTGTTAAGTCTCATGTCTTTTTTGTTTACGAGAAAAATGGTAGAGTGTGTTTTGGATCTGAAATAAAATTTGAACTTCCAAAATGGAAATGCCCAAATGCTGAGAGAGATAATTCCAAAAAGTATCTGTGACTTTTAAGGATTGGCAAAAAGTGGGTTGTTAAACATCCAACCACTTGAGAATTTGATTTTTTCTACTCCTTGAAAATTTTGGATCATTAGGTCACTTGCATCCTCAACATGTTTCTGGCATGCATGTCTACCACGTTTAAAGCATGTTAGGATGAGTTAGAAGTCCCTTTCCTAACAAATTCCGCCAAGCTTATTATTAGGGGTTGTACTAGTGGAATTTCCCAAACATGGATAGCAAAACCTCGGAGTTCATTTTTAGTGCATTCACTTACATGAATAATAGTTTTCAAATTTTTTTGCACAAAATTTTCATTTTGTTATGCCTCGTATCTTTTTTGTTTTCGAGAAAAATGGGAGAGTTAGTTTTGGATCTAAAAAAAAATTTGAACATCCAAAATGGTAATGCCCAAATGCTGAGAGAGATAATTCCGAAAAGTATCTGTGATTTTTAAGGATAAGTAGAAAGTGGGTTGTTAAACATCCAACCACTTGAGAATTTTATTGTTTCTACTCTTTTAAATTTTTAAATCATTAGGTCACTTGCATCCTAAACATATTTCTGGCATGCATGTCCACCACATTTAAAGCATGTTAGGATCAGTTAGAAGTCCATTTCCTATAAAATTCCACTATGCTCATTATTAGGGGTTGAACGAGTGAAATTTCCCAAACATGGATAACGAAACCTTGGAGTTCATTTTTAGTGCGTTCACTTACATTTAATATAGTTTTCATATTTATTTGAATAAAATTTTCATTTTGTTATACCTCAAATCTTTTTTATTTACGAGAAAAATGGGGGAGAGTCTTTTGGATCTAAAAAAAAATTTGAACATCCAAAATGGAAATGCACAAAAGCTGAGAGAGATAATTCCAAAACGTATCTGTGATTTTTAAGAATAGGCTAAGAGTGGGTTGCTAAACATCCAACCACTTGAGAATTTGATTTTTTCTACTCCTTGAAATTTTTGGACCATTAGGTCACTTGCATCCTCAACATGTTTCTTGCATGCACGTCCCCCACATTTAAAGCATTTTAGGATCAGTTAGAAGTCCCTTTCCTAAAAAATTCCACCATGCTTAGTATTAGGAGTTGCACTAGTGGAATTTCCATAACATGGATAACAAAACCTTGGAGTTCAATTTTAGTTCGTTCACTTACATTTATTATAGTTTTCAAATATTTTTTGAATAATATTTTCATTCTGTTATGCCTCATCTCTTTTCCGTTTATGAGAAAAATGGTAGAGTGTGTTTTGGATCTGAAATAAAATTTGAACATCCAAAATGGAAGTGCACAAATGCTGAGAGAGATAATTCCAAAAAGTATCTGTGACTTTTAAGGATTGGCAAAAAGTGGGTTGTTAAACATCAAACCACTTGAGAATTTGATTTTTTCTACTCCTTGAAATTTTTGGATCATTAGGTCACTTGCATCCTTAACATGATTCTGGCATGCATGTCCACCACGTTTAAAGCATGTTAGGATGAGTTAGAAGTCCATTTCCTATCAAATTCCACCAAGCTTATTATTAGGGGTTGTACTAGTGGAATTTCCCAAACATGGATAGCAAAACCTTGGAGTTCAATTTTAGTGCATTCACTTACATTTATTATAGTTTTCAATTTTTTTTGCATAAAATTTTCATTTTGTTATGCCTCATGTCTTTTTTGTTTACGAAAAAAATGGTAGTGTTTTGGATCTGAAATAAAATTTGAACATCCACAATGGAAATGCACAAATGCTGAGAGAGATAATTCCAAAAAGTATCTATGACTTTTAAGGATTGGCAAAAAGTGGGTTGTTAAACATCCAACCACTTGAGAATTTGATTTTGTCTACTCCTTGAAATTTTTGGATCATTAGGTCACTTGGATCGTCAACATGTTTCTGGCATGCATGTCCACCACATTTAAAGCATGGTAGGATGAGTTAGAAGTACCTTTCCAATCAAATTCCACCAAGCTTATTATTAGGGTTGGTACTAGTGGAATTTCCCGAACATGGATAGCAAAACCTTGGAGTTCATTTTTAGTACATTCACTTACATGTATCATAGTTTTCAAAACTTTTTGGATAAAATTTTCATTTTGTTATGCCTCATATCTTTTTTGTTTATGAGAAAAATGGGAGAGTTAGTTTTGGATCTGCAAAAAGTTTGAACATCCACAATGGAAATGCACAAAAGCTGAGAGAAATAATTCCAAAAAGTATCTGTGACTTTTAAGGATAGGCAAAAAACGGGCAACCACTTGAGAATTTGATTTTTTCTACTCCTTGAAAGTTTTGGATCATTAGGTAACTTGCATCCTTAACATGTTTCTGGCATGCATGTCCACCACGTTTAAAGCATGTTAGGATCAGTGAGAAGTCTTTTTTTTATAAAATTTTAACATGCTTATTATTAAGGGTTGTACTAGTGGAATTTCACAAACATGGATAAGAAAACCTCGGAGTTCGTATTTAGTGCTTTCACTTACATTTATTATAGTTTACAAATTTATTTGCATAAAATTTTCATTTTTTTATGCCTCTTATCTTTTTTGTTTACGAGAAAAATGGGAGAGTGAGTTTTGGATCTGAAAAAAAAATTTTGAACATCGTAAATGGAAATGCACAAATGCTGAGAGAGATAAGTCCAAAAAGTATCTGTGATTTTTAAGGATTGTCAAAAAGTGTGTTGTTAAACAACCAACCACTTGAGAATTTTATTTTTTCTACTCCTTGAAATTTTTGGATCATTAGGTCACTTGCATCCTCAACATGTTTCTGGCTTGCATGTCCACCACGTTTAAAGCATGTTAGGATCAGTTAGAAGTCCCTTTCCTATAAAATTCCACCAAGCTTTTTATTTGGAGTTGCACTAGTGGAATTTCCCAAACATGGATAACAAAACCTTGGAGTTAATTTTTAGTGCGTTTACTTACATTTATTATAGTTTTCAAATTTTTTGCATAACATTTTTATTTTGTTATGCCTCATATCTTTTTTGTTTACGAGAAAAATGGGGAGTGAGTTTTGGATCTGAAATAATATTTGGACATCCAAAATGGAAATGGACAAATGCTAAAAGAGATAATTTCAAAAAGTATCTGTGACTTTTAAGGATAGGTAAAAAGTGGGTTGTTAAATATCCAACCACTTGAGAATTTGATTTTTTCTACTCTTTGAAATTTTTGGATGATTAGGTCGCTTGCATCCAAAACATATTTCTGGCATGCATGTCCACAACATTTAAAGCATGTTAGGATCATTTAGAAGTCCATTTCCCATAAAATTCCACCAAGCTCATTATTAGGGGTTGAACGAGTGAAATTTCCCAAACATGGATAACAAAACTTTGGAGTTCATTTTTAGTGCGTTCACTTACATTTAATATAGTTTTCAAATTTGTTTGCATAAAACTTTCATTTTTTTATTCCTCATATCTTTTTTGTTTATGAAAAAAATGGGAGAGCGAGTTTTGGATCTAAAAAAAAAATTGAACATCCAAAATGGAAATGCACAAATGCTAAGAGATATAATTCCAAAAAGTATCTATGATTTTTAAGGATAGGCAAAAAGTGGGTTGTTGAACATCCAACCTCTTGATAATTTGATTTTTTCTACTCCTTTAAATTTTTGGATCATTAGGTCACTTGCATCCTCCACATGTTTCTGGCATGCATGTCCACCACATTTAAACCATGTTAGGATTAGTTAGAAGTCCCTTTCCAATAAAATTCCACCAAGCTTATTATTAGGTGTTGTACTAGTGGAATTTCCCAAACATGGATAACAAAACCTTGGAGTTCATTTTTAGTGCGTTCACTTACATTTACTATAATTTTCAAATTTTTTCTGCATAAAATTTTCATTTTGTTATGCCTCATATCGGTTTTGTTTACGAGAAAAATGGGAGAGCGAGTTTTGGATCTGAAAAAAAATTTGAACATCGAAAATGGAAATGCACAAAAGCTGAGAGAGATAATTCCAAAAAGTATCTGTGATTTTTAAGGATAGTCAAAAAGTGGGTTGTTAAACATCAAACCACTTGAGAATTTGAGTTTTTCTGGTCCTTGAAATTTTTGGATCACTAGGTTACTTGCATCCTCAACATATTTCTGGCATGCATGTCCACCACATTTAAAGCAAGTTTGGATCAGTTAGAAGTCTCTTTCTGATAAAATTCCACCAAGCTTATTATTAGGGGTTGTGCAAGTGGAAATTCCCAAACATGGATAACAAAATCTTGGAGTTCATTTTTAGTGCGTTCACTTACATTTATAATAGTTTTATTATTTATATGTATAAAATTTTCATCTTGTTATGCCTCATATCTTTTATGTTTACGGGAAAAATGTGAAAGCTAGTTTTGGATCTGAAAAAAAATTTGAACATCCAAAATGGAAATGCACAAATGTGGAGAGAGATACTTCCAAAAAGTATTTGTGATTTTTAAGGATAGGCAAAAAGTGGGTTGTTAAACATTCAACCAATTGAGAATTTGATTTTTTCTACTCATTCAAATTTTTGGATCATTAGGTCACTTGCATCCTCAGCATGTTTCTGGCATGCATGTCCACCATGTTTTAAGCATGTTAGGATCAGTTAGAAGTCCCTTTCCTATAAAATTCCACCAAGCTTATTATTAGGGTTTGTACTAGTGGAGTTTCCCAAACATGGATAACAAAACCTTGGAGTTCATTTTTAGTGCGTTCACTTACATTTATTATAGTTTTCAAATTTTTCTGCATTAAATTTTTATTTTGTTATGCCTCATATCTTTTTTTTTACGAGAATAATGGGAGAGTCAGTTTTGGATCTGCAAAAAAATTTGAACATCGAAAATTGAAATGCACAAAAGCTGAGAGAGATAATTCAAAAAAGTATCTGTGATTTTTAAGGATTGGCAAAAAGTGGGTTGTTAAACATCAAACCAATTGAGAATTTGATTTTTTCGAGTCCTTGAAATTTTTGGATCATTAGGTCACTTGCATCCTGAACATTTTTCTGGCATGCATGTCCACCATGTTTAAAGCATGTTAGGATCAGTTAGAAGTCTCTTTCCTATAAAATTCCAACAAGCTTATTATTAGGGGTTGTAGTAGTGGAATTTCCCAAACATGAATAACAAAACCTTGGAGTTCATTTTTAGTGCATTCACTTACATTTATTATAGTTTTTAATTTTTTTGCATTAAATTTTCATTTTGTTATGCCTCATATCTTTTTTGTTTACGAGAAAAATGGGAGAGATGTTTTGGATCAGAAAATAAATTTGAACATCCAAAATGGAAATGCACAAATGCTGAGAGAGATAATTCAAAAAAGTCTCTGTGATTTTTAAGGATAGGCAAAACGTGGGTTGTTAAACATCCAACCACTTGAGAATTTGATTTTTTCTACTCCTTGAAATTTTTGGATCATTAGGTCACTTGCATCCTCTACATGTTTCTGGCATACACGTCCAGAACGTTTAAAGAATGTGAGGATCAGTTAGAAGTTCCTTTCTTATGCAATTCCACCAAGCTAATTATTAGGGGTTGTACAAGTGAATTTCCCAAACATTGATAACAAAACCTCGGAGTTCCTTTTTATTGGGTTCCCTTACATTTATTATTGTTTTCAAATTTTTTAACATAAAATTTTCATTTTGTTAAGCCTCATATCTTTTATGTTTACGAGAAAATTGGGAGAGCGAGTTCTGGATCTGAAAAAAAAATTGAACATCCAAAATGGAATTGCCCAAATGCTGATAGAGATAATTCCAAAGTGTATCTGTGACTTTTAAGGATCGGCAAAAAGTGGGTTGTTAAACATCCGACCACTTGAGAATTTGGTTTTTTCTACTCCTTGAAATTTTTGGATCATTTGGTCACTTTCATCCTTAACATGTTTCTGGCATGCATGTCCACAACGGTTAAAGAATGTTAGGATCAGTTAGAAGTCCCTTTCCTATAAACTTCCACCAAGCTTATTATTAGGGGTTGTACTGGTGGAATTTCCCAAACATGGATAACAAAAGCTTGGAGTTCATTTTTAGTGCGTTCACTTACATTTATTATAGTTTTCAATTTTGTTTGCATTAAATTTTCATTTTGTTATACCTCATAACTTTTTTGTTTACGAGAAAAATGGGAGCGAAGTTTTGGATCTGAAAAATAAATTTGAACATCCAAAATGGAAATGCACAAAAGCTGAGAGAGATCTTTCCAAAATGTATCTGTGATTTTTAAGGATAGTCAAAAAGTGGGTTGTTAAACATCCAACCTCTTGAGAATTTAATTTTTTCTACTCCTTGAAATTTTTGGATCACTAGGTTACTTGCATCCTCAACATGTTTCTGGCATGCATGTCCACCACATTTAATGCATATTAGGATCAGTTAGAAGTCCCTTTCCGATAAAATTCCACCGTGCTTATTATTAGGGGTTGTGCTAGTGGAATTTCCCAAACGTGGATAACCAAATCTTGGAGTTCATTTTTAGTGCGTTCACTTACATTTATTATAGCTTTCAAATTTATTTGCTTAAAATTTTCATTTTGTGATGCCTCATATCTTTTTTGTTTACGAGAAAAATGGGAGAATGATTTTTGGATCTGAAAATAAATTTGAACATCCAAAATGGAAATGCACAAAAGCTGAGAGAGATAATTCCAAAAAGTATCTATGATTTTTAAGGATCGGCCAAAAGTGGGTTGTTAAACATCCAACCACTTGAGAATTTGGTTTTTTCTACTCCTTGAAATTTTTGGACCATTAGGTCACTTTCATCCTTAACATGTTTCTGGCATGCATGTCCACAACGGTTAAAGAATGTTAGGATCAGTTAGAAGTCCCTTTCTTATAAACTTCCACCGAGCTTATTATTAGGGGTTGTACTGGTGGAATTTCCCAAACATGGATAACAAAAGCTTAGTGTTCCTTTTTACTGCATTCACTTACATTTATTATTGTTTTCAAATTTTTTTGCATAAAATTTTCATTTTTTATTCCTCATATCTTTTTTGTTTACGAAAAAAATGGGAGAGTGACTTTTGGATCTGAAAAAAAATTTGAACATCCAAAATGGAAATGCACAAATGCTGAGAGAGATAATTCAAAAAAGTATCTGTGATTTTTATGGATAGGCAAAAAGTGGGTTGTTAAACATCCAACCACTTGAGAATATGATTTTTTCTACTCCTTGAAACTTTTGGATCATTAGGTCACTTGCATCATCTACATGTTTTTGGCTTGCATGTGCACCACGTTTAAAGCATGTTAGGATCAATTAGAAGTCCCCCACCTATAAAATTCCACCAAGCTTATTATTAAAAGGGTTGTACTAGTGGAATTTCCCAAAGATGGATAACAAAACCTTGGAGTTCATTTTTAGTGCGTTCACATACATTTATTACAGTTTTGAAATTTTTTTGCAAAAAATTTTCATTTTGTTCTGCCTCATATCTTTTTTGTTTACGATAAAAATGGGAGAGAGAGTTTTGGATCTGAAAAAAAATTTGAACATCCAAAATGGAAATGCACAAATGTTGAGAGAGATAATTACAAAAAGTATCTGTGATTTTTAAGGATAGGCAAAAAGTGGCTTGTTAAACATCCAACCACTTGAGAATTTTATTTTTTCTACTCCTTGAAATTTTTCGATCATTAGTCACTTGCATCCTCAACATGTTTCTAGCATACACGTCCTCCATGTTTAAAGCATGTTAGGATCAGTTTGAAGTCCCTTTCCTATGAAATTCCACCAAGCTAATTATTAGGGGTTGTACTAGTGAATTTTCCAAACATTGATAACAAAACCTTGGAGTTCTTTTTTATTGCGTTCACTTACATTTATTATTTTTTTCAAATTTTTTAACATAAAATTTTCTTTTTGTTAAGCCTCATATCTTTTATGTTTACGAGAAAAATGGGAGAGAGAGTTTTGGGTCTGAAAAAAAATTTGAACATCCAAAATGGAAATGCACAAATGTTGAGAGAGATAATTCCAAAAAGTATCTGTGATTTTTAAGCATAGGCAAAAAGTGGGTTGTTAAACATCCACCCACTTGAGAATTTGATTTTTTTCTACTCCTTAAAATTTTTGGATCGTTAGGTCACTTGCATCCTGAACATGTTTCTGGCATGCATGTCCACAACTTTTAAAGCATGTTAGGAACAGCTAGAAGTCCCTTTCCTATAAACTTCCACTAAGCTTATTATTAGGGGTTGTACTGGTGGAATTTCCCAAACATGGATAGCAAAACCTTGGAGTTCATTTTTAGTGCATACACTTACATTTATTATTGTTTTCAAATTTTTTTGCATAAAAGTTTCATTTTTTTATGCCTCATATCTTTTTTGTTTACGAGAAAAATGGGAGAGTGAGTTTTGGATCTAAAAAAAAATTAGAACATCCAAAATGGAAATGCACAAATGCTAAGAAAGATAATTCCAAAAAGTATCTATGATTTTTAAGGATAGGCAAAAATTGGGTTGTTAAACATCCAACCACTTGAGAATTTGATTCTTTCTACTCCTTGAAATTTTTGGATCATTAGGTCACTTGCATCCTCAACCTGTTTTTGGCATGCATGTCCACCAAATTGAAAGCATGTTAGGATCAGTTAGAAGTCCCTTTCCTATAAAATTCCACCAAGCTTATTATTAGGGGTTGTGCTAGTGGAATTTCCCGAATTTGGAGAACAAAATCTTGGAGTTCATTTTTAGTGCGTTCACTTACATTTATTATAGTTTTCAAATTTATTTGCATAAAATTTTCATTTTTTTATGCCTCATATCTTTTTTGTTTACAAGAAAAATGGGAGAGAGAGTTTTGGAGCTGAAAAAAAATTTGAACATCCAAAATGGAAATGCGCAAATGATGAGAGAGATAATTCTAAAAAGTATCTGTGATTTTTAACGATAGGCAAAAAGTGGGTTGTTAAACATCCAACCACTTGAGAATTTTATTTTTTCTACCCCTTGAAATTCTTGGATCATTAGGTCACTTGCATACTCAATATGTTTCTGGCATGCATGTCCACCACGTTTAAAGCATGTTAGGATCAATTAGAAGTCCCTTTCGTATAAAATTCCACCACGCTAATTATTAGGGGTTGTACTAGTGACTTTCCCAAACATTGATAACAAAACCTTGGTGTTCTTTTTTATTGCATTCACTTACATTTATTATGGTTTCCAAATTTTTTAACATAAAATTTTCATTTAGTTATGCCTCATATCTTTTATGTTTACGAGAAAAATAGGAGAGTGAGTTTTGGATCTAAAAAAAAAATTGAACATCCAAAATGGAAATGCACAAATGTTGAGAGAGATAATTCCAAATAGTATCTGTGATTTTTTAGGATAGGCAAAAAGTGGGTTGTTAAACATCCAACCACTTGAGAATTTGATTTTTTCTACTCCTTGAAATTTTTGGATCATTAGGTCACTTGCATCCTGAACATGTTTCTGGCATGCATGTCCACAACTTTTAAAGCTTGTTAGGATCAGCTAGAAGTCCCTTTCCTATAAACTTCCACCAAGCTTATTATTAAGGGTTGTACTGGTGGAATTTCCTAATCATCGATAACAAAACCTTAGAGTTCATTTTTGGTGTATTCACTTACATTTATTATTGTTTTCAAATTTTTTTGCATAAAATTTTCATTTTTTTATGCCTCATATCTTTTTTGTTTAAGAGAAAAATGGGAGAGAGAGTTTTGGATCTAAAAAAAAATTTGAACATCCAAAATGGAAATGCACAAATGATAAGAGAGATAATTCCAAAAATTATCTATGATTTTTAAGGATAGGCAAAACGTGGGTTGTTAAACATCCAACGACTTGAGAATTTGATTTTTTCTACTTCTTGAAATTTGTGGATCAATAGGTCACTTGCATCCTCAACATGTTTCTGGCACGCATGTCCAGAATGTTTAAAGAATGTTAGGATCAGTTAGAAGTCCCTTTGCTATAAACTTCCACCAAGCTTGTTATTAGGGGTTGTACTGGTTGAATTTCCATAACAAGGATAACAAAACCTTGGAGTTCATTTTTAGTGCATTCACTTACATTTATTATTGTTTTCAAATTTTTTTGCAGAAAGTTTTCATTTTTTTATGCCTCATATCTTTTTTGTTTATGAGAAAAAAGGGAGAGTGAGTTTTGGATTTGAAAAAAATTTGAACATCCAAAATGGAAATGCCCAAATGCTGAGAGAGATAATTCCAAAACGTATCTGTGATTTTTAAGGATAGGAAAGAACTGGGTTGTTAAACATCCAACCACTTGAGAATTTGATTTTTTCTACTCCTTGAAATTTTTGGATCCTTAGGTCACTTGCATCTTCCACATGTTTCTGGCAGGCATATCCAACACCATTAAAGAATGTTAGGATCAGTTAAAAGTCCCCTTCCTTTAAAATTTCACAAAGCTTATTATTAGGGGTTGTACTAGTGGAATTTCCGAAACATGGATAACAAAACCTTGGAGTTCACTAACATTTATTATAGTTTTCAAATTTTTTTGTAAAAAAATTTCTTTTTGTTATGGGTCATATCGTTTTTGTTTACGAGAAAAATGGGAGCGAGAGTTTTGGAATATGAAAAAAAATTGATCATCCAAAATGTAAATGCACAAAAGCTGAGAGAGATAATTCCAAAAAGTATTAGTGATTTTTAAGGACAGGCAAAAAAGTGAGTTGTTAAACATCCAACAACTTGAGAATTTGATTTTTTCTACTCTTTGAAATTTTTGGATCATTAGGTTACTTGCATCCTCAACATGTTTCTGGCACGCATGTCCACCACATTTAAAGCATGTTAGGATCAGTTAGAGGTCTCTTTCCTATAAAATTCCAATTACTTTATTATTAGGGGTTGTACTAGTGGAATTTCCCAAACATGGATAACAAAACCAATGAGTTCATTTTTAGTGTGTTTACTTACATTTATTATAGTTTTCAAATTTTTTTGTAGAAAATTTTCATTTTGTTATGCCTCATGTCTTTTTTTTTTACGAGAAAAATGGGAGAGTTAGTTTTGGATCTGCAAAAAAATTTGAACATCGAAAATGGAAATGCACAAAAGCTGAGAGAGATAATTCCAAAAGTATCTATGATTTTTAAGGATAGGCAAAAAGCGGGTTGTTAAACATCAAACCACTTGAGAATTTGATTTTTTCTAGTCCTCGAAATTTTTGGATCATTAGGTCACTTGCATCCTCAATATGTTTCTGGCATGCATGTTCACCAAATTTAAAGCGTTTTAGGATCAGTTAGAAGTCTCTTTCCTATAAAATTCCACCAAGCTTATTATTAGGGGTTGTGCTAGTGGAATTTCGCAAACTTGGAGAACAAAAGCTTGGAGTTCATTTTTAGTGCATTCACTTACATTTATTATAGTTTTCAAATTTATTTGCATAAAATTTTCATTTTGTTATGCCTCATATCTTTTTTGTTTACGAGAAAAATGGGAGAAAGAGTTTTGGATCTGAAAAAAAATTTGAACAACCAAAATGCAAATGCACAAATGTTGAGAGAGATAATTCCAAAAAGTATCTATGATTTTTAAGGATAGGCAAAAAGTGGTTTGTTAAACATCCAACCACTTGAGAATTTTATTTTTTCTACTGCTTGAAAATTTTGGATAATTAGGTCACTTGCATCTGCAACATGTTTCTGGCATGAATGTCCACCACATTTAAAGCATGTTAGGTTCAGTTAGAAGTCCCTTTCCTATAAAATTCCACCAAGCTAATTATTAGGGGTTGTACTAGTGAATTTCCCAAACATTGATACCAAAACCTTGGAGTTCTTTTTTATTGCGTTCACTTACATTTATTATTGTTTTCAATTTTTTTAACATAAAATTTTCATTTTGTTAAGCCTGTTATCTTTTATATTTACGAGAAAAATGGGAGAGTGAGTTTTGGATCTGAAAAAAAATTTGAATATCCAAAATGGAAATTCACAAATGTTGAGAGAGACAATTCCAAAAAGTATCTGTGATTTTTAAGGATAGGCAAAAAGTGGGTTGTTAAACATCCAGCCACTTGAGAATTTGCTTTTTTCTACTCTTTAAAATTTTTGGATCATTAGGTCACTTGCATCCTAAACATGTTTCTGGCATGCATGTCCACAACGTTTAAAGCATGTTAGGATCAGTTAGAAGTCCCTTTCCTATAAACTTCCACCAAGCTTATTATTAAAGGTTGTACTAGTGGAATTTCCCAATCATGGATAACAAAACTTTGCAGTTCATTTTTAGTGCATTCACTTACAATTATTATTGTTTTCAAATTTTTTTGCATAAAATTTTCATTTTTTTATGCCACATATCTTTTTTGTTTACGAGAAAAATGGGAGAGTGTGTTTTGGATCTAAAAAAAATTTGAACATCCAAAATGGAAATGCACAAATGCTAAGAGAGATAATTCATAAAAGTATCTATGATTTTTAAGGATAGGTAAAAAGTGGGTTGTTAAACATCCAACCACTTGAGAATTTGATTCTTTCTGCTCTTGAAATTTTTGGATCATTAGGTCATTTGCATCCTCAACATGTTTCTGGCATGCATGTCCACCACATTTAAAGCATGTTAGGATCAGTTAGAAGTCCCTTTCCTATAAAATTCCACCAAGCTTAATATTAGGGGTTGTGCTAGTGGAATTTCCCAAACTTGGAGAACAAAATGTTGGAGTTCATTTTTAGTGCGTTCACTTACATTTATTATAGTTTTCATATTTATTTGCATAAAATTTTCATTTTGTTATGCCTTAGATCTTTTTTTTTACGAGAAAAATGGGAGAGAGAGTTTTGGAGCTGAAAAAACATTTGAACATCCAAAATGGAAATGCACAAATGCTGAGAGAGATAATTCCAAAAAGTATCTGTGATTTTTAAGGATAGGCAAAAAGTGGGTTGTTAAACATCCAACCACTTGAGAATTTGATTTTTTCTACTCATTGAAATTTTTGGATCATTAGGTCACTTGCATCCTCAACATGTTTCTGGCATGCATGTCCACCACGTTTAAAGCATGTGAGGATCAGTTAGAAGTCCCTTTCGTAATAAATTCCACCACGCTAAATATTAGAGGTTGTACTAGTGAATTTCCCAAACATTGATAACAAAACCTTGGAGTTCTTTTTTATTGCGTTCAGTTACATTTATTATTGTTTTCAAATTTTTTAACATAAAATTTTCATTTTGTTATGCCTCATATCTTTCATGTTTACGAGAAAAATGGGAGAGATTTTGGATCTAAAAAAAAATTTTACATCCAAAATGGTAATGCACTAATGTTGAGAGAGATAATTCCAAAAAGTATCTGTGATTTTTTAGGATAGGCAAAAAGTGGGTTGTTAAACATCCAACCACTGGAGAATTTGATTTTTTCTACATCTTGAAATTTTTGGATCATTAGGTCACTTGCATCCTCAACATGTTTCTTGCTTGGATGTCCACAACGTTTAAAGCATGTTAGGATCAGTTAGAAGTCCCTTTCCTATAAACTAACTCCAAGCTTATTATTAGGGGTTGTACTTGTGGAATTTCCCAAACATAGATAACAAAACCTTGGAGTTCATTTTTGGTGCAGGCACTTTCTTTTATTATTGTTTGCAAATTTTTTGCATAAAATTTTTTTTTTTTTTTTTGCTTCATATCTTTTGTTTTTGCTTCATATCTTTTGTTTTTGCGAGAAAAATGGGAGAGTGAGTTTTGGATCTAAAAAAAAATTGAAAATCCAAAATGGAAATGCACAAATGCTAAGAGAGATAATTCGAAAAAGTATCTATGATTTTTAAGGATAGGCAAAAAGTGGGTTGTTAAACATCCAACCACTTGAGAATTTGATTTTTTCTACTCCTTGAAATTTTTGGATCAATAGGTCACTTGCATCCTCAACATGTCTCTGGCATGCATGTCCACAACGTTTAAAGAATTTTAGGATCATTTAGAAGTCCCTTTCCTATAAACTTCCACCAAGTTTATCATTAGGGGTTGTACTGGTTGAATTTCCCAAACAAGGATAACAAAACCTTGGAGTTCATTTTTAGTGCATTCACTTACATTTATTATTGTTTTCAAATTTTTTTGCATAACATTTTCATTTATTTATGCCTCCTATCTTTTTTTTTATGAGAAAAATGGGAGAGAGAGTTTTGGATCTGAAGAAAATTTGAAGATCCAAAATGGAAATGCACAAATGCTGAGAGAGAAAATTCCAAAAAGTATCTGTGATTTTTAAGGATAGGAAAAAAGTGGGTTGTTAAACATCCAACCACTTGAGAATTTGATTTTTTCTACTCCTTGAAATTTTGGGATCATTAGGTCACTTGCATCCTCCACATGTTTTTGGCATGCATGTCCACCACGTTTAAAGAATGTTAGGATCAGTTAGAAGTCCCCTTCCTATAAAATTCCACACAACTTATTATTAGGGGTTGTACTAGTGGAATTTCCCAAACATGGATAACAAAACCTTGGAGTTCACTTTTAGTGTGTTCACTTACAATTTTTTTAGTTTTCAAATATTTTTGCAAAAAAATTTCATTTCATTATGCCTCATATCTTTTTTGTTTACGCGAAAAAATATGATAGTGAGTTTTGGATCTGAAAAAAAAAATGACCATCCAAAATGGAAATGCACAAATGTGAGAGAGATAATTCCAAAAAGTATATGTGATTTTTTAGGATAGGCAAAAAGTGGGTTGTTAAACAGCCAACCACTGGAGAATTTGATTTTTTCTACTCCTTGAAATTTTTGGATCATTAGGTCACTTGCATCCTCAACATGTTTCTGGCTTGCATGTCCACAACGTTTAAAGCATGTTAGGATCAGTTAGAAGTCCCTTTCCTATAAACTTCCACCAAGCTTATTATTAGGGGTTGTACTGGTGGAATTTCCCAAAAATAGATAACAAAACCTTGGAGTTCATTTTTGGTGCATTCACTTCCATTTATTATTGTTTGCAAATTTTTTTGCATAAAATTTCCTTTTTTTATGCCTTCAATCTTTTTTCTTTTCGAGAAAAATGGGAGAGAGAGTTTTGGATCTAAAAAAAATTTGAACATCCAAAATGCAAATGCACAAATGCTAAGAGAGATAATTCAAAAAAGTATCTATGATTTTTAAGGATAGGCAAAAAGTGGGTTGTTAAACATCCAACTACTTGAGAATTTGATTTTTTCTACTCATTTAAATTTTATGATCAATAGGTCATTTGCATCCTCAACATGTTTCTGGCATGCATGTCCACAACATTTAAAGAATGTTAGGATCAGTTAGAAGTCCCTTTCCTATGAACTTCCACAAAGTTCATTATTAGGGGTTGTACTGGTTGAATTTCCCAAACAAGGATAACAAAACCTTGGAGTTCCTTTTTAGTGCATTCACTTACATTTATTATTATTTCAAATTTTTTTGCATAAAATTTTCATTTTTTTATGCCTCCTATCTTTTTTGTTGATGAGAAAAATGGGAGAGAGATTTTTTGATCTGAAGAAAATTTGAAGATCCAAAATGGAAATGCACAAATGCTGAGAGAGAAAATTCCAAAAAGTATCTGTGATTTTTAAGGATAGGAAAAAAGTGGGTTGTTAAACATCCAACCACTTGAGAATTTGATTTTTTCTACTCCTTGAAATTTTTGGATCATTAGGTCACTTGCATCCTCCACATGTTTCTGGCATGCATGTCCACCACGTTTAAAGAATGTTAGGATCAGTTAGAAGTCCCCTTCCTTTAAAATTCCACACAGCTTATTATTAGTGGTTGTACTAGTGGAATTTCCCAAACATGGACAACTAAACCTTGGAGTTCACTTTTAGTGTGTTCACTTACAATTTTTTTAGTTTTCAAATATTTTTGCAAAAGAATTTCATTTCATTATGCCTCATATCTTTTTTGTTTACGCGAAAAAATGGGATAGTGAGTTTTGGATCTGAAAAAAAAAATGACCATCCAAAATGGAAATGCACAAATGCTGAGAGAGATAATTCCAAAAAGTATCTGTGATTTTTTAGGATAGGCAAAAAGTGGGTTGTTAAACATCCAACCACTGGAGAATTTGATTTTTTCCACTACTTGAAAATTTTGGATCTTTAGGTCACTTCCATCCGTAACATTTTTCTGGCATGCATGTCCACAATATTTAAAGAATGGTAGGATCAGTTTGAAATCCTTTTCCTATAAACTGCCACCAAGCTTATTATTAGGGGTTCTACTGGTGGAATTTCCCAAACATGGATAACAAAACCTTGGAGTTCATTTTTAGAGCATTCACTTACATTTATTATTTTTTGCAAATTGTTTTGCATAAAATTTCCATTTTTTTATGCCATCATTCTTTTTTCTTTACGAGAAAAATGGGAGAGTGAGTTTTGGATCTAAAAAAAAATTTGAACATCCAAAATGGAAATGCACAAATGCTCAGAGAGATAATTCGAAAAAGTATCTATGATTTTTAAGGATAGGCAAAAAGCGGGTTGTTAAACATCCAACCACTTGAGAATTTGATTTTTTTCTACTCCTTGAAATTTTTGGATCAATAGGTCACTTGCATCCTCAACATGTTTCTGGCATGCATGTCCACAACGTTTAAAGAATGTTAGGATCAGTTAGAAGTCCCTTTCTTATAAACTTCCACCAAGTTTATTATTAGGGGTTGTACTGGTTGAATTTCCCAAACAAGGATAACAAAACCTTGGAGTTCATTTTTAGTGCATTCACTTACATTTATTATTGTTTTCAAATTTTTTTGCATAAAATTTTCATTTATTTATGCCTCCTATCTTTTTTGTTTATGAGAAAAATGGGAGAGTGAGTTTTGGATCTGAAGAAAATTTGAAGATCCAAAATGGAAATGCACAAATACTGAGAGAGAAAATTCCAAAAAGTATCTGTGATTTTTAAGGATAGGAAAAAAGTGGGTTGTTAAACATCCAACCACTTGAGAATTTGATTTTTTCTACTCCTTGAAATTTTTGGATCATTAGGTCACTTGCATCTTCCACATGTTTCTGGCATGCACTTCCACCACCTTTAAAGAATGTTAGGATAAATTAGAAGTCCCCTTCCTTTAAAATTCCTCAAAGCTTATTATTAGGGGTTCTACTAGTGGAATTTCCCAAACATGGATAACAAAACCTTGGAGTTCACTTTTAGTGTGTTCACTTACATTTATTATAGTTTTCAAATTTTTTTGAAAAAAAATTTTCCTTTTGTTATGCATCATATCATTTTTGTTTACGAGAAAAATGGGAGCGTGAGTTTTGGAATATGAAAAAAAAATTGAACATCCAAAATAGAAATGCACAAAAGCTGAGAGAGATAATTCCAAAAAGTATCAGTGATTTTTAAGGACAGGCAAAAAAGTGATTTGTTAAACATCCAACCACTTGAGAATTTGATTTTTTCTACACTTTGAAATTTTTGGATCATTAGGTCACTTGCATCCTCAACATGTTTCTAGCATGCATGTCCACCACGTTTAAAGCATGTTATGATCAGTTAGAAGTGTCTTTCCTATAAAATTCCAACTAGCTTATTATTAGGGGTTCTACTAGTGGAATTTCCCAAACATGGATAACAAAACCTATGAGTTCATTTTTAGTGCGTTTACTTACATTTATTATAGTTTTCAAATTTTTTTGCATAAAATTTTCATATTGGTATGCCTCATATCTTTTTTGTTTACGAGAAAAATGGGAGAGTTCGTTTTGGACCTGCAAAAAAATTTGAATATCGAAAATGGAATTGCACAAAAGTTGAGAGAGATAATTCCAAAGAGTATCTGTGATTTTTAAGGATAGGCAAAAAGTGGGTTGTTAAACATCAAACCACTTGAGAATTTGATTCTTTCTTGTCCTTGAAATTTTTGGATCATTAGGTCACTTGCGTCCTCAACATTTAAAGCCTGTTAGGATCAGTTAGAAGTCGCTTTCCTATAAAATTCCACCAAGTTTATTATTAGGGGTTGTACTAGTGGAATTTTCCGAACATGGATAACAAAAACTTGGAGTTCATTTTTAGTGCTTTCACTTACATTTATTATAGTTTTTAATTTTTTTGCGTTGTATTTTCATTTTGTTATGCCTCATATCTTTTTTCTTTACGAGAAAAATGGGAGAGATGTTTTGGATCTGAATAAAAATTTGAACATCCAAAATGGAAATGCACAAATGCTGAGAGAGATGATTCCAAAAAGTCTTA
Organism: Aristolochia californica; assembly: GCF_029961685.1. NCBI lineage: Eukaryota > Viridiplantae > Streptophyta > Magnoliopsida > Piperales > Aristolochiaceae > Aristolochia > Aristolochia californica. Next base: position 16,749,873 of record NW_027181815.1, on the reverse strand, counting down.
GTGATTTTTAGGGATAGGCAAAAAAAGGGTTGTTAAACATCCAACCACTTGAGAATTTGATTTTTTCTACTCCTTGAAATTTTGGGATAATTAGGTCACGTGCATTTTCAACATGTTTCATGCATGCATGTCCACAACCTTTAAAACATGTTAGGATCAGTTAGAAGTCACTTTCCTATAAAATTCCACCAAGATTCTTATTAGGGGTTGTACTAGTGGAATTTCCCAAACATGGATAACAAAACCTTGGAGTTCATTTTTAGTGCGGTCACTTACATTTATTATAGTTTTCTAATTTTTCTGCCTAAAATTTCCATCTTGTTCTGCCTCATATCGTTTTTGTTTACGAGAAAAATGGGAGAGTGAGTTCTAGATCTGAAAAAAAAATTGAACATCCAAAATGGAAATGCACAAATGCTGAGAGAGATAATTCCAAAACGTATCTGTATTTTTTAAGGATAGGCAAAAAGTGGGTTGTTAAACATCCAACCACTTGAGAATTTGATTTTTTTCCACTAATTGAAAATTTTGGATCATTAGGTCACTTCCATCCTCAACATGTTTTTTGCATGCATGTCCACAACATTTAAAGAATGTTAGGATCAGTTTGAAATCCTTTTCCTATAAACTTCCACCAACCTTATTATTAGGGGTTGTACTGGTGGAATTTCCCAAACATGGATAACAAAACCTTGGAGTTCATTTTTAGTGCATTCACTTACATTTATTATAGTTTTCAAATTTTTTTGCATAAAATTTTTATTTTTTTATGCCTCATATCTTCTTTGTTTATGAGAAAACTGGGAGAGTGAGTTTTGGATCAGAAAAAAAATTGAACATCCAAAATGGAAATGCACAAATGCTGAGAGAGATAATTCCAAAAAGTATCTGTGATTTTCAAGAATAGGAAAAAAGTGGGTTGTTAAACATCCAACCACTTGAGAATTTGATTTTTTCTACTTGAAACTTTTGGATCATTAGGTCACTTGCATCCTCCACATGTTTCTGGCATGCATGTCCACCACATTTAAAGAATGTTAGGATCAGTTCGAAGTCCCCTTCCTATAAAATTCCACTCAGCTTATTATTAGGGGTTGTACTAGTGGAATTTCCCAAACATGGATTACAAAATCTTGGAGTTCACTTTCAGTGTGTTCACTTAAATTTATTATAGCTTTCAAATTTTTTTGCAAAAAAATTTATTTTGTTATGCCTCATATTTTTTTTGTTTACGAGAAAAATGGGAGAGCTAGTTTTGGATCCGAAAAAAAATTGACCATTCAAAATGGAAATGCACAAATGCTCAGAGAGATAATTCCAAAAAGTATCTGTGATTTTTATGGATAGGCAAAAAGTGGGTTGTTAAAGATCCAACCACTTGAGCATTTGATTTTTTCTTCACCTTGAAATTTTTGGATCATTAGGTCACTTGCATCCTCAACATGTTTCTGGCATGCATGTCCACAACGTTTAAAGAATATATTAGGATCAGTTAGAAATCCCTTACCTATAAACCTCCACCAAGCTTAGTATTAGGGGTTGTACTGGTGGAATTTCCAAAACATGGATAACAAAACCTTGGAGTTTATTTTTAGTGTATTCACTTACATTTATTATTGTTTTCAAAATTTTTTCCATAAATTTTCTTTTTTTTATGCCGCATATCTTTTTTGTTTACGAGAAAAATGGGAGAGTAAGTTTTGGATATGAAAAAAAATTTGACTAACCAAAATTGAAATGCAGAAATGCTGAGAGAGATAATTCCAAAAAGTATCTGTGATTTTTAAGGATAGGCAAAAAGTGGGTTGTTAAACATCCAACTACTTGAGAATTTGATTTTTTCTACTCCTTGAAATTTTTGGATCGTTAGGTCACTTGCATCCTCAACATGTTTCTGGCATGCATGTCCACAACGTTTAAAGCATGTTAGGATCAGTTAGAAGTCCCTTTCCTATAAACTTCCACCAAGCTTATTATTAGCGGTTGTACTGGTGGAATTTTCCAAACATGGATAACAAAACCTTTGAGTTCATTTTTAGTGCATTGACTTACATTTATTTTATTTTTCAAATTTTTTTGCATACAATTTTCATTTTTATATGCCTCATTTCTTTTTTGTTTACGATAATAATGGGAGAGAGAGTTTTGGATGTGAAATAAAATTTGAACATCCAAAATGGAAATGCACAAATGTTGTGAGAGATAACTGCAAAAAGTATCTATCATTTTAAAGGATAGCAAAAAGTGGGTTGTTAAACATCCAACCACTTGAGAATTTGATTTTTTCTACTCCTTGAAATTTTTGGATCATTAGGTCACTTGCATCTTCCAAATGTTTCTGGCATGCCTCTCCACCACGTTTAAAGCATGTTAGGATCAGTTAGAAGTCCCCTTCCTATAAAATTCCACCATGCTTATTTTTAGGGGTTGTACTAGTGGAATTTCCCGAACATGGATAACAAAACCTTGGAGTTCATTTTTAGTGCGTTCACTTATATTTATTATAGTTTTTAATTTTTTTGCATTAAATTTTCATTTTGTTATGCCTCATATCTTTTCTGTTTACGAGAAAAAATGGGAGAGATGTTTTGGATCTGAAAAAAATTTGAACATCCAAAATGCAAATGCACAAATGCTGAGAGAGATCATTCCAAAAAGTATCTGTGATTTTTAAGGATAGGCAAAAACTGGGTTGTTAAACATCCAACCACTTGAGAATTTGATTTTTTCTACTCCTTGAAATTTTTGGACCATTAGGTCACTTGCATCCTCAACATGTTTCTGGCATGAATGTCCACCACATTTAAAGCATGTTAGGATCAGTTAGAAGTCCCTTTCCTATAAAATTCCACCAAACTTATATTAAGGGGTTGTACTAGTGGAATTTCCCAAACTTGAATAACAAAACCTTGGAGTTCATTTTTAGTGCGTTCACTTACATTTATTATAGTTTTCAACTATTTTTGCATAAAATTTTCATTTTGTTATGCCTCATATCTTTTTTGTTTAGGAGAAAAATGGGAGCTTGAGTTTTGGATCTGAAAAAAAAAGTTGAACATTCAAAATGGAAATGCACCAAAGCTGAGAGAGATAATTCCAAAAAGTATTTGTGATTTTTAAGGATAGGCAAAAGGTGAGTTGTTAAACATCCAACCACTTGAGAATTTGATTTTTTCTACTCTTTGAAATTTTGGATCATTAGGTCACTTGCATCCTCAACATGTTTCTGGCATGCATGTCCGCCTCGTTTAAAGCATGTTAGGATAACTTAGAAGTCCCTTTCCTATAAAATTCGAACAAGCTTATTATTAGGGGTTGTACTAGTGAAATTTTCCAAACATGGATAAGAAAACCTTGAAGTAAATTTTTACTGTGTTCACTTACATTTATTATAGTTTTCAAATTTTTTTGCATAAAATTTTCATTTTTTTATGCCTCATATCTTTTTTGTTTACAAAAAAAATGGGAGAGTTAGTTTTGGATCTGAAAAAAGATTTGAACATCGAAAAAGGAAATGCACAAAAGCTGAGAGAGATAATTCCAAAAAGTATTAGTGATTTTTAAGGAAAGGCAAAAAGTGGGTTGTTAAACATCAAACCACTTGAGAATTTGATTTTTTCTTGTCCCTGAAAATTTTGGATCATTAGGTCACTTGCATCCTCAACATGTTTCCGGCATGCATGTCCACCACATTTAAAGCGTGTTAGGATCAGTTAGAAGTCCCTTTCCTCTAAAATTCCACCAAGTTTATTATTAGGGGTTGTACTAGTGGAATTTCCCAAACATGAATAACAAAATCTTGCAGTTCATTTTTAGTGCGTTCACTTACATTTATTATATTTTTAATATTTTTGCATTAAATTTTCATTTTTTTATGCCTCATATCTTTTTTGTTTATGAGAAAAATGGGAGAGATGTGTTGGATCTGAAAAAAAATTTGAACATCCAAAATGGAAATGCACAAATGCTGAGAGAGATAATACCAAAAAGTCTCTGTGATTCTTAGGGATAGGCAAAAAGTGGGTTGTTAAACATCCAACCACTTGAGAATTTGATTTGTTCTTCTCCTTGAAATTTTTGGATCATTAGGTCACTTGCATCTTCAACATGTTTCTGGCATGCATGTCCACAACGTTTAAAGCATGTTAGGATCAGTTAGAAGTCACTTTCCTATAAAATTCCACCAAGCTTTTTATTAGGGGATGTACAAGTGAAATTTCCCAAACATGGATAAAAAAAGTGGGTTGTTAAACATCCAACCACTGGAGAATTTGATTTTTTCCACTACTTGAAAATTTTGGATCTTTAGGTCACTTCCATCCTTAACATTTTTCTGGCATGCATGTCCACAATATTTAAAGAATGGTAGGATCAGTTTGAAATCCTTTTCCTATAAACTACCACCAAGCTTATTATTAGGGGTTCTACTGGTGGAATTTCCCAAACATGGATAACAAAACCTTGGAGTTCATTTTTAGAGCATTCACTTACATTTATTATTTTTTGCAAATTGTTTTGCATAACATTTCCTTTTTTTTATGCCATCATTCTTTTTTCTTTACGAGAAAAATGGGAGAGTGAGTTTTGGATCTCAAAAAAAATTGAACATCCAATATGGAAATGCACAAATGCTGAGAGAGATAATTCCAAAAAGTATCTGTGATTTTCAAGGATAGGAAAAAAGTGGGTTGTTAAACATCCAACCACTTGAGAATTTGATTTTTTCTAGTCGAAATTTTTGGATCATTAGGTCACTTGCATCCTCCACATGTTTCTGGCATGCATGTCCACCACGTTTAAAGAATGTTAGGATCAGTTCGAAGTCCCCTTCCTCTAAAATTCCACACAGCTTATTATTACGGGTTGTACTAGTGGAATTTCCCAAACATGGATTTCAAAATCTTGGACTTCACTTTGAGTGTGTTCACTTTCATTTATTATAGCTTTCAATTTTTTTTGCAAAAATATTTCATTTCGTTATGCCTCATATCTTTGTTTTTTACGAGAAAAATGGGACAACGAGTTTTGGATCTGAAAAAAAAATTGACCATTCAAAATGGAAATGCACAAATGCTCAGAGAGATAATTCCAAAAAGTATCTGTGATTTTTATGGATAGGCAAAAATTGGGTTGTTAAACATCCAACCACTTGAGAATTTGATTTTTTCTTCACCTTGAAATTTTTGGATCATTAGGTCACTTGCATCCTCAACATGTTTCTGGCATGCATGTCCACAACGTTTAAAGAATATATTAGGATCAGTTAGAAATCCCTTACCTATAAACTTCCACCAAGCTTATTATTACGGGTTGTACTGGTGGAATTTCCCAAACATGGATAACAAAACCTTGGAGTTCATTTTTAGTGCATTCACTTACATTTATTATTGTTTTCAAATTTTTCTCCATAAAATTTTCTTTTTTATATGCCTCATATCTTTTTTGTTTACGATAATAATGGGAGAGAGAGTTTTGGATGTGAAATAAAATTTGAAAATCCAAAATGGAAATGCACAAATGTTGTGAGAGATAACTGCAAAAAGTATCTGTCATTTTAAAGGATAGATAAAAGTTGGTTGTTAAACATGGATAACAAAACCTTGGAGTTCATTTTTAGTGCGTTCACTTATATTTATTATAGTTTTTAATTTTTTTGCATTAAATTTTCATTTTGTTATGCCTCATATCTTTTTTCTTACGAGAAAAATGGGAGAGATGTTTTGGATCTAAAAAAAATTTGAACATCCAAAATGGAAATGCACAAATGCTGAGAGAGATCATTCCAAAAAGTATCTTTGATTTTTAAGGATAGGCAAAAACTGGGTTGTTAAACATCCAACCACTTGAGAATTTGATTTTTTCTACTCCTTGAAATTTTTGGACCATTAGGTCACTTGCATCCTGAACATGTTTCTGGCATAAATGTCCACCACATTTAAAGCATGTTAGGATCAGTTAGAAGTCCCTTTCCTATAAAATTCCACCAAACTTATATTAAGGGGTTATACTAGAGGAATTTGCCGAAATTGAATAACAAAACCTTGGAGTTCATTTTTAGTGCATTCACTTACATTTATTATAGATTTCAACTTTTTTTGCATAAAATTTTCATTTTGTAATGCCTCATATCTTTTTTGTTTACGAGAAAAATGGGAGCATGAGTTTTGGATCTGAAAAAAAAAGTTAAACATCGAAAATAGAAATGCACAAAAGCTGAGAGAGATAATTCCAAAAAGTATCTGTGATTTTTAAGGACAGGCAAAAAGTGAGTTGTTAATCATCCAACCACCTGAGAATTTGATTTTTTCTACTCTTTGAAATTTTGGATCATTAGGTCACTTGCATCCTCAACATTTTTCTGGCATGCATGTCCACCTCTTTTAAAGCATGTTAGGATCAGTTAGAAGTCTCTTTCCTATAAAATTCGAACAACCTTATTATTAGGGGTTGTACTAGTGGAATTTTCCAAACATGGATAACAAAACCTTCAAGTAAATTTTTACTGCATTCACTTACATTTATTATAGTTTTCAAATTTTTTTGCATAAAATTTTCATTTTGTTATGCCTCATATGTTTTTTGTTTACAAAAAAAATGGGAGAGTTAGTTTTGGATCTGCAAAAAGATTTGAACATCGAAAAAGGAAATGCACAAAAGCTAAGAGAGATAATTCCAAAAAGTATCAGTGATTTTTAAGGATAGGCAAAAAGTGGGTTGTTAAACATCCAACCACTTGAGAATTTGATTTTTTCTTCTCCTTGAAATTTTTGTATCATTAGGTCACTTGCATCTTCAACATGTTTCTGGCATGCATGTCCACAACGTTTAAAGCATGTTAGGATCAGTTAGAAGTCACTTTCCTATAAAATTCCACCAAGATTTTTATTAGGGGATGTACAAGTGGAATTTCCCAAACATGGATAAAAAAACCTTGGAGTTCATTTTTAGTGCGTTCACTTATATTTATTATAGTTTTCAAATTTTTTTGCATAATATTTTCATTTTGTTATGCTTCATATCGTTTTTGTTTACGAGAAAAATGGGAGAGTGACTTTTGGATCTGAAAAAAAAATTGAACATCCAAAATCGAAATGCACAAATGCTGGGAGAGATAATTCCAAAAAGTATCTGTGATTTTTAAGGATAGGCAAAAAGTGGGTTGTTAAACATCCAACCACGTGAGAATTTGATTTTTTCTACTCCTTGAAATTTTTGGATCATTAGGTCACTTCCATCCTCAACATGTTTCTGGCATGCAAGTCCACAACGTTTAAAGAATATTAGGATCAGTTAGAAATCCCTTTCCTATCAACTTCCACCAAGCTTATTATTAGGGGTTGTACTGCTGGAATTTCCCAAACATAGATGTACAAGTGGATTTTTATTAGGGGATGTACAAGTGGAATTTCCCAAACATGGATAAAAAAACCTTGGAGTTCTTTTTTAGTGCATTCACTTACATTTATTATTGTTTTCAAATTTTCTTGCATAAAATTTTCATTTTTTTATGCCGCATAACTTTTTTGTTTACGAGAAAAATGGGAGAGTGAGTTTTGGATCTGAAAAAAAAATTGACCATCCAAAATGGAAATGCAGAAATGCTGAGAGAGATAATTCCAAAAAGTATCTGTGATTTTTACGGATAGGCAAAATGTTGGTAGTTAAACATGTTAGGTCACTTGCATCCTCAACATGTTTCTTGCATGCATGTCCACAACGTTTAAAGCATGTTAGGATCAGTTAGAATTCCCTTTCCTATACACTTCCACCAAGCTTATTATTAGGGGTTGTACTGGTGCAATTTTCCAAACATTGATAACAATACCTTTGAGTTCTTTTTTAGTGCATTCACCTACATTTATTATTGTTTTCAAATTTTTTTACATAAAATTTTCATTTTTTTATGCCTCATATCTTTTTTGTTTACGAGAAAAATGGGAGAGAGAGTTTTGGATCTGAAAAAAAAAATTGAACATGCAAAATGGAAATGAACAAATGCTGAGAGAGATAATTCCAAAAAGTATAAGTGATTTTTAAGGATAGGCAAAAAGTGGGTTGTTATACATCCAACCACTTGAGAATTTGATTTTTTCTTCTCCTTGAAATTTTTGGATCATTAGGTCACTTGCGTCCTCAACATGTTTCTGGCATGCATGTCCACCACATTTAAAGTATGTTAGGATCTGTTAGAAGTCCCTTTTCATAAAATTCCACCAAGCTTATTATTAGGGGCTCTACTAGTGGAATTTCCCAAACATGAATAACAAAACCTTGCAGTTCATTTTTAGTGGGTTAACTTACATTTATTATAGTTTTCAATCTTTTTGCATTAAATTTTCATTTTGTTATGCCTCATATCTTTTTTGTTTACTAGAAAAATGGGGGCGTGAGTTTTGGATCTGAAAAAAAAAATGACCATCCAAAATGGAAATGCACAAATGCTGGGAGAGATAATTCCAAAAAGTATCTGTGATTTTTTAGGATAGGCAAAAAGTGGGTTGTTAAACATCCAACCACTTGAGAATTTGATTTTTTCTACTCCATGAAATTTTTGGATCATTAGGTCACTTGCATCCTCAACATGTTTCTGGCATGCATGTCCACCACATTTAAAGCATGTTAGGATCAGTTAGAAGTCTCTTTCCTATAAAATTCGAACAAGCTTATTATTAGGGGTTGTACTAGTTGAATTTTCCAAACATGGATAACAAAACCTTGAAGTAAATTTTTACTGCGTTCACTTACATTTATTATAGTTTTCAAATTTTTTTGCATAAAATTTTCATTTTGTTATGCCTCATATGTTTTTTGTTTACAAAAAAAATGGGAGAGTTTGTTTTGGATCTGCAAAAAGATTTGAACATCAAAAAAGGAAATGCACAAAAGCTGAGAGAGATAATTCTAAAAAGTATCAGTGATTTTTAAGGATAGGCAAAAAGTGGGTTGTTAAACATCAAACCACTTGAGAATTTGATTTTTTCTTGTCCCTGAAAATTTTGGATCATTAGGTCACTTCCTCAACATGTTTCCGGCATGCATGTCCACCACATTTAAAGCGTTGTTGATCAGTTAGAAGTCCCTTTCCTATAAAATTCCACCAAGTTTATTATTAGGGGTTGTACTAGTGGAATTTCCCAAACATGAATAACAAAACCTTGGAGTTCATTTTTAGTGCGTTCACTTACATTTATTATATTTATAATATTTTTGGATTAAATTTTTATTTTGTTATGCCTCATATCTTTTTTTTACGAGAAAAATGGGAGAGTTAGTTTTGGATGTGCCAAAAAAATTGAACATCGAATATGGAAAGGCACAAAAGCTGAGAGAGATAATTCTAAAATGTATATGTGATTTTTAAGGATAGGCAAAAAGTGGGTTGTTAAACATCAAACCACTTGAGAATTTGATTTTTTCTAGTCCTTGAAATTTTTGGATCATTAGGTCACTTGCAACCTCAACATCATTCTGGCATGCATGTCCACCACATTTAAAACATGTTAGGATCAATTAGAAGTCACTTTCCTATAAAATTCCACCAAGCTTATTATTAGGGGTTGTACTAGTGGAATTTCCCAATCATGGATAACAAAACCTAGGAGTTCATTTTTAGTGCATTCACTTACATTTATTATAGTTTTCAAATTTTTCTACATAAAGTTTTCATTTTGTTATGCCTCATATTGTTTTTGTTTACGAGAAAAATGGGAGAGTGAGTGTTGGATTTGAAAAAAAATTTGAACATCCAAAATGGAAATGCACAAATGCTAAGAGATAATTCCAAAAAGTATCTGTGATTTTTAAGGATAGGCAAAAAGTGGGTTGTTAAACATCCAAGCACTCGAGAATTTGATTTTTTCTACTCCATTAAATTTTTGGATCATTTGGTCACTTGGATCCTCAACATTTTTCTGGCATGCATGTCCACAACGTTTAAAGAATGTTAGGATCAGTTAGAAGTCCCTTTCCTATAAACTTCCACCAAGCTTATTATTGGGGGTTGCACTGGTGGAATTTTCCAAACATGGATAACAAAACCTTGGAGTTCATTTTTAGTGCATTCACTTACATTTATTATTGTTTTCAATTTTTTTTGCTTAAAATTTTCTTTTTTTAAAGCCTCATATCTTTTTTGTTTACGAGAAAAAAGGGAAAGTGAGTTTTGGATAAGAAAAGAATTTTGAACATCCAAAATGGAAATGCACAAATGCTGAGAGTGATAATTCCAAAAAGTATCTGTGATTTTTAAGGATAGGAAAAAAGTGGGTTGTTAAACATCCAACCACTTGAGAATTTGATTTTACTACTCCATGAAGTTTTTGGATCATTAGGTCATTTGCATCCTACACATGTTTCTGGCATGCATGTCCACCACATTTAAAGCATGTTAGGATCAGTTAGAAGTCCCTTTCCTATAAAATTCCACCAAGCTTATTATTAGGGGTAGTACTAGTGGAATTTCCCAAACATGGATAACAAAACCTTTGAGTTAACTTTTAGTGTGTTCACTTACATTTATTAAAGTTTTCAAATTTTTTTGCAAAAAAATTTCTTTTCGTTAAGCCTCATATCATTTTTGTTTACGAAAAAAATGGGAGAAAGAGTTTTCGATCAGAAAAAAAAATTGACCATCCAAAATGGAAATGCACAAATGCTCAGAGAGATAATACCAAAAAGTATCGGTGATTTTTAAGGATAGGCAAAAAGTGGGTTGTTAAACATCCAACCACTTGAGAATTTGATTTTTTCTACTCCTTGAAATTTTTGGATCATTAGGTCACTTGCATCCTCAACATGTTTTTGGCATGCATGTCCTCAACGTTTAAAGCATGTTAGGATCAGTTAGAAGTCCCTCTCCTATAAACTTCCACCAAGCTTATTTTTTGGGGTTGTACTGGTGAAATTTCCAAACACGGATAACAAAACTTTGGAGTTCACTTTTAGTGCATTCACTTACATTTATTATAGTTTTCAAATATTTTTTCATAAAATTTTCATTTTTTTATGCCTCATATCTTTTTTGCTTACGATAAAAATGGGAGAGTGAGTTTTGGATCTGAAAAAAAATTTGAACATCCAAAATGGAAATGCACAAATGCTGAGGGAGATAATTCGAAAATGTATCTGTGATTTTAAAGGATAGAAAAAGTGGGTTGTTAAACATCCAACAACTTCAGAATTTGATTTTTCAACTCATGAAATTTTTGGATCATTAGGTCACTTGCATCTTCCACATGTTTCTTGCATGCATGTCCACCACATTTAAAGCATGTTAGGATCAGTAAGAAGTCGCCTTTTTATAAAATTCCACCAAGCTTATTATTAGGGGTTGTACTAGTGGAACTTCCCAAACATGGATAACAAAAACTTGGAGTTCATTTTTAGTGCGTTCACTTACATTTATTATTGTTTTCAAATTTTTTTGCAAAAAAATTTCAGTTTGTTATGCCTCATATCTTTTTTGTTTACAAAAAAAATGGGAGAGAGTGTTTTGGATCTGAAAAAAAAATTGAACATCCAAAATGGAAATGCACAAATGCTGAGAGAGATAATTCCAAAAAGTATATGTGATTTTTAAGGATAGGCAAAAAGTGGGTTGTTATACATCCAACCACTTGAAAATTTGATTTTTTCTTCTCCTTGAAATTTTTGGATCATTAGGTCACTTGCATCCTCAACATGTTTCTGGCATGCATGTCCACCACATTTAAAGCATGTTAGGATAACTTAGAAGTCCCTTTCCTATAAAATTCCACCTAGCGTATTGTTAGGGGTTCTACTAGTGGAATTTCCCAAACATGAATATCAAAACCTTGGAGTTCATTTTTAGTCCGTTCACTTACATTTATTATAGTTTTCAACTTTTTTTGCATAAAATTTTCATTTTGTTATGCCTCATATCCTTTTTGTTTACGAGAAAAATGGGGGCGTGAGTTTTGGATCTGAAAAAAAATTGAACATCCAAAATGGAAATGCACAAAAGCTGAGAGAGATAATTCCAAAAAGTATCTGTGATTTTTAAGGACCGGCAAAAAGTGAGCTGTTAAACATCCAACCACTTGAGAATTAGATTTTTTCTACTCTGTGAAATTTTTGAATCATTTGGTCACTTTTATCCTCAACATGTTTCTGGCATGCATGTCCACCACGTTTAAAGCATGTTAGGATCAGTTAGAAGTCTCTTTCCTATAAAATTCCACGATGCTTATTATTAGGGGTTGTACTAGTGGAATTTCCCAAACATGGACAACAAAACCTTGGAGTTCATTTTTAGTGCGTTCACTTACATTTATTATAGTTTTCAAATTTTTTTGCATAAAATTTTCATTTTGTTATGCCTCATATCTTTTTTGTTTACGAGAAAAAAGGAAGAGTTAGTTTTGGATTTGCAAAAAAATTTGAACATCGAATATGGAAATGCACAAAAGCTGAGAGAGATAATTCTAAAAAGTATCTGTGATTTTAAGGATAGGTAAAAAGTGGGTCGTTAAACATCAAACCACTTGAGAATTTGATTTTTTCTAGTCCTTGAAATTTTTGGATCATTAGGTCACTTCCAACCTCAACATGTTTCTGGCATGCATCTCCACCACATTTAAAGCGTGTTAGGATCAGTTGGAAGTCCCTTTCCTATAAAATTCCACCAAGTTTATTATTAGGGGTTGTACTAGGGGAATTTCACAAACATGGATAACAAAACCTTGGAGTTCACTTTTAGTGTGTTCACTTACATTTATTATAGTTTTCAAATTTTTTTGCAAAACAATTTCTTTTCGCTGAGCCTCATATCTTTTTTGTTTACGAGAAAAATGGGAGAGAGAGTTTTGGATCAGAAAAAAAAATTGACCATCCAAAATGGAAACGCAAAAAAGGTCAGAGAGATAATACCAAAAAGCATCGGTGTTTTTTAAGGATAGGCAAAAAGTGGGTTATTAAACATCCAACCACTTGAGAATTTGATTTTTTTTACTCCTTGAAATTTTTGGATCATTATGTCACTTGCATCTTCCACATGTTTCTGGCATCCATGTCCACCACGTTTAAAGCATGTTAGGATCAGTTAGAAGTCCCCTTCCTATAAAATTCCACCAAAGTTATTATTAGGGGTCGTACTAGTGAAATTTCCCAAACATGGATAACAAAACCTTGGAGTTCATTTTTATAGTGTTCACTTACATTTATTATAGTTTTCAAATTTTTTTGCAAAAAATTTTCATTTAGTTATGTTCTTATCTTTTTTATTTACGAAAAAAATAGAAGAGTGAGTTTTGGTTTTGAAAAAAAATTTGAACATCGAAAATGGAAATGCACAAATGCAGAGAGAGATAATTCCAAAAAGTATTTGTGATTTTTAAGGATAGGCAAAAAGTGGGTTGTTAAATATCGAACCACTTGAGAATTTGATTTTTTCCACTCCTTGAAATTTTTAGATCATTAGGTCACTTGCATCCTGAACATGTTTCTGGCATGCATGTCCACTACATTTAAAGCATGTTAGGATCTATTAGAAGTCCCTTTCCTATAAACTTCCACCAAGCCTATTATTGGGGGTTGTACTAGTGGAATTTCCCAAACATGGATAACAAAACCTTGGAGTTCATTTTTAGTGCATTCACTTACATTTATTATTGTTTTCAAATTTTTTTGCATAAAATTTTCATCTTTTAATGCCTCATTTCTTTTTTGTTTACGAGAAAAATGGGAAAGTGAGTTTTGGATCTGAAAAAAAATTTGAACATCCAAAATGGAAATGTGCAAATGTTGAGAGTGATAATTCCAAAAAGTATCTGTGATTTTTAAGGATAGGAAAAAAGTGGGTTGTTAAACATCCAACCACTTGAGAATTTGATTTTTTCTACTCCTTGAAATTTTTGGATCATTAGGTCACTTGCATCTTCTACATGTTTCTTGTATCCATGTCCACCTCGTTTGAAGCATGTTAGGATCAGCTAGAAGTCTCTTTCCTATAAAATTCGAACAAGCTTATTATTAGGGGTTGTACTAGTAGAATTTTCCAAACATGGATAACAAAACCTTGCAGTAAATTTTTACTACGTTCACTTACATTTATTATAGTTTTCAAATTTTTTTGCATAAAATATTCATTTTGTTATGCCTCATATCTTTTTTGTTTACAAAAAAAATGGGAGAGTTAGTTTTGGATCTGCAAAAAGATTTGAACATCGAAAAAGGAAATGCACAAAAGCTAAGAGAGATAATTCCAAAAAGTATCAGTGATTTTTAACGATAGGCAAAAAGTGGGTTGTTAAACATCCAACCACTCGACAATTTGATTTTTTCTACACCATTAAATTTTTGGATCATTAGGTCACTTGGATCATCAACATGTTTCTGGCATGCATGTCCACAACGTTTAAAGAATGTTAGGATCAGTTAGAAGTCCCTTTCCTATAAACTTCCACCAAGCTTATTATTGGGGGTTGTACTGGCGGAATTTTCCAAACATGGATAACAAAACCTTGGAGTTCATTTTTAGTGCATTCACTTACATTTATTATATTTTTCAAATTTTTTTGCATAAAATTTTCATTTTTTAATGCCTCATATCTTTTTTGTTTACGAGAAAAATGGGAAAGTGAGTTTTGGATCAGAAAAAAAATTTGAACATCCAAAATGTAAATGCACAAATGCTGAGAGTGATAATTCCAAAAAGTATCTGTGATTTTTAAGGATAGGAAAAAAGTGGTTTGTTAAACATCCAACCACTTGAGAATTTGATTTTTTCTACTCCATGAAATTTTTGGATCATTAGGTCACTTGCATCCTCAACATGTTTCTGGCATGCATGTCCACCACGTTTAAAGCATGTTAGGATCAGTTAGAAGTCTCTTTCCTATAAAATTTGAACAAGCTTATTATTAGGGGTTGTACTAGTGGAATTTTCCAAACATGGATAACAAAACCTTGGAGTAAATTTTTATTGCGTTCACTTATATTTATTATAGTTTTCAAATTTTTTTGCATAAAATTTTCATTTTTTTATGCCTCATATCTTTTTTGCTTACAAAAAAAATGGGAGAGTTAGTTTTGGATCTGCAAAAAGATATGAACATCGAAAAAGGAAATGCACAAAAGCTAAGAGAGATAATTCCAAAAAGTATCAGTGATTTTTAAGGATAGGCAAAAAGTGGGTCGTTAAACATCCAACCACTCGAGAATTTGATTTTTTCTACACCATTAAATTTTTGGATGATTAGGTCACTTGGATCCTCAACATGTTTCTGGCATGCATGTCCACAACGTTTAAAGAATGTTAGGATCAGTTAGAAGTCCCTTTCCTATAAACTTCCACGATGCTTATTATTGGGGGTTGTACTGGTGGAATTTTCCAAACATGGATAACAAAACCTTGGAGTTCACTTTTTGTGCATTCACTTACATTTATTATTGTTTTCAAATTTTTTTGCATAAAATTTTCTTTTTTAATGCCTCATATCTTTTTTGTTTACGAGAAAAATGGGAAAGTGAGTTTTGGATCAGAAAAAAAATTTGAACTTCCAAAATGGAAATGCACAAATGTTGAGAGTGATAATTCAAAAAAGTATCTGTGATTTTTAAAGATAGGCAAAAAGTGGTTTGTTAAACATCCAACCACTTGAGAATTTGATTTTTTCTACTCCATGAAATTTTTGGATCATTAGGTTACTTGCATCTTCCATATGTTTCTAGCATGCATGTCCACCACGTTTAAACAATGTTACAATCAGTTAGAAGTCCCCTTCCTATAAAATTCCACCAAGCTTATTATTAGGGGTTGTACTAGTGGACTTTCCCAAACGGGGATAACAAAACCTTGGAGTTCACTTTTAGAGTGTTCACTTACATTTATTATAGTTTTCAAATTTTTTTGCAAAAAATTTTCATTTTGTTATGCCTCATATCTTTTTTGTTTACGAGAAAAATGGGAGAGTGAGTTTTGGATCTGCAAAAATATTTTAACTTCAAAAATGGAAATGCCTAAAAGCAGAGAGATATAATTCAAAAAAGTATCTGAGATTTTTAAGCATAGGCAAAAACTGGGTTGTTAAACATCAAACCACTTGAAAATTTGATTTTTTCTAATCCTTAAAATTTTTGGATCATTAGGTCACTTGCATCCTCAACATGTTTCTTGCATGCATGTCCACAACGTTTAAACAATGTTAGGATCACTTAGAAGTCCCTTTCCTATAAACTTCCACCAAGCCTATTATTGGGGGTTGTACTAGTGGAATTTCCCAAACATGGATAACAAAACCTTGGAGTTCATTTTTAGTGCATTCACTTACATTTATTATTGTTTTCAAATTTTTTTGCATAAAATTTTCATCTTTTAATGCCTCATTTCTTTTTTGTTTACGAGAAAGATGGGAAAGTGAGTTTTGGATCTGAAAAAAAAATTGAACATCCAAAATGGAAATGTACAAATGTTGAGAGTGATAATTCCAAAAAGTATCTGTGATTTTTAAGGATAGGAAAAAAGTGGGTTGTTAAACATCCAACCACTTGAGAATTTGATTTTTTCTACTCCTAGAAATTTTTGGATCATTAGGTCACTTGTATCTTCCACATGTTTCTGGCATCCATGTCCACCTCGTTTGAAGCATGTTAGGATCAGTTAGAAGTCCCCTTCCTATAAAATTCCACCAAACTTATTATTAGGGGTTGTACTAGTGGAATTTCCCAAACATGGATAACAAAACCTTGGAGTTCATTTTTAGTGTGTTCACTTACATTTATTATAGTTTTCAAATTTTTTTGCAAAAAATTTTCATTTAGTTATGCCTCTTATCTTTTTTGTTTACGAAAAAAATAGAAGAGAGAGTTTTGGATTTGAAAAAAAATTTGAACATCGAAAATGGAAATGCACAAATGCTAAGAGAGATAATTCCAAAAGGTATCTGTGATTTTTAAGGATAGGCAAAAATTGGGTAGTTAAATATCCAACCACTCAAGAATTTGATTTTTTCCACTCCTTGAAATTTTTGGATCATTAGCCCACTTGCATCCTCAACATGTTTCTGGCATGCATGTCAACTACATTTAAAGCATGTTAGGATCAGTTAGAAGTCCATTTCCTATAAAATTCCACCAAACTTATTGTTAGGGGTTGTACTAGTGGATTTTCCCAAACAAGAATAACAAAACCTTGGAGTTCATTTTTAGTGCGTTCACTTACGTTTATTATAGTTTTCAACATTTTTTTCATAAAATTTTCATTTTGTTATGCGTCATATCTTTTTTGTTTATGAGAAAAATGGGAGAGATGTTTTGGATTTTAAAAAAAAATTGAACATCCAAAATGGAAATGCACAAATGCTGAGAGAGATAATTCCAAAAAGTCTCTATGATTTTTAAGGATAGGCAAAAAGTGGGTTGTTTAACATCCAACCTCTTGAGAATTTGATTTTTTCTACTCTATTAAATTTTTGGATCATTAGGTCACTTGCATCCTTAACATGTTTCTGGCATGCATGTCCACAACGTTTCAAGAATGTTAGGATCAGTTAGAAGTCCCTTTTCATTTTGTTATGCCTCATATCGTTTTTGTTTACGTGAAAAATGGGAGTGTTAGTATTGGATCTATAAAAAAATTTGAACATTGAAAAAGGAAATGCACAAAAGCTGAGAGAGATAATTCCAAAAAGTATCTGTGATTTTTAAGGATAGGCAAAAAGTGGGTTGTTAAACATCAAACCACTTGAGAATTTTATTTTTTCTAGTCCTTGAAATTTTTTGATCGTTAGGTCACTTGCATCCTCAACATGTTTCTGGCATGCATGTCCACCACGTTTAAAGCATGTTAGGATCAATTAGAAGTCCCCTTCCTATAAAATTCCACCAAGCTTATTATTAGGGGTTGTACTAGTGGACTTTCCCAAACAGGGATAACAAAACCTTGGAGTTCTTTTTTAGTGTGTTCACTTTTAGTTATTATAGGTTACAAATTTTTTTGCAAAAAATTTTCATTTTGTTATGCCTCATATCTTTTTTGTTTACAAAAAAAATGGGAGTGTGAGTTTTGGATTTGCAAAAAGATTTTAACATCGAAAGTGGAAATGTACAAAACCTGAGAGATATAATTCAAAAAAGTATCTGTGATTTTTAAGCACAGGCAAAAACTGGGTTGTTAAACATCAAACCACTTGAGAATTTGATTTTTTCTAGTCCTTGAAATTTTTGGATCATTAGGTCACTTGCATCCTCCACATGTTTCTGGCATGCATGTCCACCACGTTTACACAATGTTAGGATCAGCTAGAAGTCCCCTTCCTATAAAATTCCACACAGCTTATGATTAGGGGTTGTACTGGTGGAATTTCCCAAACATGGATAACAAAACCTTGAAGTTCATTTTTAGTGCATTCACTTATATTTATTATTGTTTTCAAATTTTTTTGCATAAAATTTTCTTCTTTTAATGCCTCATTTCTTTTTTGTTTACGAAAAAAATGGGAAAGTGAGTTTTGGATCTGAAAAAAAATTTGAACATCCAAAATGGAAATGTACAAATGTTGAGAGTGATAATTCCAAAAAGTATCTGTGATTTTTAAGGATAGGAAAAAAGTGGGTTGTTAAACATCCAACCACTTGAGAATTTGATTTTTTTTACTCCTTGAAATTTTTGGATCATTAGGTCACTTGCATCCTCCAAGACTTTCTGCCATGCATGTCCACCACGTTTAAACAATGTTAGGATCAGCTAGAAGTCCCCTTCCTATAAAATTCCACACAGCTTATGATTAGGGGTTGTACAAGTGGAATTTCCCAAACATGGATAACAAAACCTTTAAGTTGACTTTTAGTGTGTTCACTTACATTTATTATAGTTTTCAAATTTTTCTACAAAAAAATTTCATTTCGTTATGCCTCTTATCTTTTTTGTTTACGAGAAAAAGGGGAGCGTGAGTTTTGGATCTGAAAAAAAATTTGAACATCCAAAATGGGAATGCACAAATGCTGAGAGAGATAATTCCAAAAAGTATCTATAATTTTTAAGGACAGGCAAAAAGTGAGGTCTTAAACATCCAACGACTTGAGAATTGGATTTTTTCTACTCTTTAAAATTTTTGGATCATTAGGTCACTTGTATCCTCAACATGTTTCTGGCATACATGTCCACCACGTTTAAAGCATGTTAGGATCAGTTAAAAGTCTCTTTCCTCTAAAATTCCAACAAGCTTATTATTAGTGGTTGTACTAGTGGAATTTCCCAAACATTGATAACAAAACCTTGGAGTTCTTTTTTAGTGCGTTCACTTACATTTATTATAGCTTTCAAAAATTTTTGGAGAAATTTTTCATTTTGTTATGTCTCATATCTTTTTTGTTTACGAGAAAAATGGGAGAGTTAGTTTTGGATCTGCAAAAAAATTTAAACTTCAAAAATGGAAATGCACAAAAGCTGAGAGAGATAATTCAAAAAAGTATCTGTGATTTTTAAGGATAGGCACAAACTGGGTTGTTAAACATCAAACCACTTGAGAATTTTATTTTTTGTAGTCCTTGAAATTCTTGGATCATTAGGTCACTTGCATCCTCAACTTGTTTCTGGCATGCATGTCCACCACGTTTAAAGCATGTTAGGACTTCCTATAAAATACCACCAAGCTTATTATTAGGGGTTTTACTAGTGGAATTTCCCAAACATGGATAACAAAACCTTGGAGTTTATTTTTACTGCGTTCACTTACATTTATTATAGTTTTCCAATTTTTCTGCATAAAATTTTCATTTTGTTATGCCTCATATCGTTTTTGTTAACGAGAAAATTGGGAGAGTGAGTTTTGGATCAGAAAAGAAATTTGAACATCGAAAATGGAAATGCACAAAAGCTGAGAGAGATAATTCCAAAAAGTATCTGTGAGTTTTAAGGACAGGCAAAAAGTGAGTTGTTAAACATCCAACCACTTGAGAATTTGAACTTTTCAACTATTTGAAATTTTTGGATCATTAGGTCACTTCCATCCTAGACATGTTTTTGGCATACATGTCCACCACGTTTGAAGCATGTTAGGATCAGTTAGAAGTCTCTTTCCTATAAAATTCAAACAGGCTTATTATTAGGGGTTGTACTAGTGGAATTTCCTAAACATGGATAACAAAACCTTGGAGTTCATTTTTAGTGCGTTCACTTACATTTATTATAGTCTTCAAATTTTTTTGCATAAAATTTTCATTTTGTTAATCCTCATATCTTTTTTTTTTACGAGAAAAAGCGAGAGTTAGTTTTGGATCTACCAAAAAATTTCAACATCGAAAATGAAAATGCACAAAAGCTGAGAGAGATAATTCCAAAAAGTATCAGTGATTTTTAAGGATAGGCAAAAAGTGGGTTGTTAAAAATCAAACCACTTGAGAATTTGATTTTTTCTAGTCCTCGAAATTTTTGGATCATTAGGTCACTTGTATCCTCAACATGTTTGTGGCAAGCATGTCCACCACATTTAAAACATGTTAGGATCAGTTCGAAGTCCCTTTCCTATAAAATTCCACCAAGTTTATTATCAGGGGTTGTACTAGTGGAATTTCCCAAACATGGATAACAAAACCTCGGAGTTCATTTTTAGTGCTTTCACTTACATTTATTATAGTTTTCAATTTTTTTGCATTAAATTTTCATTTTTTTTATGTCTCATATCTTTTTGGTTTACGAGAAAAATGGGAGAGATGTTTTGGATCTAAAAATAAATTTGAACATCCAAAATGGAAATGCACAAATGCTGAGAGAGATAATTCAAAAAAGTCTTTGTGATTTTTAAGGATAGGCAAAAAGTGGGTTGTTAAACATCCAACCACTTGACAATTTGATGTTTTCTACTCCATTAAATTTTTGGATCATTGGGTCACTTGCATCCTCAACATGTTTCTGGCATGCATGTCCACCACGTTGAAAGCATGTTAGGATCAGTTAGAAGTCACTTTCCTATAAATTCCACCAAGCTTATTATTAGGGGTTGTACTAAGGGAATTTCGTAAACATGGATAACAAAACCTTGGAGTTCATTTTTAGTGCGTTCACTTACATTTATTATTGTTTTCAAATTTTTCTGCATAAAATTTTCTTTTTGTTATGCCTCATATCGTTTTTGTTTACGACAAAAATGGGAGAGAGCGTTTTGGATCTGAATAAAAATTTGAACATCGAAAATGGAAATGCACAAAAGCTGAGAGAGACAATTCAAAAAAGTATCTGTCATTTTTAAGGACAGGCAAAAAGTGAGTTGTTAAACATCCAACCACTTGAGAATTTGATTTTTTCTACTCTTTGAAAATTTTGCATCATTAGGTCACTTGCATCCTCAACATGTTTCTGGCATGCATGTCCACCACGTTTAAAGCATTTTAGGATCAGTTAGAAGTCTCTTTCCTATAAAATTCCAACAAGCTTATTAGTAGGGGTTGTACTAGTGGAATTTCCCAAACATGGATAACAAAACCTTGGAGTTCATTTTTAGTGCATTCACTTACATTTATTATAGTGTTCAAATTTTTTTGCATAAAATTTTTATTTTGTTATGCCTCATATCGTTTTTGTTTACGAGAAAAATGGGAGAGTTTGTTTTGGATCTGCAAAAAAATTTGAACATCGAAAATGGAAATGCACAAAAGCTGAGAGAGATAATTTCAAAAAGTATCTGTGATTTTTAAGGATAGGCAAAAAGTTGGTTGTTAAACATCAAACCACTTGAGAATTTGATTTTTTCTAGTCCTTGAAATTTTTGG
Source organism: Aristolochia californica (assembly GCF_029961685.1). NCBI lineage: Eukaryota > Viridiplantae > Streptophyta > Magnoliopsida > Piperales > Aristolochiaceae > Aristolochia > Aristolochia californica. The sequence goes on along the minus strand of NW_027181815.1, from coordinate 16,728,147 downwards.
ATCATTAGGTCACTTGCATCCTCAACATGTTTCTGGCTTGCATGTCCACCACATTTAATGCATGTTAGGATCAGTCAGAAGTCCCTTTCTTATAAAATTGAACTAAGTTTATTATTAGGGTTGTACTAGTAGAATTTCCCAAACATGGATAACAAAACCTTGGAGTTCATTTTTAGTGCGTTCACTTACATTTATTATAGTTTTCAATTTTTTTTTCATTAAATTTTCATTTTGTTATGCCTCATATCTTTTTTGTTTACGAGAAAAATGGGAGAGAAGTTTTGGATCAGAAAAAAAATTTGAACATCAAAAATGGAACCGTACAAATGCTAACAGAGATAATTCTAAAAAGTCTCTGTGATTTTTAAGGATAGGCAAAAAGTGGGTTGATAAACATCCAACCACTTGAGAATTTGATTTTTTCTGCTCCATGAAATTTTTGGATCATTAGGTCACTTGCATCTTCCACATTTTTCTGGCATGCATGTCCATCACGTTGAATGCATGTTAGGATCAGTTAGAAGTCCCCTTCATATAAAATTCCACCAAACTTATTATTTGGGGTTGTACTAGTGGAATTTTCCAAATATGGATAACAAAACCTTGGAGTTCATTTTTAGTGCGTTCAATTTTATTTATTATAGTTTTCAAATTTTTTTCCAAAAAATTTTCATTTTGTTATGCCTCATATCTATTTGGTTTACGAAAACAATAGGAGAGTGAGTTTTGGATACGAAAAAATAATGAACATCCAAAATGGAAATGCACGAATGCTGCGAGAGATAATTCCAAAAAGTATCTGTGATTTTTAAGGATAGGCAAAAAGTGGGTTGTTAAACTTCCAACCACTTTAGAATTTGATTTTTTCTACTCGTTGAAATTTTTGGAGAATTAGGTCACTTGCATGCTCAACATGTTTCTGGCAAGCATGTCCACCACATTTAAAGCATATTAGGATCTGTTAGAAGTCCCTTTCCTATAAAATTCCACCAAACTTATTGTTAGGGGTTCGACTAGTGGAATTTCCCAAACATGAAAAACAAAACCTTGGAGTTACTTTTTATTGCGTTCACTTACATTTATTATAGTTTTCATCTTCTTTTGCATAAAATTTTCATTTTGTTATGCCTCATATCTGTTTTGTTTACGAAAAAAATGGGACAGTGAGTTTTGAATCTGCAAAAAAAATTGAACATCCAAAATGAAAATGCACAAATGTTGAGAGAGATAATTCCAAGAAGTATCTGTGATTTTTAAGGATAGGCAAAAAGTGGGTTGTTAAACATCCAACCACTTGAGAATTTGATTTTTTCTACTCGTTGAAATTTTTGGATCATTAGGTCACTTGCATCCTCAACATGTTTTTGGCATGCATGTTAGGATCAGTTAGAACTCCCTTTCCTAAAAAATTCCACCAAACTTATTGTTAGGGATTCTACTAGTGGAATTTCCAAAACATGAATAACAAAACCTTGGAGTTCATTTTTAGTGCGTTCACTTACATTTACTATAGTTTTCAATTTTTTTGCATAAAATTATCATTTTGTTATGCATCATATCTTTTTTTGTTTACGAGAAAAATGGGAGAGATGTTTTGGATCTGAAAAAAAATTTGAACATCCAAAATGGAAATGCACAAATGCTGAGAGAGATAATTACAAAAAGTCTTAGTGATTTTTAAGGATATGCAAAAAATGGGTTGTTAAACATCCAACCCCATGAGAATTTGATTTTTTCTACTCCTTGAAATTTTAGGATCAATAGGTCACTTGCATCCTCAACATTTTTCTGGCATGCATGTCCACCACGTTTAAAGCAGGTAGGATCAGCTAGAACTCTGTTTCCTATAAAATTCCAACAAATTTATTATTAGGGGTTGTACTAGTGGAATTTCCCAAACATGGATAACAAAACCTTGGAGTTCAATATTAATGCGTTCACTTACATTTATTATAGTTTTCAAATTTTTTTGCATAAAATTTTCAATTTGTTATGCCTCATCTCTCTTTTGTTTACGAGAAAAATGGGAGAGTTAGTTTTGGATCTACAAACAAATTTGAATATCGAAAATGGAAATGCACAAAAGCTGAGAGAGATAATTCAAAAAAGCATCTGTGATTTTTAAGGATAGGGAAAAAGTGGGTTGTTAAACATCGAACCACTTGAGAATTTGATTTTTTCTAGTCTTTAAAATTTTTAGATTATTAGGTCACTTGCATCCTCAACATGTTTCTGGCACGCATGTCCACCACATTTAAAGCATGTTAGGATCAGTTAGAAGTCCCTTTCCTATAAAATTCTGCCAAGTTTATTATTAGGGGTTTTACTAGTGGAATTTCCCAAACATGCATAACAAAACCATGGAGTTGATTTTTAGTGCGTTCACTTACATTTATTATAGTTTTCATATTTTTTTTGCATAAAATTTTCAATTTGTTATGCTTCATCTCTCTTTTGTTTACGAGAAAAATGGGAGAGTTAGTTTTGGATCTACAAACAAATTTGAATATCGAAAATGGAAATGCACAAAAGCTGAGAGAGATAATTCAAAAAAGTATCTGTGATTTTTAAGGATAGGGAAAAAGTGGGTTGTTAAACATCGAACCACTTGAGAATTTGATTTTTTCTAGTCTTTAAAATTTTTAGATTATTAGGTCACTTGCATCCTCAACATGTTTCTGGCACGCATGTCCACCACATTTAAAGCATGTTAGGATCAGTTAGAAGTCCCTTTCCTATAAAATTCCACCAATTTTATTATTAGGGGTTTTACTAGTGGAATTTCCCAAACATGCAAAACAAAACCTTGGAGTTGATTTTTAGTGCATTCACTTACATTTATTATAGTTTTCATTTTTTTTTTGCATAAAATTTTCATTTTGTTATGCCTCATATCTTTTTTGTTTACGAGAAAAATGGGAGAGATGTTTTGGATCTGAAAAAAATTTGAACATCCAAAATGGAAATGCACAAATGCTGAGAGAGATAATTCAAAAAAGTCTCTGTGATTTTTAAGGACAGGCAAAAAGTGGGTTGTTAAACAATCAACCACTAGAGAATTTTATTTTTTCTACTCTTTGAAATTTTTGGATCATTAGGTCACTTGCATCCTCAACATGTTTCTGGCATGCATGTCCACCACGTTTAAAGCATGTTAGGATGAGTTAGAAGTCTCTTTCCTATAAAATTCCAACAAGCTTATTATTAGGGGTTGTACTAGTGGAATTTCCCAAACATGGATAACAAAACCTTGGAGTTCATTTTTATCGTGTTCACTTACAATTATTATAGTTTTCATTTTTTTTTGCATTAAATTTTCATTTTTTTATGCCTCATATCTTTTTTGTTTACGAGAAAAATGGGAGAGATATTTTGGATCTGATAAAAAAATTGAACATCCAAAAGGGAAATGACAAATGCTGAGAGAGATAATTGCAAAAAGTCTCTTTGATTTTTAAAGATAGGCAAAAAGTGGGTTGTTAAACATCCAACCACTTGAGAATTTGATTTTTTCTACTCCTTGAAATTTTTGGATCATTAGGTCACTTGCATCCTCAACATGTTTCTGGCATGCATGGCCACCACATTTAAAGCCCATTAGGATCAGTTAGAAGTCCCTTGCCTATAAAATTCCACAAAGCTTATTATTAGGGGTTGTGCTAGTGGAATTTCCCAAACATGGATAACAAGATCTTGGAGTTCATTTTTAGTGCATTCACTTAAATTTATTACAGTTTTCAAGTTTATTTGCATAAAATTTTCATTTTGTTATGCCCCATATCTTTTTATTTACGAGAAAAATGGGAGAGTGAGTTTTGGATAGTAAAAAAAATTGACCATCCAAAATGGAAATCCACAAAAGCTGAGTGAGATAATTTCAAAAAGTATCTGTGATTTTTAAGGACAGGCAAAAAGTGAGTTGTTAAACATCCAACCACTTGAGAATTTTATTTTTTCTACTCTTTGTAATTTTTGGATCATTAGGTCACTTGCAATCTCAACATGTTTCTGGCATGCATGTCCACCACGTCTAAAGCATGTTCGGATCAGTTAGAAGTCTCTTTCCTATAAAATTCCATTAAGCTTATTATTAGGGGTTGTACTAGTGGAATTTCCCAAACATGGATAACAAAACCTTGGAGTTCATTTTTAGTGCATTCACTTACATTTATTATAGTTTTCAAATTTTTTTGCATAACAATTTCATTTTTTTATGCCTCATATCTTTTTTGTTTACGAGAAAAATGGGAGAGTTAGTTTTGGATCTGCAAAAAAAATGGAACATCGAAAATGGAAATGCACAAAAGCTAAGAGAGATAATTACAAAACGTATCTGTGATTTTTAAGGATAGGGAAAAAGTGGGTTCTTAAACATCAAACCACATGAGAATTTGATTTTTTCTAGTCCTTGAAATTTTTGGATCATTAGGTCACTTGCATCCTCAACATGTTTCTGGCATGCATGTCCACCACATTTAAAGCATGTTAGGATCAGTTAGAAGTCCCTTTCCTATAAAATTCCACCAAGTTTATTATTCGGGGTTGTACTAGTGGAATTTCCCAACATGGATAAAAAAACCTTGGAGTTGATTTTTAGTGCGTTCACTTACATTTATTATAGTTTTCAATTTTTTTTGCATTAAATTTTCATTTTGTTATCTTTTTTGTTTACATGAAAAATGGGAGAGAAGTTTTGAATCTGAAAAAAAAATTGAACATCCAAAATGGAAATGCACAAATGCTGAAAGAGATAATTCCAAAAAGTCTCTGAGATATTTAAGGATAGGCAAAAAGTGGGTTGTTAAACGTCCAACGACTAGAGAATTTGATTTTTTCTACTCCTTGAAATTTTTGGATCATCAGGTCACTTGCATCCTCAACATGTTTCTGGCATGCATGTCCACCACATTTAAAGCATGTTAGGATCAGTTAGAAGTCCCTTTCCAATAAAATTCCACCAAGCTTATTATTAGGGGTTGTACTAGTGGAATTTCCCAAACAAGGATAACAAAATCTTGGAGTTCATTTTTAGTGTGTTCACTTACATTTATTATTGTTTTCAAAGTTTTTTACATAAAATTTTCAATTGATTATGCCTCATATCGTTTTTGTTTACGAGAAAAATGGGAGAGTGAGTTTAGAAAAAAAATGTGAACATCCAAAATGGAAATGCACAAAAGATGAGAGATATAATTCCAAAAAGTATCTATGATTTTTAAGGATAGTCAAAAAATGGGTTGTTAAACATCCAACCACTTGAGAATTTGATTTTTTCTACTCGAAATTTTTGGATCATTAGGTTACTTGCATCCTCAACATGTTTCTGGCTGCATGTCCACCCCATTTTAATCATATTACGATCAGTTAGAAATCCCTTTCCTATAAAATTCCACGAAGCTTATTATTAGGGGTTGTGCTAGTGGAATTTCCCAAACATGGATAACAAAATCTTAGAGTTCATTTTTAGAGCGTTCACTTACATTTATTATTGTTTTCAAATTTATTTGCATAAAATTTTTATTTTGTTATGCCCCATATCTTTTTATTTACGAGAAAAATGGGAGAGTGAGTTTTGGATAGGAAAAAAAATTTGACCATCCAAAATGGAAATCCACAAAAGCTGAGTGAGATAATTTCAAAAAGTATCTGTGATTTTTAAGGATAGGCAAAAAGTAAGTTGTTAAACATCCAACCACTTGAGAATTTTATTTTTTCTACTCTTTGTAATTTTTGGATCATTAGGTCACTTGCAATCTCAACATGTTTCTGGCATGCATGTCCACCACGTCTAAAGCATGTTCGGATCAGTTAGAAGTCTCTTTCCTATAAAATTCCATTAAGCTTATTATTAGGGGTTGTACTAGTGGAATTTCCCAAACATGGATAACAAAACCTTGGAGTTCATTTTTAGTGCATTCACTTACATTTATTATAGTTTTCAAATTTTTTTGCATAACAATTTCATTTTTTTTTGCCTCATATCTTTTTTGTTTACGAGAAAAATGGGAGAGTTAGTTTTGGATCTGCAAAAAAAATGGAACATCGAAAATGGCAATGCACAAAAGCTAAGAGAGATAATTGCAAAACGTATCTGTGATTTTTAAGGATAGGGAAAAAGTGGGTTCTTAAACATCAAACCACATGAGAATTTGATTTTTTCAAGTCCTTGAAATTTTTGGATCATTAGGTCACTTGCATCCTCAACATGTTTCTGGCATGCATGTCCACCACATTTAAAGCATGTTAGGATCAGTTAGAAGTCCCTTTCCTATAAAATTCCACCAAGTTTATTATTTGGGGTTGTACTAGTGGAATTTCCCAACATGGATAAAAAAACCTTGGAGTTCATGTTTAGTGCGTTCACTTACATTTATTATAGTTTTCAATTTTTTTTGCATTAAATTTTCATTTTGTTATCTTTTTTGTTTACATGAAAAATGGGAGAGAAGTTTTGAATCTGAAAAAAAAATTGAACATCCAAAATGGAAATGCACAAATGCTGAAAGAGATAATTCCAAAAAGTCTCTGAGATATTTAAGGATAGGCAAAAAGTGGGTTGTTAAACGTCCAAAGACTAGAGAATTTGATTTTTTCTACTCCTTGAAATTTTTGGATCATTAGGTCACTTGCATCCTCAACATGTTTCTGGCATGCATGTCCACCACATTTAAAGCATGTTAGGATCAGTTAGAAGTCCCTTTCCAATAAAATTCCACCAAGCTTATTATTAGGGGTTGTCGTAGTGGAATTTCCCAAACAAGGATAAAAAAATCTTGGAGTTCATTTTTAGTGTGTTCACTTACATTTATTATTGTTTTCAAAGTTTTTTACATAAAATTTTCAATTGATTATGCCTCATATCGTTTTTGTTTACGAGAAAAATGGGAGAGTGAGTTTTGAAAAAAAATGTGAACATCCAAAATGGAAATGCACAAAAGATGAGAGATATAATTCCAAAAAGTATCTGTGATTTTTAAGGATAGTAAAAAAATGGGTTGTTAAACATCCAACCACTTGAGAATCTGATTTTTTCTACTCCTTGAAATTTTTGGATCATTAGGTTACTTGCATCCTCAACATGTTTCTGGCTGCATGTCCACCACATTTTAAGCATATTACGATCAGTTAGAAATCCCTTTCCTATAAAATTCCACCAAGCTTATTATTAGGGGTTGTGCTAGTGGAATTTCCCAAACATGGATAACAAAATCTTAGAGTTCATTTTTAGAGCGTTCACTTACATTTATTATTGTTTTCAAATTTATTTGCATAAAATTTTCATTTTGTTATGCCTCATATCTTTTTTGTTTACGAGAAAAATGGGAGAGGGAGTTTTGGATTTGAAAAAAAATTTGAACATCCAAAATGGAAATGTACAAAAGCTGAGGGAGATAATTCCAAAAAGTATCTGTGATTTTTAAGGATAGGCAAAAAGTGGGTTGTTAAACATCCAACAACTTGAGAATTTGATTTTTTCTACTCCTTGAAATTTTTTTATCCTTAGGTCTCCTGCATCCTCAACATGTTTCTGGCATGCATGTCCACAACGTTTAAAGCATGTTAGGATCAGTTAGATGTCCCTTTCCTATAAAATTCCACCAAGCTAATTATTAGGGGTTGCGCTAGTGAATTTCCCAAACATGGATAACAAAACCTTGGAGTTCTTTTTTTATGCATTCACTTAAATTTATTATTGTTTTCAAATATTTTTACATAAAATTTTCATTTTGTTATGCCTCATATCTTTTATGTTTACGAGAAAAATGGGAGAGTGAGTTTTGGATCTGAAAAAAAATTTGAACATCCAAAATGGAAATGCTCAAATACTGAGAGAGATAATTCCAAAAAGTATCTGCGATTTTTAAGGATAGGCAAAAAGTAGGTTGTTAAACATCCAACCACTTGAGAATTTGATTTTTTCTACTCGAAATTTTTGGATCAGTAGGTCACTTGCATCCTCAACAGGTTTCTGGCATGCTTGTCCACAACTTTTGAGGAATGTTAGGATCAGTTAGATGTCCCTTTCCTATAAACTTCGACCAAGCTTATTATTAGGGGTTGTACTTGTGGAATTTCCTAAACATGGATAACAAAACCTTGGAGTTCATTTTTAGTGCGTTCACTTACATTTATTATAGTTTTCAATTTTTTTTGCAAAAAAATTTCATTTTGTTATGCCTCTATCTTTTTTGTTTACGAAAAAAATGGGAGAGTGAGTTTTGGATCTAAAAAAAAAACTAGACATCCAAAATGGAAGTGCACAAATGCTGAGAGAGATAATTCCAAAAAGTATCTGTGATTTTTAAGGATAAACAAAAAGTGGGTTGTTAAACATCGAACCACTTGAGAATTTGATTTTTTCTTCTCCTTGAAATTTTTGGATCATTAGGTCACTTGCATCCTCAACATCTTTCTGGCATGCATGTACACCACATTAAAAGCATGTTAGGATCAGTTACAAGTCCCTTCCCCATAAAATACCACCAAACTTATTGTTAGGGGTTGTACTAGTGGAATTTCCCAAACAGGAATAACAAAACCTTGGAGTTCATTTTACGTGCGTTCACTTACATTTATTATAGTTTTCAAATTCTTTTGCATAAAATTATCATTTTGTTATGCCACTTATTGTTTTTGTTTACGAAAAAAATGGGAGAGTGAGTTTTGGATTTGAAATAAAATTTGAACATCCAAAATGGAAATGCACAAATGCTGAGAGAGATAATTCCGAAAAGTATGTATCACTTTCAAGGATAGGCAAAAAGTGGGTTGTTAAACATCCACCCACTTGAGAATTTGATTTTTTATCCTCCTTGAAATTTTTGGATCATTAGGTCACTTGCATCTCCAACATGTTTCTGGCATGCATGTCCACCACGTTTAAAGCAAGTTAGGATCAGTTAGAAGTCCCTTTCTTATAAAATTCCACCAAGCTTATTATTAGGGGTTGTACTAGTGGAATTTCCATAACATGGATAACAAAAGCTTGGAGTTCATTTTTAGCGTGTTCACTTACATTTATTATAGTTTTCAATTTTTTTTGCAAAAAACTTTCATTTTGTTATGCCTTATATCTTTTTTGTTTAGGAAAAAAATGGGAGAGTGAGTTACGGATCTGAAAAAAAAATTTAACATCCAAAATGGAAATGCACAAATGCTGAGAGAGATAATTCCAAAAAGTATCTGTGATTTTTAAGGATAGGCAAAAAGTGGGTTGTTAAACATCTAACCACTTGAGAATTTGATTTTTTCTACTCCTTGAAATTTTTGGATTATTAGGTCACTTGCATCCTCAACATGTTTCTGGCATGCATGTCCACCATGTTTAAAGCATGTTAGGATAAGTTAGAAGTCTGTTTCCTATAAAATTCCACCAAACTTATAATTCGGGGTTGTACTGGTGGAATTTCCCAAACATGGATAACAAAACCTTGGAGTTCATTTTTATTGCGTTGACATACATTTATTATAGTTTTCAAATTTTTCTGCCTTAAATTTTCAGTTTGTTATGCCTCTTCTCGTTTTTGTTTACAAGAAAAATGGGAGAGTGAGTTTTGGATCTGAAAAAAAATTTGAAAATCGAAAATGGAAATGTACAAAAGCTGAGAGAGATAATTCCAAAAAGTATCTGTGATTTTTAAGGATAGTCAAAAAGTGGGTTGTTAAACCAACCACTTGAGAATTTGATTTTTTCTACTTGAAATTTTTGGAATATTAGGTCACTTAAATGTTCCACATGTTTCTAGCATGCATGTTCACCACGTTTAAAGCTTGTTAGGATCAGTTAGAAGTCCCCTTCCTATAAAATTCCACGAAGCTTATTATTAGGGGTTGTACTAATGGAATTTCCTAAACATGGATAACAAAAACTTGGAGTTCATTTTTAGTGCGTCTACTTACTTTTATTATAGTTTTCAAATTTATTTGCATAAAATTTTCATTTTGTTATGCCTCATATCTTTTTTGTTTACAAGAAAAATGGGAGAGTGAGTTTTGGATCTGAAAAAAAAATTTGCACATCCAAAATGGAAATCCAAAAATGTTGAGAGAGATAATTCCAAAAAGTATCTGTGATTTATAAGGATAGGAAAAAAGGGGGTTGTTAAACATCCAAGCACATGAGAATTTGATTATTTCTACTCCTTGAAATTTTTGTATCATTAGGTCCCTTGCATCCTCAACAAGTTTCTGGCTTGCATGTCCACCACGTTTAAAGCATGTTAGGATTAGTTAGAAGTCCCTTTCCTATAAAATTCCACCAAGCTTATTATTAGGGGTTGTACTAATGGAATTTTCCAAACATGGATAACAAAACCTTGGAGTTCATTTTTAGTGCGTTCACTTACTTTTATTATAGTTTTCAAATTTATTTGCATTAAATTTTCATTTTGTTATGCCTCATATTTTTTTTGGTTTACGAGAAAAATGGGAGAGTGAGTTTTGGATCTGAAAAAAAATTTGAACATCCAAAATGGAAATGGAAAAATGCCGAGAGAGATAATTCCAAAAAGTATTTGTGATTTATAAGGATAGGCAAAAAGGGGGTTGTTAAACATCCAACCACTTGAGAATTTGATTTTTTCTACTCTTTGAAATTTTTGGATCATTTGGTCCCTTGCATCCTCAACATGTTTCTAGCATGCAAGTCCACCACGTTTAAAGCATGTAAGGATCGGTTAGAAGTCCCTTTCCTATAAAATTCCACAAAGCTTATTATTAGGGGTTGTACTAGTGGAATTTCCCAAACATGGATAACAAAACCTTGGAGTCCATTTTTAGTGCATTATCTTACATTTATGATAGTTTCAAAAATATTTTGCATAAAATTTTCCTTTTGTTATACCTCATATCTTTTTTTTTTCGATAAAAATGGCAGAGTTAGTTTTGGATCTCCAAAAAAATTTGAACATCGAAAATGGAAATGCACAAAGCTGAGAGAGATAATTCCCAAAAGTATCTATGATTTTTAAGGATTGGCAAAAAGTGGGTTGTTAAACATCAAACCACTTGAGAATTTCATTTTTTCTAGTCTTTAAAATTTTTAGATCATTAGGTCACTTGCATCCTCAACATGTTTCTGGCACGCATGTCCACCACATTTAAAGCATGTTAGGATCAGTTAGAAGTCCCCTTCCTATAAAATTCCACGAAGCTTATTATTAGGGGTTGTACTAATGGAATTTCCTAAACATGGATAACAAAAGCTTGGAGTTCATTTTTAGTGCGTCTACTTACTTTTATTATAGTTTTCAAATTTGTTTGCATAAAATTTTCATTTTGTTATGCCTCATATCTTTTTTGTTTACAAGAAAAATGGGAGAGTGAGTTTTGGATCTGAAAAAAAAAATTGCACATCCAAAATGGAAATGCAAAAATGTTGAGAGAGATAATTCCAAAAAGTATCTGTGATTTATAAGGATAGGAAAAAAGGGGGTTGTTAAGCATCCAAGCACATGACAATTTGATTATTTCTACTCCTTGAAATTTTTGGATCATTAGGTCCCTTGCATCCTCAACATGTTTCTAGCATGCATGTCCACCACGTTTAAAGCATGTAAGGATTGGTTAGAAGTCCCTTTCCTATAAAATTCCACAAAGCTTATTATTAGGGGTTGTACTAGTGGAATTTCCCAAACATGGATAACAAAACCTTGGAGTCCATTTTTAGTGCATTATCTTACATTTTTAAAGTTTCAAAAATATTTTGCATAAAATTTTCCTTTTGTTATACCTCATATCTTTTTTTTTTTCGATAAAAATGGGAGAGTTAGTTTTGGATCTCCAAAAAAATTTGAACATCGAAAATGGAAATGCACAAAGCTGAGAGATATAATTCCAAAAAGTATCTGTGATTTTTAAGGATTGGCAAAAAGTGGGTTGTTAAACATCAAACCACTTGAGAATTTGATTTTTTCTAGTCTTTAAAATTTTTAGATCATTAGGTCACTTGCATCCTCAACATGTTTCTGGCACGCATGTCCACCACATTTAAAGCATGTTAGGATCAGTTAGAAGTCCCTTTCCTATAAAATTCCACCAAGATTATTATTAGGGGTTTTACTAGTGGAATTTCCCAAACATGGCTAACAAAACCTTGGAGTTCATTTTTAGTGCGTTCACTTACATTTATTATAACATTGAATTTTTTTTGGATAAAATTTTCATTTTGTTATACCTCTATCTTTTTTGTTTACGAAAAAATTGGGAGCGTTAGTTTTGGATCTGAAAAAAAATTGAACATCCAAAATGGAAATGCACAAATGCTGAGAGAGATAATTCCAAAAAGTATTTGTGATATTTAAGGATAGGCAAAAAGTGGGTTGTTAAACATCCAACCACTTGAGAATTTGATTTTTTCTACCCCTTGAAATTTTTGGATCATTAGGTCACTTGCATCCTCAACAAGTTTCTGGCATGCATGTCCACCACATTTAAAGCATGTTAGGATCAGCTAGAAGTCCATTTCCTATAAAATTCCACTAAGTTTATTATTACGGGTTGTAGTAGTGGAATTTCCCAAACATGGTTAACAAAACCTTGGAGTTCATTTTTAGTGCGTTCACTTACGTTTATTATAGTTTTCAAATTTTTTTGCATAAAATTTTCATTTTTGTTATGCCTCTCTCTTTTTTGTTTACGAGAAAATTGGGAGCGTGAGTTTTGGATTTGAAAAACAAATTGAACATTTAAAATGGAAATGCACAAATGCTGAGAAAGATAATTCTAAAAAGTATCAGTGATTTTTAAGGATAGGCAAAAAGTGGGTTGTTAAACATCCAACCACTTGAGACTTTGATTTTTTCAACTCCTTGAAATTTTTGGATCATTAGGTCACTTGCATCCTAAACATTTTTCTGGCATGCATGTCCACCACATTTAAAGCATGGTAGGATCAGTTAGAAGTCCCTTTCCTATAAAATTCCACCAAACTAATTATTAGGGGTTGTACTTGTGGAATTTCCCAAACATGAATAACAAAACCTTGGAGTTCATTTTTAGTGCGTTCACTTACATTTATTATAGTTTTCAAATTGTTTTGCACAAAATTTTCATTTTGTTATGCCTCATATCTTTTTTGTTTACGAGAAAAATGGGAGAGAGAGTTTTGGATCTGAAAAAAAAATTTGAACATCACAAATGGAAATGCACAAATGCTGTGTGAGATAATTCCAAGAAGTCTCTGTGATTTTTAAGAATAGACAAAAAGTGGGTTGTTAAACATCCAACCACTTGAGACTTTGATTTTTTCAACTCCTTGAAATTTTTGGATCATTAGGTCACTTGCAGCCTCAACATGTTTCGGGCAAGCATGTCCACCACGTTTAAAGCATGGTAGGATCAGTTAGAAGTCGTTGTACTAATGTATTTTCCCAAACATGGATAACAAAACCTTGGAGTGTTTTTTAGTGCGTTCATTTACATTTATTATTGTTTTCGAATTTTTTTGCATAAAATTTTTATTTTTTTATGCCTCATATCTTTTTGTTTACGGGAAAAATGGGAGAGTGAGTTTTGGATTTGAAAAAAATTTGAACATCCAAAATGGAAATGTCGAAATGCTGAGAGAGATAATTTTAGAAAGCATCTGTGATTTTTAAAGATGGGCAAAAAGTGGGTTTTTAGACATCCAACCACTTGAGAATTTTATTTTTTCTACTCTTTGAAATTTTTGGATCATTAGGTCACTTGCATCCTCAACATGTTTCTGGCATGCATGTCCACCACGTTTAAAGCATGTTAGGATCATCTCGAAGTCCCTTTCGTATAAAATTCCACGAAGCTTATATTTAGGGGTTGTACTAGTAGAATTTACCAAACATGGATAACAAAACCATGGAGTTCATTTTTATGGTGTTCACTTACATTTATTATAGTTTTAGAATTTTTTTGCATAAAATTTTCATTTAGTTATTTCTCATGTCTCTTTTTTTTACGAGAAAAATGGGAGACAGTGTTTTGGATCTGAAAAAAAATTTGAACATCCACAATGGAAATGCAGAAATGCTGAGAGAGATCAGTCCAAAAAGTATCTGTGATTTTTAAGGATAGGCAAAAAGTTAATTGTTAAACATCCAACCACTTGAGAATTTAATTTTTTCTACTCTTTGAAATTTTTGGATGGTTAGGTCATTTGCATCCTCAACATGTTTCTTGCATGCATGTCCACCACGTTTAAAGCATGTTAGGATCAGTTAAAAGTCTCTTTCCTATAAAATTCGAACAAGCTTATTATTAGGGGTTGTACAAGTGGAATTTCCCAAACATGGATAACAAAACCTTGGAGTTCATTTTTATTGTGTTCACTTACATTTATTATTGTTTTCAAATTTTTTTGCATAAAATTTTCATTTTGTTATGCCTCGTATCTTTTTTGTTTACGAGAAAAATGGGAGAGTTAGTTTTGGATCTGCAAAAAAATTTGAACTTCGAAAATGGAAATGCACAAAAGCTGAGAGAGATAATTCAATTTTAATGCGTTCACTTACATTTATTATAGTTTTCAACTTTTTTGCATGAAATTTTCATTTTGTTATGCCTCATATCTTTTTTCACTTGCATCCTCAACATGTTTCTACAATGCATGTCCACCACGTTTAAAGCATGTTAGGATCAGTTAGAAGTCCTTTTCCTATAAAATTCCACCAATCTAATTATTAGGGGTTGTACTAGTGGAATTTCCCAAACATGGATAACAAAACCTTGGCGTTCTTTTTTAGTGCGTTCACTTACATTTATTATAGTTTTCAAATTATTTTGCATAAAATTTTCATTTTGTTATGCCTCATATCATTTTTGTTTACAAGAAAAAAGGGAAAATGGGTTTTGAACCTAAAAAAAAATTTGAACATCCAAAATGGAAATGCACAAATGCTAAGAGTGATAATTCCAAAAAGTATCTGTTATTTTAAAGGATAGGCAAAAAGTTGGTTGTTAAACATCCAACCACTTGAGAATTTGATTTTTTCTACTCGTTGAAATTTTTGGATCATTAGGTCACTTGCAGCCTCAACATGTTTCGGGCAAGCATGTCCACCACGTTTAAAGCATGGTAGGATCAGTTAGAAGTCCCTTTCCTATAAAATTCCACCAAGCTTATTATTAGGGGTTGTACTATTGGAATTTCCAAAACATGAATAACAAAACCTTGGAGTTCATTTTTAGTGTGTTCACTTACATTTATTATAGTTTTCAATTTGTTTTACATAAAATTTTCATTTTGTTATGCCTCACATCTTTTTTGTTTACGAGAAAAATTGGAGAGTGAGTTTTCGATCTGAAAAAAAATTTGAACATCCAAAATTGAAATGCACAAATGCAGAGCGAGATAATTCCAAAAATAATCTATGATTTTTAGGGATAGTCAAAAAGTGGGTTGTTAAACATCCAACCACTTGAGAATTTGATTTTTTCTTCTCGTTGAAAATTTTGGATCATTAGGTTACTTGCATCCTCAACATGTTTCTGGCATGCATGTCGACCACGTTTAGAACATGTTAGGCTCAATTAGAAGTCCCTTTCCTATAAAATTCCACCAAGCTAATTAATAGGGGTTGTACTAGTGAATTTCCCAAACAGGGATAACAAAACCTTGGAGTTCATTTTTATTGCGTTCAATTACATTTATTATAGTTTTCAATTTTTTTTGCATAAAATTTTCTTTTTGTTATGCCTCATATCTTTTTTGTTTACGAGAAAAAAGGGAGAGAGTTTTGGATCTGAAAAAAAATTTGAACATCCAAAATGGAAATGCACAAATGCTGAGAGAGATAATTCCAAAAAGTATTAGTGATTTTTAAGGATACTAAAAAAGTGGTTTGTAAAACATCCAACAACTTGAGAATTTGATTTTTTCTACTCGTTGAAATTTTTGGATCATTAGGTTACTTGCATCCTCAACATGTTTCAGGCATGCATGTCCACAACGTTTCAAGCATGTTAGGATTAGTTAGAAGTCCCTTTCCTATAAACTTCCACTAAGCTAATTATTAGGGGTTGTACTGGTGGAATTTCCCAAACATGGATAACAAAACCTTGGAGTTCGTTTTTAGTGCATTCACATACATTTATTATTGTTCCCAAATTTATTTGCATAAAATTTTATTTTTTTTATGCCTCACTTCTTTTTTGTTTACGAGAAAAATGGGAGAGTGAATTTTGGATCTGAAAAAAAAATTGAACATCCAAAATGGAAATGCACAAATGCAGAGAGAGATAATTGTAAAAAGTATCTGTGATTCTAAAGGATAGGCAAAAAGTGGGTTGTTAAACATCCAACCACTTGAGAATTTGATTTTTTCTACTCTTTGAAATTTTTGGATCATTAGGTCACTTGCATGCTCAACATATTTCTGGCATGCATGTCCACCACGTTTAAACCATGTTAGGATCAGTTAGAAGTCTTTTTCCTATAAAATACC
Source organism: Aristolochia californica (assembly GCF_029961685.1). NCBI lineage: Eukaryota > Viridiplantae > Streptophyta > Magnoliopsida > Piperales > Aristolochiaceae > Aristolochia > Aristolochia californica. The sequence goes on along the minus strand of NW_027181815.1, from coordinate 16,711,729 downwards.
AACAAGATGAATATTAGGAATAGTACTAGTGGAATTTCCCAAACATAGATAACAAAACCTTGGAGTTCATTTTTAGAGCGTTCATACACATTTATTAAAGTTTACAAATTTTTTTGCAAAAAATTTTCATTTTGTTATGCCTCATTTCATTTTTGTTTAGGAGAAAAATGGGAGAGTGAGTTTTGGATCTCAAAAAAAATTTGAACATCCAAAATGGAAATGCACAAATTTTGAGAGAGATAATTCCAAAAAGTATCTATGATTTTTAAGGACAGGCAAAAAGTGAATTGTTAAACATCCAACCACTTGAGAATTTGATTTTTCTACTCTTTGAAATTTTTGGATCATTAGGTCACTTGCATCCTCAACATGTTTCTGGCATGCATGTCCACCACGTTTAAAACATGTTAAGATCGGTTAAAAGTTTCTTTCCTATAAAATTCTAACAAGCTTATTATTAGGGGTTGTACTAGTGGAATTTCCCAAACATGGATAACAAAACCTTGGAGTTCATTTTTAGTGCGTTCACTTACATTTATTATAGTTTTCAACTTTTTTGCAAAAAATTTTCATTTTGTTATGCCTCATATCTTTTTTCTTTATGAGAAAATTGGGAGCGTGAGTTTAGGATCTGAAAAAAAAAATTTGAACATCCAAAATGGAAATGCAGAAATGCTGAGAGATAAAATTCCAAAAAGTATCTATGATTTTTAAGGATGGGAAAAAAGTGGGTTGTTAAACATTCAACCACTTGAGAATTTGATTTTTTCTACTCCTTGAAATTTTTGGATCATTAGGTCACTTCCATCCTCAACATGTTTCTTGCATGCATGTCCACCCCATTTAAAGCATGTTAGGATCAGTTAGAAGTCCCTTTCCTACAAAATTCGACCAAGCTTATTATTAGGGGTTGTACTAGTGGAATTTCACAAACATGGATAACAAAACCTTGGAGTTCATTTTTAGTGCGTTCACTTACATTTATTATAGTTTTCAACTCTTTTGGCATAAAATTTTCATTTTTTTATGCCTCATATCTTTTTTGTTTTCGAGAAAATTGGGTGAGTGAGTTTTGGATCTGAAAAAAAAAATTTGAACATCGAAAATGGAAATGCAAAAATGCTGAGAGAGATAATTCCAAAAAGTATCTGTGATTTTAAAGGATGGGCGAAAAGTGGGTTGTTAAACATCCAACCACTTGAGAATTTGATTTTTTCTGCTCCTTGAAATTTTTGGATCATTAGGTCACTTGCATCCTCAGCATGTCCACCACATTTAAAGCATGTTAGGATCAGTTAGAAGTCCCTTTCCTATAAAATTCCACCAAGTTTATTATTAGGGGTTGTCCTAGAGGAATTTCCCAAACATGGATAACAAAACCTTGGAGTTCATTTTTAATGCGTTCACTTATATTTATTATAGTTTTCAATTTTTTTTGCATAAAATTTTCGATTTGTTTTTCCTCATATCTTTTTTTTTTTACGAGAAAATTGGGAGCGAGAGTTTTGGATCTGAAAAAAAATTTGAACATCCAAAATGGAAATGCACAAATCCTGATAGAGATGATTCTAAAAAGTATCCGTGATTTTTAAGGACAGGCAAAAAGTGGGTTGTTAAACATCCAACCACTTGAGAATTTGATTGTTTCTACTACTTGAATTTTTTGGATCATTAGGTGACTTGCGTCCTCAACATGTTTCTTGCTTGCATGTCCACTACATTTAAAGCATGATATGATCAGTAAGAAGTCTCTTTCCTATAAAATTCCACTAAACTTATTGTTAGGGGTTGTACTACTGGAATTTCGCAAACATGAATAACAAAACCTTGGAGTTATTTTTTAGTGCGTTCACTTACATTTATTATAGTTTTCAACTTTTTTTGCACCAAAATTTTCAATTTGTTATGCCTCATATCTTTTTTGTTTATGAGAAAAATGGGAGCATGAATTTTGGATCTGAAAAAGAATTTGAACATCCAAAAAGGAAATGCAGAAATGCTGAGAGTGATAATTCCAAAAAGTATCAGTGATTTTTAAGGACAGGCAAAAAGTGAATTGTTAAACATCCAACCACTTGAGAATTTGATTTTTTCTACTCTTTGAAATTTTTGGATCATTAGGTCATTTGCATTCTCAACATGTTTCTGGCATGCATGTCCACCATGTTTAAAGCATGTTACGATCAGTTAAAACTCTCTTTCCTATAAAATTCCAACAAGCTTATTCTTAGGGGATGTACTAGTGGAATTTCCCAAACATGGATAACAAAACCTTGGAGTTCATTTTTAGTGCATTCACTTACATTTATTATAGTTTTCAACTTTTTTTGCATAAACTTTTCATTTTGTTATGCCTTATTTGTTTTTTGTTTACGAGAAAATATTGGAGCGCGAGTTTTGGATCTGAAAAAAAAATTTGTACATCCAAAATGGAAATACAGAAATGCTGAGAGAGATAATTCCAAAAAGTATGTGTGATTTTTAACGATAGGCAAAAAGAGGGTTGTTAAACATCCAACCACTTGAGAATTTGATTTTTTCTACTCCTTGAAATTTTTGGATCATTAGGTCACTTGCATCCTCAACTTGTTTCTGGCTTGCATGTCCACAACGTTTAAAGAATGTTAGGATCAGTTAGAAGTCCCTATCCTATAAACTTCCACCAAGCTTATTATTAGGGGTTGTACTGGTGGAATTTCCCAAACATGGATAACAAAATCTTGGAATTCATTTTTAGTGCGTTCACTTTCATTTATTATAGTTTTCAAATTTTTTAGCATAAAATTTTCATTTTGTTATGCCTCATATCTTTTTTGTGTACGAGAAAAATGGGAGAGATGTTTTGGATCTGAAAAAAAATTTGAACATCCAAAATGGAAATGCACAAATGCTGAGAGAGATAATTCCAAAAATTCTCTGTAATTTTTAACGATAGGTAAAAAGTGGGTTGTTAAACATCCAACCACTTCAGAATTTGATTTTTTGTACTCGAAATTTTTCGATCATTAGGTCACTTGCTACCTCAACATGTTTCTGGCCTGCATGTCTACCACGTTTAAAGCATGTTAGGATCAGTTAGAAGCCCTTTCCTATAAAATTCGACCAAGCTTATTATTAGGGGTTGTACTTGTGGAATTTCCACAGCATGGATAACAAAACCTTGGAGTTCATTTTTAGTGCGTTCACTTACATTTATTAAAGTTTTCAAATTTTTCTGCATAAAATTTTCTTTTTGTTTTGCCTCATGTCGTTTTTGTCTACGAGAAAAATGGGAGAGAGGGTTTGGGATCTGGAAAAAAATTTGAACATCCAAAATGGAAATGCCTAAAAGCTGAGAGCGATAATTCCAAAAGGTATCTGTTATTTTTAAGGACAGGCAAAAAGTGAGTTGTTAAACATCCAACCACTTGAGAATTTGATTTTTTCTACTGTTTCAAATTTTTAGATCATTAGGTCACTTGAATCCTCAACATGTTTCTGGCATGCATGTCCACCACGATTAAAACATGTTAGGATCGGTTAAAAGTCTCTTTTCTATAAAATTCCAACAAGCTTATTATTAGGGGTTGTACTAGTGGAATTTCCCAAACATGGATAACAAAACCTTGGAGTTCATTTTTAGTGCGTTCAATTACATTTATTATAGTTTTCAACTTTTTTGCATAAAATTTTCATTTTGTTATGCCTCATATCTTTTTTGTTTACGAGAAAATTCGGAGCGTGAGTTTTGAATCTGAAAAAAAAATTTGAACATCCAAAATGGAAATGCAGAAATGCTGAGAGATATAATTCCAAAAAGTATCTATGATTTTTAGGGATGGGCAAAAAGTGGGATGTTAAACATTCAACCACTTGAGAACTTTATTTGTTCTACTCCTTGAAATTTTTGGATCATTAGGTCACTTGCATCCTCAACATGTTGCTTCCAAGCATCTCCACCACATTTAAAGCATGTTAGGATCAGTTAGAAGTCCCTTTCCTATAAAATTCCACCAAGTTTATTATTAGGGGTTGTCCTAGAGGAATTTCCCAAACATGGATAACAAAACCTTGGAGTTCATTTTTAATGCGTTCACTTACATTTATTATAGTTTTCAACTTTTTTTGCATAAAATTTTCATTTTGTTATGGCTCATATTTTTTTTGTTTACGAGAAAATTGGGAGCGTGAGTTTTGGATCTGAAAAAAAAATTGGAACATCCAAAATGGAAATGCAGAAATGCTGAGAGAGATAATTCCAAAAAGTATCCGTGATTTTAAAGGATGGGCAAAAAGTGGGTTGTTAAACATCCAACCACTTGAGAATTTGATTTTTTCTACTCCTTCAAATTTTTGCATCATTAGGTCACTTGCATCCTCAACATGTTTCTCTCATGCATGTCCACCACATTTAAAGCATGTTAGGATCAGTTAGAAGTCCCTTTCCTTTAAAATTCCACCAAGTTTATTATTAGGGGTTGTCCTAGAGGAATTTCCCAAACATGGATAACAAAACCTTGGAGTTCATTTTTAATGCGTTCACTTACATTTATTATAGTTATCAAATTTTTTTGCATAAAATTTTCTTTTTGTTATGCCTCATATCTTTTTTGTTTACGAGAAAATTGGGAGCGTGAGTTTTGGATCTAAAAAAAAATTTGAACCTCCAAAATGGAAATGGACAAATCCTGAGAGAGATAATTCCAAAAAGTATCCGTGATTTTTAAGGACAGGCAAAAAGTGGGTTGTTAAACATCCAACCACTTGAGAATTTGATTTTTTCTACTCCTTGAATTTTTTGGATCATTAGGTCACTTGCATCCTCACCATGTTTCTTGCTTGCATGTCCACGACATTTAAAGCATGTTATGATCAGTAAGAAGTCTCTTTCCTATAAAATTCCACCAAACTTATTGTTAAGGGTTGTACTAGTGGAATTTCCCAAACATGAATAACAAAACCTTGGAGTTATTTTTTAGTGCGTTCACTTACATTTATTATAGTTTTCAACTTTTTTTGCATAAAATTTTCAATTTTTTATGGCTCATATTATTTTTGTTTACGAGAAAATTGGGAGAGTGAGTTTTGGATCTGAAAAAAAATTTGAACATCCAAAATGGAAATGCACAAAAGCTGAGAGAGACAATTCCAAAAAGTATCTGTTATTTTTAAGGATAGTCAAAAAGTGGGTTGTTAAAGATCCAACCACTTGAGAATTTGATTTTTTCAACTTCTTGAAATTTCTGGATCTTTAGGTTACCTGCATCCTCAACATGTTTCTGGCATGCATGTCCACCATATTTAAAGCATATTAGGATCGGTTAGAAGTCCCTTTCCTATAAAATTCCACCAAGCTTATTGTTAGGGGTTGTGCTAGTGGAATTTCCCAAACATGGATAACAAAATCTTGGAGTTCATTTTTAGTACGTTCTCTTACATTTATTATAGTTTTGAAATTTATTTGCATAAAATTTTCATTTTGTTATGCCTCATATCTTTTTTGTTTACGAGAAAAATGGGAGAGCGAGTTTTGGATCTAAAAAAGAATTTGCACATCCAAAATGGAAATGCACAAATGCTGAGAGAGATAATTCCAAAAAGTATCTATGATTTATAAGGATAGGCAAAAAGGGGGTTGTTAAACATCCAACCACTTGAGAGTTTGATTTTTTCTACTCCTTGAAATTTTTGGATCATTCGGTCACTTGCCCTCAACATGTTTCTGGCTTGCATGTCCACCACGTTTAAAGCATGTTAGGATCAGTTAGAAGTCCCTTTCCTATAAAATTCCACCAATCTAATTATTAGGGGTTGTACTAGTGAATTTACCTAACATGGATAACAAAACCTTGGAGTTCTTTTTAATTGCGTTCACTTTCATTTATTAATGTTTTCAAATTTTTTTAAATAAAATTTTCATTTTGTTATGCCTCAAATCTTTTATGTTTACAAGAAAAATGGGAGACTGAGTTTTGGATCTGAAAAAAAAATTTGAACATCCACAATCGAAATGCACAAATGCTGAGAGAGATAATTCCAAAAAGTATCTGGGATTTTTAAGGATAGGCAAAAAGTAGGTTGTTAAACATCCAACCACTTGAGAATTTGATTTTTTCTACTACTTGAAATTTTTGGATCAGTAGGTCACTTGCATCCTCAACAGGTTTCTGGCATGCTTGTCCTCAACTTTTGAGGAATGTTAGGATCAGTTAGATGTCCCTTTCCTATAAACTTCGACCAAGCTTATTAATAGGGGTTGTACTTGTGGAATTTCCTAAACATGGATAACAAAACCTTGGAGTTCATTTTTAGTGCGTTCACTTACATTTATTATAGTTTTCAAAATTTTTTTCAAAAAAATTTCATTTTGTTATGCCTCATATCTTTTTTGTTTACGAAAAAAATGGGAGAGTGAGTTTTGGATCTAAAAAAAAACTGGACATCCAAAATGGAAGTGCACAAATGCTGAGAGAGATAATTCCAAAAAGTATCTGTGATTTTTAAGGATAACCAATCAGTGGGTTGTTAAACATCGAACCACTTGAGAATTTGATTTTTTCTACTCCTTGAATTTTTGGATCATTAGGTCACTTGCATCCTCAACATCTTTCTAGCATGCATGTACACCACATTAAAAGCATGTTAGGATCAGTTACAAGTCCCTTCCCCATAAAATACCACCAAACTTATTGTTAGGGGTTGTACTAGTGGAATTTCCCAAACAGGAATAACAAAACCTTGGAGTTCATTTTACGTGCGTTCACTTACATTTATTATAGTTTTCAAATTATTTTGCATAAAATTATCATTTTGTTATGCCACATATCGTTTTTGTTTACGAAAAAATATGGGAGAGTGAGTTTTGGATTTGAAATAAAATTTGAACATCCAAAATGGAAATGCACAAATGCTAAGAGAGATAATTCCGAAAAGTATGTATCACTTTCAAGGATAGGCAAAAAGTGGGTTGTTAAACATCCAACCACTTGAGAATTTGATTTTTTATCCTCCTTGAAATTTTTGGATCATTAGGTCACTTGCATCCTCAACATGTTTCTGGCATGCATGTCCACCACGTTTAAAGCAAGTTAGGATCAGTTAGAAGTCCCTTTCTTATAAAATTCCACCAAGCTTATTATTAGGGGATGTACTAGTGGAATTTCCCAAACATGGATAACAAAAGCTTGGAGTTCATTTTTAGTGTGTTCACTTACATTTATTATAGTTTTGAAACTTTTTTGCAAAAAATTTTCATTTTGTTATTCCTTATATCTTTTTTGTTTACGAGAAAAATGGGAGAGATGTTTTGGATTTGAAAAAAAATTGAACATCCAAAATGGAAATGCACAAATGCTGAGAGAGATAATTCCAAAAATTCTCTGTAATTTTTAACGATAGGTAAAAAGTGGGTTGTTAAACATCCAACAACTTCAGAATTTGATTTTTTGTACTCGAAATTTTTGGATCATTAGGTCACTTGCTACCTCAACATGTTTCCGGCATGCATGTCTACCACGTTTAAAGCATGTTAGGATCAGTTAGAAGCCCTTTCCTATAAAATTCGACCAAGCTTATTATTAGGGGTTGTACTTGTGGAATTTCCCAAACATGGATAACAAAACCTTGGAGTTCATTTTTAGTGCGTTCACTTACATTTATTGTAGTTTTCAAATTTTTCTGCATAAAATTTTCTTTTTGTTTTGCCTCATGTCGTTTTTGTCTACGAGAAAAATCGGAGAGAGAGTTTGGGATCTGGAAAAAAATTTGAACATCCAAAATGGAGATACCCAAAAGGTGAGAGAGATAATTCCAAAAGGTATCTGTGATTTTTAAGGACATGCAAAAAGTGAGTTGTTAAACATCCAACCACTTGAGAATTTGATTTTTTCTACTCTTTCAAATTTTTAGATCATTAGGTCACTTGAATCCTCAACATGTTTCTGGCATGCATGTCCACCACGATTAAAACATGTTAGGATCGGTTAAAAGTCTCTTTCCTATAAAATTCCAACAAGCTTATTATTAGGGGTTGTACTAGTGGAATTTCCCAAACAAGGATAACAAAACCTTGGAGTTCAGTTTTAGTGCGTTCACTTACATTTATTATAGTTTTCAACTTTTTTGCATAAAATTTTCATTTTGTTATGCCTCATATCTTTTTTGTTTACGAGAAAATTGGGAGCGTGAGTTTTGGATCTGAAAAAAATATTTGAACATCCAAAATGGAAATGCAGAAATGCTGAGAGATATAATTCCAAAAAGTATCTATGATTTTTAAGGATGGGTAAAAAGTGGGTTGTTAAACATTCAACCACTTGAGAATTTTATTTGTTCTACTCCTTGAAATTTTTGGATCATTAGGTCACTTGAATCCTTAACATGTTGCTTGCATGCATGTCCACCACATTTAAAGCATGTTAGGATCAGTTAGAAGTCCCTTTCCTATAAAATTCTACCAAGTTTATTATTAGGGGTTGTCCTAGATGAATTTCCCAAACATGGATAACAAAACCTTGGAGTTCATTTTTAATGTGTTCACTTACATTTATTATAGTTTTCAACTTTTTTTGCATAAAATTTTCATTTTGTTATGCCTCATATCTTTTTTGTTTACGAGAAAATTGGGAGCGTGAGTTTTCGATCTGAAAAAAAAATTTGAACATCCAAAATGGAAATGCAGAAATGGTGAGAGAGATAATTCCAAAAAGTATCTGTGATTTTAAAGGAAGGGCAAAAAGTGGGTTGTTAAACATCCAACCACTTGAGAATTTGATTTTTTCTACTTCTTGAAATTTTTGGATCATTAGGTCACTTGCATCCTCACCATGTTTCTCTCATGCATGTCCACCACATTTAAAGCATGTTAGGATCAGTTAGAAGTCCCTTTCCTTTAAAATTCCACCAAGTTTATTATTAGGGGTTGTCCTAGAGGAATTTCCTAAACATGGATAACAAAACCTTGGAGTTCATTTTTAATGCGTTCACATACATTTATTATAGTTTTCAAATTTTTTTGCATAAAATTTTCTTTTTGTTATGCCTCATATCTTTTTTGTTTACGAGAAAATTGGGAGCATGAGTTTTGGATCTGAAAAAAAATTTGAACCTCCAAAATGGAAATGCACAAATCCTGAGAGAGATAATTCCAAAAAGTATCCGTGATTTTTAAGGACAGGCAAAAAGTGGGTTGTTAAACATCCAACCACTTGAGAATTTGATTTTTTCTACTGCTTGAATTTTTTGGATCATTAGGTCACTTGCATCCTCAACATGTTTCTTGCTTGCATGTCCACGACATTTAAAGCATGTTATGATCAGTAAGAAGTCTCTTTCCTATAAAATTCCACCAAACTTATTGTTAAGGGTTGTACTAGTGGAATTTCCCAAACATGAATAACAAAACCTTGGAGTTTTTTTTAGTGCGTTCACTTACATTTATTATAGTTTTCAACTTTTTTTGCATAAAATTTTCAATTTGTTATGGCTCATATCTTTTTTGTTTACGAGAAAATTGGGAGAGTGAGTTTTGGATCTGAAAAAAAATTTGAACATCCAAAATGGAAATGCACAAAAGTTGAGAGAGACAATTCCAAAAAGTATCTGTTATTTTTAAGGATAGTCAAAAAGTCGGTTGTTAAACATCCAACCACTTGAGAATTTGATTTTTTCTACTTCTTGAAATTTCAGGATCTTTAGGTTACCTGCATCCTCAACATGTTTATGGCATGCATGTCCACCATATTTAAAGCATATTAGGATCGGTTAGAAGTCCCTTTCCTATAAAATTCCACCAAGCTTATTGTTAGGGGTTGTGCAAGTGGAATTTCCCAAACATGGATAACAAAATCTTGGAGTTCATTTTTAGTACGTTCTCTTACATTTATTATAGTTTTGAAATTTATTTGCATAAAATTTTCATTTTGTTATGCCTCATATCTTTTTTGTTTACGAGAAAAATGGGAGAGTGAGTTTTGGATCTAAAAAAAAATTTGCACATCCAAAATGGAAATGCACAAATGCTGAGAGAGATAATTCCAAAAAGTATCTATGATTTATAAGGATAGGCAAAAAGGGGGTTGTTAAACATCCAACCACTTGAGAGTTAGATTTTTTCTACTCCTTGAAATTTTTGGATCATTCGGTCACTTGCATCCTCAACATGTTTCTGGCTTGCATGTCCACCACGTTTAAAGCATGTTAGGATCAGTTAGAAGTCCCTTTCCTATAAAATTCCACCAATCTAATTATTAGGGGTTGTACTAGTGAATTTCCCTAACATGTATAACAAAACCTTGGAGTTCTTTTTAATTGCGTTCACTTTCATTTATTATTGTTTTCAAATTTTTTTAAATAAAATTTTCAGTTTGTTATGCCTCAAATCTTTTATGTTTACAAGAAAAATGGAAGAGCGAGGTTTGGATATGAAAAAAAAAATTGAACATCCACAATGGAAATGCCCAAATGCTGAGAGAGATAATTCCAAAAAGTATCTGCGATTTTTAAGGATAGGCAAAAAGTAGGTTGTTAAACATCCAACCACTTGAGAATTTGATTTTTTCTACTCCTTGAAATTTTTGGATCAGTAGGTCACTTGCATCCTCAACAGTTTTCTGGCATGCTTGTCCACAACTTTTGAGGAATGTTAGGATCAGTTAGATGTCCCTTTCCTATAAACTTCGACCAAGCTTATTATTAGGGGTTGTACTTGTGGAATTTCCTGAACATGGATAACAAAACCTTGGAGTTGGTTTTTAATGTGTTCACTTACACTTATTATAGTTTTCAAATTTTTTTGCAAAAAAATTTCATTTTGTTATGCCTCATATCTTTTTTGTTTACGAAAAAAGTGGGAGAGTGAGTTTTGGATCTAAAAAAAAAACTGGACATCCAAAATGGAAGTGCACAAATGCTGAGAGAGATAATTCCAAAAAGTATCTGTGATTTTTAAGGATAAGCAAAAAGTGGGTTGTTAAACATCGAACCACTTGAGAATTTGATTTTTTCTACTCCTTGAAATTTTTGGATCATTAGGTCACTTGCATCCTCAACATCTTTCTGGCATGCATGTACACCACATTAAAAGCATGTTAGGATCAGTTACAAGTCCCTTCCCCATAAAATACCACCAAACTTATTGTTAGGGGTTGTACTAGTGGAATTTCCCAAACCGGAATAACAAAACCTTGGAGTTCATTTTACGTGCGTTCACTTACATTTATTATAGTTTTCAAATTATTTTGCATAAAATTATCATTTTGTTTTGCCACATATCGTTTTTGTTTACGAGAAAAAAGGGAGAGTGAGTTTTGGATTTGAAATAAAATTTGAACATCCAAAATGGAAATGCACAAATGCTGAGAGAGATAATTCCGAAAAGTATGTATCACTTTCAAGGATAGACAAAAAGTGGGTTGTTAAACATCCAACCACTTGAGAATTTGATTTTTTATCCTCCTTGAAATTTTTGGATCATTAGGTCACTTGCATCCTCAACATGTTTCTGGCATGCATGTCCACCACGTTTAAAGCAAGTTAGGATCAGTTAGAAGTCCCTTTCTTATAAAATTCCACCAAGCTTATTATTAGGGGTTGTACTTGTGGAATTTCCCAAACATGGATAACAAAAGCTTGGAGTTCATTTTTAGTGTGTTCACTTACATTTATTATAGTTTTCAAATTTTTTTGCAAAAAATTTTCATTTTGTTATGCCTTATATCTTTTTTGTTTAGGAAAAAAATGGGATAGAGAGTTACGGATCTGAAAAAAAAATTTAACATCCAAAATGGAAATGCACAAATGCTGAGAGAGATAATTCCAAAAAGTATCTGTGATTTTTAAGGATAGGTAAAAAGTGGGTTGTTAAACATCTAACCACTTGAGAATTTGATTTTTTCTACTCCTTGAAATTTTTGGATTATTAGGTCAATTGCATCCTCAACATGTTTCTGGCATGCATGTCCAGCATGTTTAAAGCATGTTAGGATAAGTTAGAAGTCCGTTTCCTATAAAATTCCACCGAGCTTATTTTCACTTTTTGATGCCTCTTCTCGTTTTTGTTTACATGAAAAATGGGAGAGTGAGTTTTGGATCTGAAAAAAAATTTGGAAATCCAAAATGGAAATGTACAAAAGCTGAGAGAGATAATTCCAAAAAGTATCTGTGATTTTTAAGGATAGTCAAACAGTCGGTTGTTAAACCAACCACTTGAGAATTTGATTTTTTCTACTTGAAATTTTTGGAATATTAGGTCACTTGAATCTTCCACATGTTTCTAGCATGCATGTCCACCACGTTTAAAGCTTGTTAGGATCAGTTAGAAGTCCCCTTCCTATAAAATTCCACGAAGCTTATTATTAGGAGTTGTACTAATGGAATTTCCTAAACATGGATAACAAAAGCTTGGAGTTCATTTTTAGTGCGTCTACTTACTTTTATTATAGTTTCAAATTTATTTGCATAAAATTTTCATTTTGTTATGCCTCATATCTTTTTTGTTTACAAGAAAAATGGGAGAGTGAGTTTTGGATCTGAAAAAAAAATATGCCCATCCAAAATGGAAATGCAAAAATGTTGAGAGAGATAATTCCAAAAAGTATCTGTGATTTATAAGGATAGGAAAAAAGGGGGTTGTTAAACATCCAAGCACATGAGAATTTGATTATTTCTACTCCTTGAAATTTTTGGATCATTAGGTCACTTGCATCCTCAACATGTTTCTGGCACGCAAGTCCACCACATTTAAAGCATGTTAGGATCAGTTAGAAGTCCCTTTCCTATAAAATTCCACCTAGTTTATTATTAGGGGTTTTACTAGTGGAATTTCCCAAACATGGCTAACAAAACCTTGGAGTTCATTTTTAGTGCGTTCACTTACATTTATTATAGTTTTCAATTTTTTTTGGATCAAATTTTCATTTTGTTATGCCTCTATCTTTTTTGTTTACGAAAAAATTTGGAGCGTTAGTTTTGGATCTGAAAAAAAATTGAACATCCAAAATGGAAATGCACAAATGGTGGGAGAGATATTTCCAAAAAGTATTTGTGATATTTAAGGATAGGCAAAAAGTGGGTTGTTAAACATCCAACCACTTGAGAATTTGATTTTTTCTACTCCTTGAAATTTTTGGATCATTAGGTCACTTGCATCCTCAACAAGTTTCTGGCATGCATGTTCACCACATTTAAAGCATGTTAGGATCAGCTAGAAGTCCATTTCCTATAAAATGCCACTAAGTTTATTATTACGGGTTGTAGTAGTGGAATTTCCCAAACATGGTTAACAAAACCTTGGAGTTCATTTTTAGTGCGTTCACTTACATTTATTATAGTTTTCAAAAATTTTTGCATAAAATTTTCATTTTGTTATGCCTCTATCTTTTTTGTTTACGAGAAAATTGGGAGCGTGAGTTTTGGATTTGAAAAAAAAATTGAACATCCAAAATGGAAATGTACAAATGCTGAGAAAGATAATTCCAAAAAGTATCAATGATTTTTATGGATAGGTAAAAAGTGGGTTGTTAAGCATCCAACCACTTGAGACTTTGATTTTTTCTACTCCTTGAAATTTTTGGATCATTAGGTCACTTGCATCCTCAACATTTTTCTGGCATGCATGTCCACCACATTTAAAGCATGTTAGGATCAGTTAGAAGTCCCTTTCCTTTAAAATTCCACCAAGTTTATTATTAGGGGTTGTCCTAGAGGAATTTCCCAAACATGGATAACAAAACCTTGGAGTTCATTTTTAATGCGTTCACATACATTTATTAAATTTTTCAAATTTTTTTGCATAAAATTTTCTTTTTGTTATGCCTCATATCTTTTTTGTTTACGAGAAAATTGGGAGCGCGAGTTTTGGATTTGAAAAAAAAATTTGAACATCCAAAATGGAAATGCAGAAATGCTGAGAGATATAATTCCAAAATGTATCTATGATTTTTAAGGATGGGCAAAAAGTGGGTTTTTAAACATTCAACCACTTGAGAATTTTATTTGTTCTACTCCTTGAATTTTTTGGATCATTAGGTCACTTGAATCCTCAACATGTTGCTTGCATGCATGTCCACCACATTTAAAGCATGTTAGGATCAGTTAGAAGTCCCTTTCCTATAAAATTCTACCAAGTTTATTATTAGGGGTTGTCCTAGAGGAATTTCCCAAACATGGATAACAAAACCTTGGAGTTCATTTTTAATGCGTTCACTTACATTTATTATAGTTTTCAACTCTTTTTGCATAAAATTTTTATTTTGTTATGCCTCATATCTTTTTTGTTTACGAGAAAATTGGGAGCGTGAGTTTTCGATCTGAAAAAAAAATTTGAACATCCAAAATGGAAATGCAGAAATGGTGAGAGAGATAATTCCAAAAAGTATCTGTGATTTTAAAGGAAGGGCAAAAAGTGGGTTGTTAAACATCCAACCACTTGAGAATTTGATTTTTTCTACTCCTTGAAATTTTCGGATCATTAGGTCACTTGCATCCTCACCATGTTTCTCTCATGCATGTCCACCACATTTAAAGCATGTTAGGATCAGTTAGAAGTCCCTTTCCTTTAAAATTCCACCAAGTTTATTATTAGGGTTTGTCCTAGAGGAATTTCCCAAACATGGATAACAAAACCTTGGAGTTCATTTTTAATGCGTTCACATACATTTATTATAGTTTTCAAATTTTTTTGCATAAAATTTTCTTTTTGTTATGCCTCATATCTTTTTTGTTTACGAGAAAATTGGGAGCATGAGTTTTGGATCTGAAAAAAAATTTGAACCTCCAAAATGGAAATGCACAAATCCTGAGAGAGATAATTCCAAAAAGTATCCGTGATTTTCAAGGACAGGCAAAAAGTGGGTTGTTAAACATCCAACCACTTGAGAATTTGATTTTTTCTACTGCTTGAATTTTTTGGATCATTAGGTCACTTGCATCCTCAACATGTTTCTTGCTTGCATGTCCACGACATTTAAAGCATGTTATGATCAGTAAGAAGTCTCTTTCCTATAAAATTCCACCAAACTTATTGTTAAGGGTTGTACTAGTGGAATTTCCCAAACATGAATAACAAAACCTTGGAGTTTTTTTTTAGTGCGTTCACTTACATTTATTGTAGTTTTCAACTTTTTTTGCATAAAATTTTCAATTTGTTATGGCTCATATCTTTTTTGTTTACGAGAAAATTGGGAGAGTGAGTTTTGGATCTGAAAAAAAATTTGAACATCCAAAATGGAAATGCACAAAAGCTGAGAGAGACAATTCCAAAAAGTATCTGTTATTTTTAAGGATAGTCAAAAATTGGGTTGTTAAACATCCAACCACTTGAGAATTTGATTTTTTCTACTTCTTGAAATTTCTGGATCTTTAGGTTACCTGCATCCTCAACATGTTTCTGGCATGCATCTCCACCATATTTAAAGCATATTAGGATCGGTTAGAAGTCCCTTTCCTATAAAATTACACCAAGCTTATTGTTAGGGGTTGTGCTAGTGGAATTTCCCAAACAGAGATAACAAAATCTTGGAGTTCATTTTTAGTACGTTCTCTTACATTTATTAAAGTTTTGAAATTTATTTGCATAAAATTTTCATTTTGTTATGCCTCATATCTTTTTTGTTTAAGAGAAAAATGGGAGAGTGAGTTTTGGATCTAAAAAAAAATTTGCACATCCAAAATGGAAATGCCCAAATGCTGAGAGAGATAATTCCAAAAAGTATCTATGATTTATAAGGATAGGCAAAAAGGGGGTTGTTAAACATCCAACCACTTGAGAGTTTGATTTTTTCTACTCCTTGAAATTTTTGGAATATTAGGTCATTTGAATTTTCCACATGTTTCTGGCATGCATGTCCACCACGTTTAAAGCTTGTTAGGATCAGTTAGAAGTCCCCTTCCTATAAAATTCCACGAAGCTTATTATTAGGGGTTGTACTAATGGAATTTCCTAAACATGGATAACAAAAGCTTGGAGTTCATTTTTAGTGCGTCTACTTACTTTTATTATAGTTTTCAAATTTATTTGCATAAAATTTTCATTTTGATATGCCTCATATCTTTTTTATTTACAAGAAAAAAGGGAGATTGAGTTTTGGATCTGAAAAAAAAATTTGCACATCCAAAATGGAAATGCAAAAATGTTGAGAGAGATAATTCCAAAAAGTATCTGTGATTTATAAGGATAGGAAAAAAGGGGGTTGTTAAACATCCAAGCACATGAGAATTTGATTATTTCTACTCCTTGAAATTTTTGGATCATTAGGTCACTTGCATCCTCAACATGTTTCTGGCACGCATGTCCACCACATTTAAAGCATGTTAGGATCAGTTAGAAGCCCCTTTCCTATAAAATTCCACCTAGTTTATTATTAGGGGTTTTACTAGTGGAATTTCCCAAACATGTCTAACAAAACCTTGGAGTTCATTTTTAGTGTGTTCACTTACATTTATTATAGTTTTCAATTTTTTTTGGATCAAATTTTCATTTTGTTATGTCTCTATCTTTTTTGTTTACGAAAAAATTTGGAGCGTTAGTTTTGGATCTGAAAAAAAATTGAACATCCAAAATTGAAATGCACAAATGGTGAGAGAGATAATTCCAAAAAGTATTTGTGATATTTAAGGATAGCCAAAAAGTGGGTTGTTAAACATCCAACCACTTGAGAATTTGATTTTTTCTACTCCTTGAAATTTTTGGATCATTAGGTCACTTGCATCCTCAACAAGTTTCTGGCATGCATGTCCACCACATTTAAAGCATGATAGGATCAGCTAGAAGTCCATTTCCTATAAAATTCCACTAAGTTTATTATTACGGGTTGTAGTAGTGGAATTTCCCAAACATGGTTAACAAAACCTTGGAGTTCATTTTTAGTGCGTTCACTTACATTTTTTATAGTTTTCAAATTTTTTTGCATAAAATTTTCATTTTGTTATGCCTCTATCTTTTTTTTTACGAGAAAATTGGGAGCGTGAGTTTTGGATTTGAAAAAAAAATTGAACATCCAAAATGGAAATGCACAAATGCTGAAAAAGATAATTCCAAAAAGTATCAGTGATTTTTAAGGATAGGTAAAAAGTGGATTGTTAAACATCCAACCACTTGAGACTTTGATTTTTTCTACTCGAAATTTTTGGATCATTAGGTCACTTGCATCCTCAACATTTTTCTGGCATGCATGTCCACCACATTTAAAGCATGTTAGGATCAGTTAGAAGTCCCTTTCCTATAAAATTCCAGGAAACTTATTATTAGGGGTTGTACTTGTGGAATTTCCCAAACATGAATAACAAAACCTTGGAGTTCATTTTTAGTGCGTTCACTTACATTTATTATAGTTTTCAAATTGTTTTGCAGAAAATTTTCATTTTGTTATGCCTCATATCTTTTTTGTTTACGAGAAAAATGGGAGAGAGAGTTTTGGATTTGAAAAAATATTTGAACATCCAAAATGGAAATGCACAAATGCTGAGAGAGGTAATTCCAAAAATTCTCTGTAATTTTTAACGATAGGTAAAAAGTGGGTTGTTATGCCTCATATCTTTTTTTGTACTCAAAATTTTTGGATCATTAGGTCACTTGCTACCTCAACATGTTTCTGGCATGCATGTCTACCACGTTTAAAGCATGTTAGGATCAGTTAGAAGCCCTTTCCTATAAAATTCGACCAAGCTTATTATTAGGGGTTGTACTTGTGGAATTTCCCAAACATGGATAACAAAACCTTGGAGTTCATTTTTAGTGCATTCACTTACATTTATTATAGTTTTCAAATTTTTCTGCATAAAATTTTCTTTTTGTTTTGCCTCATGTCGTTTTTTTCTACGAGAAAAATGGGAGAGAGGGTTTGGGATCTGGAAAAAAATTTGATCATCCAAAATGGAAATGCCCAAAAGCTGCGAGAGATAATTCCAAAAGGTATCTGTGATTTTTAAGGACAGGCAAAAAGTGAGTTGTTAAACATCCAACCACTTGAGAATTTGATTTTTTCTACTGTTTCAAATTTTTAGATCATTAGGTCACTTGAATCCTCAACATGTTTCTGGCATGCATGTCCTCCACGATTAAAACATGTAAGGTTCAGTTAAAAGTCTCTTTCCTATAAAATTCCAACAAGCTTTTTATTAGGGGTTGTACTAGTGGAATTTCCCAAACATGGATAACAAAACCTTGGAGTTAATTTTTAGTGCGTTCAATTACATTTATTATAGTTTTCAACTTTTTTGCATAAAATTTTCATTTTGTTATGCCTCATATCTTTTTTGTTTAC
Organism: Aristolochia californica; assembly: GCF_029961685.1. Classification (NCBI taxonomy): domain Eukaryota; kingdom Viridiplantae; phylum Streptophyta; class Magnoliopsida; order Piperales; family Aristolochiaceae; genus Aristolochia; species Aristolochia californica. The sequence continues at coordinate 16,693,490 of NW_027181815.1, read as the reverse complement.
GAGAAAATTGGGAGCGTGAGTTTTGGATCTGAAAAAAAATTTGAACATCCAAAATGGAAATGCAGAAATGCTGAGAGATATAAATCCAAAAAGTATCTATGATTTTTAAGGATGGGCAAAAAGTGGGTTGTTAAACATTCAACCACTTGAGAATTTTATTTGTTCTACTCCTTGAAATTTTTGGATCATTAGGTCACTTGCATCCTCAACATGTTTCTTGCATGCATGTCCACCACATTTAAAGCATGTTAGGATCAGTTAGAAGTCCCTTTCCTATAAAATTCCACCAAGTTTATTATTAGGGGTTGTCCTAGAGGAATTTCCCAAACATGGATAACAAAACCTTGGAGTTCATTTTTAATGCGTTCACTTACATTTATTATAGTTTTCAACTTTTTTTGCATAAAATTTTTATTTTGTTATGCCTCATATCTTTTTTGTTTACGAGAAAATTGGGAGCGTGAGTTTTCGATCTGAAAAAAAAATTAGAACATCCAAAATGGAAATGCAGAAATGCTGAGAGAGATAATTCCAAAAAGTATCTGTGATTTTAAAGGATGGGCAAAAAGTGGGTTGTTAAACATCCAACCACTTGAGAATTTGATTTTTTCTACTCCTTGAAATTTTTGGATCATTAGGCCACTTGCATCCTCAACATGTTTCTCTCATGCATGTCCACCACATTTAAAGCATGTTAGGATCAGTTAGAAGTCCCTTTCCTTTAAAATTCCACCAAGTTTATTATTAGGGGATGTCCTAGAGGAATTTCCCAAACATGGATAACAAAACCTTGGAGTTCATTTTTAATGCGTTCACTTACATTTATTATAGTTTTCAAATTTTTTTACATAAAATTTTCTTTTTGTTATGCCTCATATCTTTTTTGTTTACGAGAAAATTGGGAGGGTGAGTTTTGGATCTGAAAAAAAATTTGAACCTCCAAAATCGAAATGCACAAATCCTGAGAGAGATAATTTCAAAAAGTATCCGTGATTGTTAAGTACAGGCAAAAAGTGGGTTGTTAAACATCCAACCACTTGAGAATTTGATTTTTTCTAGTCCTTGAATTTTTTGGATCATTAGGTCACTTGCATCCTCAACATGTTTCTTGCTTGCATGTCCACGACATTTAAAGCATGTTATGATCAGTAAGAAGTCTCTTTCCTATAAAATTCCACCAAACTTATTGTTAAGGGTTGTACAAGTGGAATTTCCCAAACATGAACAACAAAACCGTGGAGTTTTTTTTAGTGCGTTCACTTACATTTATTATAGTTTTCAACTTTTTTTGCATAAAATTTTCAATTTGTTATGGCTCATATCTTTTTTGTTTACGAGAAAATTGGGAGAGTGAGTTTTGGATCTGAAAAAAAATTTGAACAACCAAAATGGAAATGCACAAAAGCTGAGAGAGACAATTCCAAAAAGTATCTGTTATTTTTAAGGATAGTCAAAAAGTGGGTTGTTAAACATCCAACCACTTGAGAATTTGATTTTTTCTACTTCTAGAAATTTCTGGATCTTTAGGTTACCTGCATCCGCAACATGTTTCTGGCATGCATGTCCACCATATTTAAAGCATATTAGGATCAGTTAGAAGTCCCTTTCCTATAAAATTCCACCAAGCTTATTGTTAGGGGTTGTGCTAGTGGAATTTCCCAAACATGGATAACAAAATCTTGGAGTTCATTTTTAGTACGTTCTCTTACATTTATTATAGTTTTGAAATTTATTTGCATAAAATTTTCATTTTGTTATGCCTCATATCTTTTTTGTTTACGAGAAAAATGGGAGAGTGAGTTTTGGATCTAAAAAAAAATTTGCACATCCAAAATGGAAATGCACAAATGCTGAGAGAGATAATTCCAAAAAGTATCTATGATTTATAAGGATAGGCAAAAAGGGGGTTGTTAAACATCCAACCACTTGAGAGTTTGATTTTTTCTACTCCTTGAAATTTTTGGATCATTCGGTCACTTGAATCCTCAACATGTTTCTGGCTTGCATGTCCACCACGTTTAAAGCATGTTAGGATCAGTTAGAAGTCCCTTTCCTATAAAATTCCACCAATCTAATTATTGGGGGTTGTACTAGTGAATTTACCTAACATGGATAACAAAACCTTGGAGTTCTTTTTAATTGCGTTCACGTTCATTTATTATTGTTTTCAAATTTTTTTAAATAAAATTTTCATTTTGTTATGCCTCAAATCTTTTATGTTTACAAGAAAAATGGGAGAGTGAGTTTTGGATCTGAAAAAAAAATTTGAACATCCACAATGGAAATGCACAAATGCATAGAGTGATAATTCCAAAAAGTATCTGCGATTTTTAAGGATAGGCAAAAAGTAGGTTGTTAAACATCCAACCACTTGAGAATTTGATTTTTTCTACTCGAAATTTTTGGATCAGTAGGTCACTTGCATCCTCAACAGGTTTCTGGCATGCTTGTCCACAACTTTTGAGGAATGTTAGGATCATTTAGATGTCCCTTTCCTATAAACTTCGACCAAACTTATTATTAGGGGTTGTACTTGTGGAATTTCCTAAACATGGATAACAAAACCTTGGAGTTCATTTTTAGTGCGTTCACTTACATTTATTATAGTTTTCATATTTTTTTGCAAAAAAATTTCATTTTGTTATGCCTCATATCTTTTTTGTTTAGAGTGAGTTTTGGATCTAAAAAAAACACTGGACATCCAAAATGGAAGTGCACAAATGCTGAGAGAGATAATTCCAAAAACTATCTGTGATTTTTAAGGATAAGCAAAAAGTGGGTTGTTAAACATCGAACCACTTGAGAATTTGATTTTTTCTACTCCTTGAAATTTTTGGATCATTAGGTCACTTGCATCCTCAACATCTTTCTGGCATGCATGTACACCACATTCAAAGCATGCTAGGATCAGTTACAAGTCCCTTCCCCATAAAATACCACCAAACATATTGTTAGGGGTTGTACTAGTGGAATTTCCCAAACAGGAACAACAAAACCTTGGAGTTCATTTTACGTGCGTTCACTTACATTTATTATAGTTTTCAAATTATTTTGCATAAAATTATCATTTTGTGATGCCACATATCGTTTTTGTTTATGAAAAAAATGGGAGAGTGAGTTTTGGATTTGAAATAAAATTTGAACATCCAAAATGGAAATGCACAAATGCTGAGAGAGATAATTCCGAAAAGTTTGTATCACTTTCAAGGATAGGCAAAAAGTGGGTTGTTAAACATCCAACCACTTGAGAATTTGATTTTTTATCCTCTTTGAAATTTTTGGATCATTAGGTCACTTGCATCCTCAACATGTTTCTGGCATGCATGTCCACCACGTTTAAAGCAAGTTAGGATCAGTTAGAAGTCCCTTTCTTATAAAATTCCACCAAGCTTATTATTAGGTGTTGTACTAGTGGAATTTCCCAAACATGGATAACAAAAGCTTGGAGTTCATTTTTAGTGTGTTCACTTACATTTATTATAGTTTTCAATTTTTTTTGCAAAAATTTTCATTTTGTTATTCCTTATATCTTTTTTGTTTACGAGAAAAATGGGAGAGATGTTTTGGATTTGAAAAAATATTTGAACATCCAAAATGGAAATGCACAAATGCTGAGAGAGATAATTCCAAAAATTCTCTGTAAATTTTAATGGTAGGTAAAAAGTGGGTTGTTAAACATCCAACCACTTCAGAATTTGATTTTTTGTACTCGAAATTTTTGGATCATTAGGTCACTTGCTACCTCAACATGTTTCTGGCATGCATGTCTACCACGTTTAAAGCATGTTAGGATCAGTTAGAAGCCCTTTCCTATAAAATTCGACCAAGCTTATTATTAGGGGTTGTACTTGTGGAATTTCCCAAACATGGATAACAAAACCTTGGAGTTCATTTTTAGTGCGTTCACTTACATTTATTATAGTTTTCAAATTTTTCTGCATAAAATTTTCTTTTTGTTTTGCCTCATGTCGTTTTTGTCTACGAGAAAAATGGGAGAGAGAGTTTGGGATCTGGAAAAAAATTTGAACATCCAAAATGGAAATGCCCAAAAGCTGAGAGAGATAATTCCAAAAGGTATCTGTGATTTTTAAGGACAGGCCAAAAGTGAGTTGTTAAACATCCAACCACTTGAGAATTTGATTTTTTCTACTCTTTCAAATTTTTATATCATTAGGTCACTTGAATCCTCAGCATGTTTCTGGCATGCATGTCCACCACGATTAAAACATGTTAGGATCGGTTAAAAGTCTCTTTCCTATAAAATTCCAATAAGCTTATTATTAGGGGTTGTACTAGTGGAATTTCCAAAACATGGATAACAAAACCTTGGAGTTCATTTTTAGTGCGTTCACTTACATTTATTATAGTTTTCAACTTTTTTGCATAAAATTTTCATTTTGTTATGCCTCATATCTTTTTTGTTTACGAGAAAATTGGGAGCGTGAGTTTTGGATCTGAAAAAAAATTTGAACATCCAAAATGGAAATGCAGAAATGCTGAGAGATATAATTCCAAAAAGTATCTATGATTTTTGAGGATGGGCAAAAAGTGGGTTGTTAAACATTCAACCACTTGAGAATTTTATTTGTTCTACTCCTTGAAAATTTTGGATCATTAGGTCACTTGCATCCTCAACATGTTGCTTGCATGCATGTCCACCACATTTAAAGCATGTTCGGATCAGTTAGAAGTCCCTTTCCTATAAAATTCCACCAAGTTTATTATTAGGGGTTGTCCTAGAGGAATTTCCCAAACATGGATAGCAAAACCTTGCAGTTCATTTTTAATGCGTTCACTTAAATTTATTATAGTTTTCAACTTTTTTTGCATAAGATTTTCATTTTGTTATGCCTCATATCTTTTTTGTTTACGAGAAAATTGGGAGCGTGAGTTTTGTATCTGAAAAATAAATTTGAACATCCAAAATGGAAATGCAGAAATGCTGAGAGAGATAATTCCAAAAAGTATCTGTGATTTTAAAGGAAGGGAAAAAAGTGGGTTGTTAAACATCCAACCACTTGAGAATTTGATTTTTTCTACTCCTTGAAATTTTTGGATCATTAGGTCACTTGCATCCTCACCATGTTTCTCTCATGCATGTCCACCACATTTAAAGCATGTTAGGATCAGTTAGAAGTCCCTTTCCTTTAAAATTCCACCATGTTTATTATTAGGGGTTGTTCTTGAGGAATTTCCCAAACATGGATAACAAAACCATGGAGTTCATTTTTAATGCGTTCACTTACATTTATTATAGTTTTCAAATTTTTTTGCATAAAATTTTCTTTTTGTTATCCCTCATATCTTTTTTGTTTACGAGAAAATTGGGAGCGTGAGTTTTTGATCTGAAAAAAAATTTGAACCACCAAAATGGAAATGCACAAATCCTAAGAGAGATAATTCCAAAAAGTATCTGTGATTTTTAAGGACAGGCAAAAAGTGGGTTGTTAAACATCCAACCACTTGAGAATTTGATTTTTTCTACTCCTTGAATTTTTTGGATCATTAGGTCACTTGCATCCTCAACATGTTTCTTGCTTGCATGTCCACGACATTTAAAGCATGTTATGATCAGTAAGAAGTCTCTTTCCTATAAAATTCCACCAAACTTATTGTTAAGGGTTGTACTAGTGGAATTTCCCAAACATGAATAACAAAACCTTGGAGTTATTTTTTAGTGCGTTCACTTACATTTATTATAGTTTTCAACTTTTTTTGCATAAAATTTTCAATTTGTTATGGCTCATATCTTTTTTGTTTACGAGAAAATTGGGAGAGTGAGTTTTGGATCTGGAAAAAAATTTGAACATCCAAAATGGAAATGCACAAATGCTGAGAGAGACAATTCCAAAAAGTATCTGTTATTTTTAAGGATAGTCAAAAAGTGGGTTGTTAAACATCCAACCACTTGAGAATTTGATTTTTTCTACTTCTTGAAATTTCTGGATCTTTAGGTTACCTGCATCCTCAACATGTTTCTGGCATGCATGTCCACCACATTTAAAGCATATTAGGATCGGTTAGAAGTCTCTTTCCTATAAAATTCCACCAAGCCTATTGTTAGGGGTTGTGCTAGTGGAATTTCCCAAACATGGATAAGAAAATCTTGGAGTTCATTTTTAGTACGTTCTCATACATTTATTATAGTTTTGAAATTTATTTGCATAAAATTTTCATTTTGTTATGCCTCATATCTTTTTTGTTTACAAGAAAAATGGGAGAGTGAGTTTTGGATCTAAAAAAAAATTTGCACATCCAAAATGGAAATGCACAAATGCTGAGAGAGATAATTCCAAAAAGTATCTATGATTTATAAGGATAGGCAAAAAGGGGGTTGTTAAACATCCAACCACTTGAGAGTTTGATTTTTTCTACTCCTTGAAATTTTTGGATCATTCGGTCACTTGCATCCTCAACATGTTTCTGGCTTGCATGTCCACCACGTTTAAAGCATGTTAGGATCAGTTAGAAGTCCCTTTCCTATAAAATTCCACCAATCTAATTATTAGGGGTTGTACTAGTGAATTTCCCTAACATGTATAACAAAACCTTGGAGTTCTTTTTAATTGCGTTCACTTTCATTTATTATTGTTTTCAAATTTTTTTAAAAAAAAATTTCTGTTTGTTATGTCTCAAATCTTTTATGTTTACAAGAAAAATGGGAGAGCGAGGTTTGGATCTGAAAAAAAAATTTGAACATCCACAATGGAAATGCACAAATGCTGAGAGAGATAATTCCAAAAAGTATCTGTGATTTTTAAGGATAGGCAAAAACTAGGTTGTTAAACATCCAACCACTTGAGAATTTGATTTTTTCTACTCCTTGAAATTTTTGGATCAGTAGGTCACTTGCATCCTCAACAGGTTTCTGGCATGCTTGTCCACAACTTTTGAGGAATGTTAGGATCAGTTAGATGTCCCTTTCCTATAAACTTCGACCAAGATTATTATTAGGGGTTGTACTTGTGGAATTTCCTACACTTATTATAGTTTTCAAATTTTTTTGCAAAAAAATTTCATTTTGTTATGCATCATATCTTTTTTGTTTACGAAAAAAATGGGAGAGTGAGTTTTGGATCTAAAAAAAAAAAATTGGACATCCAAAATGGAAGTGCACAAATGCTAAGAGAGATAATTCCAAAAAGTATCTGTGATTTTTAGGGATAAGCAAAAAGTGGGTTGTTAAACATCGAACCACTTGAGAATTTGATTTTTTCTACTCCTTGAAATTTTTGGATTATTAGGTCACTTGCATCCTCAACATCTTTCTGGCATGCATGTACACCACATTAAAAGCATGTTAGGATCAGTTACAAGTCCCTTCCCCATAAAATACCACCAAACTTATTATTAGGGATTGTACTAGTGGAATTTCCCAAATAGGAATAACAAAACCTTGGAGTTCATTTTACGTGCGTTCACTTACATTTATTATAGTTTTCAAATTATTTTGCATAAAATTATCATTTTGTTATGCCACATATCATTTTTGTTTACGAGAAAAATGGGAGAGTGAGTTTTGGATTTGAAATAAAATTTGAACATCCAAAATGGAAATGCACAAATGCTGAGAGAGATAATTCCGAAAAGTATGTATCACTTTCAAGGATAGGCAAAAAGTGGGTTGTTAAACATCCAACCACTTGAGAATTTGATTTTTTATCCTCCTTGAAAATTTTGGATCATTAGGTCACTTGCATGCTCAACATGTTTCTCGCATGCATGTCCACCACGTTTAAAGCAAGTTAGGATCAGTTAGAAGTCGCTTTCTCATAAAATTCCACCAAGCTTATTATTAGGGGTTGTACTAGTGGAATTTCCCAAACATGGATAACAAAAGCTTGGAGTTCATTTTTAGTGTGTTCACTTACATTTATTATAGTTTTCAAAATTTTTTGCAAAAAATTTTCATTTTGTTATGCCTTATATCTTTTTTGTTTAGGAAAAAAATGGGAGAGTGAGTTACGGATCTGAAAAAAAAATTTAACATCCAAAATGGAAATGCACAAATGCTGAGAGAGATAATTCCAAAAAGTATCTGTGATTTTTAAGGATAGGAAAAAAGGGGGTTGTTAAACATCCAAGCACATGAGAATTTGATTATTTCTACTCCTGAAACTTTTGGATCATTAGGTCCCTTGCATCCTCAACATGTTTCTGGCTTGCATGTCCACCACGTTTAAAGCATGTTAGGATCAGTTAGGAGTCCCTTTCCTATAAAATTCCACCAAGCTTATTATTAGGGGTTGTACTAATGGAATTTTCCAAACATGGATAACAAAACCTTGGAGTTCATTTTTAGTGCGTTCACTTACTTTTATTATAGTTTTCAAATTTATTTGCATAAAATTTTCATTTTGTTATGCCTCATATCTTTTTTGTTTACGAGAAAAATGGGAGAGTGAGTTTTGGATCTGAAAAAAAATTTGCACATCCAAAATGGAAATGGAAAAATGCCGAGAGAGATAATTCCAAAAAGTATTTGTGATTTATAAGGATAGGCAAAAAGGGGGTTGTTAAACATCCAACCACTTGAGAATTTGATTTTTTCTACTCTTTGAAATTTTTGGATCATTAGGTCCCTTGCATCCTCAACATGTTTCTGGCATGCATGTCCACCACGTTTAAAGCATGTAAGGATCGGTTAGAAGTCCCTTTCCTATAAAATTCCACAAAGCTTATTATTAGGGGTTGTACTAGTGGAATTTCCCAAACATGGATAACAAAACCTTGGAGTCCATTTTTAGTGCATTATCTTACATTTATGATAGTTTCAAAAATATTTTGCATAAAATTTTCCTTTCGTTATTCCTCATATCTTTTATTTTTTACGATAAAAATGGGAGAGTTAGTTTTGGATCTCCAAAAAAATTTGAACATCGAAAATGGAAATGCACAGAAGCTGAGAGAGATAATTCCAAAAAGTATCTGTGATTTTTAAGGATTGGCAAAAAGTGGGTTGTTAAACATCAAACCACTTGAAAATTTGATTTTTTCTAGTCTTTAAAATTTTTAGATCGTTAGGTCACTTGCATCCTCAACGTGTTTCTGGCACGCATGTCCACCACATTTAAAGCATGTTAGGATCAGTTAGAAGTCCCTTTCCTATAAAATTCCACCTAGTTTATTATTAGGGGTTTTACTAGTGGAATTTCCCAAACATGGCTAACAAAACCTTGGAGTTCATTTTTAGTGCGTTCACTTACATTTATTATAGTTTTCAATTTTTTTTGGATCTGAAAAAAAATTGAACATCCAAAATGGAAATGCACAAATGCTGAGAGAGATAATTCCAAAAAGTATTTGTGATATTTAAGGATAGGCAAAAAGTGGGTTGTTAAACATCCAACCACTTGAGGATTTGATTTTTTCTACTCCTTGAAATTTTTGTATCATTAGGTCACTTGCATCCTCAACAAGTTTCTGGCATGCATGTCCACCACATTTAAAGCATGTTAGGATCAGCTTGAAGTCCATTTCCTATAAAATTCCACTAAGTTTATTATTACGGGTTGTAGTAGTGGAATTTCCCAAACATGGTTAACAAAACCTTGGAGTTCATTTTTAGTGCATTCACTTACATTTATTATAGTTTTCAAATTTTTTTGCATAAAATTTTCATTTTCTTATGCCTCTAACTTTTTTGTTTACGAGAAAATTGGGAGCGAGAGTTTTGGATTTGAAAAAAAAATTGAACATCCAAAATGGAAATGCACAAATGCTGAGAAAGATCATTCCAAAAAGTATCAGTGATTTTTAAGGACAGGCAAAAACTGGGTTGTTAAACATCCAACCACTTGAGACTTTGATTTTTTCTACTCGAAATTTTTGGATCATTAGGTCACTTGCATCCTCAACATTTTTTTGGCATGCATGTCCACCACATTTAAAGCATGTTAGGATCAGTTAGAAGTCCCTTTCCTATAAAATTCCACGAAACTTATTATTAGGGGTTGTACTTGTGGAATTTCCCAAACATGAATAACAAAACCTTGGAGTTCATTTTTAGTGCGTTCACTTACATTTATTATAGTTTTCAAATTGTTTTGCAGAAAATTTTCATTTTGTTACGCCTCATATCTTTTTTGTTTACGAGAAAAATGGGAGAGAGAGATTTGGATTTGAAAAAAAATTTGAACATCCAAAATGGAAATGCAGAAATGCTGAGAGAGATCAGTGCAAAAAGTATCTGTGATTTTTAAGGATAGGCAAAAAGTGAATTGTTAAACATCCAACCACTTGAGAATTTAATTTTTTCTACTCTTTGAAATTTTTGGATGGTTAGGTCATTTGCATCCTCAATATGTTTCTGGCATGCATGTCCACCACGTTTAAAGCATGTTAGGATCAGTTAAAAGTCTCTTTCCTATAAAATTCCAACAAGCTTATTATTAGGGCTTGTACAAGTGGAATTTCCCAAACATGGATAACAAAACCTTGGAGTTCATTTTTATTGTGTTCACTTACATTTATTATTGTTTTCAAATTTTTTTGCATAAAATTTTCATTTTGTTATGCCTCATATCTTTTTTGTTTACGAGAAAAACGGGAGAGTTAGTTTTGGATCTGCAAAAAAATTTGAACTTCGAAAATGGAAATGCACAAAAGCTGAGAGAGATAATTCAATTTCAATGCGTTCACTTACATTTATTATAGTTTTCAAATTTTTTGCATAAAATTTTCATTTTGTTATGCCGCATATCTTTTTTCACTTGCATCCTCAACATGTTTCTGGCATGCATGTCCACCACGTTTAAAGCATGTTAGGATCAGTTAGAAGCCCTTTTCCTATAAAATTCCACCAATCTAATTATTAGGGGTTGTACTAGTGGAATTTCCCAAACATGGATAACAAAACCTTGGAGTTCATTTTTAGTGCGTTCACTTACATTTATTATAGTTTTCAAATTATTTTGCATAAAATTTTCATTTTGTTATGGCTCATATCATTTTTGTTTACAAGAAAAAAGGGAGAATGGGTTTTGAACCTAAAAAAAAATTTGAACATCCAAAATGGAAATGCACAAATGCTAAGAGTGATAATTCCAAAAAGTATCTGTTATTTTAAAGGATAGGCAAAAAGTGGGTTGTTTAATATCCAACCACTTGAGAATTTGATTTTTTCTACTCGTTGAAATTTTTGGATCATTAGGTCACTTGCAGCCTCAACATGTTTCGAGCAAGCATGTCCACCACGTTTAAAGCATGGTAGGTCAGTTAGAAGTCCCTTTCCTATAAAATTCCACCAAGCTTATTATTAGGGGTTGTACTATTGGAATTTCCAAAACATGAATAACAAAACCTTGGAGTCCATTTTTAGTGTGTTCACTTACATTTATTATAGTTTTCAATTTGTTTTACATAAAATTTTCATTTTGTTATGCCTCACTTCTTTTTTGTTTACGAGAAAAATTGGAGAGTGAGTTTTCGATCTGAAAAAAAATTTCAACATCCAAAATTGAAATGCACAAATGCAGAGCGAGATAATTCCAAAAATAATCTGTGATTTTTAGTGATAGTCAAAAAGTGGGTTGTTAAACATCCAACCACTTGAGAATTTGATTTTTTCTTCTCGTTGAAATTTTTGGATCATTAGGTTACTTGCATCCTCAACATGTTTCTGGCATGCATGTCCACCACGTTTAGAGCATGTTAGGCTCAGTTAGAAGTCCCTTTCCTATAAAATTCCACCAAGCTAATTAATAGGGGTTGTACTAGTGAATTTGCCAAACAGGGATAACAAAACCTTGGAGTTCATTTTTATTGCGTTCAGTTACATTTATTATAGTTTTCAATTTTTTTTGCATAAAATTTTCTTTTTGTTATGCCTCATATCTTTTTTGTTTACAAGAAAAAAGGGAGAGAGTTTTGGATCTGAAAAAAAATTTGAACATCCAAAATGGAAATGCACAAATGCTGAGAGAGATAATTCCAAAAAGTATTAGTGATTTTTAAGGATACTAAAAAAGTGGTTTGTAAAACATCCAACCACTTGAGAATTTAATTTTTTCTACTCGTTGAAATTTTTGGATCATTAGGTTACTTGCATCCTCAACATGTTTCAGGCATGCATGTCCACAACGTTTCAAGCATGTTAGGATCAGTTAGAAGTCCCTTTCCTATAAAATTCCATGAAACTTATTATTAGGGGTTGTACTTGTGGAATTTCCCAAACATGAATAACAAAACCTTGGATTTCATTTTTAGTGCGTTCACTTACATTTATTATAGTTTTCAAATTGTTTTGCAGAAAATTTTCATTTTGTTAAGCCTCATATCTTTTTTGTTTACGAGAAAAATGGGAGAGAGAGATTTGGATTTGAAAAAAAATTTGAACATCCAAAATGGAAATGCATAAATGCTGAGAGAGATCAATGCAAAAAGTATCTGTGATTTTTAAGGATAGGCAAAAAGTGAATTGTTAAACATCCAACCTCTTGAGAATTTAATTTTTTCTACTCTTTGAAATTTTTGGATGGTTAGGTCATTTGCATCCTCAATATGTTTCTGGCATGCATGTCCACCACGTTTAAAGCATGTTAGGATCAGTTAAAAGTCTCTTTCCTATAAAATTCCAACAAGCTTATTATTAGGGCTTGTACAAGTGGAATTTCCCAAACATGGATAACAAAACCTTGGAGTTCATTTTTATTGTGTTCACTTACATTTATTATTGTTTTCAAATTTTTTTGCATAAAATTTTCATTTTGTTATGCCTCATATCTTTTTTGTTTACGAGAAAAATGGGAGAGTTAGTTTTGGATCTGCAAAAAAATTTGAACTTCGAAAGTGGAAATGCACAAAATCTGAGAGAGATAATTCAATTTCAATGCGTTCACTTACATTTATCATAGTTTTCAAATTTTTTGCATAAAATTTTCATTTTGTTATGCCTCATATCTTTTTTCACTTGCATCCTCAACATGTTTCTGGCATGCATGTCCACCACGTTTAAAGCATGTTAGGATCAGTTAGAAGCCCTTTTCCTATAAAATTCCACCAATCTAATTATTAGGGGTTGTACTAGTGGAATTTCCCAAACATGGATAACAAAACCTTGGAGTTCATTTTTAGTGCGTTCACTTACATTTATTATAGTTTTCAAATTATTTTGCATAAAATTTTCATTTTGTTATGCCTCATATCATTTTTGTTTACAAGAAAAAAGGGAGAATGGGTTTTGAACCTAAAAAAAAATTTGAACATCCAAAATGGAAATGCACAAATGCTAAGAGTGATAATTCCAAAAAGTATCTGTTATTTTAAAGGATAGGCAAAAAGTGGGTTGTTTAACATCCAACCACTTGAGAATTTGATTTTTTCTACTCGTTGAAATTTTTGGATCATTAGGTCACTTGCAGCCTCAACATGTTTCGAGCAAGCATGTCCACCACGTTTAAAGCATGGTAGGATCAGTTAGAAGTCCCTTTCCTATAAAATTCCACCAAGCTTATTATTAGGGGTTGTACTATTGGAATTTCCAAAACATGAATAACAAAACCTTGGAGTCCATTTTTAGTGTGTTCACTTACATTTATTATAGTTTTCAATTTGTTTTACATAAAATTTTCATTTTGTTATGCCTCACATCTTTTTTGTTTACGAAAAAAATTGGAGAGTGAGTTTTCGATCTGAAAAAAAATTTCAACATCCAAAATTGAAATGCACAAATGCAGAGCGAGATAATTCCAAAAATAATCTGTGATTTTTAGTGATAGTCAAAAAGTGGGTTGTTAAACATCCAACCACTTGAGAATTTGATTTTTTCTTCTCGTCGAAATTTTTGGATCATTAGGTTACTTGCATCCTCAACATGTTTCTGGCATGCATGTCCACCACGTTTAGAGCATGTTAGGCTCAGTTAGAAGTCCCTTTCCTATAAAATTCCACCAAGCTAATTAATAGGGGTTGTACTAGTGAATTTGCCAAACAGGGATAACAAAACCTTGGAGTTCATTTTTATTGCGTTCAGTTACATTTATTATAGTTTTCAATTTTTTTTGCATAAAATTTTCTTTTTGTTATGCCTCATATCTTTTTTGTTTACGAGAAAAAAGGGAGAGAGTTTTGGATCTGAAAAAAAATTTGAACATCCAAAATGGAAATGCACAAATGCTGAGAGAGATAATTCCAAAAAGTATTCGTGATTTTTAAGGATACTAAAAAAGTGGTTTGTAAAACATCCAACCACTTGAGAATTTAATTTTTTCTACTCGTTGAAATTTTTGGATCATTAGGTTACTTGCATCCTCAACATGTTTCAGGCATGCATGTCCACAACGTTTCAAGCATGTTAGGATCAGTTAGAAGTCCCTTTCCTATAAACTTCCACCAAGCTTATTATTAGGGGTTGTACTGGTGGAATTTCCCAAACATGGATAACAAAACCTTGGAGTTCATTTTTAGTGCATTCACATACATTTATTATTGTTTCCAAATTTATTTGCATAAAATTTTCTTTTTTTTATGCCTCACATCTTTTTTGTTTACGAGAAAAATGGGAGAGTGAATTTTGGATCTGAAAAAAAATTGAACGTCCAAAATGGAAATGCACAAATGCAGAGAGAGATAATTGCAAAAAGTATCTGTGATTTTTAAGGATAGGCAAAAAGTGGGTTGTTAAACATCCAACCACTTGAGAATTTGATTTTTTCTACTCTTTGAAATTTTTGGATCATTAGGTCACTTGCATCCTCAACATGTTTCTGGCATGCATGTCCACCACGTTTAAAACATGTTAAGATCGGTTAAAAGTTTCTTTCCTATAAAATTCTAACAAGCTTATTATTAGGGGTTGTACTAGTGGAATTTCCCAAACATGGATAACAAAACCTTGGAGTTCATTTTTAGTGCGTTCATACACATTTATTATAGTTTACAAAATTTTTTGCAAAAAAATTCCATTTTGTTATGCCTCATATCTTTTTTGTTTACGAGAAAATTGGGAGAGAGAGTTTAGGATCTGAAAAAAAAATTTTAACATCCAAAATGGAAATGCAGAAATGCTGAGAGAGAGAATTCCAAAAAGTATCTGTGACTTTTAAGGATAGGCAAAAAGTGGGTTGTTAAACATCCAACCACTTAAGAATTTTATTTTTTCTACTCCTTGAAATTTTTGGATCATTAGGTCACTTGCATCCTCAACATGTTTCTGGCTTGCATGTCCACAACGTTTAAAGAATGTTAGGATCAGTTAGAAGTCCCTATCCTATAAACTTCCACCAAGCTTATTATGAGGGTTGTACAGGTGGAATTTCCCAAACATGGATAATAAAACCTTGGAGTTCATTTTTAGTGCGTTCACTTACATTTATTATCGTTTTCAAATTTTTTTGCATAAAATTTTCATTTTGTTTTGCCTATCTTTTTTGTTTACGAGAAAAATGGGAGAGATGTTTTGGATCTGAAAAAATATTTGAACATCCAAAATGGAAATGCACAACTGCTGAGAGAGATAATTCAAAAAATTCTTTGTAATTTTTAACGATAGGTAAATAGTGGGTTGTTAAACATCCAACCACTTCAGAATTTGATTTTTTGTACTCGAAATTTTTGGATCAATAGGTCACTTGCTACCTCAACATGTTTCTGGCATGCATGTCGACTACGTTTAAAGCATGTTAGGATCAGTTAGAAGTCCCTTTCCTATAAAATTCAATCAAGCTTATTATTAGGGGTTGTACTAGTGGAATTTCCCAAACATGGATAACAAAACCTTGGAGTTCATTTTTAGTGCGTTCACTTACATTTATTATAGTTTTCAACTTTTATGGCATAAATTTTTCATTTTTTTATGCCTCATATCTTTTTTGTTTACGAGAAAATTGGAAGCGTGAGTTTTGGATCTGAAAAAAAAAAATTTGAACATCAAAAATAGAAATGCAGAAATGCTGAGAGAGATAATTCCAAAAAGTATCTGTGATTTTAAAGGATGGGCAAAAAGTGGGTTGTTAAACATCCAACCACTTGAGAATTTGATTTTTTCTGCTCCTTGAAATTTTTGGATCATTCGGTCACTTGCATCCTCAACATGTTTCTTGCATGCATGTCCACCACATTTAAAGCATGTTAGGATCAGTTAGAAGTCCCTTTCCTACAAAATTCCACCAAGTTTATTATTAGGGGTTGTCCTAGAGGAATTTCCCAAACATGGATAACAAAACCTTGGAGTTCATTTTTAATGTGTTCACTTATATTTATTATAGTTTTCAATTTTTTTTGCTTAAAATTTTCGATTTGTTATGCCTCATATCTTTTTTTTTACGAGAAAATTGGGAGCGAGAGTTTTGGATCTGAAAGAAAATTTGAACATCCAAAATGGAAATGCACAAATCCTGAGAGAGATAATTCTAAAAAGTATCCGTGATTTTTAAGGACAGGCAAAAAGTGGGTTGTTAAACATCCAACCACTTGAGAATTTGATTTTTTCTACTCCTTGAATTTTTTGGATCATTAGGTCACTTGCATCCTCAACATGTTTCTTGCTTGCATGTCCACTACATTTAAAGCATGATATGATCAGTAAGAAGTATCTTTCCTATAAAATTCCACCAAACTTATTGTTAGGGGTTGTACTAGTGGAATTTCGCAAACATGAATAACAAAACCTTGGAGTTATTTTTTAGTGCGTTCACTTACATTTATTATAGTTTTCAACTTTTTTTGCAGAAAATTTTCAATTTGTTATGCCTCATATCTTTTTTGTTTAAGAGAAAAATGGGAGCATGAATTTTGGATCTGAAAAAGAATTTGAACATCCAAAAAGGAAATGCAGAAATGCTGAGACAGATAATTCCAAAAAGTATCAGTGATTTTTAAGGACAGGCAAAAAGTGAATTGTTAAACATCCAACCACTTGAGAATTTGATTTTTTCTACTCTTTGAAATTTTTGGATCATTAGGTCATTTGCATCCTCAACATGCTTCTGGCTTGCATGTCCACCACGTTTAAAGCATGTTAGGGTCAGTTAAAACTCTCTTTCCTATAAAATTCCAACAAGCTTATTCTTAGGGGATGTATTAGTGGAATTTCCCAAACATGGATAACAAAACCTTGGAGTTCATTTTTAGTGCGTTCACTTACATTTATTAGAGTTTTCAACTTTTTTTGCATAAACTTTTCATTTTGTTATGCCTCATTTGTTTTTTGTTTACGAGAAAATATTGGAGCGTGAGTTTTGGATCTGAAATAAAAATTTGTACATCCAAAATGGAAATACAGAAATGCTGAGAGAGATAATTCCAAAAAGTATTTGTGATTTTTAACGATAGGCAAAAAGTGGGTTGTTAAACATCCAACCACTAGAGAATTTGATTTTTCCTACTCCTTGAAATTTTTGGATCATTAGGTCACTTGCATCCTCAACATGTTTCTGGCTTGCATGTCCACAACGTTTAAAGAATGTTAGGATCAGTTAGAAGTCCCTATCCTATAAACTTCCACCAAGCTTATGATTAGGGGTTGTACTGGTGGAATTTCCCAAACACGGATAACAAAATCTTGGAATTCATTTTTAGTGTGTTCACTTACATTTATTATAGTTTTCAAATTTTTTAGCATAAAATTTTCTTTTTGTTATGCCTTATATCTTTTTTGTTTACGAGAAAAATGGGAGAGATGTTTTGGATCTGAAAAAATATTTGAACATCCAAAATGGAAATGCACAAATGCTGAGGGAGATAATTCCAAAAATTCTTTGTAATTTTTAACGATAGGTAAAAAGTGGGTTGTTAAACATCCAACCACTTCAGAATTTGATTTTTTGTACTCGAAATTTTTGGATCGTTAGGTCACTTGCTACCTCAACATGTTTCTGGCATGCATGTCTACCACGTTTAAAGCATGTTAGGATCAGTTAGAAGTCCCTTTCCTATAAAATTCGACCAAGCTTATTATTAGGGGTTGTACTTGTGGAATTTCCCAAACATGGATAACAAAACCTTGGAGTTCATTTTTAGTGCGTTCACTTACATTTATTATAGTTTTCAAATTTTTCTGCATAAAATTTTCTTTTTGTTTTGCCTCATGTCATTTTTGTCTACGAGAAAAATGGGAGAGAGAGTTTGGGATCTGGAAAAAAATTTGAACATCCAAAATGGAAATGCCCAAAAGCTGAGAGAGATAATTCCAAAAGGTATCAGTGATTTTTAAGGACAGGCAAAAAGTGAGTTGTTAAACATCCAACCACTTGAGAATTTGATTTTTTCTACTCTTTCAAATTTTTAGATCATTAGGTCACTTGAATCCTCAACATGTTTCTGGCATGCATGTCCACCACGATTAAAACATGTTAGGATCGGTTAAAAGTCTCTTTCCTATAAAATTCCAACAAGCTTATTATTAGGGGTTGTACTAGTGGAATTTCTCAAACATGGATAACAAAACCTTGGAGTTCATTTTTAGTGCGTTCACTTACATTTATTATAGTTTTCAACTTTTTTGCAAAAATTTTCATTTTGTTATGCCTCATATCTTTTTTGTTTACGAGAAAATTGGGAGCGTGAGTTTTGGATCTGAAAAAAAAATTTGAACATCCAAAATGGAAATGCAGAAATGCTGAGAGAAATAATTCCAAAAAGTATCTATGATTTTTAAGGATGGGCAAAAAGTGGGTTGTTAAACATTCAACCACTTGAGAATTTTATTTGTTCTACTCCTTGAAATTTTTGGATCATTAGGTCACTTGCATCCTCAACATGTTTCTTGCTTGCATGTCCACCACATTTAAAGCATGTTAGGATCAGTTAGAAGTCCCTTTCCTATAAAATTCCACCAAGTTTATTATTAGGGGTTGTCCTAGAGGAATTTCCCAAACATGGATAACAAAAACCTTCGAGTTCATTTTTAATGCGTTCACTTACATTTATTATATTTTTCAACTTTTTTTGCACAAAATTTTCATTTTGTTATGCCTCATATCTTTTTTGTTTACGAGAAAATAGGGAGCGTGAGTTTTTTATCTGAAAAAAAAATTTGAACATCCAAAATGGAAATGCAGAAATGCTGAGAGAGATAATTCCAAAAAGTATTTGTGATTTTAAAGGATGGGCAAAAAGTGGGTTGTTAAACATCCAACCACTTGAGAATTTGATTTTTTCTACTCCTTGAAATTTTTTTATCATTAGGTCACTTGCATCCTCAACATGTTTCTCTCATGTATGTCCACCACATTTAAAGCATGTTAGGATCAGTTAGAAGTCCCTTTCCTTTAAAATTCCACCAAGTTTATTATTAGGGGTTGTCCTAGAGGAATTTCCCAAACATGGATAACAAAACCTTGGAGTTCATTTTTAATGCATTCACTTACATTTATTATAGTTTTCAATTTTTTTTGCATAAAATTTTCTTTTTGTTATGCCTCATATCTTTTTTGTTTACGAGAAAATTGGGAGCGTGAGTTTTGGATCTGAAAAAAAATTTGAACCTCCAAAATGGAAATGCACAAATCTTGAGAGAGATAATTCCAAAAAGTATCCGTGATTTTTAAGGACAGGCAAAAAGTGGGTTGTTAAACATCCAACCACTTGAGAATTTGATTTTTTCTACTCCTTGAATTTTTTGTATCATTAGGTCACTTGCATCCTCAACATGTTTCTTGCTTGCATGTCCACGACATTTAAAGCATGTTATGATCAGTAAGAAGTCTCTTTCCTATAAAATTCCACCAAACTTATTGTTAAGGGTTGTACTAGTGAAATTTCCCAAACATGAATAACAAAACCTTGGAGTTATTTTTTAGTGCGTTCACTTACATTTATTATAGTTTTCAACTTTTTTTGCATAAAATTTTCAATTTGTTATGGCTCATATCTTTTTTGTTTACGAGAAAATTGGGAGAGAGAGTTTTGGATCTGAAAAAAAAATTTGAACATCCAAAATGGAAATACAGAAATGCTGAGAGAGATAATTCCAAAAAATATTTTTGATTTTTAAGGATAGGAAAAAATTGAATTGGGAAACATCCAACCACTTGAGAATTTGATTTTTTCTACTCCTTGAAATTTTTGGATCATTAGGTCACTTCCATCCTCAACATGTTTCTGGCTTGCATGTTCACAACGTTTAAAGAATGTTGGGATTAGTTAGAAGTCCCTATCCTATAAACTTCCACCAAGCTTATTATTAGGGGTTGTAATGGTGGAATTTCCCAAACATGGATAACAAAATCTTGGAGTTCATTTTTAGTGCGTTCACTTATATTTATAATAGTTTTCAAATTTTTTTGCATAAAATTTTCATTTTATTATGCCTCATATATTTTTTGTTTACGAGAAAAATGGGAGAGATGTTTTGGATCTAAAAAAATATTTGAACATCCAAAATGGAAATGCACAAATGCTGAGAGAGATAATTCCAAAAATTCTCTGTAATTTTTAACGATAGGTAAAAAGTGGGTTGTTAAACATCCAACCACTTCAGAATTTGATTTTTTGTACTCCAAATTTTTGGATCATTAGGTCACTTGCTACCTCAACATTTTTCTGGCATGCATGTCTACCACGTTTAAAGAATGTTAGGATCAATTAGAAGTCTCTTTCCTATAAAATTCGACCAAGCTTAATATTAGGGGTTGTACTAGTGGAATTTCTCAAACATGGATAACAAAATTTTGGAGTTCCTTTTTAGTGCGTTCACTTACATTTATTACAGTTTTCAAATTTTTCAGCTTAAAATTTTCTTTTTCTTATGCCTCATGTCGTTTTTGTTTACGAGAAAAATGGGAGAGAGAGTTTTGGATCTGGAAAAAAATTTGAACATCCAAAATGGAAATGCCCAAAAGCTAAGAGAGATAATTCCAAAAGGTATCTGTGATTTTTAAGGTCAGGCAAAAAGTGAGTTGTTAAACATCCAACCACTTGAGAATTTGATTTTTTCTACTCTTTCAAATTTTTGGATCATTAGGTTACTTCCATCCTGAACATGTTTTTGGCATGCATGTCCACCACGTTTAAAGCATGTTAGGATGAGTTAGAAGTCTCATTCCTATAAAATTCCAACAAGCTTATTATTAGCGGTTGTACTAGTGTAATTTCCCAAACATGGATAACAAAGCCTTGGAGTTTATTTTTAGTGCGTTCACTTACAATTATTATAGTTTTCAATTTTTTTTGCATTAAATTTTTATTTTGTTATGCCTCATATCTTTTTTGTCTATGAGAAAAATGGGAGACATGTTTTTTATCTGAAAAAAAATTTGAACATCCAAAATAGAAATGCACGAATGCTGAGAGGCAAAAAGATAGGTTGTTAAACATCCAACCACTTGTGAATTTGATTTTTTCTACTCCTTGAAAATTTTGGATTATTAGGTCACTTGCAACCTCAACATGTTTCTGGCATGCATGTCCACCACATTTAAAGCACATTTGGATCAGTTAGAAGTCCCTTGCCTATAAAATTCCTCCAAGCTTATTATTAGGGGTTGTACTTGTGAAATTTCCAAAACATGGATAACAAAATCTTGCAGTTCATTTTTAGCGCGTTCACTTACATTTATTATAGTTTTCAAATTAATTTGCATAAAATTTTCACTTTGTTATGCCCCATATCGTTTTTGTTTACGAGAAAAATGGGAGAGCGAGTTTAGGATCTAAAAAAAAAATTTGAACATCCGAATTGGAAATGCACAAAAGTAGAGTGAGATAATTCCAAAAAGTATCTGTGATTTTTAAGGACAGGCAAAAAGTGAGTTGTTAAACATCCAACCACTTGAGAATTTGATTTTTTTCTACTCTTTGAAATTTTTGGATCATTAGGTCACTTGCATTCTCAACATGTTTCTGCCATGCATGTCCACCACGTTTAAAGCATGTTCGGATCAGTTAGAAGTCTCTTTCCTATAAAATTCCAACAAGCTAATTATTAGGGGTTGTACTAGTGGAATTTCCCAAACATGGATAACAAAACCTTGGAGTTCATTTTTAGTACGTTCACTTACATTTATTATAGTTTTCAAATTTTTTTGCATAAAATTTTCTTTTTTTTATGCCTCATATCTTTTTTGTTTACGAGAAAAATGGGAGAGTTAGTTTTTGATCTGCAAAAAAATATGAACATCGAAAATGGAAATGCACAAAAGCAGAGAGAGATAATTGCAAACCGTATCTGTGATTTTTAAGGATAGGCAAAAAGTGGGTTCTTAAACATCAAACCACATGAGAATTTGATTTTTTCTAGTCCTTGAAATTTTTGGATCATTAGGTCACCTGCACCCTCAACATGTTTCTGGCATGCATGTCCACCACATTTAAAGCATGTTAGGATCAGTTAGAAGTCCCTTTCCTCTAAAATTCCACCAAGTTTATTATTAGGGGTTGTACTAGTGGAATTGCCCAAACATGGATAACAAAACTTTGGAGTTCATTTTTAGTGCGTTCACTTACATTTATTATAGTTTTCAATTTTTTTTGCATTAAATTTTCATTTTGTTGTGCCTCATATCTTTTTTGTTTACAAGAAAAATGGGAGAGATGTTTTGGATCTGAAAAAAAATTTGAACTTCGAAAATGGAAATGCACAAATGCTGAAAGATATAATTCCAAAAAGTGTCTGAGATTTTTAAGGATAGGCAAAAAGTGGGTTGTTAAACATCCAACCACTTGAGAATTTAATTTTTTCTACACCTTGAAATTTTTGGATCATTAGGTCACTTGCATCCTCAACATGTTTCTGGCATGCATGTCCACCACGTTTAAAGCATGGTAGGATCAGTTAGAAGTCCCTTTCCTATGAAATTCCACCAAGCTTATTATTAGGGGTTGTGCTAGTGGAATTTCCTAAACATGGATAACAAAACCTTGTAGTTCATTTTTAGTGCGTTCACCTAGATGTATTATAGTTTTCAAATTTTTATGCATAAGATTTTCTTTTTGTTATGCCTCATATCGTTTTTGTTTACGAGAAAAATGGGAGAGAGAGTGTAGGATTTGAAAGAAAATTTGAACATCCAAAATGGAAATGCAGAATTACTGAGAGAGATAATTCCAAAAAGTATCTGTGATTTTTAAGGATAGGCAAAAAGTGGGTTGTTAAACGTCCAACCACTTGTGAATTTGATTTTTTCTACTCCTTGAAATTTTTGGATCATTAGGTCTCTTGCATCCTCAACATGTTTCTAGCATGCATGTCCTCCACATTTAAAGCACATTAGGATCAGTTAGAAGTCCCTTGCCTATAAAATTCCACCAAGCTTATTATTAGGGGTTGTACTAGTGGAATTTCCCAAACATGGATAACAAAATCTTGGAGTTCATTTTTAGTGCGTTCACTTACATTTATTATAGTTTTCAAATTAATTTGCATAAAATTTTCACTTTGTTATGCCCCATATCGTTTTTGTTTACGAGAAAAATGGGAGAGTGAGTTTAGGATCTAAAAAAAAATTTGAACATCCAAATTGGAAATGCACAAAAGCTGAGTGAGATAATTCCAAAAAGTATCTGTGATTTTTAATGACAGGCAAAAAGTGAGTTGTTAAACATCCAACCACTTGAGAATTTGATTTTTTTCTACTCTTTGAAATTTTTGGATCATTAGGTCACTTGCATTCTCAACATGTTTCTGCCATGCATGTCCGCCACGTTTAAAGCATGTTCGGATCAGTTAGAAGTCTCTTTCCTATAAAATTCCAACAAGCTTATTATTTGGGGTTGTACTAGTGGAATTTCCCAAACATGGATAACAAAACCTTGGAGTTCATTTTTAGTACATTCACTTACATTTATTATAGTTTTCAAATTTTTTTGCATAAAATTTTCTTTTTTTTATGCCTCCTATCTTTTTTGTTTACGAGAAAAATGGGAGAGTTAGTTTTTGATCTGCAAAAAAATATGAACATTGAAAATGGAAATGCACAAAATCTGAGAGAGATAATTGCAAACCGTATCTGTGATTTTTATGGATAGGCAAAAAGTGGGTTCTTAAACATCAAACCACATGAGAATTTGATTTTTTCTAGTCCTTGAAATTTTTGGATCATTAGGTCACTTGCACCCTCAACATGTTTCTCTCATGCATGTCCACCACATTTAAAGCATGTTAGGATCAGTTAGAAGTCCCTTTCCTATAAAATTCCACCAAGTTTATTATTAGGGGTTGTACTAGTGGAATTGCCCAAACATGGATAACAAAACTTTGGAGTTCATTTTTAGTGCGTTCACTTACATTTATTATAGTTTTCAATTTATTTTGCATTAAATTTTCATTTTGTTATGCCTAATATCTTTTTTGTTTACATGAAAAATGGGAGAGATGTTTTGGATCTGAAAAAAAATTTGAACATCCAAAATGGAAATGCACAAATGCTGAAAGATATAATTCCAAAAAGAGTCTGAGATTTTTTAGGATAGGCAAAAAGTGGGTTGTTAAACATCCAACCACTTGAGAATTTAATTTTTTCTACTCCTTGAAATTTTTGGATCATTAGGTCACTTGCATCCTCAACATGTTTCTGGCATGCATGTCCACCACGTTTAAAGCATGTTAGGATCAAGTAGAAGTCCCTTTCCTATGAAATTCCACTAAGCTTATTATTAGGGGTTGTGCTAGTGGAATTTCCCAAACATGGATAACAAAACCTTGTAGTTCATTTTCAATGCGTTCACATACATGTATTATAGTTTTCAAATTTTTCTGCATAAGATTTTCTTTTTGTTATGCCTCATATCGTTTTTGTTTACGAGAAAAATGGGAGAGTGAGTTTTGGATTTGAAAAAAAATTTGAACATCCAAAATGGAAATGCAGAAATGCTGAGAGAGATAATTCCAAAAAGTATCTGTGATTTTTAAGGATAGGCAAAAAGTGGGTTGTTAAACATCCAACCACTTGAGAATTTGATTTTTTCTACTCCTTGAAATTTTTGGATCATTAGGTCTCTTGCATCCTCAACATGTTTCTGGCATGCATGTCCACCACGTTTAAAGCATGTTAGGATCAATTAGATGTCCCTTTCCTATAAACTTCCACCAAGCTAATTATTAGGGGTTGTACTAGTGAATTACCCAAATATGGATAACAAAACCTTGGAGTTCTTTTTTTATGTGATCACTTACATTTATTATTTTTTTCAAATTGTTTTACATATATTTTCATTTTGTTATGCCTCATATGGTTTATGTTTACGAGAAAAATGGGAGAGTGAGTTTTGGATCTGAAAAAAGATTTGAACTTCGAAATTGGAAATGTTCAAATGCTGAGAGAGATAATTCGAAAAAGTATCTGTGATTTTTAAGGATAGGCAAAAAGTGGTTGTAAAACATCCAACCACTTGAGAATTAGAATTTTTCTACTCCTTGAAATTTTTGAATCACTAGGTCACTTGCATCCGCAGCATGTTTCTGGCATGCTTGTCCACAACGTTTAAAGAATGTTAGGATCAGTTAGAAGGCCCTTTCCTATAAACTTCCACCAAGCTTATTATTAGGGTTTGTACTTGAGGAATTTCCCAAACATGGATAACAAAACATTGGAGTTCATTTTTAGTGCATTCACTTACATTTATTATTGTTTTTAAATTTTTTTGCATAAAATTTTCATTTTTTTATGCGTCATATCTTTTTTGTTTACGAGAAAAATGGGAGAGCGAAATCCGGATCTGAAAAAAAAATTTAACATCCAAAATGGAAATGCACAAATGCTGAGAGAGATAATTCTAAAAAGTATCTGTGATTTTTAAGGGTAGGCAAAAAGTGGGTTGTTAAACATCAAACCACTTGAGAATTTGAGTTTTTCTACTCCTTGAAATTTTTGGATTATTAGGTCACTTGCATCCTCAACATGTTTCTGGCATGCATGTCCACCATGTTTAAAGCATGTTAGCATAAGTTAGAAGTCCATTTCCTATAAAATTCCACCAAGCTTATTATTCGGGGTTGTACAAGTGGATTCTCCCAAAAATGGATAACAAAACCTTGGAGTTCATTTTTAGTGCATTCACTTATATTTATTATAGTTTTCACTTTTTTCTGCCTAAAATTTTCATTTTGTTTTGCCTCATATCGTTTTTGTTTACGAGAAAAATGGGAAAGTGAGTTTTGGATCTGAAAAAAAATTAGAACATCCAAAATGGAAATGCACAAAAGCTGAGAGAGATAATTCGAAAAAGTATCTGTGATTTTTTAGGATAGTCAAAAAGTGGGTTGTTAAACATCCAACCAGTTGAGAATTTGATTTTTTCTACTTCTTGAAATTTCTGGATCATTAGGTTACTAGCATCCTCAACATGTTTTTGGCATGCATGTCCACCATATTTAAAGCATATTAGGATCGGTTAGAAGTCCCTTTCCTATAAAATTCCACCAAGCTTATTATTAGGGGTTGTGCTAGTGGAACTTCCCAAACATGGATAACAACAACTTGCAGTTCATTTTTAGAGCGTTCTTTTTTTTGCAAAAAAAATTCATTTTGTTACGCCTCATATCTTTTTTGTTTACGAAAAAAATGGGAGAGATGTTTTGGATCTAAAAAAAAATTGAACATCCAAATTGGAAGTGCACAAATGCTGAGAGAGATAATTCCAAAAAGTATCTGTAATTTTTAAGGATAAGAAAAAAGGGGGTTGTTAAACATCGAACCACTTGATAATTTGATTTTTTCTACTCTTGGAAATTTTTGGATCATTAGGTCACTTGCATCCTCAACATGTTTCCGGCATGCATGTACACCACATTAAAAGCATGTTAGGATCAGTTAGAAGTCCCTTCCCTATAAAATTCCACCAAACTTATTGTTAGGGGTTCTACTCGTGCAATTTCACAAACAGGAATAACAAAACCATGGAGTTCATTTTTCGTGAGTTCACTTACATTTATTATAGTTTTCAAATTTTTTTGCATAAAATTTTCTTTTGTTTATGCCTTATATCGTTTTTGTTTACGAGAAAAATGGGAGAGTGAGTTTTGGATTTGAAATAAAATTTGAACATCCAAAATGGAAATGCACAAATGCTAAGAGAGATAATTCCAAAAAGTATGTATTACTTTTTAGGATAGGCGAAATGGGGGTTGTTAAACATCCAACCACTTGAGAATTTGATTATTTCTCCTCTTTGAAATTTTTGGATCATTAGGTCACTTGCATCCTCAACATGTTTCTGGCATGCATGTCCACCACGTTTAAAGCAAGTTAGGATCAGTTAGAAGTCCCTTTCTTATAAAATTCCACCAAGCTTATTATTAGGGGTTGTACTAATGGAATTTCCCACACATGGATAACGAAACCTATGAGTTCATTTTTAGTGCGTTCACTTACTTTTATTACAGTTTTTAACTTTTTTTGCATAAATTTTTCATTTTGTTATGCCTCATATCGTTTTTGTTTACGAGAAAAATGGGAGAGTGAGTTTTGGATATGAAATAAAATTTGAACATCCAAATTGGAAATGCACAAATGCTGAGAGAGATAATTCCTAAAAGTATCTATGACTTTTAAGGATAGGCAAAAAGTGGGTTGTTAAACATCCTACCACTTCAGAATTTGACTTTTTCTACTCCTTGAAATTTTTGGATCATTAGGTCACTTGCATCCTCAACATGTTTCTGGCATGCATGTCCACCACGTTTAAAGCATGTTAGGATCAGTTAGAAGTCCCTTTCCTATAAAACTCGACCAAGCTTATTATTAGGGGTTGTACTAGTGGAATTTCCCAAACTTGGATAACAAAACCTTGGAGTTCATTTTTAGTGCGTTCACTTACATTTATTACAGTTTTCAACTTTTTTTGCATAAAATTTTCATTTGTTATGCCTCATTTCTTTTTTGTTTACGAGAAAAATGGGAGAGATGTTTTGGATCTGAAAAAAAAATTTGAACATCCAAAATGGAAATACAGAAATGCTGAGAGAGATAATTCCAAAAAAGTATCTGTGATTTTTAAGGATAGGCAAAAAGTGGGTTGTTAAATATCCAACCAATTGAGAGTTTGATTTTTTCTACTCCTTGAAATTTTTGGATCATTAGGTCACTTGCATCCTCAACATGTTTCTGGCTTGCATGTCCACAACGTTTAAAGAATGTTGGGATCAGTTAGAAGTCCGTATCCTATAAACTTCCACCAAGCTTATTATTAGGGGTTGTACTGGTGGAATTTCCCAAACATGGATAACAAAACCTTGGAGTTCATTTTTACTGCGTTCACTTACATTTATTATAGTTTCCAAATTTTTTTGCATAAAATTTTTATTTTGTTATGCCTCATATCTTTTTTGTTTACGAGAAAAATGGGAGAGATGTTTTGGATATGAAAAAATATTTGAACATCCAAAATGGAAATGCACAAATGCTGAGAGAGATAATTCCAAAAATTCTCTGTAATTTTTAACGATAGGTAAAAAGTGGGTTGTTAAACATCCAACCACTTCAGAATTTGATTTTTTGTACTCGAAATTTTTGGATCATTAGGTCACTTGCTGCCTCAACATGTTTCTGGCTTGCATGTCCACCACGTTTAAAGCATGTTAGGAACAGTTTGAAGTCCCTTTCCTATAAAATTCGACGAAGCTTATTATTAGGGGTTGTACTAGTGGAATTTCCCAAACATGGATAACAAAACCTTGTAGTGCATTTTTAGTGCGTTCACTTACATTTATTATAAATTTCAAATTTTTCTGCATAAAATTTTTTTTTTTATACCTATATCGTTTTTGTTTACGAGAAAAATGGGAGAGAGAGTTTTGGATCTGGAAAAAAATTTTAACATCCAAAATGGAAATGCCCAAAAGCTGAGAGAGATAATTCCAAAAGGTATCTGTGATTTTTAAGGACAGGCAAAAAGTGAGTTGTTAAACATCCAACTACTTGAGAATTTGATTTTTTCTACTCCTTGAAATTTCTGGATCATTAGGTCACTTGCATCCTCAACATGTTTCTGGCATGCATGTCCACCACGTTTAAAGCATGTTAGGATGAGTTAGAAGTATCATTCCTATAAAATTCCAACAAGCTTATTATTAGGGGTTCTACTAGTGTAATTTCCCAAACATGGATAACAAAACCTTGGAGTTCATTTTTATTCCGTTCACTTACATTTATTACAGTTTTCAATTCCAAAAGGTATCTGTGATTTTTAAGGACAGGCAAAAAGTGAGTTGTTAAACATCCAACCACTTGAGAATTTGATTTTTTCTACTCCTTGAAATTTCTGGATCATTAGGTCACTTGCATCCTCAACATGTTTCTGGCATGCATGTCCACCACGTTTAAAGCATGTTAGGATGAGTTAGAAGTCTCATTCCTATAAAATTCCAACAAGCTTATTTTTAGGGGTTCTACTAGTGTAATTTCCCAAACATGGATAACAAAACCTTGGAGTTCATTTTTATTCCGTTCACTTACATTTATTACAGTTTTCAATTCCAAAAGGTATCTGTGATTTTTAAGGACAGGCAAAAAGTGAGTTGTTAAACATCCAACCACTTGAGAATTTGATTTTTTCTACTCCTTGAAATTTCTGGATCATTAGGTCACTTGCATCCTCAACATGTTTCTGGCATGCATGTCCACCACGTTTAAAGCATGTTAGGATGAGTTAGAAGTCTCATTCCTATAAAATTCCAACAAGCTTATTATTAGGGGTTCTACTTGTGTAATTTCCCAAACATGGATAACAAAACCTTGGAGTTCATTTTTATTCCGTTCACTTACATTTATTACAGTTTTCAATTTTTTTTGCATTAAATTTTCATTTTGTTATGCCTCATATCTTTTTTGTTTATATGAAAAATGGGAGAGATGTTTTGGATCTGAAAAAAAATTTGAACATCCAAAATGGAAATGCACAAAAGCTGAAAGAGATAATTCCAAAAAGTCTCAGAGATTTTTAAGGATATGCAAAAAGTGGGTTGTTAAACATCCATCCACTTGAGAATTTAATTTTTGCGACTCCTTGAAATTTTTGGAGCGTTAGGTCTCTTGCATAATCAACATGTTTCTGGCATGCATGTCCACCATGTTTAATATAAAATTCCAGCAAGCTTAGTATTAGGGGTTGTACTAGTGGAATTTCGCAAACATGGATAACAAAACCTTGGAGTTCATTTTTAGTGCATTCACTTACATTTATTATAGTTTTCAAATTTTGCTGCATAAAATTTTCATTATGTTATGCCTCATTTAGTTTTTGTTTACGAGAAGAAAGGGAGAGTGAGTTTTGGATCTAAAAAAAAATTTGAACATCCAAAATGGAAATGCACAAAACCTGAGAGAGATAATTCCAAAAAGTATCTGTGATATTTAAGGATAGGCAAAAAGTGGGTTGTTAAACATCCAACCACTTGAGAATTTGATTTTTTCTACACCTTAAAAATTTTGGATCATTAGGTCACTTGCAGCCTCAACATGTTTCTGGCAACCATGTCCACCAAATTTAAAGCAAGTTAGGATCAGTTGGAAGTCCCTTTCCTACAAAATCCCACCAAGCTTATTATTAGGGGTTGTACTAGTGGAATTTCCAAAACATGAATAATAAAACCGTGGAGTTCATTTTTAGTGCGTTCACTAACATTTATTATAGTTTTCAATTTTTTTGCATAAAATTTTTATTTTGTTATGCCTCATATCTTTTTTGTTTACGAGAAAAGTTGGTTAGTGAGTTTTTGATAAGAAAAAAAATTTGAACATCCAAAATTGAAATCCACAAAAGCAGAGCGAGATAATTCCAAAAATAATCTATGATTTTTAGGGATAGTCAAAAAGTGGGTTGTTAAACATCCAACCACATGAGAATTTGATTTTTTCTACTCCTTAAAATTTTTGGATCATTAGGTTACTTGCATCCTCGACATGTTTCTGGCATGCATGTCCACCACGTTTAAAGCATGTTAGGATCAGTTAGAAGTCCCTTTCCTATAAAATTCCAGCAAGCTAATTATTAGGGGTTGTACGAGTGAATTTCCCAAACATGGATAACAAAACCTTGGAGTTCATTTTTATTACTTTCACTTACATTTATTATAGTTTTCACCTTTTTCTGCATAAAATTTTCATTTTGTTATGCCTCATATCTTTGTTGTTTACGAAAAAAATGGGGGAGATGTTTTGGATCTGAACTTCCGAAATGGAAATGCACAAATGCTGAGAGAGATAATTCCAAAAAGTAATAGTGATTTTTAAGGATAGTAAAAAAGTCGGTTGTTAAACATCCAACCACTTGAGAATTCGATTTTTTCTACTCTTTGAAATTTTTGGATCAATAGGTCACTTGCATCCTCAACATACTTTAGGCATGCATGTCCACCTCGTTTAAAGCATGTTAGGATTTGTTAGAAGTCTCTTTCCTATAAAATTCCAACAAGCTGATTATTAGGAGTTGTACTAGTGGAATTTCCCAAACATGCATAACAAAATCTTAGAGTTCATTTTTAGAGCGTTCAATTACATTTATTACAGTTTTCACCTTTTTTTGCATAAAATTTTCATTTTGTTATGCCTCATATCTTTGTTGTTTACAAAAAAAATGGGGGAGATGTTTTGGATATGAAAAAAAAAAATTGAACAACCAAAATAGAAATGCACAAATGCTGAGAGAGATAATTCCAAAAAGTCTTTGTGATTTTTAAAGATAGGCAAAATGTGGGTTGTTAAACATCAAACCACTTGAGAATTTGATTTTTTCTTGTCCTTGAAATTTTTGGATCATTAGGTCACTTGCATCCTCAACATGTTTCTGGCATGCATGTCCACCACATTTAAAGCATGTTAGGATCCGTTAGAAGTCCCTTTCCTATAAAATTCCACCAAGTTTATTATTAGGGGTTGTCCTAGAGGAATTTCCAAAACATGGATAACAAAACCTTGCAGTTCATATTTAGTGCATTCACTTACATTTATTATAGTTTTCAAATTTTTTAGCATAAAATTTTCATTTTGTTATGCCTCATATCTTTTTTGTTTACGAGAAAATTGGGAGCGTGAGTTTTGGATTTGAAAAAAAATTTGAACATCCAAAATGGAAATGCACAAATGCTGAGAGAGATAATTCCAAAAATTATATGTGATTTTTAAGGACAGGCAAAAAGTGGGTTGTTAAAAATCCAACCACTTGAAAGTTTGATTTTTTCAACTCCTTGAAAATTTTGGATCATTAGGTCACTTGCATCCTCAACATGTATATTGCATGCATGTCCACCTCATTTAAAGCATGTTAGGATCAGTTAGAAGTCTCTTTCCTATAAAATTCCACCAACCTTATTGTTAGGGGTTGTACTAGTGGAATTTCCCAAACATGAATAACAAACCTTGGAGTTAATTTTTAGTGCGTTCACTTATAATTATTACAGTTTTCAACTTTTTTTGCATAAATTTTTCATTTTGTTATGCCTCATATCTTTTTTGTTTACGAGAAAAATGGGAGCATGACTTTTGGATCTGCAAAAAAAAATTGAACATCCAAAATGGAAATGCAGAAATGCTGAGAGAGATAATTCCAAAAAGTATCTGTGATTTTTAAGGACAGGCAAAAAGTGAATTGTTAAACATTCAACCACTTGAGAATTTGATTTTTTCTACTCTTTGAAACTTTTGGATCATTAGGTCACTTGCATCCTCAACATATTTCTGGCATGCATGTCCACCACGTTTAAAGCATGTTAGGATCACTTAAAAGTCCCTTTCCTATACAATTCCAACAAGCTTATTTATAGGGGTTGTACTAGTGGAATTTCGCAAACATGGATAACAAAAACTTGGAGTTCATTTTTAGTGCGTTCACTTACATTTATTATATTTTTCAACTTATTTTGCATAAAATTTTCATTTTGTTATGCCTCATATCTTTTTTGTTTATGAGAAAATTGGGAGTGTGAGTTTTGGATCTGAAAAAAAAATTTGAACATCCAAAATGGAAATGCAGAAATGCTGAGAGAGATAATTCCAAAAAGTATCTGCGATTTTTAAGGATAGGCAAAAAGTGGGTTGTTAAAAATCCAACCACTTGAGAATTTGATTTTTTCTACTCCTTGAAATTTTTGGATCATTAGGTCACTTGCATCCTCAACATGTTTCTGGCATGCATGTCCACCACATTTAAAGCATGTTAGGATCAGTTAGAAGTCCCTTTCCTATAAAATTCCACCAAGTTTATTTTTAGGGGTTGTCCTTGAGGAATTTCCCAAACCTGGATAACAAAACCATGGAGTTCATTTTTAGTGCGTTCACTTACATTTATTATAGTTTTCAAATTTTGCATAAAATTTTCATTTTGTTATGCTTCATTTCTTTTTTGTTTACGAGAAAATTGGGAGCGTAAGTTTTGGATCTGAAAAAAAATTTGAACATCCAAAATGGAAATGGACAAATACTGAGAGAGATAATTCCAAAAAGTATCCGTGATTTTTAAGGACAGGCAAAAAGTGGGTTGTTAAACATCCAACCACTTGAGAATTTTATTTTTTCTACTCCTTGAAGTTTTTGGATCATTAGGTCACTTGCATCCTCAACAACTTTCTTGCATGCATGTCCACCACATTTAAAGCATGTTAGGATCAGTTAGAAGTGTCTTTCCTATAAAATTCCACCAAACTTATTATTAGGGGTTGAACTAGTGGAATTTCCCAAACATGAATAACAAAACCATGGAGTTAATTTTTAGTGCGTTGACTTATATTTATTATAGTTTTCAACTTTTTTTGCATAAAATTTTCAATTTGTTATGCCTCATATCTTTTTTGTTTACTAGAAAAATGGGAGCAAGAGTTTTGGATATGAAAAAAAAATTGAACATCCAGAATGGAAATGCAGAAATGCTGAGAGAGATAATTCCAAAAAGTATCAGTGATTTTTTAGGACAGGTAAAAAGTATTTTGTTAAACATCCAACCACTTGAGAATTTGATTTTTTTGACTCTGTGAAAGTTTTGGATCATTAGGTCACTTGAATCCTCATCATCTTTCTGGCATGCATGTCCACCACGTTTAAAGCATTTTAGGACCAGTTAAAAGTCTCTTTCTTATAAAATTCCAACAAGCTTATTATTAGGGGTTGTACTAGTGGAATTTCCCAAACATGGATTACAAAACCTTGGAGTTCATTTTTAGTGCGTTCACTTACATTTCTTACAGTTTTCAACTTTTTTTGCATAAAATTTTGATTTTGTTATGCCTCATTTCTCTTTTGTTTACGAGAAAATTGGGAGCGAGAGTTTTGGATCTGAAAAAAAAATTTGAACATCCAAAATGGAAATGCAGAAATACTGAGAGAGATAATTCCAAAAAGTATCTGTGATTTTTAAGGATAGGCAAAAAGTAGGTTGTTAAACATCCAACCACTTGAGAATTCGATTTTTTTTACTCGAAATTTTTGGATCATTAGGTCACTTGCATCCTCAACATGTTTCTGGCTTCCATGTCCACAACGTTTAAAGAATGTTAGCATCAGTTAGAAGTCCCTTTCCTATAAACTTCCACCAAGCTTATTATTAGGGGTTGTACTATTGGAATTTACCAAACATGGATAACAAAACCTTGGAGTTCCATTTCAGTGCGTTTACTTACATTTATTATAGTTTATAAATTTTTTTGCATAAAATTTTCATTTTGTTATGCCACATATCTTTTTTGTTTACGAGAAAAATGGGAGAGATGTTTTTGATCTGAAAAAAAATTTGAACATCCAAAATGGAAATACACAAATGTTGAGAGTGGTAATTCCAAAAATTCTCTGTAATTTTTAATGATAGGTAAAAAGTGGGTTCTTAAACATCCAACCACTTCAGAATTTGATTTTTTGTACTCAAAATTTTTGGATCATTAGGTCATTTGCTACCTCAACATGTTTTTGGCACGCATGTCGACCACGTTTAAAGCATGTTAGGATCAGTTAGAAGTCCCTTTCCTATAAAATTCGACCAAGCATATTATTACAGGTTGTACTAGTGGAATTTCCCAAACAAGGATAACCAAACCTTGGAGTTCATTTTTAGTGCGTTCACTTACATTTATTATAGTTTTCAAATTTTTCTGCATAAAATTTTTATTTTGTTATGCCTCATATCGTTTTTCTTTACGAGAAAAATGGGAGAGCGAGTTTTGGATCTGGAAAAAAATTTGAACATCGAAAATGGAAATGCCAAAAAGCTGAGAGAGATAATTCCGAAAGGTATCTATGATTTTTCAGGACAGGCAAAAAGTGAGTTGTTAAACATCCAACCACTTGAGAATTTGATTTTTACTACTCTTTCAAATTTTTGGATCATTAGGTCACTTCCATCCTCAAAATGTTTCTGGCATGCATGTCCACCACGTTTAAAGCATGTTAGGATGAGTTAGAAGTGTCATTCCTAAAAAATTCCAACAAGCTTATTAATATGGGTTGTACTAGTGGAATTTCCCAAACATGGACTACAAAACCTTAGAGTTCATTTATAGTGCGTTAACTTACATTTATTATAGTGTTCAATTTTTTTTGCATTAAATTTTCATTTTGTTATGCCTCATATCTTTTTTGTTTACGAGAAAAATGGGAGAGATGTTTTGGATCTGAAAAAAAATTTGAACATCCAAAATGGAAATGCACAAATGCTGAGAGAGATAATTCCAAAAAGTCTCTTTGATTTTTAAAGATAGGCAAAAATTGGGTTGTTAAACATCCAACCAGTTGAGAATTTGATTTTTTCTACTCCTTGAAATTTTTGCATCATTAGGTCACTTACCTCCTCAACATGTTTCTGGCATGCATGTCCACCACATTTAAAGCAAATTAGGATCAGTTAGAAGTCCCTTTCCTATAAAATTCCACGAAGCTTATTATTAGGGGTTGTGCTAGTGGAATTTCCCAAACATGGATAACAAAATCTTGGAGTTCATTTTTAGTGCGTTCACTTACATTTATTATAGTTTTCAAATTTATTTGCATAAATTTTAATTTTGGTATGCCCCATATCTTTTTTGTTTGCAAGAAAAATGGGAGAGTGAGTTTTGGATCTGAAAAAAAATTTGAACATCCAAATTGGAAATGCACAAAAGTTGAGTGCGATAATTCCAAAAAGTATAAGTGATTTTTAAGGACAGGCAAAAAGTGAATTGTTAAACATCCAACCACTTGAGAATTTGATTTTTTCGACTCTGTGAAATTTTTGGATGATTAGGTCACTTGCATCCTCAACATGTTTCTGGCATGCATGTCCACCACGTTTTAAGCATTTTAGGACCTGTTAAAAGTCTTTTTCCTATAAAATTCCAACAAGCTTATTATTAGGGGTTGTACTAGAGGAATTTCCCAAACATGGATTACAAAACCTTGGAGTTCATTTTTAGTGCGTTCACTTACATTTATTATAGTTTTCAACTTTATTTGCATGAACTTTTTATTTTGTTAGGCCTCATTTCTTTTTTGTTTACGAGAAAATTGGGAGCGAGAGTTTTGGATCTGAAAAAAAAATTTGAACATCCAAAATGGAAATACAGAAATACTGAGAGAGATAATTCCAAAAAGTATCTGTGATTTTTAAGGATAGGCAAAAAGTAGGTTGTTAAACATCCAACCACTTGAGAATTTGATTTTTTTTACTCCTTGAAATTTTTGGATCATTAGGTCACTTACATCCTCAACATGTTTCTGGCTTCCATGTCCACAACGTTTAAAGAATGTTAGGATCAGTTAAAAGTCCCTTTCCTTTAAACTTCCACCAAGCTTATTATTAGGGGTTGTACTATAGGAATTTCCCAAACATGGATAACAAAACGTTAGAGTTCCATTTTAGTGCGTTCACTTACATTTATTATAGTTTTTAAGTTTTTTTGCATAAATTTTTCATTTTGTTATGCCACATATCTTTTTTGTTTATGAGAAAAATGGGAGAGATGTTTTAGATCTTAAAAAAAATTTGAACATCCAAAATGGAAATACACAAATGTTGAGAGTGGTAATTCCAAAAATTCTCTGTAATTTTTAACGATAGGTAAAAAGTGGGTTCTTAAACATCCAACCACTTCAGAATTTGATTTTTTGTACTCGAAATTTTTGGATCATTAGGTCATTTGCTACCTCAACATGTTTTTGGCATGCATGTCGACCACGTTTAAAGCATGTTAGGATGAGTTAGAAGTCCCTTTCCTATAAAATTTGACCAAGCTTATAATTAGGGGTTGTACTAGTAGAATTTCCCAAACAAGGATTACAAAACTTGGAGTTCATTTTTAGTGCGTTCACATACATTTATTATAGTTTTCAAATTTTTCTGCATAAAATTTTCATTTTGTTATGCCTCATATCATTTTTGTTTACGAGAAAAATGGGAGAGAGAGTTTTGGATCTGGAAAAAAATTTGAACATCGAAAATGGAAATGCCCAAAAGCTGAGAGAGATAATTCCGAAAGGTATCTGTGATTTTTAAGGACAGGCAAAAAGTGAGTTATTAAACATCCAACCACTTGAGAATTTAATTTTTACTACTCTTTCAAATTTTCGGATCATTAGGTCACTTGCATCCTCTAAATGTTTCTGGCATGAATGTCCACCACATTTAAAGCATGTTAGGATGAGTTAGAAGTCTCATTCCTATAAAATTCCACTAAGCTTAGTATTAGGGGCTGTACTAGTGGAATTTCCCAAACAAGGATAACAAAACCTTGGAGTTCATTTTTAATGCGTTCACTTACATTTATTATAGTTTTCAAATTTTTCCACATAAAATTTTCATTTTGTTATGCCTCATATCGTTCTTGTTTACGAGAAAAATGGGAGAGAGTTTTGGATCTGCAAAAAAATTTGAACATCGAAAATGGAAATGCCCAAAAGCTGAGAGAGATAATTCCGAAAG
This sequence comes from Aristolochia californica, assembly GCF_029961685.1. Taxonomy (NCBI): domain Eukaryota; kingdom Viridiplantae; phylum Streptophyta; class Magnoliopsida; order Piperales; family Aristolochiaceae; genus Aristolochia; species Aristolochia californica. The sequence continues at coordinate 16,655,741 of NW_027181815.1, read as the reverse complement.
GTATCTATGATTTTTAAGGATAGGAAAAAAGTGAGTTGTTAAACATTCAACCACTTGAGAATTTGATTTTTACTACTCTTTCAAATTTTTGGATAATTAGGTCACTTGCATCCTCAAAATGTTTCTGGCATGCATGTCCACCACGTTTAAAGCATGTTAGGATGAGTTAGAAGTCTCATTCCTATAAAATTCTAACATGCTTATTATTAGGGGTTATACTAGTGGAATTTCCCAAACATGGATAAAAAAAACCTTGGAGTTAATTTTTAGTGCGTTCACTTACATTTATTAAAGTTTTCAATTTTTTTTGCGTTATGTTTTCATTTTGTTATGCCTCATATCTTTTTTGTTTACGAGAAAAATGGGAGAGATGTTTTGGATCTGAAAAAAAATTTGAACATCCAAAATGGAAATGCACAAATGCTGAGAGAGATAATTCCAAAAAGTCTCTTTGATTTTTAAAGACCGGCAAAAATTAGGTTGTTAAACATCCAACCACTTGAGAATTTGATTTTTTTTACTCCTTGAAATTTTTGCATCATTAGGTCACTTGCATCCTCAACATGTTTCTGGCATGCATGTCCACCACATTTAAAGCACATTAGGATCATTTAGAAGTCCCTTTCCTATAAAATTCCACCAAGCTTATTATTAGGGGTTGTGCAAGTGGAATTTCCCAAACATGGATAACAAAATCTTGGAGTTCATTTTTAGTGCGTTCACTTACATTTATTACAGTTTTCAAATTTATTTGCATAAAATTTTCATTTTGTTATGCCCCATATCTTTTTTGTTCACGAGAAAAATGGGAGAGTGTGTTTTAGATCTGAAAAAAATTTGTACATCCAAATTGGAAATGCACAAAAGCTGAGTGAGATAATTCCAAAAAGTAACTGTGATTTTTAAGGACAGGCAAAAAGTGAGTTGTTAAACATCCAACCACTTGAGAAGTTGATTTTTTTCTACTCTTTGAAAATTTTGGATCATTAGGTCACTTGCATTCTCAACATGTTTCTGGCATGCTTGTCCACCACGTTTAAAGCATGTTCGGATCAGTTAGAAGTCTCTTTCGTATAAAATTCCAACAAGCTTATTATTAGGGGTTGTACTAGTGGAATTTTCCAAACATGGATAACAAAACCTTGAAGTTCATTTTTAGTGTGTTCACTTACATTTATTATAGTTTTCAAAAATTTTGCATAAAATTTTCCTTTTTTTATGCCTCATATCTTTTTTGTTTACAAGAAAAATGGGAGAGTTATTTTTTGATATGCAAAAAAATATGAACATCGAAAATGGAAATGCACAAAAGCTGAGGGAGATAATTGCGACACGTATCCGTGATTTTTAAGGATAGGCAAAAAGTGGGTTCTTAAACATCAAACCACAAGAGAATTTGATTTTTTCTAGTCCTTCAAATTTTTGGATCATTAGGTCACTTGCACCCTCAACATGTTTCTGGCATGCATGTCCACCACATTTAAAGCATGTTAGGATCAGTTAGAAGTCCCTTTCCTATAAAATTCCACCAAGTTTATTATTAGGGGTTGTACTAGTGGAATTTCCCAAACATGGATAACAAAACCTTGGAGTTCATTTTTAGTGCGTTCACTTACATTTATTATAGTTTTCAATTGTTTTTTGCATTAAATTTTCATTTTGTTATGCCTCATATCTTTTTTGTTTACATGAAAAATGGGAGAGATGTTTTGGATCTGAAAAAAAATTTGAACATCCAAACTGGAAATGCACAAATGCTGAAAGAGATAATTCCAAAAAGTCTCTGAGATTTTTAAGGATCGGTAAAAAGTGGGTTGTTAAACATCCAACCACTTGAGAATTTATTTTTTTCTACTCCTTGAAATTTTTGGATCATTAGGTCACTTGCATCGTCAACATGTTTCTGGCATGCATGTCCTCCACGTTTAAAGCATGTTAGGATCAGTTAGAAGTCCCTTTCCTATGAAATTCCACCAAGCTTAGTATTAGGGGTTGTACTAGTGGAATTTCCCAAACATGGATAACGAAACCTTGGAGTCCATTTTTTAGTGCGTTCACTTACATTTTTTATAGTTTTCAAATTTTTCTGCATAAAATTTTCTTTTTGTTATGCGTCATATCATTTTTGTTTACGAGAAAAATGGGAGAGTGAGTTTTGGATCTGGAAAAAAATTTGATCATCGAAAATGGAAATGCCCAAAAGCTGAGAGAGATAATTCAGAAAGGTATCTGTGATTTTTAAGGACAGGCAAAAAGTGAGTTGTTAAACTTCCAACCACTTGAGAATTTGATTTTGTCTACTCTTTCAAATATTTGGATCATTAGGTCACTTGCATCCTCAACATGTTTCTGGCATGCATGTCCACCACGTTTAAAGCAAGTTAGGATGAGTTAGAAGTCTCATTCCTATAAAATTCCAACAAGCTTATTATTAGAGGTTGTACTAGTGTAATTTCCCAAACATGGATAACAAAACCTTGGAGTTTATTTTTATTCCGTTCATTTACATTTATTACAGTTTTCAATTTTTTTTGCATTAAATTTTCATTTTGTTATGCCTCATATCTTTTTTGTTTATAGGAAAAATGGGAGAGAAGTTTTGGATCTGAAAAAAAATTTGAACATCCAAAATGGAAATGCATGAATGCTGAAAGAGATAATTCCATAAAGTCTCTGAGATTTTTATGGATAGGCAAAAAGTGGGTTGCTAAACATCTATCCACTTTAGAATTTAATTTTTTTGACTCCTTGAAATTTTTGGATCATTAGGTCACTTGCATAATCAACATGTTTCTGGCATGCATGTCCACCACGTTTAAAGCAATTTAGGATCAGTTAGAAGTCCGTTTCCTATGAAATTCCACCAAGCTTAGTATTAGGTGTTGTACTAGTGGAATTTCCCAAACATGGATAACAAAACCTTGGAGTTCATTGTTAGTGCGTTCACTTACATTTATTATAGTTTTCATATTTTTCTGCATAAAATTTTCATTATGTTATGCTTCATTTCGTTTTTATTTACGAGAAAAATGGGAGAGTGAGTTTTGGATCTAAAAAAAAATTTGAACATCCAAAATGGAAATGCACAAAAGCTGAGAGAGATAATTCCAAAAAGTATCTGTGATTTTTAAGGATAGCCAAAAAAGTGGGTTGTTAAACATCCAACCACTTGAGAATTTGATTTTTTTCTACACCTTAAAAACTTTGGATCATTAGGTCACTTGCAGCCTCAACATGTTTCTGGCAAGCATGTCCACCAAATTTAAAGCATGTTAGGATCAGTTAGAAGTCCCTTTCCTACAAAATCCCACCAAGCTTATTATTAGGGGTTGTACGAATAAATTTCCCAAACATGGATAACAAAACCTTGGAGTTCATTTTTATTGCGTTCACTTACATTTATTATAGTTTTCAAATTTTTTTCAATAAAATTTTATTTTTGTTATGCCTCATATCTTTTTTGTTTACGAGAAAAGTGGGAGAGAGAGTTTTCGATCTGAAAAAAAATTTAAACATCCAAAATGGAAATGCACAAATGTTGAGAGAGATAATTCCAAAAAGTATTAGTGATTTTTAAGGATAGTCAAAAAGTGGGTTGTAAAACATCCAACCACTTGAGAATTTTATTTTTTCTACTCCTTGAAATTTTTGGATCATTAGGTTACTTGCATCCTCAACATGTTTCTGGCATGCATGTCCACAACGTTTAGAGCATGTTAGGATCAGTTAGAAGTTCCTTTCCTATAACTTCCACCAAGCTTATTATTAGGGGTTGTACTAGTGGAATTTCCCAAACATGGATAAAACTTCCACCATGCTTATTATTAGGGGTTGTACTGGTGGAATTTCCCAAACATGGATAAAGAAACCTTGGAGTTCACTTTTAGTGCATTCATTTACATTTATTATTGTTTCCAAATTTATTTGCATAAAATTTTCTTTTTTTTATGCCTCATATTTTTTTTGTTTACGAGAAAAATGGGAGAGTGAGGGTTTTGGATCTGAAAAAAAAATTGAACATCCAAAATGGAAATGCACAAATGCAGAGAGAGATAATTCGAAAAAGTATCTGTGATTTTAAAGGAAAGGCAAAAAGTGGGTTGTTAAACATCCAACCACTTGAGAATTCGATTTTTTCTACTCTTTGAAATTTTTGGATCAATAGGTCACTTGCATCCTCAACATATTTCTGGCAGGCATGTCCACCACGTTTAAAGCATGTTAGGATTAGTTAGAAGTCTCTTTCCTATAAAATTCCAACAAGCTGATTATTAGGAGTTGTACTAGTGGAATTTCCCAAACATGGATAACAAAATCTTAGAGTTTATTTTTAGAGCGTTCAATTACATTTATTCTAGTTTTCACCTTTTTTTGCATAAAATTTTCATTTTGTTATGCCTCATATCTTTTTTGTTTACAAAAAAAATGGGGGAGAAGTTTTGGATCTGAAAAAAAAAATTGAACATCCAAAATGGAAATGCACAAATGCTGTGAGAGATAATTCCAAAAAGTCTTTGTGATTTTTAAAGATAGGCAAAATGTGGGTTGTTAAACATCCAACCACTTGAGAATTTGATTTTTTCCAGTCCTTGAAAATTTTGGATCATTAGGTCAGTTGCATCCTCAACATGTTTCTGGCAAGCATGTCCACCACATTGAAAGCATGTTAGGATTCGTTAGAAGTCCCTTTCCTATAAAATTCCACCAAGTTTATTATTAGGGGTTGTCCTAGAGGAATTTCCCAAACATGGATAACAAAACCTTGGAGTTCATATTTAGTGCGTTCACTTACATTTATTATAGTTTTCAATTTCTTTTGCATAAAATTTTCATTTTGTTATGCCTCATATCTTTCTTGTTCACGAGAAAAATGGGAGAGTAGAGTTTTGGATTTGAAAAAATATTTGAACATCCAAAATGGAAAAGCACAAATGCTTAGAGAGATAATTCCAAAAATTATCTGTGATTTTTAAGGACAGGCAAAAAGTGGGTTGTTAAACATCCAACCACTTGAGAATTTGATTTTTTCTACTCCTCGGATTTTTTTGATCATTAGGTCAGTTGCATCCTCAACATGTTTATTGCATGCATGTCCACCACATTTAAAGAATGTTAGGATCCGTTAGAAGTCTATTTCCTGTAAAATTCCACCAACCTTATTGTTAGGGGTTGTACTAGTGGAATTTCCCAAACATGAATAACAAAACCTTGGAGTTAATTTTTAGTGCGTTCACTTACATTTATTATATTTTTCAACTTTTTTTGCATAAAATTTTCATTTTGTTATGCCTCATATCTTTTTTGTTTACGAGAAAAATGGGAGCATGAGTTTTGGATCTGCAAAATAATTTGAACATCGAAAAATGGAAATGCACAAAAGCTAAGAGAGATAATAGCAAAACGTATCTCTGATTTTTAAGGATAGGCAAAAAGTGGGTTGTTAAACATCCAACCACTTGAGAATTTGATTTTTTCTACTCCTTGAAATTTTGGGATCATTAGGTTATTTGCATCCTCAACATGTTTCTGGCATGCATGTGCACAACGTTTAAACCATGTTAGGATCAGTTAGAAGTCCCCTTCCTATAAACTTCCACCAAGCTTATTATTAGGGGTTGTACTGGTGGAATTTCCCAAACATGGATAACAAAACCTTGGAGTTCATTTTTAGTGCATTCACTTACATTTATTATTGTTTCCAAATTTATTTGCATAATTTTTTTTATGCCTCATTTCTTTTTTGTTTACGAGAAAAATGGGGGAGTGAGGGTTTTCGATCTGAAAAAAAAAATTGAACATCCAAAATAGAAATGTACAAATGCTGAGAGTGATAATTCCAAAAAGTATATGTGATTTTAAAGGAAAGGCAAAAAGTGGGTTGTTAAACATCCAACCACTTGAGAATTCGATTTTTTCTACTCTTTGAAATTTTTAGATCATTAGGTCACTTGCATCCTCAACATATTTCTGGCTTGCATGTCCACCACGTTTAAAGCACGTTAGGATTAGTTAGACGTCTCTTTCTTATAAAATTTCAACAAGCTGATTATTAAGAGTTGTACTAGTGGAATTTCCCAAACATGGATAACAAAACCTTGGAGTTCATATTTAGTGCGTTCACTTACATTTATTACAGTTTTCAATTTTTTTTGCATAAAATTTTCATTTTGTTATGCCTCATATCTTTCTTGTTCACGAGAAAAATGGGAGAGTAGAGTTTTGGATTTGAAAAAAATATTTGAACATCCAAAATGGAAAAGCACAAATGCTGAGAGAGATAATTCCAAAAATTATCTGTGATTTTTAAGGACAGGCAAAAAGTGGGTTGTTAAACATCTAACCACTTGAGAATTTGATTTTTTCCAGTCCTTGAAATTTTTGGATCATTAGGTCAGTTGCATCCTCAACATGTTTCTGGCATGCATGTCCACCACATTGAAAGCATGTTAGGATCCGTTAGAAGTCCCTTTCCTATAAAATTCCACCAAGTTTATTATTAGGGGTTGTCCTAGAGGAATTTCCCAAACATGGATAACAAAACCTTGGAGTTCATATTTAGTGCGTTCACTTACATTTATTATAGTTTTAAAATTTTTTTGCATAAAATTTTCATTTTGTTATGCCTCATATCTTTCTTGTTCACGAGAAAAATGGGAGAGTGAGTTTTGGATTTGAAAAAAAATTTGAACATCCAAAATGGAAAAGCACAAATGCTGAGAGAGATAATTCCAAAAATTATCCGTGATTTTTAAGGACAGGCAAAAAGTGGGTTGTTAAACATCCAACCACTTGAGAATTTGATTTTTTCTACTCCTTGAATTTTTTTGATCATTAGGTCACTTGCATCCTCAACATGTTTATTGCATGCATGTCCACCACATTTAGAGCATGTTAGGATCAGTTAGAAGTCTATTTCCTATAAAATTCCACCAACCTTATTGTTAGGGGTTGTACTAGTGGAGTTTCCCAAACATGAATAACAAAACCTTGGAGTTAATTTTTAGTGCGTTCACTTACATTTATTATAAATTTCAAATTTTTCTGCATAAAATTTTTTTTTTTTATACCTATATCGTTTTTGTTTACGAGAAAAATGGGAGAGAGAGTTTTGGATCTGGAAAAAAATTTTAACATCCAAAATGGAAATGCCCAAAAGCTGAGAGAGATAATTCCAAAAGGTATCTGTGATTTTTAAGGACAGGCAAAAAGTGAGTTGTTAAACATCCAACTACTTGAGAATTTGATTTTTTCTACTCCTTGAAATTTCTGGATCATTAGGTCACTTGCATCCTCAACATGTTTCTGGCATGCATGTCCACCACGTTTAAAGCATGTTAGGATGAGTTAGAAGTCTCATTCCTATAAAATTCCAACAAGCTTATTTTTAGGGGTTCTACTAGTGTAATTTCCCAAACATGGATAACAAAACCTTGGAGTTCATTTTTATTCCGTTCACTTACATTTATTACAGTTTTCAATTCCAAAAGGTATCTGTGATTTTTAAGGACAGGCAAAAAGTGAGTTGTTAAACATCCAACCACTTGAGAATTTGATTTTTTCTACTCCTTGAAATTTCTGGATCATTAGGTCACTTGCATCCTCAACATGTTTCTGGCATGCATGTCCACCACGTTTAAAGCATGTTAGGATGAGTTAGAAGTCTCATTCCTATAAAATTCCAACAAGCTTATTATTAGGGGTTCTACTAGTGTAATTTCCCAAACATGGATAACAAAACCTTGGAGTTCATTTTTATTCCGTTCACTTACATTTATTACAGTTTTCAATTTTTTTTGCATTAAATTTTCATTTTGTTATGCCTCATATCTTTTTTGTTTATATGAAAAATGGGAGAGATGTTTTGGATCTGAAAAAAAATTTGAACATCCAAAATGGAAATGCACAAAAGCTGAAAGAGATAATTCCAAAAAGTCTCAGAGATTTTTAAGGATATGCAAAAAGTGGGTTGTTAAACATCCATCCACTTGAGAATTTAATTTTTTCGACTCCATGAAATTTTTGGAGCATTAGGTCTCTTGCATAATCAACATGTTTCTGGCATGCATGTCCACCATGTTTAATATAAAATTCCAGCAAGCTTAGTATTAGGGGTTGTACTAGTGGAATTTCGTAAACATGGATAACAAAACCTTGGAGTTCATTTTTAGTGTGTTCACTTACATTTATTATAGTTTTCAAATTTTGCTGCATAAAATTTTCATTATGTTATGCCTCATTTCGTTTTTGTTTACGAGAAGAATGGGAGAGTGAGTTTTGGATCTAAAAAAAAATTTGAACATCCAAAATGGAAATGCACAAAAGCTGAGAGAGATAATTCCAAAAAGTATCTGTGATATTTAAGGATAGGCAAAAAGTGGGTTGTTAAACATCCAACCACTTGAGAATTTGATTTTTTCTACACCTTAAAAATTTTGGATCATTAGGTCACTTGCAGCCTCAACATGTTTCTGGCAACCATGTCCACCAAATTTAAAGCAAGTTAGGATCAGTTGGAAGTCCCTTTCCTACAAAATCCCACCAAGCTTATTATTAGGGGTTGTACTAGTGGAATTTCCAAAACATGAATAATAAAACCTTGGAGTTCATTTTTAGTGCGTTCACTAACATTTATTATAGTTTTCAATTTTTTTGCATAAAATTTTTATTTTGTTATGCCTCATATCTTTTTTGTTTACGAGAAAAGTTGGTTAGTGAGTTTTTGATAAGAAAAAAAATTTGAACATCCAAAATTGAAATCCACAAAAGCAGAGCGAGATAATTCCAAAAATAATCTATGATTTTTAGGGATAGTCAAAAAGTGGGTTGTTAAACATCCAACCACATGAGAATTTGATTTTTTCTACTCAAAATTTTTAGATCATTAGGTTACTTGCATCCTCGACATGTTTCTGGCATGCATGTCCACCACGTTTAAAGCATGTTAGGATCAGTTAGAAGTCCCTTTCCTATAAAATTCCAGCAAGCTAATTATTAGGGGTTGTACGAGTGAATTTCCCAAACATGGATAACAAAACCTTGGAGTTCATTTTTATTACTTTCACTTACATTTATTATAGTTTTCACCTTTTTCTGCATAAAATTTTCATTTTGTTATGCCTCATATCTTTGTTGTTTACGAAAAAAATGGGGGAGATGTTTTGGATCTGAACTTCCGAAATGGAAATGCACAAATGCTGAGAGAGATAATTCCAAAAAGTAATAGTGATTTTTAAGGATAGTCAAAAAGTCGGTTGTTAAACATCCAACCACTTGAGAATTCGATTTTTTCTACTCTTTGAAATTTTTGGATCAATAGGTCACTTGCATCCTCAACATACTTCAGGCATGCATGTCCACCTCATTTAAAGCATGTTAGGATTTGTTAGAAGTCTCTTTCCTATAAAATTCCAACAAGCTGATTATTAGGAGTTGTACTAGTGGAATTTCCCAAACATGCATAACAAAATCTTAGAGTTGATTTTTAGAGCGTTCAATTACATTTATTACAGTTTTCACCTTTTTTTGCATAAAATTTTCATTTTGTTATGCCTCATATCTTTGTTGTTTACAAAAAAAATGGGGGAGATGTTTTGGATATGAAAAAAAAATTGAACAACCAAAATAGAAATGCACAAATGCTGAGAGAGATAATTCCAAAAAGTCTTTGTGATTTTTAAAGATAGGCAAAATGTGGGTTGTTAAACATCAAACCACTTGAGAATTTGATTTTTTCTTGTCCTTGAAATTTTTAGATCATTAGGTCACTTGCATCCTCAACATGTTTCTGGCATGCATGTCCACCACATTTAAAGCATGTTAGGATCCGTTAGAAGTCCCTTTCCTATAAAATTCCACCAAGTTTATTATTAGGGGTTGTCCTAGAGGAATTTCCAAAACATGGATAACAAAACCTTGCAGTTCATATTTAGTGCATTCACTTACATTTATTATAGTTTTCAAATTTTTTAGCATAAAATTTTCATTTTGTTATGCCTCATATCTTTTTTGCTTACGAGAAAATTGGGAGCGTGAGTTTTGGATTTGAAAAAAAATTTGAACATCCAAAATGGAAATGCACAAATGCTGAGAGAGATAATTCCAAAAATTATATGTGATTTTTAAGGACAGGCAAAAAGTGGGTTGTTAAAAATCCAACCACTTGAAAGTTTGATTTTTTCAACTCCTTGAAAATTTTGGATCATTAGGTCACTTGCATCCTCAACATGTATATTGCATGCATGTCCACCTCATTTAAAGCATGTTAGGATCAGTTAGAAGTCTCTTTCCTATAAAATTCCACCAACCTTATTGTTAGGGGTTGTACTAGTGGAATTTCCCAAACATGAATAACAAACCTTGGAGTTAATTTTTAGTGCGTTCACTTATAATTATTACAATTTTCAACTTTTTTTGCATAAAATTTTCATTTTGTTATGCCTCATATCTTTTTTGTTTACGAGAAAAATGGGAGCATGACTTTTGGATCTGCAAAAAAAAATTGAACATCCAAAATGGAAATGCAGAAATGCTGAGAGAGATAATTCCAAAAAGTATTTGTGATTTTAAGGACAGGCAAAAAGTGAATTGTTAAACATTCAACCACTTGAGAATTTGATTTTTTCTACTCTTTGAAACTTTTGGATCATTAGGTCACTTGCATCCTCAACATATTTCTGGCATGCATGTCCACCACGTTTAAAGCATGTTAGGATCACTTAAAAGTCCCTTTCCTATACAATTCCAACAAGCTTATTTATAGGGGTTGTACTAGTGGAATTTCGCAAACATGGATAACAAAAACTTGGAGTTCATTTTTAGTGCGTTCACTTACATTTATTATAGTTTTCAACTTATTTTGCATAAAATTTTCATTTTGTTATGCCTCATATCTTTTTTGTTTATGAGAAAATTGGGAGTGTGAGTTTTGGATCTGAAAAAAAAATTTGAACATCCAAAATGGAAATGCAGAAATGCTGAGAGAGATAATTCCAAAAAGTATCTGTGATTTTTAAGGATAGGCAAAAAGTGGGTTGTTAAAAATCCAACCACTTGAGAATTTGATTTTTTCTACTCCTTGAAATTTTTGGATCATTAGGTCACTTGCATCCTCAACATGTTTCTGGCATGCATGTCCACCACATTTAAAGCATGTTAGGATCAGTTAGAAGTCCCTTTCCTATAAAATTCCACCAAGTTTATTATTAGGGGTTGTCCTTGAGGAATTTCCCAAACCTGGATAACAAAACCATGGAGTTCATTTTTAGTGCGTTCACTTACATTTATTATAGTTTTCAAATTTTTTTGCATAAAATTTTCATTTTGTTATGCTTCATTTCTTTTTTGTTTACGAGAAAATTGGGAGCGTAAGTTTTGGATCTGAAAAAAAATTTGAACATCCAAAATGGAAATGGACAAATACTGAGAGAGATAATTCCAAAAAGTATCCGTGATTTTTAAGGACAGGCAAAAAGTGGGTTGTTAAACATCCAACCACTTGAGAATTTTATTTTTTCTACTCCTTGAAGTTTTTGGATCATTAGGTCACTTGCATCCTCAACAACTTTCTTGCATGCATGTCCACCACATTTAAAGCATGTTAGGATCAGTTAGAAGCGTCTTTCCTATAAAATTCCACCAAACTTATTATTAGGGGTTGAACTAGTGGAATTTCCCAAACATGAATAACAAAACCTTGGAGATAATTTTTAGTGCGTTGACTTATATTTATTATAGTTTTCTACTTTTTTTGCATAAAATTTTCAATTTGTTATGCCTCATATCTTTTTTGTTTACTAGAAAAATGGGAGCATGAGTTTTGGATATGAAAAAAAAATTGAACAACCAGAATGGAAATGCAGAAATGCTGAGAGAGATAATTCCAAAAAGTATCAGTGATTTTTTTGGACAGGTAAAAAATATTTTGTTAAACATCCAACCACTTGAGAATTTGATTTTTTTGACTCTGTGAAAGTTTTGGATCATTTGGTCACTTGAATCCTCATCATCTTTCTGGCATGCATGTCCACCACGTTTAAAGCATTTTAGGACCAGTTAAAAGTCTCTTTCTTATAAAATTCCAACAAGCTTATTATTAGGGGTTGTACTAGTGGAATTTCCCAAACATGGATTACAAAACCTTGGAGTTCATTTTTAGTGCGTTCACTTACATTTCTTACAGTTTTCAACTTTTTTTGCATAAAATTTTGATTTTGTTATGCCTCATTTCTCTTTTGTTTACAAGAAAATTGGGAGCGAGAGTTTTGGATCTGAAAAAAAAATTTGAACATCCAAAATGGAAATGCAGAAATGCTGAGAGAGATAATTCCAAAAAGTATCTGTGATTTTTAAGGATAGGCAAAAAGTAGGTTGTTAAACATCCAACCACTTGAGAATTCGATTTTTTTCACTCGAAATTTTTGGATCATTAGGTCACTTGCATCCTCAACATGTTTCTGGCTTCCATGTCCACAACGTTTAAAGAATGTTAGCATCAGTTAGAAGTCCCTTTCCTATAAACTTCCACCAAGCTTATTATTAGGGGTTGTACTATTGGAATTTACCAAACATGGATAACAAAACCTTGGAGTTCCATTTTAGTGCGTTTACTTACATTTATTATAGTTTATAAATTTTTTTGCATAAAATTTTCATTTTGTTATGCCACATATCTTTTTTGTTTACGAGAAAAATGGGAGAGATGTTTTTGATCTGAAAAAAAGTTTGAACATCCAAAATGGAAATACACAAATGTTGAGAGTGGTAATTCCAAAAATTCTATGTAATTTTTAACGATAGGTAAAAAGTGGGTTCTTAAACATCCAACCACTTCAGAATTTGATTTTTTGTACTCAAAATTTTTGGATCATTAGGTCATTTGCTACCTCAACATGTTTTTGGCATGCATGTCGACCACGTTTAAAGCATGTTAGGATCAGTTAGAAGTCCCTTTCCTATAAAATTCGACCAAGCATATTATTACAGGTTGTACTAGTGGAATTTCCCAAACAAGGATAACCAAACCTTGGAGTTCATTTTTAGTGCGTTCAATTACATTTATTATAGTTTTCAAATTTTTCTGCATAAAATTTTTATTTTGTTATGCCTCATATCGTTTTTCTTTACGAGAAAAATGGGAGAGCGAGTTTTGGATCTGGAAAAAAATTTGAACATCGAAAATGGAAATGCCAAAAAGCTGAGAGAGATAATTCCGAAAGGTATCTATGATTTTTCAGGACAGGCAAAAAGTGAGTTGTTAAACATCCAACCACTTGAGAATTTGATTTTTACTACTCTTTCAAATTTTTGGATCATTAGGTCACTTCCATCCTCAAAATGTTTCTGGCATGCATGTCCACCACGTTTAAAGCATGTTAAGATGAGTTAGAAGTGTCATTCCTAAAAAATTCCAACAAGCTTATTAATATGGGTTGTACTAGTGGAATTTCCCAAACATGGACTACAAAACCTTAGAGTTCATTTATAGTGCGTTAACTTACATTTATTATAGTGTTCAATTTTTTTTGCATTAAATTTTCATTTTGTTATGCCTCATATATTTTTTGTTTACGAGAAAAATGGGAGAGATGTTTTGGATCTGAAAAAAAATTTGAACATCCAAAATGGAAATGCACAAATGCTGAGAGAGATAATTCCAAAAAGCCTCTTTGATTTTTAAAGATAGGCAAAAATTGGGTTGTTAAACATCCAACCAGTTGAGAATTTGATTTTTTCTACTCCTTGAAATTTTTGCATCATTAGGTCACTTACCTCCTCAACATGTTTCTGGCATGCATGTCCACCACATTTAAAGCAAATTAGGATCAGTTAGAAGTCCCTTTCCTATAAAATTCCACCAAGCTTATTATTAGGGTTTGTGCTAGTGGAATTTCCCAAACATGGATAACAAAATCTTGGAGTTCATTTTTAGTGCGTTCACTTACATTTATTATAGTTTTCAAATTTATTTGCATAAATTTTAATTTTGGTATGCCCCATATCTTTTTTGTTTGCGAGAAAAATGGGAGAGTGAGTTTTGGATCTGAAAAAAAATTTGAACATCCAAATTGGAAATGCACAAAAGTTGAGTGCGATAATTCCAAAAAGTATCTGTGATTTTTAAGGACAGGCAAAAAGTGAGTTGTTAAACATCCAACCACTTGAGAATTTGATTTTTTTCTACTCTTTGAAATTTTTGGATCATTAGGTCACTTGCATTCTCAACATGTTTCTGGCATGCATGTCCACCACGTTTAAAGCATGTTCGCATCAATTAGAAGTCCCTTTCCTATAAACTTCCACCAAGCTTATTATTAGGGGTTGTACTTGTGGAATTTCCAAAACATGGATAACAAAACATTGGAGTTCATTTTTAGTGTATTCACTTACATTTATTATTGTTTTCAAAAATTTTTGCATAAAATTTTCATTTTTTTATGCCTCTTATCTTTTTTGTTCACGAGAAAAATGGGAGAGGGAGTTTTTGATCAAAAAAAAAATTTGAACATCCAAAAGGAAAATGCACAAATGCTGAGAGAGATAATTCCTAAAAGTATCTGTGATTTTTAAGGATAGGCAAAAAGTGGGTTGTTAAACATCTAACAACTTGAGAATTTGATTTTTTCTACTCCTTGAAATTTTTGGATTATTAGGTCACTTGCATCCTCAACATGTTTCTGGCATGCATGTCCACCATGTTTAAAGCATATTAGGATAAGTTAGAAGTCCGTTTCCTATAAAATTCCACCAAGCTTATTATTAGGGGTTGTACTATTAGAATTTCCCAAACATGGATAACAAAACCTTGGAGTTCCATTTTAGTGCGTTCACTTACATTTATTATAGTTTTCAAATTTTTCCACATAAAATTTTCATTTTGTTATGCCTCATATCTTTTTTGTTTACTAGAAAAATGGGAGAGATGTTCTGGATCTGAAAAAAATTTGAACATCCAAAATGGAAATACACAAATGCTGAGAGAGATAATTTCAAAAATTCTCTGTAATTTTTAACGATAGGTAAAAAGTGGGTTCTTAAACATCCAACCACTTCAGAGTTTGATTTTTTGTACTCGAAATTTTTGGATCATTAGGTCATTTGCTACCTCAACATGTTTTTGGCATGCATGTCAACCACGTTTAAAGCATGTTAGGATCAGTTAGAAGTCGCTTTCCTATAAACTTCCACCAAGCTTATTATTAGGGGTTGTACTTGTGGAATTTCCCAAACAAGGATATCAAAACTTGGAGTTCATTTTTAGTGCGTTCACTTATATTTATTATAGTTTTCAACTTTTTTTGCATAAATTTTTTAATTTTTTATGCCTCATATCTTTTTTGTTTACGAGAAAAATGGGAGCATGAGTTTTGGATCTGAAAAAAAAATTGAACATCCACAATGGAAATGCAGAAATGTTGACAGAGATAATTCCAAAAAGTATAAGTGATTTTTAAGGACAGGCAAAAAGTGAATTGTTAAACATCCAACCACTTGAGAATTTGATTTTTTCGACTCTGTCAAATTTTTGGATGATTAGGACCCTTGCATCCTCAACATGTTTCTGGCATGCATGTCCACCACGTTTTAAGCATTTTAGGACCTGTTAAAAGTCTTTTTCCTATAAAATTCCAACAAGCTTATTATTAGGGGTTGTACTAGAGGAATTTCCCAAACATGGATTACAAAACCTTGGAGTTCATTTTTAGTGCGTTCACTTACATTTATTATAGTTTTCAACTTTATTTGCATGAACTTTTTATTTTGTTAGGCCTCATTTCTTTTTTGTTTACGAGAAAATTGGGAGCGAGAGTTTTGGATATGAAAAACCAATTTGAACATCCAAAATGGAAATACCCAAATACTGAGAGAGATAATTCCAAAAAGTATCTGTGATTTTTAAGGATAGGCAAAAAGTAGGTTGTTAAACATCCAACCACTTGAGAATTTGATTTTTTTTACTCGAAATTTTTGGATCATTAGGTCACTTACATCCTCAACATGTTTCTGGCTTCCATGTCCACAACGTTTAAAGAATGTTAGGATCAGTTAAAAGTCCCTTTCCTTTAAACTTCCACCAAGCTTATTATTAGGGGTTGTACTATAGGAATTTCCCAAACATGGATAACAAAACGTTGGAGTTCCATTTTAGTGCGTTCACTTACATTTATTATAGTTTTTAAGTTTTTTTGCACAAATTTTTCATTTTGTTATGCCACATATCTTTTTTGTTTATGAGAAAAATGGGAGAGATGTTTTAGATCTTAAAAAAAATTTGAACATCCAAAATGGAAATACACAAATGTTGAGAGTGGTAATTCCAAAAATTCTCTGTAATTTTTAACGATAGGTAAAAAGTGGGTTCTTAAACATCCAACCACTTCAGAATTTGATTTTTTGTACTCGAAATTTTTGGATCATTAGGTCATTTGCTACCTCAACATGTTTTTGGCATGCATGTCGACCACGTTTAAAGCATGTTAGGATGAGTTAGAAGTCCCTTTCCTATAAAATTTGACCAAGCTTATAATTAGGGGTTGTACTAGTAGAATTTCCCAAACAAGGATTACAAAACTTGGAGTTCATTTTTAGTGCGTTCACTTACATTTATTATAGTTTTCAAATTTTTCTGCATAAAATTTTCATTTTGTTATGCCTCATATCGTTTTTGTTTACGAGAAAAATGGGAGAGAGAGTTTTGGATCTGGAAAAAAATTTTAACATCTAAAATGGAAATGCCCAAAAGCTGAGAGAGATAATTCCGAAAGGTATCTGTGATTTTTAAGGACAGGCAAAAAGTGAGTTATTAAACATCCAACCACTTGAGAATTTAATTTTTACTACTCTTTCAAATTTTCGGATCATTAGGTCACTTGCATCCTCTAAATGTTTCTGGCATGAATGTCCACCACATTTAAAGCATGTTAGGATGAGTTAGAAGTCTCATTCCTATAAAATTCCACCAAGCTTAGTATTAGGGGCTGTACTAGTGGAATTTCCCAAACAAGGATAACAAAACCTTGGAGTTCATTTTTAATGCGTTCACTTACATTTATTATAGTTTTCAAATTTTTCCACATAAAATTTTCATTTTGTTATGCCTCATATCGTTCTTGTTTACGAGAAAAATGGGAGAGTGAGTTTTGGATCTGCAAAAAAATTTGAACATCGAAAATGGAAATGCCCAAAAGCTGAGAGAGATAATTCCGAAAAGTATCTATGATTTTTAAGGATAGGAAAACAGTGAGTTGTTAAACATCCAACCACTTGAGAATTTGATTTTTACTACTCTTTCAAATTTTTGGATAATTAGGTCACTTGCATCCTCAAAATGTTTCTGGCATGCATGTCCACCACGTTTAAAGCATGTTAGGATGAGTTAGAAGTCTCATTCCTATAAAATTCTAACATGCTTATTATTAGGGGTTATACTAGTGGAATTTCCCAAACATGGATAAAAAAAACCTTGGAGTTAATTTTTAGTGCGTTCACTTACATTTATTAAAGTTTTCAATTTTTTTTGCGTTATGTTTTCATTTTGTTATGCCTCATATCTTTTTTGTTTACGAGGAAAATGGGAGAGATGTTTTGGATCTGAAAAAAAATTTGAACATCCAAAATGGAAATGCACAAATGCTGAGAGAGATAATTCCAAAAAGTCTTTTTGATTTTTAAAGATAGGCAAAAATTAGGTTGTTAAACATCCAACCACTTGAGAATTTGATTTTTTTTACTCCTTGAAATTTTTGCATCATTAGGTCACTTGCATCCTCAACATGTTTCTGGCATGCATGTCCACCACATTTAAAGCACATTAGGATCATTTAGAAGTCCCTTTCCTATAAAATTCCACCAAGCTTATTATTAGGGGTTGTGCAAGCGGAATTTCCCAAACATGGATAACAAAATCTTGGAGTTCATTTTTAGTGCGTTCACTTACATTTATTCCAGTTTTCAAATTTATTTGCATAAAATTTTCATTTTGTTATGCCCCATATCTTTTTTGTTCACGAGAAAAATGGGAGAGTGTGTTTTGGATCTGAAAAAAATTTGTACATCCAAATTGGAAATGCACAAAAGCTGAGTGAGATAATTCCAAAAAGTAACTGTGATTTTTAAGGACAGGCAAAAAGTGAGTTGTTAAACATCCAACCACTTGAGAAGTTGATTTTTTTCTACTCTTTGAAAATTTTGGATCATTAGGTCACTTGCATTCTCAACATGTTTCTGGCATGCTTGTCCACCACGTTTAAAGCATGTTCGGATCAGTTAGAAGTCTCTTTCGTATAAAATTCCAACAAGCTTATTATTAGGGGTTGTACTAGTGGAATTTTCCAAACATGGATAACAAAACCTTGAAGTTCATTTTTAGTGTGTTCACTTACATTTATTATAGTTTTCAAAAATTTTGCATAAAATTTTCCTTTTTTTATGCCTCATATCTTTTTTGTTTACAAGAAAAATGGGAGAGTTATTTTTTGATACATTTGTTGTTGTTTTCAAAAAAAATTTCATAAAATTTTCATTTTGATATGCCTCATATCTTTTTGGTTTACGAGAAAAATGGGAGAGTGAGTTTTGGATCTGAAAAAAAATTTGAACATCCAAAATGGAAATGCAAAAATGCTGAGAGAGATATTTCCAAAAAGTATCTGTAATTTTTAAGGATAGGAAAAAAGTGGGTTATTTAACATCAAACCACTTGAGAATTTGATTTTTTCAACTCCTTGAAATTTTCTTATCATTAGGTCACTTGCATCTTCCACATGTTTCTTGCATGAATGTCCACAACGTTTAAAGCATGTTAGGATCAGTTAGAAGTCCCTTTCTTATAAACTTCCACCAAGCTTATTATTAGGGGTTGTACTGGTAGAATTTCCCAAACATGGATAACAAAACCATGGAGTTCATTTTTAGTGCATTGAGTTATATTTATTGTAGTTTTCAAATTTTTTTGCATAAAATTTTCTTTTTTTTATGCCTCATATCTTTTTTGTTTACGAGAAAAATGGGAGAGTGAGTTTTGGATCTGAAGAAAAATTTCAACATCCAAAATGGAAATGCACAAATGCTGAGAGAGATAATTTCAAAAAGTTTCTGCGATTTTAAAGGATAGCAAAAAGTGAGTTGTTAAACATCCAACCACTTCAGAATTTAATTTTTTCTACTCCTTGAAATTTTTGGATCATTAGGTCACATGCATCTTCCACATGTTTCTGGCATGCATCTCCTCCACGTTTAAAGCATGTTAGAATCAGTTAGAAGTCCCTTTCCTATAAACTTCCACCAAGCTTATTATTAGGGGTTGCACTGGTGGAATTGCCCAAACATGGATAACAAAACCTTGGAGTTCATTTTTAGTGAGTTCACTTCCATTTATTATAGTTTTCAAATTTTTTTGCAAAATGTTTTTATTTTTTTATGCCTCATATCTTTAATTTAACGAAAAAATGGGAGTGATTTTTGAATCTAAAAAAAAAAATTGAACATCCAGAATGGAAATGCACAAATACTGAGAGAGATAATTCCAAAAAGTATCTATGATTTTTAAGGATAGGCAAAAAGTGGGTTTTTAAATGTCCAACCACTTGAGAATTTTATTTTTTTCTACTACTTGAAATTTTTTGATCATTAGGTCACTTGCATCCTCAACATGTTTCTGGCATGCATGTCCACCATATTTAAAGCATGTTAGGATCAGTTAGAAGTCGCTTTCCTATAAAATTCCACCAAACTTATTGTTACGGGTTGTACTAGTGGAATTTCCCAAACATGAATAACAAAACCTTGGAGTTCATTTTTAGTGCATTCACTTACATTTACTATAGTTTTCAATTTTTTTTGCATTAAAATTTTATTTTTGTTATGCCTCATATCTTTTTTGTTTACGAGAAAAATGGGAGAGTAAGTTTTGGATCTGCAAAAAAATTTGAAAATCCAAAATGGAAATGCACAAATGCTGAGAGAGATAATTCCAAAAAGTATCTATGACTTTTAAGGATAGGCAAAAAGCAGGTTGTTAAACATCCAACCACTTGAGAATTTGATTTTTTCTTCTCCTTGAAATTTTTGGACCATTACGTCACTTGCATCTTCAACATGTTTCTGGCATGCATGTGCACCACGTTTAAAGCATGTTTGGATCAGTTAGAAGTCCCTTTCCTTTAAAATTCCACCAAGCTTATTATTAGGGGTTGTACAAGTGGAAATTCCCAAACATAGATAACAAAACCTTGGAGTTCATTTTTAGTGCGTTCACTTACATTTATTATAGTTTTCAATTTTTTTTTGCATAAAATTTTTATTTTGTTATGCCTCATATCTTTTTTGTTTACGAGAAAAATGGGAGAGTGGGTTTTGGATCTGCAAAAAGATTTGAACATCCAAAATGGAAATGCACAAAAACTGAGAGAGACAATTCCAAAAAGTATCTATGACTTTTAAGGATAGGCAAAAAGTGGGTTGTTAAACATCCAACCACTTGAGAATTTGATTTTTTCTACTCCTTGAAATTTTTGGATCATTAGGTCACTTGCATCCTCAACATGTTTCTGGCATGCATGTCCATCACATTTAAAGCATGTTAGGATCGGTTAGAAGTCCCTTTCCTATAAAATTCCACCAAACTAATTATTAGGGGTTGTACTAGTGGAATTTCCCAAACAAGAATAACAAAACCTTGGAATTCATTTTTAGTGCGTTCACTTACATTTATTATAGTTTTCAAATTTTTCCACATAAAATTTTCATTTTGTTATGCCTCATATCGTTCTTGTTTACGAGAAAAATGGGAGAGAGAGTTTTGGATCTGCAAAAAAATTTGAACATCGAAAATGGAAATGCCCAAAAGCTGAGAGAGATAATTCCGAAAAGTATCTATGATTTTTAAGGATAGGAAAAAAGTGAGTTGTTAAACATCCAACCACTTGAGAATTTGATTTTTACTACTCTTTCAAATTTTTGGATAATTAGGTCACTTGCATCCTCAAAATGTTTCTGGCATGCATGTCCACCACGTTTAAAGCATGTTAGGATGAGTTAGAAGTCTCATTCCTATAAAATTCTAACATGCTTATTATTAGGGGTTATACTAGTGGAATTTCCCAAACATGGATAAAAAAAACCTTGGAGTTAATTTTTAGTGCGTTCACTTACATTTATTAAAGTTTTCAATTTTTTTTGCGTTATGTTTTCATTTTGTTATGCCTCATATCTTTTTTGTTTACGAGAAAAATGGGAGAGATGTTTTGGATCTGAAAAAAAATTTGAACATCCAAAATGGAAATGCACAAATGCTGAGAGAGATAATTTCAAAAAGTCTTTTTGATTTTTAAAGATAGGCAAAAATTAGGTTGTTAAACATCCAACCACTTGAGAATTTGATTTTTTTTACTCCTTGAAATTTTTGCATCATTAGGTCACTTGCATCCTCAACATGTTTCTGGCATGCATGTCCACCACATTTAAAGCACATTAGGATCATTTAGAAGTCCCTTTCCTATAAAATTCCACCAAGCTTATTATTAGGGGTTGTGCAAGCGGAATTTCCCAAACATGGATAACAAAATCTTGGAGTTCATTTTTAGTGCGTTCACTTACATTTATTCCAGTTTTCAAATTTATTTGCATAAAATTTTCATTTTGTTATGCCCCATATCTTTTTTGTTCACGAGAAAAATGGGAGAGTGTGTTTTGGATCTGAAAAAAATTTGTACATCCAAATTGGAAATGCACAAAAGCTGAGTGAGATAATTCCAAAAAGTTACTGTGATTTTTAAGGACAGGCAAAAAGTGAGTTGTTAAACATCCAACCACTTGAGAAGTTGATTTTTTTCTACTCTTTGAAAATTTTGGATCATTAGGTCACTTGCATTCTCAACATGTTTCTGGCATGCTTGTCCACCACGTTTAAAGCATGTTCGGATCAGTTAGAAGTCTCTTTCGTATAAAATTCCAACAAGCTTATTATTAGGGGTTGTACTAGTGGAATTTTCCAAACATGGATAACAAAACCTTGAAGTTCATTTTTAGTGTGTTCACTTACATTTATTATAGTTTTCAAAAATTTTGCATAAAATTTTCCTTTTTTTATGCCTCATATCTTTTTTGTTTGCAAGAAAAATGGGAGAGTTATTTTTTGATACATTTGTTGTTGTTTTCAAAAAAAATTTCATAAAATTTTCATTTTGATATGCCTCATATCTTTTTGGTTTACGAGAAAAATGGGAGAGTGAGTTTTGGATCTGAAAAAAAATTTGAACATCCAAAATGGAAATGCAAAAATGCTGAGAGAGATATTTCCAAAAAGTATCTGTAATTTTTAAGGATAGGAAAAAAGTGGGTTATTTAACATCAAACCACCTGAGAATTTGATTTTTTCAACTCCTTGAAATTTTCTTATCATTAGGTCACTTGCATCTTCCACATGTTTCTTGCATGAATGTCCACAACGTTTAAAGCATGTTAGGATCAGTTAGAAGTCCCTTTCTTATAAACTTCCACCAAGCTTATTATTAGGGGTTGTACTGGTAGAATTTCCCAAACATGGATAACAAAACCATGGAGTTCATTTTTAGTGCATTGAGTTATATTTATTGTAGTTTTCAAATTTTTTTGCATAAAATTTTCTTTTTTTTATGCCTCATATCTTTTTTGTTTACGAGAAAAATGGGAGAGTGAGTTTTGGATCTGAAGAAAAATTTCAACATCCAAAATGGAAATGCACAAATGCTGAGAGAGATAATTTCAAAAAGTTTCTGCGATTTTAAAGGATAGCAAAAAGTGAGTTGTTAAACATCCAACCACTTCAGAATTTAATTTTTTCTACTCCTTGAAATTTTTGGATCATTAGGTCACATGCATCTTCCACATGTTTCTGGCATGCATCTCCTCCACGTTTAAAGCATGTTAGAATCAGTTAGAAGTCCCTTTCCTATAAACTTCCACCAAGCTTATTATTAGGGGTTGCACTGGTGGAATTGCCCAAACATGGATAACAAAACCTTGGAGTTCATTTTTAGTGAGTTCACTTCCATTTATTATAGTTTTCAAATTTTTTTGCAAAATGTTTTTATTTTTTTATGCCTCATATCTTTTATTTAACGAAAAAAATGGGAGTGATTTTTGAATCTAAAAAAAAAAATTGAACATCCAGAATGGAAATGCACAAATACTGAGAGAGATAATTCCAAAAAGTATCTATGATTTTTAAGGATAGGCAAAAAGTGGGTTTTTAAATGTCCAACCACTTGAGAATTTTATTTTTTTCTACTACTTGAAATTTTTTGATCATTAGGTCACTTGCATCCTCAACATGTTTCTGGCATGCATGTCCACCATATTTAAAGCATGTTAGGATCAGTTAGAAGTCGCTTTCCTATAAAATTCCACCAAACTTATTGTTACGGGTTGTACTAGTGGAATTTCCCAAACATGAATAACAAAACCTTGGAGTTCATTTTTAGTGCATTCACTTACATTTACTATAGTTTTCAATTTTTTTTGCATTAAAATTTTATTTTTGTTATGCCTCATATCTTTTTTGTTTACGAGAAAAATGGGAGAGTAAGTTTTGGATCTGCAAAAAAATTTGAAAATCCAAAATGGAAATGCACAAATGCTGAGAGAGATAATTCCAAAAAGTATCTATGACTTTTAAGGATAGGCAAAAAGCAGGTTGTTAAACATCCAACCACTTGAGAATTTGATTTTTTCTTCTCCTTGAAATTTTTGGACCATTACGTCACTTGCATCTTCAACATGTTTCTGGCATGCATGTGCACCACGTTTAAAGCATGTTTGGATCAGTTAGAAGTCCCTTTCCTTTAAAATTCCACCAAGCTTATTATTAGGGGTTGTACAAGTGGAAATTCCCAAACATAGATAACAAAACCTTGGAGTTCATTTTTAGTGCGTTCACTTACATTTATTATAGTTTTCAATTTTTTTTTGCATAAAATTTTTATTTTGTTATGCCTCATATCTTTTTTGTTTACGAGAAAAATGGGAGAGTGGGTTTTGGATCTGCAAAAAGATTTGAACATCCAAAATGGAAATGCACAAAAACTGAGAGAGACAATTCCAAAAAGTATCTATGACTTTTAAGGATAGGCAAAAAGTGGGTTGTTAAACATCCAACCACTTGAGAATTTGATTTTTTCTACTCCTTGAAATTTTTGGATCATTAGGTCACTTGCATCCTCAACATGTTTCTGGCATGCATGTCCATCACATTTAAAGCATGTTAGGATCGGTTAGAAGTCCCTTTCCTATAAAATTCCACCAAACTAATTACTAGGGGTTGTACTAGTGGAATTTCCCAAACAAGAATAACAAAACCTTGGAATTCATTTTTAGTGCGTTCACTTACATTTATTATAGTTTTCAACTTTTTTTGCATAAAATTTTTATTTTGTTATGCCTCATATCTTTTTTGTTTACGAGAAAAATGGGAGCGTGAGTGTTGGATCTGAAAAAAAATTTGAGCATCCAAAATGGAAATGCAGAAATTCTGTGAGAGATAATTCCAAAAAGTATCTGTGATTTTTAAGGACAGGTAAAAAGTGGGTTGTTAAACACCCAACCACTTGAGAACTTGATGTTTTCTACTCTTTGAAATTTTTGGATCATTAGGTCACTTACATCCTCAACATGTTTCTTGCATGCATGTCCACCACATTTAAAACATGTTAAGATCAGTTAGAAGTCTCTTCCCTCTAAAATTCCAAGAAGCTTATTATTAGGGGATGTAGTAGTGGAATTTCCCAAACATAGATAACAAAACCTTAGAGTTCATTTTTAGTGCGTTCACATACATTTATTATTGTTTTCAATTTTTTTTGCATAAAATTATCATTTTGTTATGCCTCATATCTTTTTTGTTTACGAGAAAAATGGGAGAGTGAGTTTTGGATCTGAAAAAAAATTTGAACATTTAAAATGGAAATACACAAATGCTGAGAGAGATAATTCCAAAAAGTATTTATGATTTTTAAGGATAGGCAAAAAGTGGGTTGTTAAACATCCAACCACTTCAGAATTTGATTTTTTCTACTCCTTGAAATATTCTGATCATTAGGTCACTTGCATCCTCAACATGTTTCTGGCATGCATGTCCACGACATTTAAAGCATGTTAGGATCAGTTAGAAGTCGCTTTCCTATAAAATTCCACCAAATTTATTGTTACGGGTTGTACTAGTGGAATTTCCCAAACATGAATAACAAAACCTTGGAGTTCATTTTTAGTGCATTCACTTACATTTACTATAGTTTTCAATTTTTTTTGCATTAAAATTTTCTTTTTGTTATGCCTCATATCTTTTTTGTTTACGAGAAAAATGGGAGACTAAGTTTTGGACCTGCAAAAAAATTTGAACAACCACAATGGAAATGCACAAATACTGACAGAGATAATTCCAAAAAGTATCTATGAATTTTAAGGATAGGCTAAAAGCAGGTTGTTAAACATCCAACCACTTGAGAATTTGATTTTTTCTTCTCCTTGAAATTTTTGGACCATTACGTCACTTGCATCTTCAACATCTTTCTGGCATGCATGTGCACCACGTTTAAAGCATGTTTGGATCAGTTAGAAGTCCCTTTCCTTTAAAATTCCACCAAGCTTATTATTAGGGGTTGTACTAGTGGAAATTCCCAAACATAGATAACAAAACCTTGGAGTTCATTTTTAGTGCGTTCACTTACATTTATTATAGTTTTCAATTTTTTTTTGCATAAAATTTTTATTTTGTTATGCCTCATATCTTTTTTGTTTACGAGAAAAATGGGAGAGTGGGTTTTGGATCTGCAAAAAGATTTGAACATCCAAAATGGAAATGCACAAAAACTGAGAGAGACAATTCCAAAAAGTATCTATGACTTTTAAGGATAGGCAAAAAGTGGGTTGTTAAACATCCAACCACTTGAGAATTTGATTTTTTCTACTCCTTGAAATTTTTGGATCATTAGGTCACTTGCATCCTCAACATGTTTCTGGCATGCATGTCCATCACATTTAAAGCATGTTAGGATCGGTTAGAAGTCCCTTTCCTATAAAATTCCACCAAACTAATTATTAGGGGTTGTACTAGTGGAATTTCCCAAACAAGAATAACAAAACCTTGGAATTCATTTTTAGTGCGTTCACTTACATTTATTATAGTTTTCAAATTTTTTTGCATAAAATTTTTATTTTGTTATGCCTCATATCTTTTTTGTTTACGAGAAAAATGGGAGCGTGAGTGTTGGATCTGAAAAAAAATTTGAGCATCCAAAATGGAAATGCAGAAATTCTGTGAGAGATAATTCCAAAAAGTATCTGTGATTTTTAAGGACAGGTAAAAAGTGGGTTGTTAAACACCCAACCACTTGAGAACTTGATGTTTTCTACTCTTTGAAATTTTTGGATCATTAGGTCACTTACATCCTCAACATGTTTCTTGCATGCATGTCCACCACATTTAAAACATGTTAAGATCAGTTAGAAGTCTCTTCCCTCTAAAATTCCAAGAAGCTTATTATTCGGGGATGTAGTAGTGGAATTTCCCAAACATGGATAACAAAACCTTAGAGTTCATTTTTAGTGCGTTCACATACATTTATTATTGTTTTCAATTTTTTTTGCATAAAATTATCATTTTGTTATGCCTCATATCTTTTTTGTTTACGAGAAAAATGGGAGAGTGAGTTTTGGATCTGAAAAAAAATTTGAACATTTAAAATGGAAATACACAAATGCTGAGAGAGATAATTCCAAAAAGTATTTATGATTTTTAAGGATAGGCAAAAAGTGGGTTGTTAAACATCCAACCACTTGAGAATTTGATTTTTTCTACTCCTTGAAATATTCTGATCATTAGGTCACTTGCATCCTCAACATGTTTCTGGCATGCATGTCCACGACATTTAAAGCATGTTAGGATCAGTTAGAAGTCGCTTTCCTATAAAATTCCACCAAACTTATTGTTACGGGTTGTACTAGTGGAATTTCCCAAACATGAATAACAAAACCTTGGAGTTCATTTTTAGTGCGTTCACTTACATTTATTATAGTTTTCAATTTTTTTTGCATAAAATTTTCATTTTGTTATGCCTCATAACTTTTTTTTTTTACGAGAAAAATGGGAGACTAAGTTTTGGACCTGCAAAAAAATTTGAACAACCACAATGGAAATGCACAAATACTGACAGAGATAATTCCAAAAAGTATCTATGAATTTTAAGGATAGGTAAAAGCAGGTTGTTAAACATCCAACCAGTTGAGAATTTGATTTTTTCTTCTCCTTGAAATTTTTGGACCATTACGTCACTTGCATCTTCAACATCTTTCTGGCATGCATGTGCACCACGTTTAAAGCATGTTTGGATCAGTTAGAAGTCCCTTTCCTTTAAAATTCCACCAAGCTTATTATTAGGGGTTGTACTAGTGGAAATTCCCAAACATAGATAACAAAACCTTGGAGTTCATTTTTAGTGCGTTCACTTACATTTATTATAGTTTTCAATTTTTTTTTGCATAAAATTTTTATTTTGTTATGCCTCATATCTTTTTTGTTTACGAGAAAAATGGGAGAGTGGGTTTTGGATCTGCAAAAAGATTTGAACATCCAAAATGGAAATGCACAAAAACTGAGAGAGACAATTCCAAAAAGTATCTATGACTTTTAAGGATAGGCAAAAAGTGGGTTGTTAAACATCCAACCACTTGAGAATTTGATTTTTTCTACTCCTTGAAATTTTTGGATCATTAGGTCACTTGCATCCTCAACATGTTTCTGGCATGCATGTCCATCACATTTAAAGCATGTTAGGATCGGTTAGAAGTCCCTTTCCTATAAAATTCCACCAAACTAATTATTAGGGGTTGTACTAGTGGAATTTCCCAAACAAGAATAACAAAACCTTGGAATTCATTTTTAGTGCGTTCACTTACATTTATTATAGTTTTCAAATTTTTTTGCATAAAATTTTTATTTTGTTATGCCTCATATCTTTTTTGTTTACGAGAAAAATGGGAGCGTGAGTGTTGGATCTGAAAAAAAATTTGAGCATCCAA
This sequence comes from Aristolochia californica, assembly GCF_029961685.1. NCBI lineage: Eukaryota > Viridiplantae > Streptophyta > Magnoliopsida > Piperales > Aristolochiaceae > Aristolochia > Aristolochia californica. The sequence continues at coordinate 16,627,694 of NW_027181815.1, read as the reverse complement.
AATGGAAATGCAGAAATTCTGTGAGAGATAATTCCAAAAAGTATCTGTGATTTTTAAGGACAGGTAAAAAGTGGGTTGTTAAACACCCAACCGCTTGAGAACTTGATGTTTTCTACTCTTTGAAATTTTTGGATCATTAGGTCACTTACATCCTCAACATGTTTCTTGCATGCATGTCCACCACATTTAAAACATGTTAAGATCAGTTAGAAGTCTCTTCCCTCTAAAATTCCAAGAAGCTTATTATTCGGGGATGTAGTAGTGGAATTTCCCAAACATGGATAACAAAACCTTAGAGTTCATTTTTAGTGCGTTCACATACATTTATTATTGTTTTCAATTTTTTTTGCATAAAATTATCATTTTGTTATGCCTCATATCTTTTTTGTTTACGAGAAAAATGGGAGAGTGAGTTTTGGATCTGAAAAAAAATTTGAACATTTAAAATGGAAATACACAAATGCTGAGAGAGATAATTCTAAAAAGTATTTATGATTTTTAAGGATAGGCAAAAAGTGGGTTGTTAAACATCCAACCACTTGAGAATTTGATTTTTTCTACTCCTTGAAATATTCTGATCATTAGGTCACTTGCATCCTCAACATGTTTCTGGCATGCATGTCCACGACATTTAAAGCATGTTAGGATCAGTTAGAAGTCGCTTTCCTATAAAATTCCACCAAACTTATTGTTACGGGTTGTACTAGTGGAATTTCCCAAACATGAATAACAAAACCTTGGAGTTCATTTTTAGTGCGTTCACTTACATTTATTATAGTTTTCAATTTTTTTTGCATAAAATTTTCATTTTGTTATGCCTCATAACTTTTTTTTTTACGAGAAAAATGGGAGACTAAGTTTTGGACCTGCAAAAAAATTTGAACAACCACAATGGAAATTCACAAATACTGACAGAGATAATTCCAAAAAGTATCTATGAATTTTAAGGATAGGTAAAAAGTGGGTTGCTAAACATCCAACCACTTGAGAATTTGATTTTTTCTTCTCCTTGAAATTTTTGGACCATTAGGTCACTTGCATCTTCAACATCTTTCTGGCATGCATGTGCACCACGTTTAAAACATGTTTGGATCAGTTAGAAGTCCCTTTCCTATAAAATTCCACCAAGCTTATTATTAGGGGTTGTACTAGTGGAATTTCCCGGACATGGATAACAAAACCTTGGAGTGCATTTTTAGTGCGTTCACTTACATTTATTATAGTTTTCAATTTTTTTTTGCATAAAATTTTCATTTTGTTTTGCCTCATATCTTTTTTGTTTACGAGAGAAATGGGAGAGTAAGTTTTGGATCTGCAAAAAAATTTGAACATCCAAAATTGAAATGTACAAACACTGAGAGAGATAATTCCAAAAAGTATCTATGACTTTTAAGGATAGGCAGAAAGTTGGTTGTTAAACATCCAACCACTTGAGAATTTGATTTTTTCTACTCCATGAAATTTTTGGATCATTAGGTCACTTGCATCCTCAACTAGTTTCTGGCATGCATGTCCACCATGTTTAAAGCATGTTAGGATCAGTTCGAAGTCCCTTTCCTATAAAATTCCACCAAACTAATTATTAGGAGTTGTACTAGTGGAATTTCCCAAACAAGAATAACAAAACCTTGCAATTCATTTTTAGTGCGTTCACTTACATTTATTATAGTTTTCTACTTTTTTTGCATAAAATTTTCATTTTGTTATGCCTCATATCTTTTTTTTTTTACGAGAAAAATGGGAGCGTGAGTGTTCGATCTGAAAAAAAATTTGAGCATCCAAAATGGAAATGAAGAAATTCTGAGAAATATATTTCCAAAAAATATCTGTGACTTTTAAGGACAGGTAAAAAGTGGGTTGTTAAACACCCTACCACTTGAAAATTTCATTTTTCTACTCTTTGAAATTTTTGGATCATTAGGTCACTTACATCCTCAACATGTTTCTTTCATGCATGTCCACCACGTTTAAAGCATGTTAGGATCAGTTAGAAGTCTCTTTCCTATAAAATTCCAAGAAGCTTATTATTAGGGGTTGTACTGGTGGAATTTCCCAAACGTGGATAATAAAACCTTGGAGTTCATTTTTAGTGCGTTCACATACATTTATTATTGTTTTCAAACTTTTTTGCATAAAATTATCATTTTATTATGCCTCATATCTTTTTTGTTTACGAGAAAAATGGGAGAGTGAGTTTTGGATCTGAAAAAAAATTTAAACATCCAAAATGGAAATGCACAAATGTTGAGAGAGATAATTCCAAAAAGTATCTGTGATTTTTAATGATAGGCAAAAAGGGGGTTTTTAATCATCCAACCACTTCAGCATTTGATTTTTTCTACTCCTTGAAATTTTGTGATCATTAGGTCATTTGCATCCTCTTCATGTTTTAGGCATGCATCCACGTTTAAAGAATGTTAGGATCAGTTAGAAGTCCATTTCCTATAAAATTCCACCAAGCTTATTATTAGGGGTTGTACTAGTGGAATTTCCCAAACATGGATAACAAAACCTTGGAGTTCATTTTAAGTGCATTCACTTACATTTATTATGGTTTTCAAATTTTTTTTGCAAAAAATTTTCTTATTGTTATGCGTCATATCTTTTTTGTTTCGAGAAAAATGGGAGAGTGGGTTTTGGATCTGAAAAAAAATTTGAACATCCAAAATGAAAATGCACAAAAACTGAGAGAGATAATTCAGAAAAGTATCTATGACTTTTAAGGATAGGCAAAAAGTGGGTTGTTAAACGTCCAACCACTTGAGAATTTGATTTTTTCTACTCCTTGAAATTTTTGCATCATTTGGTCACTTGCATCCTCAACATGTTTCTGCCATGAATGTCCACCACATTTAAGCATGTTAGGATCAGTTAGAAGTCCCTTTCCTATAAAAATCCAACAAACTTATTGTTACGGGTTGTACTAGTCGAATTTCCCAAACATGAATAACAAAACCTTGGAGTTCATTTTTAGTGCGTTCACTTACATTTACTATAGTTTTCAATTTTTTTTGCATAAAATTTTCATTTTGTTGTGCCTCATATCTTTTTTGTTTACGAGAAAAATGGGAGTGTAAGTTTTGGATCTGCAAAAAAATTCGAACAACCAAAATCGAAATGTACAAATGCTGAGAGAGATAATTCCAAAAAGTATCTATGACTTTTAAGGATAGGCAGAAAGTTGGTTGTTAAACATGCAACCACTGGAGAATTTGATATTTTCTACACCTTGAAATTTTTGGATCATTAGGTCACTTGCATCGTCAACATGTTTCTAGCGTGCATGTCCACCACGTTTAAAGCAAGTTAGGATCAGTTAGAAGTCCCTTTCCTATAAAATTCCACCAAGCTTATTATTAGGGGTTGTACTAGTGGAATTTCACAAACATGCATAACAAAACATTAGAGTTCATTTTTAGTGCGTTCACTTACATTTATTATAGTTTTCAACTTTTTTTAAAAAAAATTTTCATTTTGTTATGCTCATATCGTTTTGGTTTACGAGAAAAATGGGAGAGTGGGTTTTGGATCTGAAAAAAAATTTGAACATCCAAAATGGAAATGCACAAATGATGAGAGAGATAATTCCAAAAAATATCTATGACTTTTAAGGATAGGCAAAAAGTGGGTTGTCAAAATATCCAATCACTTGAGAATTTGATTTTTTTCTACTCCTTGAAATTTTTCGATCATTAGGTTACTTGCATCCTCAACAAGTTTCTGGCATACACGTCCACCACATTTAAAGCATGTTAGGATCAGTTAGAAGTCCCTTGCCTATAAAATTCCACCAAACTTATTGTTACAGGTTGTACTAGTGGAATTTCCCAAACATGAATAACAAAACCTTGGAGTTCATTTTTAGTGCATCCACTTACATTTATTATAGGATACAATTTTTTTTGCATAAAATTTTCTTTTTGTTATGCCTCATATCTTTTTTGTTTACGAAAAAAATGGGAGAGTAAGTTTTGGATCTGCAAAAAAATTTTAACATCCAAAATGGAAATGCACAAATGCTGAGAGAGATAATTCCAAAATGTATTTGTGATTTTTAAGGATAGGCAAAAAGTGGGTTTTTAAACATCCAACCACTTGAGAATTTGATTTATTCTACTCCTAGAATTTTTGGATCATTAGGTCATTTGCATCCTCAACATGTTTCTGGCATGCATGTCCACCAAGTTTAAAGCATGTTAGGATCAGTTAGAAGTCCCTTTCCTATAAAATTCCACCAAGTTTATTATTAGGGCTTGTACTAGTGGATTTTCCCAAACATGGATAACAAAACCTTGGAGTTCATTTTTAGTGCGTTCACTTACATTTATTATAGTTTTCAATTTTTTTTTGCATAAAATTTTCATTTTGTTATGCCTCATATCGTTTTTGTTTACGAGATAAATGGGATAGTGGGTTTTGGATCTGAAAAAAAATTTAACATCCAAAATGGAAATGCACAAAAACTAAGAGAGATAATTCCAAAAAGTATCTATGACTTTTTAGGATAGGCAAAAAGTGCGTTGTTAAAATATCCAACCACATGAAAATTTGATTTTTTCTACTCCTTGAAATTTTTGGATCATTAGGTCACTTGCATCCTCAACATGTTTCTGGCATGCATGTCCACCACGTTTAAAGCATGTTAGGATCAGTTAGAAGTCTCTTCCCTATAAAATTCCAAGAAGCTTATTATTAGGGGATGTACTAGTGGAATTTCCCAAACATGGATAACAAAACCTTGAAGTTCATTTTTAGTGCGTTCACATACATTTATTATTGTTTTCAATTTTTTTTGCATAAAATTATCATTTTGTTATGCCTCTTATCTTTTTTGTTTACGAGAAAAATGGGAGAGAGAGTTTTGGATTTGAAAAAAAATTTGAACATCTAAAATGGAAATGCGCAAATGCTGAGAGAGATAATTCCAAAAAGTATTTATGATTTTTAATGATAGGCAAAAAGTGGGTTGTTAAACATCCAACCACTTGAGAATTTGATTTTTTCTACTCCTTGAAATATTCTGATCGTTAGGTCACTTGCATCCTCAACATGTTTCTGGCATGCATGTCCACGACAATTAAAACATGTTAGGATCAGTTAGAAGTCGCTTTCCTATAAAATTCCACCAAACTTATTGTTACGGGTTGTACTAGTGGAATTTCCCAAACATGAATAACAAAACCTTGGAGTTCATTTTTAGTGCGTTCACTTACATTTATTATAGTTTTCAATTTTTTTTGCATAAAATTTTCATTTTGTTATGCCCCATAACTTTTTTTTTTACGAGAAAAATGGGAGTGTAAGTTTTGGACCTGCAAAAAAATTTGAACAACCACAATGGAAATGCACAAATACTGAGAGAGATAATTCCAAAAAGTATCTATGAATTTTAAGGATAGGTAAAAAGTGGGTTGCTAAACATCCAACCACTTGAGAATTTGATTTTTTCGTCTCCTTGAAATTTTTGGATCATTAGGGCACTTGCATCTTCAACATGTTTCTGGCATGCATGTGCACGACGTTTGAAAAATGTTTGGATCAGTTAGAAGTCCCTTTGCTATAAAATTATACCAAGCTTATTATTAGGGGTTGTACTAGTGGAATTTCCCAGACATGGATAACAAAACCTTGGAGTGCATTTTTAGTGGGTTCACTTACATTTATTATAGTTTTCAAATTTTTTTTGCATAAAATTTTCATTTGGTTATGCCTCATATCTTTTTTGTTTATGAGAAAAATGGGAGAGTGGGTTTTGGATCTGAAAAAAAATTTGAACATCCAAAATGGAAATGCACAAAAACAGAGAGAGATAATTCCAAAAAATATCTATGACTTTTAAGGATAGGCAAAAAGTGGGTTGTTAAAATATCCAAACACTTGAGAATTTGATTTTTTTCTACTCCTTGAAATTTTTGGATCATAAGGTCACTTGCATCCTCAACATGTTTCTGGCATGAATGTCCACCACATTTAAAGCATGTTAGGATCGGTTAGAAGTCCCTTTCCTATAAAATTCCACCAAAGTTATTGTTACGGGTTGTACTTGTGGAATTTCCAAAATATGAATAAAAAAACTTTGGAGTTCATTTTTAGTGCGTTCACTTACATTTATTATAGTTTTGAATATTTTTTTGCATAAATTTTCGTTATGTTTTGCCTCATATCTTTTTTGTTTACGAGAGAAATGGGAGAGTAAGTTTTGGATCTGCAAAAATATTTGAACTTCCAAAATTGAAATGTACAAATACTGAGAGAGATAATTCCAAAAAGTATCTATGACTTTTAAGGATAGGCAGAAAGTTGGTTGTTAAACATCCAACCACTTGAGAATTTGATTTTTTCTACTCAAAATTTTTGGATCATTAGGTCACTTGCATCCTCAACATGTTTCTCGCATGCATGTCCACCATGTTTAAAGCATGTTAGGATCAGTTAGAAGTCCCTTTCCTATAAAATTCCACCAAACTAATTATTAGGGGTTGTACTTGTGGAATTTCCCAAACAAGAATAACAAAACGTTGCAATTCATTTTTAGTGCGTTCACTTACATTTATTATAGTTTTCTACTTTTTTTGCATAAAATTTTCATTTTGTTATGCCTCATATCTTTTTTTTTTACGAGAAAAATGGGAGCGTGAGTGTTCGATCTGAAAAAAAATTTGAGCATCGAAAATGGAAATGAAGAAATTCTGAGAGAGATAATTCCAAAAAGTATCTGTGATTTTTAAGGACAGGTAAAAAGTGGGTTGTTAAACACCCAACCACTTGAGAATTTGATTTTTTCTACTCTTTGAAATTTTTGGATCATTAGGTCACTTACATCCTCAACATGTTTCTTGCATGCATGTCCACCACGTTTAAAGCATGTTAGGATCAGTTAGAAGTCTCTTTCCTATAAAATTCCAAGAAGCTTATTATAAGGGGTTGTACTGGTGGAATTTCCCAAACGTGGATAATAAAACCTTGGAGTTCATTTTTAGTGCGTTCACATACATTTATTATTGTTTTCAAATTTTTTTGCATAAAATTATCATTTTATTATGCCTCATATCTTTTTTGTTTACGAGAAAAATGGGAGAGTGAGTTTTGGATCTGAAAAAAAATTTGAACATCCAAAACAGAAATGCACAAATGCTGAGAGAGATAATTCCAAAAAGTATCTGTGATTTTTAAGGATAGGCAAAAAGTGGGTTTTCAATCATCCAACCACTTCAGCATTTGATTTTTTCTACTCCTTGAAATTTTGTGATCATTAGGTCATTTGCATCCTCATCATGTTTTATGCATGCATGTCCTCCATGTTTAAAGAATGTTAGGATAAGTTAGAAGTCCCTTTCCTATAAAATTCCACCAAGCTTATTATTAGGGGTTGTACTAGTGGAATTTCCCAAACATGGATAACAAAACCTTCGAGTTCATTTTTAGTGCGTTCACTTACATTTATTATAGTTTTCAAAGTTTTTTTGCAAAAAATTTTCTTTTTGTTATGCGTCATATCTTTTTTGTTTCGAGAAAAATGGGAGAGTGGGTTTTGGATCTGAAAAAAAATTTGAACTTCCAAAATTGAAATGTACAAATACTGTGAGAGATAATTCCAAAAAGTATCTATGACTTTTAAGGATAGGCAGAAAGTTGGTTGTTAAACATCCAACCACTTGAGAATTTGATTTTTTCCACTCGAAATTTTTGGATCATTAGGTCACTTGCATCCTCAACATGTTTTTGGCATGCATGTCCACCATGTTTAAAGCATGTTAGGATCAGTTAGAAGTCCCTTTCCTATAAAATTCCACCAAACTAATTATTAGGGGTTGTACTAGTGGAATTTCCCAAACAAGAATAACAAAACCTTGCAATTCATTTTTAGTGCGTTCACTTACATTTATTATAGTTTTCTACTTTTTTTGCATAAAATTTTCATTTTTTTATGCCTCATATCTTTTTTTTTTACGAGAAAAATGGGAGCGTGAGTGTTCGATCTGAAAAAAAATTTGAGCATCCAAAATGGAAATGAAGAAATTCTGAGAGAGATAATTCCAAAAAGTATCTGTGATTTTTAAGGACAGGTAAAAAGTGGGTTGTTAAACGCCCAACCACTTGAGAATTTGATTTTTTCTACTCTTTGAAATTTTTGGATCATTAGGTCACTTACATCCTCAACATGTTTCTTGCATGCATGTCCACCACGTTTAAAGCATGTTAGGATCAGTTAGAAGTCTCTTTCCTATAAAATTCCAAGAAGCTTATTATAAGGGGTTGTACTGGTGGAATTTCCCAAACGTGGATAATAAAACCTTGGAGTTCATTTTTAGTGCTTTCACAAACATTTATTATTGTTTTCAAATTTTATTATGCCTCATATCTTTTTTGTTTACGAGAAAAAAGGGAGAGTGAGTTTTGGATCTGAAAAAAAATTTGAACATCCAAAACGGAAATGCACAAATGCTGAGAGAGATAATTCCAAAAAGTATCTGTGATTTTTAAGGATAGGCAAAAAGTGGGTTTTTAATCATCCAACCACTTCAGCATTTGATTTTTTCTACTCCTTGAAATTTTGTGATCATTAGGTCATTTCCATCCTCATCATGTTTTATGCATGAATGTCCACCACATTTAAAGCATGATAGGGTCATTTAGAAGTCCCTTTCCTATAAAAATCCAACAAACTTATTGTTACGGGTTGTACTAGTGGAATTTCCCAAACATGAATAACAAATCCTTGGCGTTCATTTTTAGTGTGTTCACTTACATTTATTATAGTTTTCAACTTTTTTTGCATAAAATTTTCATTTTGTTATGCTCATATCTTTTTGGTTTACGAGAAAAATGGGAGAGTGGGTTTTGGATCTGAAAAAAAATTTGAACATCCAAAATAGAAATGCACAAATGCTGAGAGAGATAATTCCAAAAAGTATCTATGACTTTTAAGGATAGGAAAAAAGTGGGTTGTCAAACATCCAACCACTTGAGAATTTTATTTTTTCAACTAATTGAAATCTTCGAATCATTAGGTCACTTGCATCCTCAACATGTTTCTGGCATGCATGTCAACCACATTTAAAGCACGTTAGGATCAGTTAGAAGTCCATTTCCTCTAAAATTTAACCAAGCTTATTATTAGGGGTTGTACTAGTGGAATTTCCCACACATGGATAACAAAACCTTGGAGTTCATTTTTAGTGCCTGCACTTACATTTATTATAGTTTTCAAATTTTTTTTGCATAAAATTTTCATTTTGTTATGCCTCATATCTTTTTTGTTTACGAGAAAAATGGGAGAGAGGGTTTTGGATCTGAAAAAAAATTTGAACATCCAAAATGGAAATGCACAAAAACAGAGAGAGATAATTCCAAAAAATATCTATGACTTTTAAGGATAGGCAAAAAGTGGGTTGTTAAAATATCCAATCACTTGAGAATTTGATTTTTTTCTATTCGTTGAAATTTTTGGATCATTAGGTCATTTGCATCCTCAACATGTTTCTGGCATGCATGTCCACCATGTTTAAAGCATGTTAGGATCAGTTAGAAGTCCCTTTCCTATAAAATTCCTCCAAGCTTATTGTTAGGGCTTGTACTAGTGGATTTTCCCAAACATGGATAACAAAACCTTGGAGTTCATTTTTAGTGCGTTCACTTACATTTATTATAGTTTCCAATTTTTTTTGCATAAAATTTTCATTTTCTTATGCCTCATATCGTTTTTTTTTACGAGAAAAATGGGATAGTGGGTTTTGGATCTGAAAAAAAATTAACATCCAAAATGGAAATGCAGAAAAACTAAGAGAGATAATTCCAAAAAGTATCTTTGACTTTTTAGGGTAGGCAAAAAGTGCGTTGTTAAAATATCCAACCACTTGAAAATTTGATTTTTTCTACTCCTTGAAATTTTTGGATCATTAGGTCACTTGCATCCTCAACATGTTTTTGGCATGCATGTCCACCACATTTAAAGCATGTTAGGATCAGTTAGAAGTCCCTTTCCTATAAAATTCCACAAAACTTAATGTTACCGGTTGTACTAGTGGAATTTCCCAAACATGAATACCAAAACCTTGGAGTTCATTTTTAGTGCGTCCACTTACATTTATTATAGATTACAAATTTTTTTGCATAAAATTTTCTTTTTGTTATGCCTAATATCTTTTTTGTTTACGAGAAAAATGGGAGAGTACTTTTGGATCTGAAAAAAAATTTGAACATCCAAAATGGAAATGCACAAATGCTGAGAGAGATAATTCCTAAAAGTATCTGTGATTTTTAAGGATAGGCAAAAAGTGGGTTGTTAAAATATCCTACCACTTGAGAATTTGATTTATTCTACTCCTAAAAATTTTTGGATCATTAGGTCATTTGCATCCTCAACATGTTTCTGGCATGCATGTCCACCACATTTAAAGCATGTTAGGATCAGTTAGAAGTCCCTTTCCTATAAAATTCCACCAAACTTATTGTTACAGGTTGTACTAGTGGAATTTCCCAAACATGAATAAAAAAACCTTGGAGTTCATTTTGAGTGCGTCCACTTACATTTATTATAGTTTTCAAATTTTTTTGCATAAAATTTTCATTTTGTTATGCCTCATATCTTTTTTGTTTACGAGAAAAATGGGAGTGTGAGTTTTGGATCTGAAAAAAAATTTGAACATCCAAAATGGAAATGCACAAATGCTGAGAGAGATAATTCCAAAAAGTATCTGTGATTTTTAAGGATAGGCAAAAAGTGGGTTGTCAAACATCCAACCACTTGAGAATTTGATTTATTCTACTCCTAGAAATTTTTGGATCATTAGGTCATTTGCATCCACAACATTTTTCTGTCATGCATGTCCACCACGTTTAAAGCATGTTAGAATCAGTTAGAAGTCCCTTTCCTATAAAATTCCACCATGCTTATTATTAGGGGTTGTACTAGTGGATTTTCCCAAACATGAATAACAAAACCTTGGAGTTCATTTTTAGTGTGTTCACTTACATTTATTATAGTTTTCAAATTTTTTTGCATAAAATTTTCTTTTTGTTATGCCTCATATCGTTTTTGTTCACGAGAAAAATGGGAGAGTGAGTTTTGGATATGAAATAAAATTTGAAAATCCAAAATGGAAATGCACAAATGCTGAGAGAGATAATCCAAAAAGTATCTATAACTTTTATGGATAGGCAAAAAGTGGGTTGTTAAACATCCAACCACTTGAGAATTTGATTTTTTCTACTCCTTGAAAATTTTGGATCATTAGGTCACTTGCATCCTCAACATGTTTCTGGCAAGCATGTCCACCACGTTTAAAGCATGTTACGATCAGTTAGAAGTCCCTTTCCTATAAAATTCCACCAAACTAATTATTAGGGATTGTACTGTGAATAAAAAAACCTTGGAGTTCATTTTTCTTGCGTTCACTTACATTTATTATAGTTTTCAAATTTTTTTGCATAAAATTTTCATTTTGTTATGCCTCATATCTTTTTTGTTTAGGAGAAAAATGGGAGAGTTAGTTTTGGATCTGCAAAAAAATTTGAACATCGAAAATGGAAATGCACAAAAGCTGAGAGAGATAATTCATTTTTAGCGCGTTCACTTACATTTATTACAGTTTTAGACTTTTTTTGCATAAAATTTTCATTTTCTTATGCCTCATATCTTTTTTCACTTACATCCTAAACAATGTTTCTCCAATGCATGTCCACCACGTTTAAAGCATTTTAGGATCAGTTAGAAGTCCTCTTCCTATAAAATTCCACCAAGCTTATTATAAGGGTTTGTACTAGTGGAATTTCCCAAACATGGATAACAAAACCTTGGAGTTCAGTTTTAGTGCGTTCACTTACATTTATTATAGATTTCATTTTTTTTTCCTTAACATTTTCATTTTGTTATGCATGATATCTTTTTTTTTTCCGAGAAAAATGGGAGAGTGGGTTTTGAACCTAAAAAAAGTTTGAACATCCAAAAATGAAATGCACAAATGCTAAGAGAGATAATTCCAAAAATTATCTGTTATTTTAAAGGATAGGCAAAAAGTGGGTTGTTAAACATCCAACCACTTGAGAATTTGATTTTTTCTGCTCGTTGAAATTTTTCGATCATTAGGTCACTTGCATCCTCAACATGTTTCTGGCAAGCATGTCCACCACATTTAAAGCATGTTAGGATCAATTAGAGGTCACTTTCCTATAAAATTCCACCGAGCTTATTATTAAGGATTGTACTAGTGGAATTTCTCAAACATGAATAACAAAACCTTGGAGTTCATTTTTAGTGCGTTCACTTACATTTATTACAGTTTTCAATTTTTTATGCATAAAATTTTCATTTTGTTATGCCTCATATCTTTTTTGTTTACGAGAAAAATGGTAGAGTGAGTTTTCGATCTGAAAAAAAATTTGAACATCTAAAATGGAAAATCACAAAAGCATAGAGAGATAATTCCAAAAATAATCTGTGATTTTTAAGGATAGTCAAAAAGTGGGTTGTTAAACATCCAACCACTTGAGAATTTGATTTTTTCTACTCCTTGAAATTTTTGGATCATTAGGTTACTTGCATCCTTAACATGTTTCTGGCATGCATGTCCACCATGTTTAAAGCATGTTAGGATCAGTTTGAAGTCCCTTTCCTATAAAATTCCACCAAGCTAATTATTAGGGGTTGTACTAGTGAATTTCCCAAACATGGATAACAAAACCTTGGAGTTCATTTTTATTGCGTTCACTTACATTTATTATAGTTTTCAAATTTTTTTGCATAAAATTTTGTTTTTGTTATGCCTCACATCTTTTTTGTTTACGAGAAAAATGGGAGAGTCAGTTTTGGATCAGAAAAAAAATTTTATCATCCAAAATTAAATGCACAAAAGCAGAGAGAGATAATTCCAAAAAGTATCTGTAGTTTTTAAGCATAGGCAAAAAGTGGGTTGTTAAACATCCAACCACTTGAGAATTTGATTTTTTCTACTCCTTGAAATTTTTGGATCATTAGGTCACTTGCATCCTCACCATGATTCTGAAATGCATGTCCAGCACGTTTAAAGCATGTTAGGATCATTTAGAAGTCCTTTTACTATAAAATACCACCAAGCTTATTATTAGGGGTTGTACTAGTAGAATTTCCAAAACAAGGATAACAAAATATTGGAGTTCATTTTTAGCTCGTTCACTTACATTTATAATAGTTTTTAAAATTTTCTGCATAAAATTTTTATTTTGTTATGCCTCATATCTTTTTTGTTTACGAGAAAAATGGGGGAGAGGGTTTTGAACCTAAAAAAAAATTTGAACATCCAAAATGGAAATGCACAAATGCTAAGAGAATATAATTCCAAAATGTATCTGTTATTTTAAAGGATAGGCAAAAACTGGGTTGTTAAACATCAGACCACTTGAGAATTTGATCTTTTCAATTCGTTCAAATTTTTAGATCATCAGGTCACTTGCATCCTCAACATGTTTCTCGCAAGCATGTCCACCACGTTTAAAGCATGTTAGGTTCAGTTAGATGTCCCTTTCCTATAAAATTCCACCAAGCTTATTATTAGGGGTTGTACTAGTGGAATTTCCCAAAAATTGATAACAAAACCTTGGAGTTCATTTTTAGTGCGTTTACTTACATTTATTATAATTTTCAAAAAATTTTGCATAAAATTTTCTTTTTGTTATGCCTCATATCGTTTTTGTTTACGAGAAAAATGGGAGAGTGAGTTTTGGATATGAAATAAAATTTGAAAATCCAAAATGGAAATGCACAAATGCTGAGAGAGATAATCCAAAAAGTTTCTATAACTTTTTAAGGATAGGCAAAAAGTGGGTTGTTAAACATCCAACCACTTGAGAATTTGATTATTTCTACTACTTGAAATTTTTGGATCATTAGGTCACTTGCATCCTCAACATGTTTCTGGCAAGCATGTCCACCACATTTAAAGCATGTGAAGATCAGTTAGAAGTCCCTTTCCTATAAAATTCCACCAAACTAATTATTAGGGATTGTACTAGTGGAATTTCCCAAACATGAATAAAAAAACCTTGGAGTTCATTTTTCGTGCGTTCACTTACATTTATTATAGTTTTCAAATTTTTTTGCATAAAATTTTCATTTTGTTATGCCTCATATCTTTTTTGTTTACGAGAAAAATGGGAGAGTTAGTTTTGGATCTGCAAAAAAATTTGAACATCGAAAATGGAAATGCACAAAAGCTGAGAGAGATAATTCATTTTTAGTGCGTTCACTTACATTTATTACAGTTTTAGACTTTTTTTGCATAAAATTTTCATTTTCTTATGCCTCATATCTTTTTTCACTTACATCCTCAACAATGTTTCTCCAATGCAAGTCCACCACGTTTAAAGCATGTTAGGATCAGTTAGAAGTCCTCTTCCTATAAAATTCCACCAAGCTTATTATTAGGGGTTGTACTAGTGGAATTTCCCAAACATGGATAACAAAACCTTGGAGTTCATTTTTAGTGCGTTCACTTATATTTATTATAGATTTCAAATTTTTTTGCTTAAAATTTTCATTTTGTTATGCATCATATCTTTTTTGTTTCCGAGAAAAATGGAGAGTGGGTTTTGAACCTAAAAAAAATTTGAACTTCCAAAAATGAAATGCACAAATGCTAAGAGACATAATTCCAAAAATTATCTGTTATTTTAAAGGATAGGCAAAAAGTGGGTTGTTAAACATCCAACCACTTGAGAATTTGATTTTTTCTGCTCGTTGAAATTTTTCGATAATTAGGTCACTTGCATCCTCAACATGTTTCTGGCAAGCATGTCCACCACATTTAAAGCATGTTAGGATCAATTAGAAGTCCCTTTCCTATAAAATTCCACCAAGCTTATTATTAAGGATTGTACTAGTGGAATTTCTCAAACATGAATAACAAAACCTTGGAGTTCATTTTTAGTGCATTCACTTACATTTATTATAGTTTTCAATTTTTTATGCATAAAATTTTCATTTTGTTATGCCTCATATCTTTTTTGTTTACGAGAAAAATGGTAGAGTGAGTTTTCGATCTGAAAAAAAATTTGAACAGCTAAAATGGAAAATAGCAAAAGCATAGAGAGATAATTCCAAAAATAATCTGTGATTTTTAAGGATAGTCAAAAAGTGGGTTGTTCAACATCCAACCACTTGAGAATTTGATTTTTTCTACTCCTTGAAATTTTTGGATCATTAGGTCACTTGCATCCTTAACATGTTTCTAGCATGCATGTCCACCACGTTTAAAGCATGTTAGGATCAGTTTGAAGTCCCTTTCCTATAAAATTCCACCAAGCTATTTATTAGGGGTTGTACTAGTGAATTTCCCAAACATGGATAACAAAACCTTGGAGTTCATTTTTATTGCGTTCACTTACATTTATTATAGTTTTCAAATTTTTTTGCATAAAATTTTGTTTTTTTTATGACTCACATCTTTTTTGTTTACGAGAAAAATGGGAGAGTCAGTTTTGGATAAGAAAAAAAATTTTATCATCCAAAATTAAATGCACAAAAGCAGAGAGAGATAATTCCAAAAAGTATCTGTAATTTTTAAGCATACGCAAAAAGTGTGTTGTTAAACATCCAACCACTTGAGAATTTGATTTTCTCTACTCCTTGAAATTTTTGGATCATTAGGTTACTTGCATCCTCACCATGATTCTGAAATGCATGTCCACCACGTTTAAAGCATGTTAGGATCATTTAGAAGTCCTTTTACTATAAAATACCACCAAGCTTATTATTAGGGGTTGTACTAGTAGAATTTCCAAAACATGGATAACAAAATCTTGGAGTTCATTTTTAGCTCGTTCACTTACATTTATTATAGTTTTTAAATTTTTTTGCATAAAATTGTTTTTTTGTTATGCCTCATATCTTTTTTGTTTACGAGAAAAATGGGGGAGTGGGTGTTGAACCTAAAATAAAATTTGAACATCCAAAATGGAAATGCACAATTGCTAAGAGAATATAATTCCAAAATGTATCTGTTATTTTAAAGGATAGGCAAAAACTGGGTTGTTAAACATCATACCACTTGAGAATTTGATCTTTTCAATTCGTTCAAATTTTTAGATCATCAGGTCACTTACATCCTCAACATGTTTCTGGCAAGCATGTCCACCACGTTTAAAGCATGTTAGGTTCAGTTAGATGTCCCATTCCTATAAAATTCCACCAAGCTTATTATTAGGGGTTGTACTAGTGGAATTTCCCAAAAATTGATAACAAAACCTTGGAGTTCATTTTTAGTGCGTTTACTAACATTTATTATAGTTTTCAAAAAATTTTGCATAAAATTTTCTTTTTGTTATGCCTCATATCGTTTTTGTTTACGAGAAAAATGGGACAGTGAGTTTTGGATATGAAATAAAATTTGAAAATCCAAAATGGAAATGCACAAATGCTGAGAGAGATAATCCAAAAAGTATCTATAACTTTTAAGGATAGGCAAAAAGTGGGTTGTTAAACATCCAACCACTTGAGAATTTGATTTTTTCTACTCCTTGAAATTTTTGGATCATTAGGTCACTTGCATCCTCAACATGTTTCTGGCAAGCATGTCCACCACATTTAAAGCATGTTAAGATCAGTTAGAAGTCTCTTTCCTATAAAATTCCACCAAACTAATTATTAGGGATTGTACTAGTGGAATTTCCCAAACATGAATAAAAAAACCTTGGAGTTCATTTTTCGTGCGTTCACTTACATTTATTATAGTTTTCAAATTTTTTTGCATAAAATTTTCATTTTGTTATGCCTCATATCTTTTTTGTTTACGAGAAAAATGGGAGAGTTAGTTTTGGATCTGCAAAAAAATTTGAACATCGAAAATGGAAATGCACAAAAGCTGAGAGAGATAATTCATTTTTAGTGCGTTCACTTACATTTATTACAGTTTTAGACTTTTTTTGCATAAAATTTTCATTTTCTTATGCCTCATATCTTTTTTCACTTACATCCTCAACAATGTTTCTCCAATGCAAGTCCACCACGTTTAAAGCATGTTAGGATCAGTTAGAAGTCCTCTTCCTATAAAATTCCACCAAGCTTATTATTAGGGGTTGTACTAGTGGAATTTCCCAAACATGGATAACAAAACCTTGGAGTTCATTTTTAGTGCGTTCACTTATATTTATTATAGATTTCAAATTTTTTTGCTTAAAATTTTCATTTTGTTATGCATCATATCTTTTTTGTTTCCGAGAAAAATGGAGAGTGGGTTTTGAACCTAAAAAAAATTTGAACTTCCAAAAATGAAATGCACAAATGCTAAGAGACATAATTCCAAAAATTATCTGTTATTTTAAAGGATAGGCAAAAAGTGGGTTGTTAAACATCCAACCACTTGAGAATTTGATTTTTTCTGCTCGTTGAAATTTTTCGATAATTAGGTCACTTGCATCCTCAACATGTTTCTGGCAAGCATGTCCACCACATTTAAAGCATGTTAGGATCAATTAGAAGTCCCTTTCCTATAAAATTCCACCAAGCTTATTATTAAGGATTGTACTAGTGGAATTTCTCAAACATGAATAACAAAACCTTGGAGTTCATTTTTAGTGCATTCACTTACATTTATTATAGTTTTCAATTTTTTATGCATAAAATTTTCATTTTGTTATGCCTCATATCTTTTTTGTTTACGAGAAAAATGGTAGAGTGAGTTTTCGATCTGAAAAAAAATTTGAACATCTAAAATGGAAAATAGCAAAAGCATAGAGAGATAATTCCAAAAATAATCTGTGATTTTTAAGGATAGTCAAAAAGTGGGTTGTTAAACATCCAACCACTTGAGAATTTGATTTTTTCTACTCCTTGAAATTTTTGGATCATTAGGTCACTTGCATCCTTAACATGTTTCTGGCATGCATGTCCACCATGTTTAAAGCATGTTAGGATCAGTTTGAAGTCCCTTTCCTATAAAATTCCACCAAGCTATTTATTAGGGGTTGTACTAGTGAATTTCCCAAACATGGATAACAAAACCTTGGAGTTCATTTTTATTGCGTTCACTTACATTTATGATAGTTTTCAAATTTTTTTTCATAAAATTTTGTTTTTGTTATGCTTCACATCTTTTTTGTTTACGAGAAAAATGGGAGAGTCAATTTTGGATCAGAAACAAAATTTTATCATCCAAAATTAAATGCACAAAAGCAGAGAGAGATAATTCCAAAAAGTATCTGTAATTTTTAAGCATAGGCAAAAAGTGGGTTGTTAAACATCCAACCACTTGAGAATTTGATTATTTCTACTACTTGAAATTTTTGGATCATTAGGTCACTTGCATCCTCAACATGTTTCTGGCATGCATGTCCACCACGTTTAAAGCATGTTAGGATTAGTTAGAAGTCCCTTTCCTATAAAATTCCACCAAGCTTATTATAAGGGGTTGTACTAGTGGAATTTCCCAAACATGGATAACGAAACCTTAGAGTTCATTTTTAGTGCTTTGACTTACATTTATTATAGTTTTCAAATTTGTTTGCATAAAATTTTCATTTTGTTGTACCTCATATCTTTTTTGTTTACGAGAAAAATGAGAGTAAGTTTTGGATCTGCAAAAAAATTTGAACATCAAATATAGAATTGCACAAATGCTGAGAGAGATAATTCCAAAAATTATCTATGACTTTTAAGAATTGGCAAAAAGTGGGTTGTTAAACATCCAACCACTTGAGAATTTGATTTTTTCTTCTCCTTGAAAACTTTGGATCATTAGGTCACTTGCAGCCTCAACATGTTTCTGGCAAGCATGTCCACCAAATTTAAAGCATGTTAGGATCAGTTAGAAGTCCCTTTCCTACAAAATCCCACCAAGCTTATTATTAGGGGTTGTATGAATAAATTTCCCAAACATGGATAACAAAACCTTGGAGTTCATTTTTATTGCGTTCACTTACATTTATTATAGTTTTCAAATTTTTTTCAATAAAATTTTATTTTTGTTATGCCTCATATCTTTTTTGTTTACGAGAAAAGTGGGAGAGAGAGTTTTCGATCTGAAAAAAAATTTAAACATCCAAAATGGAAATGCACAAATGTTGAGAGAGATAATTCCAAAAAGTACTAGTGATTTTTAAGGATAGTCAAAAAGTGGGTTGTAAAACATCCAACCACTTGAGAATTTGATTTTTTCTACTCCTTGAAATTTTTGGATCATTAGGTTACTTGCATCCTCAACATGTTTCTGGCATGCATGTCCACAACGTTTAGAGCATGTTAGGATCAGTTAGAAGTTCCTTTCCTATAAACTTCCACCAAGCTTATTATTAGGGGTTGTACTAGTGGAATTTCCCAAACATGGATAAAACTTCCACCATGCTTATTATTAGGGGTTGTACTGGTGGAATTTCCCAAACATGGATAAAAAAACCTTGGAGTTCACTTTTAGTGCATTCATTTACATTTATTATTGTTTCCAAATTTATTTGCATAAAATTTTCTTTTTTTTATGCCTCATATTTTTTTTGTTTACGAGAAAAATGGGAGAGTGAGGGTTTTGGATCTGAAAAAAAAATTGAACATCCAAAATGGAAATGCACAAATGCAGAGAGAGATAATTCGAAAAAGTATCTGTGATTTTAAAGGAAAGGCAAAAAGTGGGTTGTTAAACATCCAACCACTTGAGAATTCGATTTTTTCTACTCTTTGAAATTTTTGGATCAATAGGTCACTTGCATCCTCAACATATTTCTGGCAGGCATGTCCACCACGTTTAAAGCATGTTAGGATTAGTTAGAAGTCTCTTTCCTATAAAATTCCAACAAGCTGATTATTAGGAGTTGTACTAGTGGAATTTCCCAAACATGGATAACAAAATCTTAGAGTTTATTTTTAGAGCGTTCAATTACATTTATTCTAGTTTTCACCTTTTTTTGCATAAAATTTTCATTTTGTTATGCCTCATATCTTTTTTGTTTACAAAAAAAATGGGGGAGAAGTTTTGGATCTGAAAAAAAAAATTGAACATCCAAAATGGAAATGCACAAATGCTGTGAGAGATAATTCCAAAAAGTCTTTGTGATTTTTAATGATAGGCAAAATGTGGGTTGTTAAACATCCAACCACTTGAGAATTTGATTTTTTCCAGTCCTTGAAAATTTTGGATCATTAGGTCAGTTGCATCCTCAACATGTTTCTGGCAAGCATGTCCACCACATTGAAAGCATGTTAGGATTCGTTAGAAGTCCCTTTCCTATAAAATTCCACCAAGTTTATTATTAGGGGTTGTCCTAGAGGAATTTCCCAAACATGGATAACAAAACCTTGGAGTTCATATTTAGTGCGTTCACTTACATTTATTATAGTTTTCAATTTTTTTTGCATAAAATTTTCATTTTGTTATGCCTCATATCTTTCTTGTTCACGAGAAAAATGGGAGAGTAGAGTTTTGGATTTGAAAAAATATTTGAACATCCAAAATGGAAAAGCACAAATGCTTAGAGAGATAATTCCAAAAATTATCTGTGATTTTTAAGGACAGGCAAAAAGTGGGTTGTTAAACATCCAACCACTTGAGAATTTGATTTTTTCTACTCCTCGGATTTTTTTGATCATTAGGTCAGTTGCATCCTCAATATGTTTATTGCATGCATGTCCACCACATTTAAAGAATGTTAGGATCCGTTAGAAGTCTATTTCCTGTAAAATTCCACCAACCTTATTGTTAGGGGTTGTACTAGTGGAATTTCCCAAACATGAATAACAAAACCTTGGAGTTAATTTTTAGTGCGTTCACTTACATTTATTATATTTTTCAACTTTTTTTGCATAAAATTTTCATTTTGTTATGCCTCATATCTTTTTTGTTTACGAGAAAAATGGGAGCATGAGTTTTGGATCTGCAAAATAATTTGAACATCGAAAATGGAAATGCACAAAAGCTAAGAGAGATAATAGCAAAACGTATCTCTGATTTTTAAGGATAGGCAAAAAGTGGGTTGTTAAACATCCAACCACTTGAGAATTTGATTTTTTCTACTCCTTGAAATTTTGGGATCATTAGGTTATTTGCATCCTCAACATGTTTCTGGCATGCATGTCCACAACGTTTAAACCATGTTAGGATCAGTTAGAAGTCCCCTTCCTATAAACTTCCACCAAGCTTATTATTAGGGGTTGTACTGGTGGAATTTCCCAAACATGGATAACAAAACCTTGGAGTTCATTTTTAGTGCATTCACTTACATTTATTATTGTTTCCAAATTTATTTGCATAATTTTTTTTATGCCTCATTTCTTTTTTGTTTACGAGAAAAATGGGAGAGTGAGGGTTTTCGATCTGAAAAAAAAAATTGAACATCCAAAATAGAAATGTACAAATGCTGAGAGTGATAATTCCAAAAAGTATATGTGATTTAAAAGGAAAGGCAAAAAGTGGGTTGTTAAACATCCAACCACTTGAGAATTCGATTTTTTCTACTCTTTGAAATTTTTAGATCATTAGGTCACTTGCATCCTCAACATATTTCTGGCTTGCATGTCCACCACGTTTAAAGCACGTTAGGATTAGTTAGACGTCTCTTTCTTATAAAATTCCAACAAGCTGATTATTAAGAGTTGTACTAGTGGAATTTCCCAAACATGGATAACAAAACCTTGGAGTTCATATTTAGTGCGTTCACTTACATTTATTACAGTTTTCAATTTTTTTTGCATAAAATTTTCATTTTGTTATGCCTCATATCTTTCTTGTTCACGAGAAAAATGGGAGAGTAGAGTTTTGGATTTGAAAAAAATATTTGAACATCCAAAATGGAAAAGCACAAATGCTGAGAGAGATAATTCCAAAAATTATCTGTGATTTTTAAGGACAGGCAAAAAGTGGGTTGTTAAACATCTAACCACTTGAGAATTTGATTTTTTCCAGTCCTTGAAATTTTTGGATCATTAGGTCAGTTGCATCCTCAACATGTTTCTGGCATGCATGTCCACCACATTGAAAGCATGTTAGGATCCGTTAGAAGTCCCTTTCCTATAAAATTCCACCAAGTTTATTATTAGGGGTTGTCCTAGAGGAATTTCCCAAACATGGATAACAAAACCTTGGAGTTCATATTTAGTGCGTTCACTTACATTTATTATAGTTTTAAAATTTTTTTGCATAAAATTTTCATTTTGTTATGCCTCATATCTTTCTTGTTCACGAGAAAAATGGGAGAGTGAGTTTTGGATTTGAAAAAAAATTTGAACATCCAAAATGGAAAAGCACAAATGTTGAGAGAGATAATTCCAAAAATTATCCGTGATTTTTAAGGACAGGCAAAAAGTGGGTTGTTAAACATCCAACCACTTGAAAATTTGATTTTTTCTACTCCTTGAATTTTTTTGATCATTAGGTCACTTGCATCCTCAACATGTTTATTGCATGCATGTCCACCACATTTAGAGCATGTTAGGATCAGTTAGAAGTCTATTTCCTATAAAATTCCACCAACCTTATTGTTAGGGGTTGTACTAGTGGAGTTTCCCAAACATGAATAACAAAACCTTGGAGTTAATTTTTAGTGCGTTCACTTACATTTATTATAAATTTCAAATTTTTCTGCATAAATTTTTTTTTTGTTATACCTATATCGTTTTTGTTTACGAGAAAAATGGGAGAGAGAGTTTTGGATCTGGAAAAAAATTTTAACATCCAAAATGGAAATGCCCAAAAGCTGAGAGAGATAATTCCAAAAGGTATCTGTGATTTTTAAGGACAGGCAAAAAGTGAGTTGTTAAACATCCAACTACTTGAGAATTTGATTTTTTCTACTCCTTGAAATTTCTGGATCATTAGGTCACTTGCATCCTCAACATGTTTCTGGCATGCATGTCCACCACGTTTAAAGCATGTTAGGATGAGTTAGAAGTCTCATTCCTATAAAATTCCAACAAGCTTATTATTAGGGGTTCTACTAGTGTAATTTCCCAAACATGGATAACAAAACCTTGGAGTTCATTTTTATTCCGTTCACTTACATTTATTACAGTTTTCAATTCCAAAAGGTATCAGTGATTTTTAAGGACAGGCAAAAAGTGAGTTGTTAAACATCCAACCACTTGAGAATTTGATTTTTTCTACTCCTTGAAATTTCTGGATCATTAGGTCACTTGCATCCTCAACATGTTTCTGGCATGCATGTCCACCACGTTTAAAGCATGTTAGGATGAGTTAGAAGTCTCGTTCCTATAAAATTCCAACAAGCTTATTATTAGGGGTTCTACTAGTGTAATTTCCCAAACATGGATAACAAAACCTTGGAGTTCATTTTTATTCCGTTCACTTACATTTATTACAGTTTTCAATTTTTTTTGCATTAAATTTTCATTTTGTTATGCCTCATATCGTTTTTGTTTATATGAAAAATGAGAGAGATGTTTTGGATCTGAAAAAAAATTTGAACATCCAAAAATGGAAATGCACAAAAGCTGAAAGAGATAATTCCAAAAAGTCTCAGAGATTTTTAAGGATATGCAAAAAGTGGGTTGTTAAACATCCATCCACTTGAGAATTTAATTTTTTCGACTCCATGAAATTTTTGGAGCGTTAGGTCTCTTGCATAATCAACATGTTTCTGGCATGCATGTCCACCATGTTTAATATAAAATTCCAGCAAGCTTAGTATTAGGCGTTGTACTAGTGGAATTTCGTAAACATGGATAACAAAACCTTGGAGTTCATTTTTAGTGCGTTCACTTACATTTATTATAGTTTTCAAATTTTGCTGCATAAAATTTTCATTATGTTATGCTTCATTTCGTTTTTGTTTACGAGAAGAATGGGAGAGTGAGTTTTGGATCTAAAAAAAAATTTGAACATCCAAAATGGAAATGCACAAAAGCTGAGAGAGATAATTCCAAAAAGTATCTGTGATATTTAAGGATAGGCAAAAAGTGGGTTGTTAAACATCCAACCACTTGAGAATTTGATTTTTTCTACACCTTAAAAATTTTGGATCATTAGGTCACTTGCAGCCTCAACATGTTTCTGGCAACCATGTCCACCAAATTTAAAGCAAGTTAGGATCAGTTGGAAGTCCCTTTCCTACAAAATCCCACCAAGCTTATTATTAGGGGTTGTACTAGTGGAATTTCCAAAACATGAATAATAAAACCTTGGAGTTCATTTTTAGTGCGTTCACTAACATTTATTATAGTTTTCAATTTTTTTGCATAAAATTTTTATTTTGTTATGCCTCATATCTTTTTTGTTTACGAGAAAAGTTGGTTAGTGAGTTTTTGATAAGAAAAAAAATTTGAACATCCAAAATTGAAATCCACAAAAGCAGAGCGACATAATTCCAAAAATAATCTATGATTTTTAGGGATAGTCAAAAAGTGGGTTGTTAAACATCCAACCACATGAGAATTTGATTTTTTCTACTCCTTAAAATTTTTGGATCATTAGGTTACTTGCATCCTCGACATGTTTCTGGCATGCATGTCCACCACGTTTAAAGCATGTTAGGATCAGTTAGAAGTCCCTTTCCTATAAAATTCCAGCAAGCTAATTATTAGGGGTTGTACGAGTGAATTTCCCAAACATGGATAACAAAACCTTGGAGTTCATTTTTATTACTTTCACTTACATTTATTATAGTTTTCACCTTTTTCTGCATAAAATTTTCATTTTGTTATGCCTCATATCTTTGTTGTTTACGAAAAAAATGGGGGAGATGTTTTGGATCTGAACTTCCGAAATGGAAATGCACAAATGCTGAGAGAGATAATTCCAAAAAGTAATAGTGATTTTTAAGGATAGTCAAAAAGTCGGTTGTTAAACATCCAACCACTTGAGAATTCGATTTTTTCTACTCTTTGAAATTTTTGGATCAATAGGTCACTTGCATCCTCAACATACTTCAGGCATGCATGTCCACCTCGTTTAAAGCATGTTAGGATTTGTTAGAAGTCTCTTTCCTATAAAATTCCAACAAGCTGATTATTAGGAGTTGTACTAGTGGAATTTCCCAAACATGCATAACAAAATCTTAGAGTTGATTTTTAGAGCGTTCAATTACATTTATTACAGTTTTCACCTTTTTTTGCATAAAATTTTCATTTTGTTATGCCTCATATCTTTGTTGTTTACAAAAAAAATGGGGGAGATGTTTTGGATATGAAAAAAAAATTGAACAACCAAAATAGAAATGCACAAATGCTGAGAGAGATAATTCCAAAAAGTCTTTGTGATTTTTAAAGATAGGCAAAATGTGGGTTGTTAAACATCAAACCACTTGAGAATTTGATTTTTTCTTGTCTTTGAAATTTTTAGATCATTAGGTCACTTGCATCCTCAACATGTTTCTGGCATGCATGTCCACCACATTTAAAGCATGTTAGGATCCGTTAGAAGTCCCTTTCCTATAAAATTCCACCAAGTTTATTATTAGGGGTTGTCCTAGAGGAATTTCCAAAACATGGATAACAAAACCTTGCAGTTCATATTTAGTGCATTCACTTACATTTATTATAGTTTTCAAATTTTTTAGCATAAAATTTTCATTTTGTTATGCCTCATATCTTTTTTGCTTACGAGAAAATTGGGAGCGTGAGTTTTGGATTTGAAAAAAAATTTGAACATCCAAAATGGA
Source organism: Aristolochia californica (assembly GCF_029961685.1). NCBI lineage: Eukaryota > Viridiplantae > Streptophyta > Magnoliopsida > Piperales > Aristolochiaceae > Aristolochia > Aristolochia californica. The sequence continues at coordinate 16,602,125 of NW_027181815.1, read as the reverse complement.
AATGCACAAATGCTGAGAGAGATAATTCCAAAAATTATATGTGATTTTTAAGGACAGGCAAAAAGTGGGTTGTTAAAAATCCAACCACTTGAAAGTTTGATTTTTTCAACTCCTTGAAAATTTTGGATCATTAGGTCACTTGCATCCTCAACATGTATATTGCATGCATGTCCACCTCATTTAAAGCATGTTAGGATCAGTTAGAAGTCTCTTTCCTATAAAATTCCACCAACCTTATTGTTAGGGGTTGTACTAGTGGAATTTCCCAAACATGAATAACAAACCTTGGAGTTAATTTTTAGTGCATTCACTTATAATTATTACAGTTTTCAACTTTTTTTGCATAAAATTTTCATTTTGTTATGCCTCATATCTTTTTTGTTTACGAGAAAAATGGGAGCATGACTTTTGGATCTGCAAAAAAAAATTGAACATCCAAAATGGAAATGCAGAAATGCTGAGAGAGATAATTCCAAAAAGTATCTGTGATTTTTAAGGACAGGCAAAAAGTGAATTGTTAAACATTCAACCACTTGAGAATTTGATTTTTTCTACTCTTTGAAACTTTTGGATCATTAGGTCACTTGCATCCTCAACATATTTCTGGCATGCATGTCCACCACGTTTAAAGCATGTTAGGATCACTTAAAAGTCCCTTTCCTATACAATTCCAACAAGCTTATTTATAGGGGTTGTACTAGTGGAATTTCGCAAACATGGATAACAAAAACTTGGAGTTCATTTTTAGTGCGTTCACTTACATTTATTATAGTTTTCAACTTATTTTGCATAAAATTTTCATTTTGTTATGCCTCATATCTTTTTTGTTTATGAGAAAATTGGGAGTGTGAGTTTTGGATCTGAAAAAAAAATTTGAACATCCAAAACGGAAATGCAGAAATGCTGAGAGAGATAATTCCAAAAAGTATCTGTGATTTTTAAGGATAGGCAAAAAGTGGGTTGTTAAAAATCCAACCACTTGAGAATTTGATTTTTTCTACTCCTTGAAAGTTTTGGATCATTAGGTCACTTGCATCCTCAACATGTTTCTGGCATGCATGTCCACCACATTTAAAGCATGTTAGGATCAGTTAGAAGTCCCTTTCCTATAAAATTCCACCAAGTTTATTATTAGGGGTTGTCCTTGAGGAATTTCCCAAACCTGGATAACAAAACCATGGAGTTCATTTTTAGTGCGTTCACTTACATTTATTATAGTTTTCAAATTTTTTTGCATAAAATTTTCATTTTGTTATGCTTCATTTCTTTTTTGTTTACGAGAAAATTGGGAGCGTAAGTTTTGGATCTGAAAAAAAATTTGAACATCCAAAATGGAAATGGGCAAATACTGAGAGAGATAATTCCAAAAAGTATCCGTGATTTTTAAGGACAGGCAAAAAGTGGGTTGTTAAACATCCAACCACTTGAGAATTTTATTTTTTCTACTCCTTGAAGTTTTTGGATCATTAGGTCACTTGCATCCTCAACAACTTTCTTGCATGCATGTCCACCACATTTAAAGCATGTTAGGATCAGTTAGAAGCGTCTTTCCTATAAAATTCCACCAAACTTATTATTAGGGGTTGAACTAGTGGAATTTCCCAAACATGAATAACAAAACCTTGGAGTTAATTTTTAGTGTGTTGACTTATATTTATTATAGTTTTCAAATTTTTTTGCATAAAATTTTCAATTTGTTATGCCTCATATCTTTTTTGTTTACTAGAAAAATGGGAGCATGAGTTTTGGATATGAAAAAAAAATTGAACAACCAGAATGGAAATGCAGAAATGCTGAGAGAGATAATTCCAAAAAGTATCAGTGATTTTTTAGGACAGGTAAAAAGTATTTTGTTAAACATCCAACCACTTGAGAATTTGATTTTTTTGACTCTGTGAAAGTTTTGGATCATTAGGTCACTTGAATCCTCATCATCTTTCTGGCATGCATGTCCACCACGTTTAAAGCATTTTAGGACCAGTTAAAAGTCTCTTTCTTATAAAATTCCAACAAGCTTATTATTAGGGGTTGTACTAGTGGAATTTCCCAAACATGGATTACAAAACCTTGGAGTTCATTTTTAGTGCGTTCACTTACATTTCTTACAGTTTTCAACTTTTTTTGCATAAAATTTTGATTTTGTTATGCCTCATTTCTCTTTTGTTTACAAGAAAATTGGGAGCGAGAGTTTTGGATCTGAAAAAAAAATTTGAACATCCAAAATGGAAATGCAGAAATGCTGAGAGAGATAATTCCAAAAAGTATCTGTGATTTTTAAGGATAGGCAAAAAGTAGGTTGTTAAACATCCAACCACTTGAGAATTCGATTTTTTTCACTTGAAATTTTTGGATCATTAGGTCACTTGCATCCTCAACATGTTTCTGGCTTCCATGTCCACAACGTTTAAAGAATGTTAGCATCAGTTAGAAGTCCCTTTCCTATAAACTTCCACCAAGCTTATTATTAGGGGTTGTACTATTGGAATTTACCAAACATGGATAACAAAACCTTGGAGTTCCATTTTAGTGCGTTTACTTACATTTATTATAGTTTATAAATTTTTTTGCATAAAATTTTCATTTTGTTATGCCACATATCTTTTTTGTTTACGAGAAAAATGGGAGAGATGTTTTTGATCTGAAAAAAAATTTGAACATCCAAAATGGAAATACACAAATGTTGAGAGTGGTAATTCCAAAAATTCTATGTAATTTTTAACGATAGGTAAAAAGTGGGTTCTTAAACATCCAACCACTTCAGAATTTGATTTTTTGTACTCAAAATTTTTGGATCATTAGGTCATTTGCTACCTCAACATGTTTTTGGCATGCATGTCGACCACGTTTAAAGCATGTTAGGATCAGTTAGAAGTCCCTTTCCTATAAAATTCGACCAAGCATATTAATACAGGTTGTACTAGTGGAATTTCCCAAACAAGGATAACCAAACCTTGGAGTTCATTTTTAGTGCGTTCACTTACATTTATTATAGTTTTCAAATTTTTCTGCATAAAATTTTTATTTTGTTATGCCTCATATCGTTTTTCTTTACGAGAAAAATGGGAGAGCGAGTTTTGGATCTGGAAAAAAATTTGAACATCGAAAATGGAAATGCCAAAAAGCTGAGAGAGATAATTCCGAAAGGTATCTATGATTTTTCAGGACTGGCAAAAAGTGAGTTGTTAAACATCCAACCACTTGAGAATTTGATTTTTACTACTCTTTCAAATTTTTGGATCATTAGGTCACTTCCATCCTCAAAATGTTTCTGGCATGCATGTCCACCACGTTTAAAGCATGTTAGGATGAGTTAGAAGTGTCATTCCTAAAAAATTCCAACAAGCTTATTAATATGGGTTGTACTAGTGGAATTTCCCAAACATGGACTACAAAACCTTAGAGTTCATTTATAGTGCGTTAACTTACATTTATTATAGTGTTCAATTTTTTTTGCATTAAATTTTCATTTTGTTATGCCTCATATATTTTTTGTTTACGAGAAAAATGGGAGAGATGTTTTGGATCTGAAAAAAAATTTGAACATCCAAAATGGAAATGCACAAATGCTGAGAGAGATAATTCCAAAAAGTCTCTTTGATTTTTAAAGATAGGCAAAAATTGGGTTGTTAAACATCCAACCAGTTGAGAATTTGATTTTTTCTACTCCTTGAAATTTTTGCATCATTAGGTCACTTACCTCCTCAACATGTTTCTGGCATGCATGTCCACCACATTTAAAGCAAATTAGGATCAGTTAGAAGTCCCTTTCCTATAAAATTCCACCAAGCTTATTATTAGGGTTTGTGCTAGTGGAATTTCCCAAACATGGATAACAAAATCTTGGAGTTCATTTTTAGTGCGTTCACTTACATTTATTATAGTTTTCAAATTTATTTGCATAAATTTTAATTTTGGTATGCCCCATATCTTTTTTGTTTGCGAGAAAAATGGGAGAGTGAGTTTTGGATCTGAAAAAAAATTTGAACATCCAAATTGGAAATGCACAAAAGTTGAGTACGATAATTCCAAAAAGTATCTGTGATTTTTAAGGACAGGCAAAAAGTGAGTTGTTAAACATCCAACCACTTGAGAATTTGATTTTTTTCTACTCTTTGAAATTTTTGGATCATTAGGTCACTTGCATTCTCAACATGTTTCTGGCATGCATGTCCACCACGTTTAAAGCATGTTCGCATCAATTAGAAGTCCCTTTCCTATAAACTTCCACCAAGCTTATTATTAGGGGTTGTACTTGTGGAATTTCCCAAACATGGATAACAAAACATTGGAGTTCATTTTTAGTGTATTCACTTACATTTATTATTGTTTTCAAAAATTTTTGCATAAAATTTTCATTTTTTTATGCCTCTTATCTTTTTTGTTCACGAGAAAAATGGGAGAGGGAGTTTTTGATCAAAAAAAAAATTTGAACATCCAAAAGGAAAATGCACAAATGCTGAGAGAGATAATTCCTAAAAGTATCTGTGATTTTTAAGGATAGGCAAAAAGTGGGTTGTTAAACATCTAACCACTTGAGAATTTGATTTTTTCTACTCCTTGAAATTTTTGGATTATTAGGTCACTTGCATCCTCAACATGTTTCTGGCATGCATGTCCACCATGTTTAAAGCATATTAGGATAAGTTAGAAGTCCGTTTCCTATAAAATTCCACCAAGCTTATTATTAGGGGTTGTACTATTAGAATTTCCCAAACATGGATAACAAAACCTTGGAGTTCCATTTTAGTGCGTTCACTTACATTTATTATAGTTTTTAAATTTTTTTGCATAAAATTTTCATTTTGTTATGCCTCATATCTTTTTTGTTTACTAGAAAAATGGGAGAGATGTTTTGGATCTGAAAAAAATTTGAACATCCAAAATGGAAATACACAAATGCTGAGAGAGATAATTTCAAAAATTCTCTGTAATTTTTAACGATAGGTAAAAAGTGGGTTCTTAAACATCCAACCACTTCAGAGTTTGATTTTTTGTACTCGAAATTTTTGGATCATTAGGTCATTTGCTACCTCAACATGTTTTTGGCATGCATGTCAACCACGTTTAAAGCATGTTAGGATCAGTTAGAAGTCGCTTTCCTATAAACTTCCACCAAGCTTATTATTAGGGGTTGTACTTGTGGAATTTCCCAAACAAGGATATCAAAACTTGGAGTTCATTTTTAGTGCGTTCACTTATATTTATTATAGTTTTCAACTTTTTTTGCATAAAATTTTTAATTTTTTATGCCTCATATCTTTTTTGTTTACGAGAAAAATGGGAGCATGAGTTTTGGATCTGAAAAAAAAATTGAACATCCACAATGGAAATGCAGAAATGTTGACAGAGATAATTCCAAAAAGTATAAGTGATTTTTAAGGACAGGCAAAAAGTGAATTGTTAAACATCCAACCACTTGAGAATTTGATTTTTTCGACTCTGTGAAATTTTTGGATGATTAGGTCACTTGCATCCTCAACATGTTTCTGGCATGCATGTCCACCACGTTTTAAGCATTTTAGGACCTGTTAAAAGTCTTTTTCCTATAAAATTCCAACAAGCTTATTATTAGGGGTTGTACTAGAGGAATTTCCCAAACATGGATTACAAAACCTTGGAGTTCATTTTTAGTGCGTTCACTTACATTTATTATAGTTTTCAACTTTATTTGCATGAACTTTTTATTTTGTTAGGCCTCATTTCTTTTTTGTTTACGAGAAAATTGGGAGCGAGAGTTTTGGATATGAAAAAACAATTTGAACATCCAAAATGGAAATACCGAAATACTGAGAGAGATAATTCCAAAAAGTATCTGTGATTTTTAAGGATAGGCAAAAAGTAGGTTGTTAAACATCCAACCACTTGAGAATTTGATTTTTTTTACTCCTTGAAATTTTTGGATCATTAGGTCACTTACATCCTCAACATGTTTCTGGCTTCCATGTCCACAACGTTTAAAGAATGTTAGGATCAGTTAAAAGTCCCTTTCCTTTAAACTTCCACCAACCTTATTATTAGGGGTTGTACTATAGGAATTTCCCAAACATGGATAACAAAACGTTGGAGTTCCATTTTAGTGCGTTCACTTACATTTATTATAGTTTTTAAGTTTTTTTGCACAAATTTTTCATTTTGTTATGCCACATATCTTTTTTGTTTATGAGAAAAATGGGAGAGATGTTTTAGATCTTAAAAAAAATTTGAACATCCAAAATGGAAATACACAAATGTTGAGAGTGGTAATTCCAAAAATTCTCTGTAATTTTTAACGATAGGTAAAAAGTGGGTTCTTAAACATCCAACCACTTCAGAATTTGATTTTTTGTACTCGAAATTTTTGGATCATTAGGTCATTTGCTACCTCAACATGTTTTTGGCATGCATGTCGACCACGTTTAAAGCATGTTAGGATGAGTTAGAAGTCCCTTTCCTATAAAATTTGACCAAGCTTATAATTAGGGGTTGTACTAGTAGAATTTCCCAAACAAGGATTACAAAACTTGGAGTTCATTTTTAGTGCGTTCACTTACATTTATTATAGTTTTCAAATTTTTCTGCATAAAATTTTCATTTTGTTATGCCTCATATCGTTTTTGTTTACGAGAAAAATGGGAGAGAGAGTTTTGGATCTGGAAAAAAATTTGAACATCGAAAATGGAAATGCCCAAAAGCTGAGAGAGATAATTCCGAAAGGTATCTGTGATTTTTAAGGACAGGCAAAAAGTGAGTTATTAAACATCCAACCACTTGAGAATTTAATTTTTACTACTCTTTCAAATTTTCGGATCATTAGGTCACTTGCATCCTCTAAATGTTTCTGGCATGAATGTCCACCACATTTAAAGCATGTTAGGATGAGTTAGAAGTCTCATTCCTATAAAATTCCACCAAGCTTAGTATTAGGGGCTGTACTAGTGGAATTTCCCAAACAAGGATAACAAAACCTTGGAGTTCATTTTTAATGCGTTCACTTACATTTATTATAGTTTTCAAATTTTTCCACATAAAATTTTCATTTTGTTATGCCTCATATCGTTCTTGTTTACGAGAAAAATGGGAGAGAGAGTTTTGGATCTGCAAAAAAATTTGAACATCGAAAATGGAAATGCCCAAAAGCTGAGAGAGATAATTCCGAAAAGTATCTATGATTTTTAAGGATAGGAAAAAAGTGAGTTGTTAAACATCCAACCACTTGAGAATTTGATTTTTACTACTCTTTCAAATTTTTGGATAATTAGGTCACTTGCATCCTCAAAATGTTTCTGGCATGCATGTCCACCACGTTTAAAGCATGTTAGGATGAGTTAGAAGTCTCATTCCTATAAAATTCTAACATGCTTATTATTAGGGGTTATACTAGTGGAATTTCCCAAACATGGATAAAAAAAACCTTGGAGTTAATTTTTAGTGCGTTCACTTACATTTATTAAAGTTTTCAATTTTTTTTGCGTTATGTTTTCATTTTGTTATGCCTCATATCTTTTTTGTTTACGAGAAAAATGGGAGAGATGTTTTGGATCTGAAAAAAAATTTGAACATCCAAAATGGAAATGCACAAATGCTGAGAGAGATAATTCCAAAAAGTCTTTTTGATTTTTAAAGATAGGCAAAAATTAGGTTGTTAAACATCCAACCACTTGAGAATTTGATTTTTTTTACTCCTTGAAATTTTTGCATCATTAGGTCACTTGCATCCTCAACATGTTTCTGGCATGCATGTCCACCACATTTAAAGCACATTAGGATCATTTAGAAGTCCCTTTCCTATAAAATTCCACCAAGCTTATTATTAGGGGTTGTGCAAGCGGAATTTCCCAAACATGGATAACAAAATCTTGGAGTTCATTTTTAGTGCGTTCACTTACATTTATTCCAGTTTTCAAATTTATTTGCATAAAATTTTCATTTTGTTATGCCCCATATCTTTTTTGTTCACGAGAAAAATGGGAGAGTGTGTTTTGGATCTGAAAAAAATTTGTACATCCAAATTGGAAATGCACAAAAGCTGAGTGAGATAATTCCAAAAAGTAACTGTGATTTTTAAGGACAGGCAAAAAGTGAGTTGTTAAACATCCAACCACTTGAGAAGTTGATTTTTTTCTACTCTTTGAAAATTTTGGATCATTAGGTCACTTGCATTCTCAACATGTTTCTGGCATGCTTGTCCACCACGTTTAAAGCATGTTCGGATCAGTTAGAAGTCTCTTTCGTATAAAATTCCAACAAGCTTATTATTAGGGGTTGTACTAGTGGAATTTTCCAAACATGGATAACAAAACCTTGAAGTTCATTTTTAGTGTGTTCACTTACATTTATTATAGTTTTCAAAAATTTTGCATAAAATTTTCCTTTTTTTATGCCTCATATCTTTTTTGTTTGCAAGAAAAATGGGAGAGTTATTTTTTGATACATTTGTTGTTGTTTTCAAAAAAAATTTCATAAAATTTTCATTTTGATATGCCTCATATCTTTTTGGTTTACGAGAAAAATGGGAGAGTGAGTTTTGGATCTGAAAAAAAATTTGAACATCCAAAATGGAAATGCAAAAATGCTGAGAGAGATATTTCCAAAAAGTATCTGTAATTTTTAAGGATAGGAAAAAAGTGGGTTATTTAACATCAAACCACTTGAGAATTTGATTTTTTCAACTCCTTGAAATTTTCTTATCATTAGGTCACTTGCATCTTCCACATGTTTCTTGCATGAATGTCCACAACGTTTAAAGCATGTTAGGATCAGTTAGAAGTCCCTTTCTTATAAACTTCCACCAAGCTTATTATTAGGGGTTGTACTGGTAGAATTTCCCAAACATGGATAACAAAACCATGGAGTTCATTTTTAGTGCATTGAGTTATATTTATTGTAGTTTTCAAATTTTTTTGCATAAAATTTTCTTTTTTTTATGCCTCATATCTTTTTTGTTTAAGAGAAAAATGGGAGAGTGAGTTTTGGATCTGAAGAAAAATTTCAACATCCAAAATGGAAATGCACAAATGCTGAGAGAGATAATTTCAAAAAGTTTCTGCGATTTTAAAGGATAGCAAAAAGTGAGTTGTTAAACATCCAACCACTTCAGAATTTAATTTTTTCTACTCCTTGAAATTTTTGGATCATTAGGTCACATGCATCTTCCACATGTTTCTGGCATGCATCTCCTCCACGTTTAAAGCATGTTAGAATCAGTTAGAAGTCCCTTTCCTATAAACTTCCACCAAGCTTATTATTAGGGGTTGCACTGGTGGAATTGCCCAAACATGGATAACAAAACCTTGGAGTTCATTTTTAGTGAGTTCACTTCCATTTATTATAGTTTTCAAATTTTTTTGCAAAATGTTTTTATTTTTTTATGCCTCATATCTTTTATTTAACGAAAAAAATGGGAGTGATTTTTGAATCTGAAAAAAAAAATTGAACATCCAGAATGGAAATGCACAAATACTGAGAGAGATAATTCCAAAAAGTATCTATGATTTTTAAGGATAGGCAAAAAGTGGGTTTTTAAATGTCCAACCACTTGAGAATTTTATTTTTTTCTACTACTTGAAATTTTTTGATCATTAGGTCACTTGCATCCTCAACATGTTTCTGGCATGCATGTCCACCATATTTAAAGCATGTTAGGATCAGTTAGAAGTCGCTTTCCTATAAAATTCCACCAAACTTATTGTTACGGGTTGTACTAGTGGAATTTCCCAAACATGAATAACAAAACCTTGGAGTTCATTTTTAGTGCATTCACTTACATTTACTATAGTTTTCAATTTTTTTTGCATTAAAATTTTCTTTTTGTTATGCCTCATATCTTTTTTGTTTACGAGAAAAATGGGAGAGTAAGTTTTGGATCTGCAAAAAAATTTGAAAATCCAAAATGGAAATGCACAAATGCTGAGAGAGATAATTCCAAAAAGTATCTATGACTTTTAAGGATAGGCAAAAAGCAGGTTGTTAAACATCCAACCACTTGAGAATTTGATTTTTTCTTCTCCTTGAAATTTTTGGACCATTACGTCACTTGCATCTTCAACATGTTTCTGGCATGCATGTGCACCACGTTTAAAGCATGTTTGGATCAGTTAGAAGTCCCTTTCCATTAAAATTCCACCAAGCTTATTATTAGGGGTTGTACAAGTGGAAATTCCCAAACATAGATAACAAAACCTTGGAGTTCATTTTTAGTGCGTTCACTTACATTTATTATAGTTTTCAATTTTTTTTTGCATAAAATTTTTATTTTGTTATGCCTCATATCTTTTTTGTTTACGAGAAAAATGGGAGAGTGGGTTTTGGATCTGCAAAAAGATTTGAACATCCAAAATGGAAATGCACAAAAACTGAGAGAGACAATTCCAAAAAGTATCTATGACTTTTAAGGATAGGCAAAAAGTGGGTTGTTAAACATCCAACCACTTGAGAATTTGATTTTTTCTACTCCTTGAAATTTTTGGATCATTAGGTCACTTGCATCCTCAACATGTTTCTGGCATGCATGTCCATCACATTTAAAGCATGTTAGGATCGGTTAGAAGTCCCTTTCCTATAAAATTCCACCAAACTAATTATTAGGGGTTGTACTAGTGGAATTTCCCAAACAAGAATAACAAAACCTTGGAATTCATTTTTAGTGCGTTCACTTACATTTATTATAGTTTTCAACTTTTTTTGCATAAAATTTTTATTTTGTTATGCCTCATATCTTTTTTGTTTACGAGAAAAATGGGAGCGTGAGTGTTGGATCTGAAAAAAAATTTGAGCATCCAAAATGGAAATGCGGAAATTCTGTGAGAGATAATTCCAAAAACTATCTGTGATTTTTAAGGACAGGTAAAAAGTGGGTTGTTAAACACCCAACCACTTGAGAACTTGATGTTTTCTACTCTTTGAAATTTTTGGATCATTAGGTCACTTACATCCTCAACATGTTTCTTGCATGCATGTCCGCCACATTTAAAACATGTTAAGATCAGTTAGAAGTCTCTTCCCTCTAAAATTCCAAGAAGCTTATTATTAGGGGATGTAGTAGTGGAATTTCCCAAACATGGATAACAAAACCTTAGAGTTCATTTTTAGTGCGTTCACATACATTTATTATTGTTTTCAATTTTTTTTGCATAAAATTATGATTTTGTTATGCCTCATATCTTTTTTGTTTACGAGAAAAATGGGAGAGTGAGTTTTGGATCTGAAAAAAAATTTGAACATTTAAAATGGAAATACACAAATGCTGAGAGAGATAATTCCAAAAAGTATTTATGATTTTTAAGGATAGGCAAAAAGTGGGTTGTTAAACATCCAACCACTTCAGAATTTGATTTTTTCTACTCCTTGAAATATTCTGATCATTAGGTCACTTGCATCCTCAACATGTTTCTGGCATGCATGTCCACGACATTTAAAGCATGTTAGGATCAGTTAGAATTCGCTTTCCTATAAAATTCCACCAAACTTATTGTTACGGGTTGTACTAGTGGAATTTCCCAAACATGAATAACAAAACCTTGGAGTTCATTTTTAGTGCGTTCACTTACATTTATTATAGTTTTCAATTTTTTTTGCATAAAATTTTCATTTTGTTATGCCTCATAACTTTTTTTTTTACGAGAAAAATGGGAGACTAAGTTTTGGACCTGCAAAAAAATTTGAACAACCACAATGGAAATGCACAAATACTGACAGAGATAATTCCAAAAAGTATCTATGAATTTTAAGGATAGGTAAAAAGTGGGTTGCTAAACATCCAACCACTTGAGAATTTGATTTTTTCTTCTCCTTGAAATTTTTGGACCATTAGGTCACTTGCATCTTCAACATCTTTCTGGCATGCATGTGCACCACGTTTAAAACATGTTTGGATCAGTTAGAAGTCCCTTTCCTATAAAATTCCGCCAAGCTTATTATTAGGGGTTGTACTAGTGGAATTTCCCGGACATGGATAACAAAACCTTGGAGTGCATTTTTAGTGCGTTCACTTACATTTATTATAGTTTTCAAATTTTCTTTGTATAAAATTTTCATTTGGTTATGTCTCATATCTTTTTTGTTTACGAGAAAAATGGGAGAGTGGGTTTTGGATCTGAAAAAAAATTTGAACATCCAAAATGGAAATGCACAAAAACAGAGAGATATATTTCCAAAAAAAATCTATGACTTTTAAGGATAGGCAAAAAGTGGGTTGTTAAAATATCCAATCACTTGAGAATTTGATTTTTTTCTACTCCTTGAAATTTTTGGATCATTAGGTCACTTGCATCCTCAACATGTTTCTGGCATGAATATCCACCACATTTAAAGCATGTTAGGATCGGTTAGAAGTCCCTTTCCTATAAAATTCCACCAAACTTATTGTTACGGGTTGTACTAGTGCAATTTCCCAAACATGAATAAAAAAACTTTGGAGTTCATTTTTAGTGCGTTCACTTACATTTATTATAGTTTTCTACTTTTTTTGCATAAAATTTTCATTTTGTTATGCCTCATATCTTTTTTTTTTTTACGAGAAAAATGGGAGCGTGAGTGTTCGATCTGAAAAAAAATTTGAGCATCCAAAATGGAAATGAAGAAATTCTGAGAGATATATTTCCAAAAAGTATCTGTGATTTTTAAGGACAGGTAAAAAGTGGGTTGTTAAACACCCAACCACTTGAAAATTTCATTTTTCTACTCTTTGAAATTTTTGGATCATTAGGTCACTTACATCCTCAACATGTTTCTTTCATGCATGTCCACCACATTTAAAGCATGTTAGGATCAGTTAGAAGTCTCTTTCCTATAAAATTCCAAGAAGCTTATTATTAGGGGTTGTACTGGTGGAATTTCCCAAACGTGGATAATAAAACCTTGGAGTTCATTTTTAGTGCGTTCACATACATTTATTATTGTTTTCAAATTTTTTGCATAAAATTATCATTTTGTTATGCCTCATATCTTTTTTGTTTACGAGAAAAATGGGAGAGTGAGTTTTGGATCTGAAAAAAAATTTGAACATTTAAAATGGAAATACACAAATGTTGAGAGAGATAATTCTAAAAAGTATTTATGATTTTTAAGGATAGGCAAAAAGTGGGTTGTTAAACATCCAACCACTTGAGAATTTGATTTTTTCTACTCCTTGAAATATTCTGATCATTAGGTCACTTGCATCCTCAACATGTTTCTGGCATGCATGTCCACGACATTTAAAGCATGTTAGGATCAGTTAGAAGTCGCTTTCCTATAAAATTCCACCAAACTTATTGTTACGGGTTGTACTAGTGGAATTTCCCAAACATGAATAACAAAACCTTGGAGTTCATTTTTAGTGCGTTCACTTACATTTATTATAGTTTTCAATTTTTTTTGCATAAAATTTTCATTTTGTTATGCCTCATAACTTTTTTTTTTACGAGAAAAATGGGAGACTAAGTTTTGGACCTGCAAAAAAATTTGAACAACCACAATGGAAATGCACAAATACTGACAGAGATAATTCCAAAAAGTATCTATGAATTTTAAGGATAGGTAAAAAGTGGGTTGCTAAACATCCAACCACTTGAGAATTTGATTTTTTCTTCTCCTTGAAATTTTTGGACCATTAGGTCACTTGCATCTTCAACATCTTTCTGGCATGCATGTGCACCACGTTTAAAACATGTTTGGATCAGTTAGAAGTCCCTTTCCTATAAAATTCCACCAAGCTTATTATTAGGGGTTGTACTAGTGGAATTTCCTGGACATGGATAACAAAACCTTGGAGTGCATTTTTAGTGCGTTCACTTACATTTATTATAGTTTTCAATTTTTTTTTGCATAAAATTTTCATTTTGTTTTGCCTCATATCTTTTTTGTTTACGAGAGAAATGGGAGAGTAAGTTTCGGATCTGCAAAAAAATTTGAACATCCAAAATTGAAATGTACAAACACTGAGAGAGATAATTCCAAAAAGTATCTATGACTTTTAAGGATAGGCAGAAAGTTGGTTGTTAAACATCCAACCACTTGAGAATTTGATTTTTTCTACTCCATGAAATTTTTGGATCATTAGGTCACTTGCATCCTCAACTTGTTTCTGGCATGCATGTCCACCATGTTTAAAGCATGTTAGGATCAGTTCGAAGTCCCTTTCCTATAAAATTCCACCAAACTAATTATTAGGAGTTGTACTAGTGGAATTTCCCAAACAAGAATAACAAAACCTTGCAATTCATTTTTAGTGCGTTCACTTACATTTATTATAGTTTTCTACTTTTTTTGCATAAAATTTTCATTTTGTTATGCCTCTTATCTTTTTTTTTTTTACGAGAAAAATGGGAGCGTGAGTGTTCGATCTGAAAAAAAATTTGAGCATCCAAAATGGAAATGAAGAAATTCTGAGAGATATATTTCCAAAAAGTATCTGTGATTTTTAAGGACAGGTAAAAAGTGGGTTGTTAAACACCCTACCACTTGAAAATTTCATTTTTCTACTCTTTGAAATTTTTGGATCATTAGGTCACTTACATCCTCAACATGTTTCTTTCATGCATGTCCACCACGTTTAAAGCATGTTAGGATCAGTTAGAAGTCTCTTTCCTATAAAATTCCAAGAAGCTTATTATTAGGGGTTGTACTGGTGGAATTTCCCAAACGTGGATAATAAAACCTTGGAGTTCATTTTTAGTGCGTTCACATACATTTATTATTGTTTTCAAATTTTTTTGCATAAAATTATCATTTTATTATGCCTCATATCTTTTTTGTTTACGAGAAAAATGGGAGAGTGAGTTTTGGATCTGAAAAAAAATTTAAACACCCAAAATGGAAATGCACAAATGTTGAGAGAGATAATTCCAAAAAGTATCTGTGATTTTTAATGATAGGCAAAAAGTGGGTTTTTAATCATCCAACCACTTCAGCATTTGATTTTTTCTACTCCTTGAAATTTTGTGATCATTAGGTCATTTGCATCCTCTTCATGTTTTAGGCATGCATCCACGTTTAAAGAATGTTAGGATCAGTTAGAAGTCCATTTCCTATAAAATTCCACCAAGCTTATTATTAGGGGTTGTACTAGTGGAATTTCCCAAACATGGATAACAAAACCTTGGAGTTCATTTTAAGTGCATTCACTTACATTTATTATGGTTTTCAAATTTTTTTTGCAAAAAATTTTCTTATTGTTATGCGTCATATCTTTTTTGTTTCGAGAAAAATGGGAGAGTGGGTTTTGGATCTGAAAAAAAATTTGAACATCCAAAATGAAAATGCACAAAAACTGAGAGAGATAATTCAGAAAAGTATCTATGACTTTTAAGGATAGGCAAAAAGTGGGTTGTTAAACGTCCAACCACTTGAGAATTTGATTTTTTCTACTCCTTGAAATTTTTGCATCATTTGGTCACTTGCATCCTCAACATGTTTCTGCCATGAATGTCCACCACATTTAAGCATGTTAGGATCAGTTAGAAGTCCCTTTCCTATAAAAATCCAACAAACTTATTGTTACGGGTTGTACTAGTCGAATTTCCCAAACATGAATAACAAAACCTTGGAGTTCATTTTTAGTGCGTTCACTTACATTTACTATAGTTTTCAATTTTTTTTGCATAAAATTTTCATTTTGTTGTGCCTCATATCTTTTTTGTTTACGAGAAAAATGGGAGTGTAAGTTTTGGATCTGCAAAAAAATTCGAACAACCAAAATCGAAATGTACAAATGCTGAGAGAGATAATTCCAAAAAGTATCTATGACTTTTAAGGATAGGCAGAAAGTTTGTTGTTAAACATGCAACCACTGGAGAATTTGATATTTTCTACTCCTTGAAATTTTTGGATCATTAGGTCACTTGCATCGTCAACATGTTTCTAGCGTGCATGTCCACCACGTTTAAAGCAAGTTAGGATCAGTTAGAAGTCCCTTTCCTATAAAATTCCACCAAGCTTATTATTAGGGGTTGTACTAGTGGAATTTCACAAACATGCATAACAAAACATTAGAGTTCATTTTTAGTGCGTTCACTTACATTTATTATAGTTTTCAACTTTTTTTAAAAAAAATTTTCATTTTGTTATGCTCATATCGTTTTGGTTTACGAGAAAAATGGGAGAGTGGGTTTTGGATCTGAAAAAAAATTTGAACATCCAAAATGGAAATGCACAAATGATGAGAGAGATAATTCCAAAAAATATCTATGACTTTTAAGGATAGGCAAAAAGTGGGTTGTCAAAATATCCAATCACTTGAGAATTTGATTTTTTTCTACTCCTTGAAATTTTTCGATCATTAGGTTACTTGCATCCTCAACAAGTTTCTGGCATACATGTCCACCACATTTAAAGCATGTTAGGATCAGTTAGAAGTCCCTTGCCTATAAAATTCCACCAAACTTATTGTTACAGGTTGTACTAGTGGAATTTCCCAAACATGAATAACAAAACCTTGGAGTTCATTTTTAGTGCATCCACTTACATTTATTATAGGATACAATTTTTTTTGCATAAAATTTTCTTTTTGTTATGCCTCATATCTTTTTTGTTTACGAAAAAAATGGGAGAGTAAGTTTTGGATCTGCAAAAAAATTTTAACATCCAAAATGGAAATGCACAAATGCTGAGAGAGATAATTCCAAAATGTATTTGTGATTTTTAAGGATAGGCAAAAAGTGGGTTTTTAAACATCCAACCACTTGAGAATTTGATTTATTCTACTCCTAGAATTTTTGGATCATTAGGTCATTTGCATCCTCAACATGTTTCTGGCATGCATGTCCACCAAGTTTAAAGCATGTTAGGATCAGTTAGAAGTCCCTTTCCTATAAAATTCCACCAAGTTTATTATTAGGGCTTGTACTAGTGGATTTTCCCAAACATGGATAACAAAACCTTGGAGTTCATTTTTAGTGCGTTCACTTACATTTATTATAGTTTTCAATTTTTTTTTGCATAAAATTTTCATTTTGTTATGCCTCATATCGTTTTTGTTTACGAGATAAATGGGATAGTGGGTTTTGGATCTGAAAAAAAAATTAACATCCAAAATGGAAATGCACAAAAACTAAGAGAGATAATTCCAAAAAGTATCTATGACTTTTTAGGATAGGCAAAAAGTGCGTTGTTAAAATATCCAACCACATGAAAATTTGATTTTTTCTACTCCTTGAAATTTTTGGATCATTAGGTCACTTGCATCGTCAACATGTTTCTGGCATGCATGTCCACCACGTTTAAAGCATGTTAGGATCAGTTAGAAGTCTCTTCCCTATAAAATTCCAAGAAGCTTATTATTAGGGGATGTACTAGTGGAATTTCCCAAACATGGATAACAAAACCTTGAAGTTCAGTTTTAGTGCGTTCACATACATTTATTATTGTTTTCAATTTTTTTTGCATAAAATTATCATTTTGTTATGCCTCTTATCTTTTTTGTTTACGAGAAAAATGGGAGAGTGAGTTTTGGATTTGAAAAAAAATTTGAACATCTAAAATGGAAATGCACAAATGCTGAGAGAGATAATTCCAAAAAGTATTTATGATTTTTAATGATAGGCAAAAAGTGGGTTGTTAAACATCCAACCACTTGAGAATTTGATTTTTTCTACTCCTTGAAATATTCTGATCATTAGGTCACTTGCATCCTCAACATGTTTCTGGCATGCATGTCCACGACAATTAAAACATGTTAGGATCAGTTAGAAGTCGCTTTCCTATAAAATTCCACCAAACTTATTGTTACGGGTTGTACTAGTGGAATTTCCCAAACATGAATAAAAAAACCTTGGAGTTCATTTTTAGTGCGTTCACTTACATTTATTATAGTTTTCAATTTTTTTTGCATAAAATTTTCATTTTGTTATGCCCCATAACTTTTTTTTTTACGAGAAAAATGGGAGTGTAAGTTTTGGACCTGCAAAAAAATTTGAACAACCACAATGGAAATGCACAAATACTGAGAGAGATAATTCCAAAAAGTATCTATGAATTTTAAGGATAGGTAAAAAGTGGGTTGCTAAACATCCAACCACTTGAGAATTTGATTTTTTCGTCTCGTTGAAATTTTTGGATCATTAGGGCACTTGCATCTTCAACATGTTTCTGGCATGCATGTGCACGACGTTTGAAAAATGTTTGGATCAGTTAGAAGTCCCTTTGCTATAAAATTATACCAAGCTTATTATTAGGGGTTGTACTAGTGGAATTTCCCAGACATGGATAACAAAACCTTGGAGTGCATTTTTAGTGGGTTCACTTACATTTATTATAGTTTTCAAATTTTTTTTGCATAAAATTTTCATTTGGTTATGCCTCATATCTTTTTTGTTTACGAGAAAAATGGGAGAGTGGGTTTTGGATCTGAAAAAAAATTTGAACATCCAAAATGGAAATGCACAAAAACAGAGAGAGATAATTCCAAAAAATATCTATGACTTTTAAGGATAGGCAAAAAGTGGGTTGTTAAAATATCCAAACACTTGAGAATTTGATTTTTTTCTACTCCTTGAAATTTTTGGATCATAAGGTCACTTGCATCCTCAACATGTTTCTGGCATGAATGTCCACCACATTTAAAGCATGTTAGGATCGGTTAGAAGTCCCTTTCCTATAAAATTCCACCAAACTTATTGTTACGGGTTGTACTTGTGGAATTTCCCAAATATGAATAAAAAAACTTTGGAGTTCATTTTTAGTGCATTCACTTACATTTACTATAGTTTTGAATATTTTTTTGCATAAATTTTCGTTATGTTTTGCCTCATATCTTTTTTGTTTACGAGAGAAATGGGAGAGTAAGTTTTGGATCTGCAAAAATATTTGAACTTCCAAAATTGAAATGTACAAATACTGAGAGAGATAATTCCAAAAAGTATCTATGACTTTTAAGGATAGGCAGAAAGTTGGTTGTTAAACATCCAACCACTTGAGAATTTGATTTTTTCTACTCAAAATTTTTGGATCATTAGGTCACTTGCATCCTCAACATGTTTCTCGCATGCATGTCCACCATGTTTAAAGCATGTTAGGATCAGTTAGAAGTCCCTTTCCTATAACATTCCACCAAACTAATTATTAGGGGTTGTACTTGTGGAATTTCCCAAACAAGAATAACAAAACCTTGCAATTCATTTTTAGTGCGTTCACTTACATTTATTATAGTTTTCTACTTTTTTTGCATAAAATTTTCATTTTGTTATGCCTCATATCTTTTTTTTTTACGAGAAAAATGGGAGCGTGAGTGTTCGATCTGAAAAAAAATTTGAGCATCGAAAATGGAAATGAAGAAATTCTGAGAGAGATAATTCCAAAAAGTATCTGTGATTTTTAAGGACAGGTAAAAAGTGGGTTGTTAAACACCCAACCACTTGAGAATTTGATTTTTTCTACTCTTTGAAATTTTTGGATCATTAGGTCACTTACATCCTCAACATGTTTCTTGCATGCATGTCCACCACGTTTAAAGCATGTTAGGATCAGTTAGAAGTCTCTTTCCTATAAAATTCCAAGAAGCTTATTATAAGGGGTTGTACTGGTGGAATTTCCCAAACGTGGATAATAAAACCTTGGAGTTCATTTTTAGTGCGTTCACATACATTTATTATTGTTTTCAAATTTTTTTGCATAAAATTATCATTTTATTATGCCTCATATCTTTTTTGTTTACGAGAAAAATGGGAGAGTGAGTTTTGGATCTGAAAAAAAATTTGAACATCCAAAACGGAAATGCACAAATGCTGAGAGAGATAATTCCAAAAAGTATCTGTGATTTTTAAGGATAGGCAAAAAGTGGGTTTTCAATCATCCAACCACTTCAGCATTTGATTTTTTCTACTCCTTGAAATTTTGTGATCATTAGGTCATTTGCATCCTCATCATGTTTTATGCATGCATGTCCTCCATGTTTAAAGAATGTTAGGATAAGTTAGAAGTCCCTTTCCTATAAAATTCCACCAAGCTTATTATTAGGGGTTGTACTAGTGGAATTTCCCAAACATGGATAACAAAACCTTCGAGTTCATTTTTAGTGCGTTCACTTACATTTATTATAGTTTTCAAAGTTTTTTTGCAAAAAATTTTCTTTTTGTTATGCGTCATATCTTTTTTGTTTCGAGAAAAATGGGAGAGTGGGTTTTGGATCTGAAAAAAAATTTGAACTTCCAAAATTGAAATGTACAAATACTGTGAGAGATAATTCCAAAAAGTATCTATGACTTTTAAGGATAGGCAGAAAGTTGGTTGTTAAACATCCAACCACTTGAGAATTTGATTTTTTCTACTCGAAATTTTTGGATCATTAGGTCACTTGCATCCTCAACATGTTTTTGGCATGCATGTCCACCATGTTTAAAGCATGTTAGGATCAGTTAGAAGTCCCTTTCCTATAAAATTCCACCAAACTAATTATTAGGGGTTGTACTAGTGGAATTTCCCAAACAAGAATAACAAAACCTTGCAATTCATTTTTAGTGCGTTCACTTACATTTATTATAGTTTTCTACTTTTTTTGCATAAAATTTTCATTTTTTTATGCCTCATATCTTTTTTTTTTACGAGAAAAATGGGAGCGTGAGTGTTCGATCTGAAAAAAAATTTGAGCATCCAAAATGGAAATGAAGAAATTCTAAGAGAGATAATTCCAAAAAGTATCTGTGATTTTTAAGGACAGGTAAAATGTGGGTTGTTAAACGCCCAACCACTTGAGAATTTGATTTTTTCTACTCTTTGAAATTTTTGGATCATTAGGTCACTTACATCCTCAACATGTTTCTTGCATGCATGTCCACCACGTTTAAAGCATGTTAGGATCAGTTAGAAGTCTCTTTCCTATAAAATTCCAAGAAGCTTATTATAAGGGGTTGTACTGGTGGAATTTCCCAAACGTGGATAATAAAACCTTGGAGTTCATTTTTAGTGCGTTCACAAACATTTATTATTGTTTTCAAATTTTATTATGCCTCATATCTTTTTTGTTTACGAGAAAAAAGGGAGAGTGAGTTTTGGATCTGAAAAAAAATTTGAACATCCAAAACGGAAATGGACAAATGCTGAGAGAGATAATTCCAAAAAGTATCTGTGATTTTTAAGGATAGGCAAAAAGTGGGTTTTTAATCATCCAACCACTTCAGCATTTGATTTTTTCTACTCCTTGAAATTTTGTGATCATTAGGTCATTTGCATCCTCATCATGTTTTATGCATGAATGTCCACCACATTTAAAGCATGATAGGGTCATTTAGAAGTCCCTTTCCTATAAAAATCCAACAAACTTATTGTTACGGGTTGTACTAGTGGAATTTCCAAAACATGAATAACAAATCCTTGGCGTTCATTTTTAGTGCGTTCACTTACATTTATTATAGTTTTCAACTTTTTTTGCATAAAATTTTCATTTTGTTATGCTCATATCTTCTTGGTTTACGAGAAAAATGGGAGAGTGGGTTTTGGATCTGAAAAAAAATTTGAACATCCAAAATAGAAATGCACAAATGCTGAGAGAGATAATTCCAAAAAGTATCTATGACTTTTAAGGATAGGAAAAAAGTGTGTTGTCAAACATCCAACCACTTGAGAATTTTATTTTTTCAACTAATTGAAATCTTCGAATCATTAGGTCACTTGCATCTTCAACATGTTTCTGGCATGCATGTCCACCACATTTAAAGCACGTTAGGATCAGTTAGAAGTCCATTTCCTCTAAAATTTAACCAAGCTTATTATTAGGGGTTGTACTAGTGGAATTTCCAACACATGGATAACAAAACCTTGGAGTTCATTTTTAGTGCCTGCACTTACATTTATTATAGTTTTCAAATTTTTTTTGCATAAAATTTTCATTTTGTTATGCCTCATATCTTTTTTGTTTACGAGAAAAATGGGAGAGAGGGTTTTGGATCTGAAAAAAAATTTGAACATCCAAAATGGAAATGCACAAAAACAGAGAGAGATAATTCCAAAAAATATCTATGACTTTTAAGGATAGGCAAAAAGTGGGTTGTTAAAATATCCAATCACTTGAGAATTTGATTTTTTTCTATTCCTTGAAATTTTTGGATCATTAGGTCATTTGCATTCTCAACATGTTTCTGACATGCATGTCCACCACGTTTAAAGCATGTTAGGATCAGTTAGAAGTCCCTTTCCTATAAAATTCCTCCAAGCTTATTGTTAGGGCTTGTACTAGTGGATTTTCCCAAACATGGATAACAAAACCTTGGAGTTCATTTTTAGTGCGTTCACTTACATTTATTATAGTTTCCAATTTTTTTTGCATAAAATTTTCATTTTGTTATGCCTCATATCGTTTTTTTTACGAGAAAAATGGGATAGTGGGTTTTGGATCTGAAAAAAAAATTAACATCCAAAATGGAAATGCAGAAAAACTAAGAGAGATAATTCCAAAAAGTATCTTTGACTTTTTAGGGTAGGCAAAAAGTGCGTTGTTAAAATATCCAACCACTTGAAAATTTGATTTTTTCTACTCCTTGAAATTTTTGGATCATTAGGTCACTTGCATCCTCAACATGTTTTTGGCATGCATGTCCACCACATTTAAAGCATGTTAGGATCAGTTAGAAGTCCAATTCCTATAAAATTCCACAAAACTTAATGTTACCGATTGTACTAGTGGAATTTCCCAAACATGAATACCAAAACCTTGGAGTTCATTTTTAGTGCGTCCACTTACATTTATTATAGATTACAAATTTTTTTGCATAAAATTTTCTTTTTGTTATGCCTAATATCTTTTTTGTTTACGAGAAAAATGGGAGAGTAAGTTTTGGATCTGAAAAAAAATTTGAACATCCAAAATGGAAATGCACAAAATCTGAGAGAGATAATTCCTAAAAGTATCTATGACTTTTAAGGATAGGCAAAAAGTGGGTTGTTAAAATATCCTACCACTTGAGAATTTGATTTATTCTACTCCTAGAAATTTTTGGATCATTAGGTCACTTGCATCCTCAACATGTTTCTGGCATGCATGTCCACCACATTTAAAGCATGTTAGGATCAATTAGAAGTCCCTTTCCTATAAAATTCCACCAAACTTATTGTTACAGGTTGTACTAGTGGAATTTCCCAAACATGAATAAAAAAACCTTGGAGTTCATTTTGAGTGCGTCCACTTACATTTATTATAGTATTCAAATTTTTTTGCATAAAATTTTCATTTTGTTATGCCTCATATCTTTTTTGTTTACGAGAAAAATGGGAGTGTGAGTTTTGGATCTGAAAAAAAATTTGAACATCCAAAATGGAAATGCACAAATGCTGAGAGAGATAATTCCAAAAAGTATCTGTGATTTTTAAGGATAGGCAAAAAGTGGGTTGTCAAACATCCAACCACTTGAGAATTTGATTTATTCTACTCCTAGAAATTTTTGGATCATTAGGTCATTTGCATCCACAACATTTTTCTGTCATGCATGTCCACCACGTTTAAAGCATGTTAGAATCAGTTAGAAGTCCCTTTCCTATAAAATTCCACCATGCTTATTATTAGGGGTTGTACTAGTCGATTTTCCCAAACATGAATAACAAAACCTTGGAGTTCATTTTTAGTGTGTTCACTTACATTTATTATAGTTTTCAAATTTTTTTGCATAAAATTTTCTTTTTGTTATGCCTCATATCGTTTTTGTTCACGAGAAAAATGGGAGAGTGAGTTTTGGATATGAAATAAAATTTGAAAATCCAAAATGGAAATGCACAAATGCTGAGAGAGATAATCCAAAAAGTATCTATAACTTTTATGGATAGGCAAAAAGTGGGTTGTTAAACATCCAACCACTTGAGAATTTGATTTTTTCTACTCCTTGAAAATTTTGGATCATTAGGTCACTTGCATCCTCAACATGTTTCTGGCAAGCATGTCCACCACGTTTAAAGCATGTTACGATCAGTTAGAAGTCCCTTTCCTATAAAATTCCACCAAACTAATTATTAGGGATTGTACTGTGAATAAAAAAACCTTGGAGTTCATTTTTCTTGCGTTCACTTACATTTATTATAGTTTTCAAATTTTTTTGCATAAAATTTTCATTTTGTTATGCCTCATATCTTTTTTGTTTAGGAGAAAAATGGGAGAGTTAGTTTTGGATCTGCAAAAAAATTTGAACATCGAAAATGGAAATGCACAAAAGCTGACAGAGATAATTCATTTTTAGCGTGTTCACTTACATTTATTACAGTTTTAGACTTTTTTTGCTTAAAATTTTCATTTTCTTATGCCTCATATCTTTTTTCACTTACATCCTAAACAATGTTTCTCCAATGCATGTCCACCACGTTTAAAGCATTTTAGGATCAGTTAGAAGTCCTCTTCCTATAAAATTCCACCAAGCTTATTATAAGGGTTTGTACTAGTGGAATTTCCCAAACATGGATAACAAAACCTTGGAGTTCAGTTTTAGTGCGTTCACTTACATTTATTATAGATTTCATTTTTTTTCCTTAACATTTTCATTTTGTTATGCATGATATCTTTTTTTTTTCCGAGAAAAATGGGAGAGTGGGTTTTGAACCCAAAAAAAGTTTGAACATCCAAAAATGAAATGCACAAATGCTAAGAGAGATAATTCCAAAAATTATCTGTTATTTTAAAGGATTGGCAAAAAGTGGGTTGTTAAACATCCAACCACTTGAGAATTTGATTTTTTCTGCTCGTTGAAATTTTTCGATCATTAGGTCACTTGCATCCTCAACATGTTTCTGGCAAGCATGTCCACCACATTTAAAGCATGTTAGGATCAATTAGAAGTCACTTTCCTATAAAATTCCACCAAGCTTATTATTAAGGATTGTACTAGTGGAATTTCTCAAACATGAATAACAAAACCTTGGAGTTCATTTTTAGTGCGTTCACTTACATTTATTACAGTTTTCAATTTTTTATGCATAAAATTTTCATTTTGTTATGCCTCATATCTTTTTTGTTTACGAGAAAAATGGTAGAGTGAGTTTTCGATCTGAAAAAAAATTTGAACATCTAAAATGGAAAATCACAAAAGCATAGAGAGATAATTCCAAAAATAATCTGTGATTTTTAAGGATAGTCAAAAAGTGGGTTGTTAAACATCCAACCACTTGAGAATTTGATTTTTTCTACTCCTTGAAATTTTTGGATCATTAGGTTACTTGCATCCTTAACATGTTTCTGGCATGCATGTCCACCACGTTTAAAGCATGTTAGGATCAGTTTGAAGTCCCTTTCCTATAAAATTCCACCAAGCTAATTATTAGGGGTTGTACTAGTGAATTTCCCAAACATGGATAACAAAACCTTGGAGTTCATTTTTATTGCGTTCACTTACATTTATTATAGTTTTCAAATTTTTTTGCATAAAATTTTGTTTTTGTTATGCCTCACATCTTTTTTGTTTACGAGAAAAATGGGAGAGTCAGTTTTGGATCAGAAAAAAAATTTTATCATCCAAAATTAAATGCACAAAAGCAGAGAGAGATAATTCCAAAAAGTATCTGTAGTTTTTAAGCATAGGCAAAAAGTGGGTTGTTAAACATCCAACCACTTGAGAATTTGATTTTTTCTACTCCTTGAAATTTTTGGATCATTAGGTCACTTGCATCCTCACCATGATTCTGAAATGCATGTCCAGCACGTTTAAAGCATGTTAGGATCATTTAGAAGTCCTTTTACTATAAAATACCACCAAGCTTATTATTAGGGGTTGTACTAGTAGAATTTCCAAAACAAGGATAACAAAATATTGGAGTTCATTTTTAGCTCGTTCACTTACATTTATAATAGTTTTTAAAATTTTCTGCATAAAATTTTTATTTTGTTATGCCTCATATCTTTTTTGTTTACGAGAAAAATGGGGGAGAGGGTTTTGAACCTAAAAAAAAATTTGAACATCCAAAATGGAAATGCACAAATGCTAAGAGAATATAATTCCAAAATGTATCTGTTATTTTAAAGGATAGGCAAAAACTGGGTTGTTAAACATCAAACCACTTGAGAATTTGATCTTTTCAATTCGTTCAAATTTTTAGATCATCAGGTCACTTGCATCCTCAACATGTTTCTGGCAAGCATGTCCACCACGTTTAAAGCATGTTAGGTTCAGTTAGATGTCCCTTTCCTATAAAATTCCACCAAGCTTATTATTAGGGGTTGTACTAGTGGAATTTCCCAAAAATGATAACAAAACCTTGGAGTTCATTTTTAGTACGTTTACTTACATTTATTATAATTTTCAAAAAATTTTGCATAAAATTTTCTTTTTGTTATGCCTCATATCGTTTTTGTTTACGAGAAAAATGGGAGAGTGAGTTTTGGATATGAAATAAAATTTGAAAATCCAAAATGGAAATGCACAAATGCTGAGAGAGATAATCCAAAAAGTTTCTATAACTTTTTAAGGATAGGCAAAAAGTGGGTTGTTAAACATCCAACCACTTGAGAATTTGATTATTTCTACTACTTGAAATTTTTGGATCATTAGGTCACTTGCATCCTCAACATGTTTCTGGCAAGCATGTCCACCACATTTAAAGCATGTGAAGATCAGTTAGAAGTCCCTTTCCTATAAAATTCCACCAAACTAATTATTAGGGATTGTACTAGTGGAATTTCCCAAACATGAATAAAAAAACCTTGGAGTTCATTTTTCGTGCGTTCACTTACATTTATTATAGTTTTCAAATTTTTTTGCATAAAATTTTCATTTTGTTATGCCTCATATCTTTTTTTTTTACGAGAAAAATGGGAGAGTTAGTTTTGGATCTGCAAAAAAATTTGAACATCGAAAATGGAAATGCACAAAAGTTGAGAGAGATAATTCATTTTAAGTGCGTTCACTTACATTTATTACAGTTTTAGACTTTTTTTGCATAAAATTTTCATTTTCTTATGCCTCATATCTTTTTTCACTTACATCCTCAACAATGTTTCTCCAATGCATGTCCACCACGTTTAAAGCATGTTAGGATCAGTTAGAAGTCCTCTTCCTATAAAATTCCACCAAGCTTATTATTAGGGGTTGTACTAGTGGAATTTCCCAAACATGGATAACAAAACCTTGGAGTTCATTTTTAGTGCGTTCACTTATATTTATTATAGATTTCAAATTTTTTTGCTTAAAATTTTCATTTTGTTATGCATCATATCTTTTTTGTTTCCGAGAAAAATGGAGAGTGGGTTTTGAACCTAAAAAAAATTTGAACTTCCAAAAATGAAATGCACAAATGCTAAGAGACATAATTCCAAAAATTATCTGTTATTTTAAAGGATAGGCAAAAAGTGGGTTGTTAAAGATCCAACCACTTGAGAATTTGATTTTTTCTGCTCGTTGAAATTTTTCGATAATTAGGTCACTTGCATCCTCAACATGTTTCTGGCAAGCTTGTCCACCACATTTAAAGCATGTTAGGATCAATTAGAAGTCCCTTTCCTATAAAATTCCACCAAGCTTATTATTAAGGATTGTACTAGTGGAATTTCTCAAACATGAATAACAAAACCTTGGAGTTCATTTTTAGTGCATTCACTTACATTTATTATAGTTTTCAATTTTTTATGCATAAAATTTTCATTTTGTTATGCCTCATATCTTTTTTGTTTACGAGAAAAATGGTAGAGTGAGTTTTCGATCTGAAAAAAAATTTGAACAGCTAAAATGGAAAATAGCGAAAGCATAGAGAGATAATTCCAAAAATAATCTGTGATTTTTAAGGATAGTCAAAAAGTGGGTTGTTAAACATCCAACCACTTGAGAATTTGATTTTTTCTACTCCTTGAAATTTTTGGATCATTAGGTCACTTGCATCCTTAACATGTTTCTAGCATGCATGTCCACCACGTTTAAAGCATGTTAGGATCAGTTTGAAGTCCCTTTCCTATAAAATTCCACCAAGCTATTTATTAGGGGTTGTACTAGTGAATTTCCCAAACATGGATAACAAAACCTTGGAGTTCATTTTTATTGCCTTCACTTACATTTATTATAGTTTTCAAATTTTTTTGCATAAAATTTTGTTTTTGTTATGACTCACATCTTTTTTGTTTACGAGAAAAATGGGAGAGTCAGTTTTGGATAAGAAAAAAAATTTTATCATCGAAAATTAAATGCACAAAAGCAGAGAGAGATAATTCCAAAAAGTATCTGTAATTTTTAAGCATACGCAAAAAGTGTGTTGTTAAACATCCAACCACTTGAGAATTTGGTTTTCTCTACTCCTTGAAATTTTTGGATCATTAGGTTACTTGCATCCTCACCATGATTCTGAAATGCATGTCCACCACGTTTAAAGCATGTTAGGATCATTTAGAAGTCCTTTTACTATAAAATACCACCAAGCTTATTATTAGGGGTTGTACTAGTAGAATTTCCAAAACATGGATAACAAAATCTTGGAGTTCATTTTTAGCTCGTTCACTTACATTTATTATAGTTTTTAAATTTTTTTGCATAAAATTTTTTTTTTGTTATGCCTCATATCTTTTTTGTTTACGAGAAAAATGGGGGAGTGGGTGTTGAACCTAAAAAAAAATTTGAACATCCAAAATGGAAATGCACAATTGCTAAGAGAATATAATTCCAAAATGTATCTGTTATTTTAAAGGATAGGCAAAAACTGGGTTGTTAAACATCATACCACTTGAGAATTTGATCTTTTCAATTCGTTCAAATTTTTAGATCATCAGGTCACTTACATCCTCAACATGTTTCTGGCAAGCATGTCCACCACGTTTAAAGCATGTTAGGTTCAGTTAGATGTCCCATTCCTATAAAATTCCACCAAGCTTATTATTAGGGGTTGTACTAGTGGAATTTCCCAAAAATTGATAACAAAACCTTGGAGTTCATTTTTAGTGCGTTTACTAACATTTATTATAGTTTTCAAAAAATTTTGCATAAAATTTTCTTTTTGTTATGCCTCATATCGTTTTTGTTTACGAGAAAAATGGGACAGTGAGTTTTGGATATGAAATAAAATTTGAAAATCCAAAATGGAAATGCACAAATGCTGAGAGAGATAATCCAAAAAGTATCTATAACTTTTAAGGATAGGCAAAAAGTGGGTTGTTAAACATCCAACCACTTGAGAATTTGATTTTTTCTACTCCTTGAAATTTTTGGATCATTAGGTCACTTGCATCCTCAACATGTTTCTGGCAAGCATGTCCACCACATTTAAAGCATGTTAAGATCAGTTAGAAGTCTCTTTCCTATAAAATTCCACCAAACTAATTATTAGGGATTGTACTAGTGGAATTTCCCAAACATGAATAAAAAAACCTTGGAGTTCATTTTTCGTGCGTTCACTTACATTTATTATAGTTTTCAAATTTTTTTGCATAAAATTTTCATTTTGTTATGCCTCTTATCTTTTTTGTTTACGAGAAAAATGGGAGAGTTAGTTTTGGATCTGCAAAAAAATTTGAACATCGAAAATGGAAATGCACAAAAGCTGAGAGAGATAATTCATTTTTAGTGCGTTCACTTACATTTATTACAGTTTTAGACTTTTTTTGCATAAAATTTTCATTTTCTTATGCCTCATATCTTTTTTCACTTACATCCTCAACAATGTTTCTCCAATGCATGTCCACCACGTTTAAAGCATGTTAGGATCAGTTAGAAGTCCTCTTCCTATAAAATTCCACCAAGCTTATTATTAGGAGTTGTACTAGTGGAATTTCCCAAACATGGATAACAAAACCTTGCAGTTCATTTTTAGTGCGTTCACTTATATTTATTATAGATTTCAACTTTTTTTGCTTAAAATTTTCATTTTGTTATGCATCATATCTTTTTTGTTTCCGAGAAAAATGGAGAGTGGGTTTTGAACCTAAAAAAAATTTGAACATCCAAAAATGAAATGCACAAATGCTAAGAGACATAATTCCAAAAATTATCTGCTATTTTAAAGGATAGGCAAAAAGTGGGTTGTTAAACATCCAACCACTTGAGAATTTGATTTTTTCTACTCGTTGAAATTTTTCGATAATTAGGTCACTTGCATCCTCAACATGTTTCTGGCAAGCATGTCCACCACATTTAAAGCATGTTAGGATCAATTAGAAGTCGCTTTCCTATAAAATTCCACCAAGCTTATTATTAAGGATTGTACTAGTGGAATTTCTCAAAACATGAATAACAAAACCTTGGAGTTCATTTTTAGTGCGTTCACTTACATTTATTATAGTTTTCAATTTTTTATGCATAAAATTTTCATTTTGTTATGCCTCATATCTTTTTTGTTTACGAGAAAAATGGTAGAGTGAGTTTTCGATCTGAAAAAAAATTTGAACATCTAAAATGGAAAATAGCAAAAGCATAGAGAGATAATTCCAAAAATAATCTGTGATTTTTAAGGATAGTCAAAAAGTGGGTTGTTAAACATCCAACCACTTGAGAATTTGATTTTTTCTACTCCTTGAAATTTTTGGATCATTAGGTCACTTGCATCCTTAACATGTTTCTGGCATGCATGTCCACCACGTTTAAAGCACGTTAGGATCAGTTTGAAGTCCCTTTCCTATAAAATTCCACCAAGCTATTTCTTAGGGGTTGTACTAGTGAATTTCCCAAACATGGATAACAAAACCTTGGAGTTCATTTTTATTCTGTTCACTTACATTTATGATAGTTTTCAAAATTTTTTTCATAAAATTTTGTTTTTGTTATGCTTCACATCTTTTTTGTTTACGAGAAAAATGGGAGAGTCAGTTTTGGATCAGAAACAAAATTTTATCATCCAAAATTAAATGCACAAAAGCAGAGAGAGATAATTCCAAAAAGTGTCTGTAATTTTTAAGCATAGGCAAAAAGTGGGTTGTTAAACATCCAACCACTTGAGAATTTGATTATTTCTACTACATGAAATTTTTGGATCATTAGGTCACTTGCATCCTCAACATGTTTCTGGCATGCATGTCCACCACGTTTAAAGCATGTTAGGATTAGTTAGAAGTCCCTTTCCTATAAAATTCCACCAAGCTTATTATAAGGGGTTGTACTAGTGGACTTTCCCAAACATGGATAACGAAACCTTAGAGTTCATTTTTAGTGCTTTGACTTACATTTATTATAGTTTTCAAATTTGTTTGCATAAAATTTTCATTTTGTTATACCTCATATCTTTTTTGTTTACGAGAAAAATGAGAGTAAGTTTTGGATCTGCAAAAAAATTTGAACATCAAATATAGAATTGCACAAATGCTGAGAGAGATAATTCCAAAAATTATCTATGACTTTTAAGAATTGGCAAAAAGTGGGTTGTTAAACATCCAACCACTTGAGAATTTCATTATTTCTAGTACTTGAAATTTTTGGATCATTAGGTCACTTGCATCCTCAACATTTTTCTGGCATGCATGTCCACCACGTTTAAAGCATGTTAGGATTAGTTAGAAGTCCCTTTCCTATAAAATTCCACCAAGTTTTTATAAGGTGTTGTACTAGTGGAATTTCCCAAACATGGATAACGGAACGTTGGAGTTCATTTTTAGTGCGTTCACTTACATTTATTATAGTTTTCAAATTTTTTTGCATAAAATTTTCATTTTGTTATGCCTCATATCTTTTTTGTTTACGAGAAAAATGTGAGAGTAAGTTTTGGATCTGCAAAAAAACTTGAACATCCAAAATGGAAATGCACAAATCCTGAGAGAGATAAATCCAAAAAGTATCTATGATTTTTAAGGATAGGCAAAAAGTGGGTTTCTAAACATCCAACCACTTGAGAATTTGATTTTTTCTACTCCTTGAAATTTTTGGATCATTAGGTCACTTGCATCCTCCACATGTTTCTGGCGTGCATGTCCACCACGTTAAAAGCATGTTAGGATCAGTTAGAAGTTTCTTTCCTATAAAATTCCGCCAACCTTATTATAAGGGGTTGTACTAGTGAAATTTCCCAGATATGGATAACGAAACCTTGGAGGTCATTTTTAGTGCGTTCACTTACATTTATTAAAGTTTTCAAATTTTTTTACATAAAATTTTCATTTTTTTATGCCTCATATCTTTTTTGTTTACGAGAAAAATGTGAGAGTAAGTTTTGGATCTGCAAAAAAATTTGAACATGCAAAATGGAAATGCACAAATGCTGAGAGAGATAATTCCAAAAAGTATCTATGACTTTTAAGGATAGGCAAAAAGTGGGTTGTTAAACATCAAACCACTTGAGAATTTTATTTTTTCTACTGGTTCAAATTTTAGGATCATTAGGTCACTTGCATCTTCCACATGTTTCTGGCATGCATGTCCACAACGTTTAAAGCATGTTAGGATCAGTTAGAAGACCATTTCCTATAAACTTCCACCAAGCCTATTATTAGGGGTTGTACTGGTGAAATTTCCCAAACATGGATAACAAAACCTTGGAGTTCATTTTTAGTGCATTGAGTTACATTTATTGTAGTTTTCAATTTTATTTGCATTAAAATTTTCATTTTTTTATGCCTCATATCTATTTTGTTTACGAGAAAAAATGGGAGAGTGAGTTTTGGATCTGAAGAAAAATTTGAACATCCAAAATGGAAATGCACAAATGCTGAGAGAGATAATTCCAAAAAGGCTTTTTGATTTTAAAGGATAGCAAAAATTGGGTTGTTAAACATCCAACCACTTGAGAAATTGATTTTTTCTACTCCTTGAAATTTTTGGATCATTAGGTCACTTGCATTTTCCACATGTTTCTGGCATGCATGTCCACCACGTTTAAAACATGTTGGAATCAGTTAGAAGTCCCTGTCCTATAAACTTCCACCAAGCTTATGATTAGGGGTTGCACTGGTGGAATTTCCCAATCATGACTAACAAAACCTTGGAGTTCATTTTTAGAGCGTTCACTTACATTTATTATAGTTTTCAAATTTTTTTGCATAAAATTTTCTTTTTGTTATGCCTCATATCTTTTTTGTGTACAAGAAAAATGGGAGAGTATGTTTTGGATCTGCAAAAAAATTTGAACATCCAAAATGGAAATGCACAAATGCTGAGAGAGATAATTCCAAAAAGTATCTATGACTTTTAAGGATAGGCAAAAAGTGGGTTTTTAAACATCCAACCACTTGAGAATTTGATTTTTTCTACACTTTGAAATTTTTGGACCATTAGGTCACTTGCATCCTCAACATGGTTCTGGCATACATGTCCACCATGTTTAAAGCATGTTAGGATCAGTTAAAAGTCCCTTTCCTATAAAATTCCACAAGCTTATTATTAGGGGTTGTACTAGTGAAATTTCCCAAACATGGATAACAAAACCTTGGAGTTCATTTTTAGTGCGTTCACTTACATTTATTATAGTTTTCAAATTTTTTTGCATAAAATTTTCATTTTGTTATGCCTCATATCATTTTTGTTTACGACAAAAATGGGAGTGAGGGTTTTGGATCTGAAAAAAAATTTGAACATCCAAAATGGAAATGCACAAAAACTGAGAGAGATAATTCCAAAAAGTATCAATGACTTTTAAGGATCGGCAAAAGTGGGTTGTGAAACATCCAACCACTTGAGAATTTGATTTTTTCTACTCCTTGAAATTTTTGGATCATTAGGTCACTCTCATCCTCAACATGTTTCTGGCATTAATGTCCACCACATTTAAATCATGTTAGGATAAGTTAGAAGTCCCTTTCCTATAAAATTCCACCAAACTTTTTGTTACGGGTTGTACTTGTGGAATTTCCCAAACATGAATAACAAAACCTTGGACTTCATTTTTAGTGCGTTCACTTACATTTATTATAGTTTTTAAATTTTTTTGCATAAAATTTACATTTTGTTATGCCTCATATCTTTTTTGTTTACGAGAAAAAAGGGAGAGTAAGTTTTGGATATGAAATAAATTTTGAACATCCAAAATGGAAATGCACAAATGCTGAGAGAGATAATTCCAAAAAATATCTATCACTTTTGAGGATAGGCAAAAAGCGGGTTGTTAAACATCCAACCACTTGAGAATATGATTTTTTCTACTCCTTGAAATTTTTGGATCATTAGGTCACTTGCATCCTCAACATGTTTCTGGCAGGCATGTCCACCACGTTTAAAGCATGTTAGGACCAGTTAGAAGTCCCTTTCCTATAAAATTCCACCAAGCTTATTATTAGGGGTTGTACTAGTGGAATTTCCAAAACATGGATAACAAAACCTTGGAGTTCATTTTTAGTGCGTTCACTTACATTTATTATAGTTTTCAAATTTTTTTTGCGTAAAATTTTCATTTTGTTATGCCTCATATCTTTTTTAATTACGAGAAAAATGGGAGAGAGGGTTTTGGATCTGAAAAAAAATTTGAACATCAAAAATGGAAATGCACAAAACTTGAGAGAGATAATTCCAAAAAGTATCTATGACTTTTAAGGATTGGCAAAAAGTGGGTTGTTAAACATTCAACCACTTGAGAATTTGATTTTTTCTACTCCTTGAAATTTTTGGATCATAAGGTCACTTGCATCCTCAACATGTTTCTGGCATGCATGTCCACCACGTTTAAAGCATGCTAGGATCAGTTAGAAGTCCCTTTCCTATAAAATTCCACCAAGCATATTATTAGGGTTGTACTAGTGGAATTTCACAAACATGGATAACAAAACCTTGGAGTTCATTTTTAGTGCGTTCACTTACATTAATTATAATTTTCAACTTTTTTTGCATTAAAATTTCATTTGTTATGCCTCATATCATTTTGGTTTACGAGAAAAATGAGGGAGAGGGTTTTGGATCTGAAAAAAAATTGAAACATCCAAAATGGAAATGCACAAATGATGAGAGAGATAATTCCAAAAAGTATCTATGTCTTTTAAGGATAGGCGAAAGCTGGTTTTTAAACATCCAACCACTTGAGAATTTGATTTTTTCTACTCGAAATTTTTGGATCATTAGGTCACTTGCATCCTCAACATGTTTCTAGCATGCATGTCCACCACATTTAAAGCATGTTAGATCAGTCAGAAGTCCGTTCCCTATAAAATTCCACCAAACTTGTTGTTACATGTTGTACTAGTGGAATTTCCCAAACATGGATAACAAAACCTTGGAGTTCTTTTTTAGTGCGTTCACTTACATTTATTATAGTTTACAAATTTTTTTTGCATAAAATTTTCATTTTGTTATGCCTCATATCTTTTTTGCTTACAAGAAAAGTGGGAGAGTGGGTTTTGGATCTGAAAAAAAATTTGAACATGCAAAATGGAAATGCACAAAAACCTAGGGAGATAATTCCAAAAAGTATCTATGACTTTTAAGGATAGGCAAAAAGTGGGTTGTTAAAATATCTAACCACTTGAGAATTTGATTTTTTCTAGTCCTTGAAATTTTTGGATCATTAGGTCACTTGCATCCTCAACATGTTTTTAGCATGCATGTCCACCACATTTTAAGCATGTTAGGATCAGTTAGAAGTCCCTTGCCTATAAAATTCCTCCAAACTTATTGTTACAGGTTGTACTAGTGGAATTTCCCAAACATGAATAACAAAACCTTGGAGTTCATTTTTAGTGCGTTCACTTACATTTATTATAGTTTACAAAGTTTTTTCCATAAAATTTTCATTTTGTTATGCCTCATATCTTTTTTGTTTACGAGAAAAAAGGGAGAGTAAGTTTTGGATCTGAAAAAAATTTGAACATCGAAAATGGAAATGCACAAATGCTGAGAGAGATAATTCCAAAAAGTATCTGTGATTTTTAAGGATAGGCAAAAAGTGGGTTGTTAAACATCCAACCACTTGAGAATTTGATTTATTCTACTCCTAGAAATTTTTGGATCATTAGCTCATTTTCATCCTCAACATGCTTCTGGCATACATGTCCACCACGTTTAAAGCATGTTAGGATCAGTTAGAAGTCCCTTTCCTATAAAATTCCACCAAGCTTATTGTTACATGTTGTACAAGTGGAATTTCCCAAACATGGATAACAAAACCTTGGAGTTCATTTTTAGTGTGTTCACTTACATTTATTATAGTTTTCAAATTTTTTTGCATAAAATTTTTATTTTTGTATGCCTCATATCGTTTTTGTTTACAAGAAAAATGGGAGAGTGAGTTTTGGATATGAAATAAAATTTGAACATCCAAAATGGAAATGCACTAATGCTGAGAGAGATAATTCCAAAAAGTATCTATGACTTTTAAGGATTGGCAAAAAGTGGGTTGTTCAACATCCAACCACTTGAGAATTTGATTTTTTCTACTTCTTGAATTTTTTGGATCATTAGGTCACTTGAATCCTCAACATGTTTCTGGCATGTCCACCATGTTTAAAGAATGTTAGGATCAGTTAGAAGTCCCTTATCTATAAAATTCCACCAAACTAATTATTAGGGGTTGTACTAGTGGAATTTCCGAAACATGAATAACAAAAGCTTGGAGTTCATTTTTAGTGCGTTCACTTACATTTATTATAGTTTTCAACTTTTTTTGCATAAAATTTTCATTTTGTTATGCCTGATATCGTTTTTGTTTAAGAGAAAAATTGGAGCATGAGTCTTGGATCTGAAATAAAATTTGAACATCCAAAATGGAAATGCAGAAATGCTGAGAGAGATAATTCCAAAAAGTATCTGTGATTTTTAAGAATAGGTAAAAAGTGGGTTGTTAAACACCCAACCACTTGAGAATTTGATTTTTTCAACTCTTTCAAATTTTTGGATCATTAGGTCACTTGCATCCTCAACATGTTTCTGGCATACTTGTCCACCACGTTTAAAGCATGTTAGGATCAGTTAGAAGTCTCTTTCCTATAAAATTCCAAGAAGCTTATTATTAGGGGTTGTACTAGTGGAATTTCCCAAACATGGATAACAAAACCTTGGAGTTCATTTTTAGTGCGTTCACTTACATTTATTATTGTTTACAAATTTTTTTGCTCAAAATTTTCTTTTTTTTATGCCTCATATCTTTTTTGTTTACGAGAAAAATGGGAGAGTGAGTTTTGGATTTGAAAAAAAATTTGAACATCCAAAATGGAAAAGGACAAATGCTGAGAGAGATAATTCCGAAAGTATCTGTGATTTTTAAGCACTGGCAAAAAGTGGGTTTTTAAACATCCAACCACTTGAGGATTTGATTTTTTCTACTCCTTGAAATTTTGTGATCATTAGGTCACTTGCAACCTCAACATGTTTCTTGCATGCATGTCCACCATGTTTAAAGCATGTTAGGATCTGTTAGAAGTCATTTTCCTACAAAATTCCACCTAGCTTATTATTAGGGGTTGTACTAGAGGAATTTCCAAAAAAAGGATAATAAAACCTTGGAGTTCATTTTTAGTGCGTTCACTTACATTTATTACAGTTTTCAAATTTATTTGCACATAATTTTCATTTTGTTATGCCTCATATCTTTTTTGTTTACGAGAAAATTGGGAGAGTGGGTTTTGAACCAGAAAAAAATTTTGAACATCCAAAATGGAAATGCACAAATGCTAAGAGAGATAATTCTAAAAAGCATCTGTGATTTTAAAGGATAGGCAAAATGTGGGTTGTTAAACATCCAACCACTTGAGAATTTGATTTTTTCTACTCCTTGAAATTTTTGGATCATTAGGTCACTTGCATCCTCAACATATTTCTGGCAAGCATGTCCACCACGCTTAAAGCATCTTAGGATCAGTTAGAAGTCCCTTTCCTATAAAATTCCACCAAGCTTATTATTAGGGGTTGTACTAGTGGAATTTTCCAAACATTGATAGCAAAACCTTGGAGTTCATTTTTGGTGTGTTCACTTACATTTATTATAGTTTTCAAATTTTTTTCCATAAAATTTTCATTTTGTTATGCCTCATATCGTTTTTGTTTACGAAAAAAATGGGAGAGTGAGTTTTGGATCTTAAAAAAAATTGAACATCCAAAATGGAAATGCACAAAAGATGAGAGAGATAATTCCAAAAAGTATCTGTGATTTTTTAAGACAGTCAAAAAGTGGGTTGTTAAACATCCAACCACTTGAGAATTTGATTTTTTCTACTTCTTGAAATTTTTGGATCACTTGGTTACTTGCATCCTCAACATATTTCTGGCATGCATGTCCACCACATTTAACGCATATTAGGATCAGTTAGAAGTCCCTTTCCTAAAAAATTCCATCAAGCTTATTATTAGGGGTTGTGCTAGTGGAATTTCCCAAACATGGATAACAAAATCTTGGAGTTCATTTTTAGTGCGTTCACTTACATTTATTATAGTTTTCAATTTTTTTTGCATAAAATTTTCATGTTGTTGTGCTTCATATCTTTTTTGTTTACGAGGAAAATGGGAGAGCGAGTTTTGGATCTGAAAAAAAATTTGAACTTCCAAAATGGAAATGCACAAAAGATGAGAGAGATAATTCCAAAAAGTATCAGTGATTTTTTAGGACTATCAAAATGTGGGTTGTTAAACATCCAACCACTTGAGAATTTGATTTTTTTCTACTCCTTGAAATTTTTGGATCATTAGGTTACTTGCATCCTCAACATGTTTCTGGCATGCATGTCCACCACATTTAACGCATATTAGCATCAGTTAGAAGTCCCTTTCCTAAAAAATTCCATCAAGCATATTATTAGGGGTTGTGCTAGTGGAATTTCCCAAACATGGATAACAAAATCTTGGAGTTCATTTTTAGTGCATTTACTTACATTTATTATAGTTTTCAAAATTTTTTGCATAAAATTTTCATATTGTTATGCCTCATATCTTTTTTGTTTACGAGAAAAATGGGAGAGAGAGTTTTGGATCTGAAAAAAAATTTGAACTTCCAAAATGGAATATTTTGCACAAATGCTGGGAGAGATAATTCCAAAAAGTATTTGTGATTTTTAAGTATAGGCAAAAAGTACGTTGTTAAACATCCAACCCTTTGAGAATTTGATTTTTTCTACTCCTTGAAATTTTTGGATCATTAGGTCACTTGCAGCCTCAACATGTTTCGGGCAAGCATGTCCACCACGTTTAAAGCATTGTAGGATCAGTTAGAAGTCCCTTTCCAATAAAATTCCACCAAGCTTATTATTAGGGGTTGTACTAGTGGAATTTCCCCAACATGGATAACAAAACCTTGGATTTCATTTTTAGTGCGTTCCATTACATTTATTATAGTTTTCAAATTTTTTTTGCATAAAATTTTCATTTTGTTATGCCTCATATCTTTTTTGTTTACGAGAAAAATGGGAGCACGTGTTTTGGATCTGAAAAAAAAATTTGAATATCGAAAATGGAAATGCAGAAATGCTGAGAGAGATAATTCCAGAAAGTATCTGTGATTTTTAAGGAAGGCAAAAGTGAATGGTTAAACATCCAACCACTTGAGAATTTGATTTTTTCTACTCTTTGAAATTTTTGGATCATTAGGTCACTTGCATCCTCAACATGTTTCTGGCATGCATGTCCACCATGTTTATAGCATATTAGGATCAGTTAAAAGTCTCTTTCCTATAAAATTCCAACAAGCTTAAGATTAGGGGTTGTACAAGTGGAATTTCCTAAACATGGATAACAAAACCTTGGAGTTCAATTTTAGTGCATTCACTTACATTTATTATAATTTACAAATTTTTTTGCATTAAATTTTCATTTTGTTATGCCACATATCTTTTTTGTTTGCAAGAAAATTGGGTGAGATGTTTTGGATCTGTAAAAAAATTTGAACATCCAAAATGGAAATGCACAAATGCTGAGAGAGATAATTCCTAAAAGTCTCTATGATTTTCAAGGATAGGCAAAAAGTGGGTTGTTAAACATCCAACCACTTTAGATTTTGATTATTTCTACTCCTTGAAATTTTTGGATCATTAGGTCACTTGCATCTTCAACATGTTTCTGGCATGCATGTCTACCACGTTTAAAGCATGTTAGGATCAGTTCGAAGTCCCTTTCCTATAAAATTCCACCAAGCTTATTATAAGGGGTTGTCGTTGTGGAATTTCCCAAACATGGATAACGAAACCATGGAGTTCATTTTTAGTGCGTTCACTTACATTTATTATAGTTTTCAAATTTTTGTGCATAATATTTTCATTTTGTTATGCCTCATTTCTTTTTTTTTTTACGAGAAAAATGTGAGAGTAAGTTTTGGATCTGCAAAAACATTTGAACATCCAAAATGGAATCCACAAATGCTGAGAGAGAGAATTCCAAAAGGTATCTGTTAAGGATAGGCAAAAAGTGGGTTGTTAAACATCCAACCACTTGAGAATTTGATTTTTTGTACTCCTTGAAATTTTTGGATCATTAGGTCTCTTGCATCCTCAAAAAGTTTCTGGCATCCACGTCCACCAGATTTAAAGCATTTAAGGATCAGTTAGAAGTCCCTTTCCTATAAAACTTCATCAAGCTTATTATTAGGTGTTGTACTAGTGGAATTTCCCAAACATGGATAACAAAACCTCAGAGTTCTTTTTTAGTGCGTTCACTAACATTTATAATAGTTTTCAAATTTTTTTGGATAAAATTTTCATTTTGAATGCCTCATATCTTTTTTGTTTACGAGAAATATGGGAGAGATGTTTCCGATCTGAAAAAAAATTTGAACATCCAAAAAGGAAATGCACAAATGCTAAGAGAGATAATACCAAAAAGTATCTGTGATTTTTAAGGATAGGCAAAAAGTGGGTTGTTAAACATCCAACCACTAGAGAATTTGATTTTTTCTACTCCTTGAAATTTTTAGATGATTAGGTCACTTGCATCCTCAACATCTTTCTGGCATGCATGTCCACAACGTTTAAAGCATGTTAGGATCAGTTAGAAGTCCTTTTCTTATAAAATTCCACCAAGCTTATTATTAGGGGTTGTACTAGTGGAATTTCCCAAACATGGATAACAAAGCCTTGGAGTTCATTTTTAGTGGGTTTACTTACATTTATTATAGTTTTCAAATTTTTTTGCATAAAATTTTTGTTTTGTAATCCCTCATATCTTTTTTGTTTACGAGAAAAATGGGAGCGTGAGTTTTGGATCTGAAAAAAATTTGAACATCCAAAATGGAAATGCGGATATGCGGAGAGAGATAATTCCAAAAAGTATCTGTGATTTTTAAGGACAAGCAAAAAGTGGGATGTTAAACATCCAACCACTTGAGAATTTGATTTTTTCTACTCCTTGAAATTTTTCGATCATTAGGTCACTTGCATCCTCAACATGTTTCTGGCATGCATGTCCACCACGTTTAAAGCTTGTTAGGATCAGTTAGAAGTCTCTTTCCTATAAAATTCCAACAAGCTTATTATTAGGGGTTGTACTAGTGGAATTTCCCAAACATGGATAACAAAACCTTGGAGTTCATTTTTAGTGCGTTCACTTACATTTATTATAGTTTACAAATTATTTGCATAAAATTTTCAATTTGTTATGCCTCATATCTTTTTTTTTACGAGAAAAATGGGAGAGTAAGTTTTGGATTTGAAAAAAAAAACTTTGAACATGCAAAATGGAAATGCAGAAATACTGAGAGAGATAATTCCAAAAGGTATCTGTGATTTTTAAGGATAGGCAAAAAGTGGGTTGTTAAACATCCAACCACTTGAGAATTTGATTTTTTCTACTCCTTGAAATTTTTGGATCATTAGGTCACTTTGCATCCTCAACATGTTTCTGGACAGCATGTCCACCACGTTTAAAGCATGTTAGGACCAGTTTGAAGTCCCTTTCCTATAAAATTCCACCAAGATTATTATTAGGGGTTGTGCAAGTGGAATTTCCCAAACATGGATAACAAAACCTTGGAGTTCATTTTTACGTTCACTTACATTTATTATAGTTTTCAAAATTTTGTGCATAAAATTTTCATTTTGTTATGCCTCATATCTTTTTTGTTTACGAGAAAAATGGGAGAGTGAGTTTTGGATCTGAAAAAAAATCTCAACAGAAAAAAAGGAAATGCACAAAAGCTGAGAGAGATAATTCCAAAAGGTATCTGTTATTTTGAAGGATAGGCAAAAAGTGGGTTGTTAAACATCCAACCACTTGAGAATTTGATTTTTTTCTACTCCTTCAAATTTTTGGATCATTAGGTTACTTGCATCCTAACCATTTTTATGGCAAGCACGTCCACCATATTTAAAGCATGTTAGGATCAGTTTGAAGTCCCTTTCCTATAAATTCCACCAAGCCTTTTATTAGGTGTTGTACTAGTGGTATTTCCCAAACATGAATAAAAAAACCTTGGAGTTCATTTTTAGAGAGTTCACTTACATTTATTATAGTTTACAAATTTTTTTGCATAAAATTTTCTTTTTTTTTATGCTTCATATCATTTTTGTTTACGAGAAAAATGGGAGCGTGAGTTTTGGATCTGAAAAAAATTTGAACATCCAAAATGGAAATGCGGATATGCTGAGAGATATAATTCCAAAAAGTATCTGTGATTTTTAAGGACAAGCAAAAAGTGGGTTGTTAAACATCCAACCACATGAGAATTTGATTTTTTCTACTCCTTGAAATTTTTCGATCATTAGGTCACTTGCATCCTCAACATGTTTCTGGCATGCATGTCCCCCACATTTAAAGCTTGTTAGGATCAGTTAGATGTCTCTTTCGTATAAAATTCCAACAAGCTTATTATTAGGGGTTGTACTAGTGGAATTTCCCAAACATGGATAACAAAACCTTGGAGTTCATTTTTAGTGCGTTCACTTACATTTATTATAGTTTACAAATTATTTAGATAAAATTTTCAATTTGTTATGCCTCATATCTTTTTTTTTACGAGAAAAATGGGAGAGTAATTTTTGGATCTAAAAAAAAAATTTGAACATGCAAATTGGAAATGCACAAATGCTGAGAGAGATAATTCCAAAAGGTATCTGTGATTTTTAAGGATAGGCAAAAAGTGGGTTGTTAAACATCCAACCACTTGAGAATTTGATTTTTTCTACTCCTTGAAATTTTTGGATCATTAGGTCACTTGCATCCTCAACATGTTTCTGGTATGCATGTCCACCACGTTTAAAGCTTGTTAGGATCAGTTAGAAGTCTCTTTCCTATAAAATTCCAACAAGCTTATTATTAGGGGTTGTACTAGTGGAATTTCCCAAACATGGATAACAAAACCATGGAGTTCATTTTTAGTGCTTTCACTTACATTTATTATTGTTTACAAATTATTTGCATAAAATTTTCAATTTGTTATGCCTCATATGTTTTTTTTTACGAGAAAAATGGGAGAGTGAGTTTTGGATCTGAAAAAAAATCTCAACATAAAAAATGGAAATGCACAAAAGCTGTGGGAGATAATTCCAAAAGGTACCTGTGATGTTGAAGGATAGGCAAAAAGTGGGTTGTTAAACATCCAACCACTTGAGAATTTAATTTTTTCTACTTCTGGAAAGTTTTGGATCATTAGGTTACTTGCATCCTAACAATTTTTATGGCAAGCACGTCCACCACATTTAAAGCATGTTAGGATCACTTTGAAGTCCCTTTCCTCTAAATTCCACCAAGCTTTTTATTAGGTGTTGTACTAGTGGAATTTCCCAAACATGAATAGCAAAACCTTGGAGTTCATTTTTAGTGCGTTCACTTACATTTATTATAGTTTTCAAATTTTTTTGCATAAAATTTTCATTTTGTTATGCCTCATATCTTTTTTGTTTACGAGAAAAATGGGAGCGTGAGTTTTGGATCTGAAAAAAATTTGAACATCCAAAATGGAAATGCAGAAATACTGAGAGTGATAATTCCAAAAAGTATCTGTGATTTTTAAGGATTGGCAAAAAGTGGGTTTTTAAACATCCAACCACTTGAGAATTTTATTTTTTCTAATCGTTGAAATTTTTGGATCATTAGGTCACTTGCATCCTCAACATGTTTCTAGCATGCATGTCCACCACATTTAAAGCATTTGAGGATCAGTTAGAAGTCTCTTTACTATAAAATTCCAACAAGCTTATTATTAGGGGTTGCACTAGTGGAATTTCCCAAACATGGATAACAAAACCTTGGAGTTCATTTTTAGTGCGTTCAGTTACATTTATTATAGTTAACAAATTATTTGCTGAAAATTTTCATTTTGTTATGCCTCATATCTTTTTTGTTTACGAGAAAAATGGGAGAGTGAGTTTTAGATCTGAAAAAATATTTGAACATCCAAAATGGAAATGCACAAATGCTGAGAGAAATAATTCCAAAAAGTATCTGTGATTTTTAAGGATTGGCAAAAAATGGGTTGTTAAACATCCAACCACTTGAGAATTTGATTTTTTCTACTCCTTGAAATTTTTGGATCATTAGGTCCCTTGCATCCTTAACATGTTTCTGGCATGCATGTCCACCACGTTTAAAGCATGTTAGGATCAGTTAGAAGTCCCTTTCCTATAAAATTCCACCAAGCTTATTATTAGGGATTGAACTTGTGGAATTTCCCAATCATGGATAACAAAACCTTGGAGTTCATTTTTAGTGAGTTCACTTTCATTTATAATAGTTTCCAAATTTTTTTGCATAAAATTTTCGTTTTGTTATGCCCCATATCTTTTTTGTTTACGAGAAAAACGGTGAGTGGGTTTTGAATCTGAAAAAAAAATTGAACATCCAAAATGGAAATGCACAAATGCTAAGAGAGATAATTCCAAAAACTATCTAGGATTTTAAAAGAAAGGCAAAAAGAGGGTTGTTCAACATCCAACCACTTGAGAATTTGATTTTTTCTACTCCTTGAAATTTTTGGATCATTAGGTCACTTGCATCCTCAACATGTTTCATGCATGCATGTCCACCACGTTTAAAGCATGTTAGAATCATTTAGAA
Source organism: Aristolochia californica (assembly GCF_029961685.1). Classification (NCBI taxonomy): domain Eukaryota; kingdom Viridiplantae; phylum Streptophyta; class Magnoliopsida; order Piperales; family Aristolochiaceae; genus Aristolochia; species Aristolochia californica. The sequence goes on along the minus strand of NW_027181815.1, from coordinate 16,557,477 downwards.
GTCCCTTTCCTGTAAAATTCCTCCAAGCTTATTATTAGGGGTTGTACTAGTGGAATTTTCCAAACATGGATAACAAAACCTTGGAGTTCATTTTTAATGCGTTCACTTACATTTATTTTAGTTTTCCAATTTTTTTGCATAAAATTTCCATATTGTTATGCTTCATATCATTTTTGTTGAAGAGAAAAATGGGAGAGTGAGTTTTGGATCTAAAAAAAAATTTGAACATCCAAAATGGAAATGGACAAAAGGTGAGAGAGATAATTCTAAAAAATATCAGTGATTTTTAAGGATTGTGAAAAAGTGGGTTGTTAAATATCCAAACACTTGAGAATTTGATTTTTTCTACTCCTTGAAATTTTTGGATCATTAGGTCACTTCCATCGTCATCATGTTTTTGGCATGCATATCCACAACTTTTAATGCATGTTAGGATCAGTTAGAAGTCCATTTCCTATAAATTTCCACCAAGCTTATTATTAGGGGTTGTACTAGTGGAATTTCCCAAACATGGATAACAAAACCTTGAGTTAATTTTTAGTGCGTTCACTTACATTTATTAAAGTTTTCAAATTTTTTTCCTTAAAATTTTCATTTTGTAGTGCCTCAATTTTTTTTGTTTACGAGAAAAATGGGAGAGAGAGTTTTGGATCTGAAAAAAAAGTTGAACATAAAAAATTCAAGTGCAAAAATGCTGAGAGCGATAATTCAGAAAAGTATTTGTGATTTTTAAGGATAAGCAAAAGGTGGGTAGTTAAACATCCACCCACTTGAGAATTTGATTTTTTCTACTCCTTGAAATTTTTGGATCATTAGGTTACTTGCATCCTCAACATATTTCTGGCATGCATGTGCACCACATTTAAAGCATGTTATGATCAGTTAGAAGTCTTGTTCCTATAAAATTCCACCAAGCTTATTTTTAGGGGTTGTGCTAGTGGAATTTCCCAAACATGGATAATAAAACATTGGAGTTCATTTTTACTGCGTTCACTTATATTTATTATAGTTTTCAAATTTATTTGCATAAAATTTTCATTTTGTTATGCCTCATATCTTTTCTGTTTACGAGAAAAAAGGGAGAGTGAGTTTTGGATCTGAAAAAAATCTCAACATCAAAAATGGAAATGCACAAAAGCTGAGAGAGATAATTACAAAAGGTATCTGTGATTTTTAAGGATTGGCAAAAAGTGGGTTGTTAAACATCCAACCACTTGAGAATTTGATTTTTTCTACTCCTTGAACTTTTTGGATCATTAGATTACTTGCATCGTCAACATGTTTCTGGCATGCATGTCCACCACATTTAAAGCATGTTAGGATCAGTTAGAAGTCCCTTTCCTATAAAATTCCACCAAGCTTATTATTAGGGGTTGTGCTGGTGGAATTTCCCAAACATGGATAACAAAACCTTGGAGTTCATTTTACGTTCACTTAAATTTATTATAGTTTTCAAATTTCTGTGCATAAAATTTTCATTTTGTTATGCCTCATATCTTTTTTGTTTACGAGAAAAATGGGAGAGTGAGTTTTGGATCTGAAAAAAAATATCAAAATAAAAAATGGAAATGCACAAAAGCTGAGAGAGATAATTCCAAAAGGTATTTGTGATTTTGAAGGATAGGAAAAAGTGGGTTGTTAAACATCCAACCACTTGAGAATTTGATTTTTTCTACTCCTTGAAATTTTTGGATCATTAGGTTACTTGCATCCTAACCATTTTTATGGCAAGCACGTCCACCACATTTAAAGCCTGTTAGGATCAGTTTGAAGTCCTTTTCCTATAAATTCCATCAAGCTTTTTATAAGGAGTTGTACTAGTGGAATTTCCCAAACATGAATAACAAAACTTTGGAGTTCATTTTTAGTGCGTTCACTTACATTTATTATAGTTTTCAAATTTCTTTGCTTAAAATTTCCATTTTGTTATGCCTCATATCTTTTTTGTTTAGGAGAAAAATGGGAGCGTGAGTTTTCGATCTGAAAAAAATTTGAACATCCAAAATGGAAATGCAGAAATGCTGAGTGAGATAATTCCAAAAAGTATCTGTGATTTTTAAGGACAAGCAAAAAGTGGGTTGTTAAACATCCAACCACTTAAGAATTTTATTTTTTCTACTCCTTGAAATTTTTGGATCATTAGGTCACTTGCATCCTCAACATATTTCTGGCATGCATGTCCACCATGTTTAAAGCATGTTAGGATCAATTAGAAGTCTCTTTCCTATAAAATTCTAACAAGCTTATTATTAGGGGTTGTACTAGTGGAATTTCCCAAACATGGATAACAAAACCTTGGAGTTCATTTTTAGTGTGTTCACTTACATTTAATATAGTTTACGAATTATTTCCATAAAATTTTCATTTGGTTATGCCTCATATATTTTTGGTTTACAAGAAAAATGGGAGAGTTAGTTTTGGATCTGAAAAAAAATTTGAACATCCAAAATGGAAATGCACAAATGCTGTGAGAGATAATTCAAAAAAGTATCTGTGATTTTTAAGGACTAGCAAAAAGTGGGTTGTTAAACATCCAACCACTTGAGAATTTGATTTTTTCTACTCGAAATTTTTGCATCATTAGGTCACTTGCATCCTCAACATGTTTCTGGCGTGCATGTCCACCATGTTTAAAGCATGTTAGGATCAGTTAGAAGTCCCTTTCCTATAAAATTCCACGAAGCTTATTATTAGGGATTGAACTAGTGGAATTTTCCAAACATGGATAACGAAACCTTGAAGCTCATTTTTAGTGCGTTCACTCTCATTTATAATAGTTTTCAAATTTTTTTGCATAAAATTTTCATTTTGTTATGCCTCATATCTATTTTGTTTACGAGAAAAACGGGAGAGTGGGTTTTGAATCTGAAAAAAAAATTGAACATCCAAAATGGAAATGCACAAATGCTAAGAGAGATAATTCCAAAAAGTATCTAGGATTTTAAAGGAAAGGCAAAAAGTGGGTCGTTAAACCTCCAGCTACGTGAGAATTTGATTTTTTCTACTCCTCTAAATTTTTGGATCATTAGGTCACTTGCATCCTCAACATGTTTCATGCATGCATGTCGACCACTTTTAAAGCATGTTAGGATCAGTTAGAAGTCCCTTTCCTGTAAAATTCCACCAAGCTTATTATTAGGAGTTGTAGTAGTGAAATTTCCCAAACATGCATAACAAAACCTTGGAGTTCATTTTTAGTGCGTTCACTTACATTTATTATAGTTTTCAAATTTTTTTGCATGAAATTTTCATTTTGTTATGCCTCATATCATTTTTGTTTACGAGAAAAATGGGAGAGTGAGTTTTGGATCTGAAAAAAAATTTGAACATCCAAAATTGAAATGCACAAATGCTGAGAGAGATAATTCCAAAAAGTATCTGTGATTTTTAAGGATAAGCAAAAAGTGGGTTGTTGAACATCCAACAACTTTAGAATTATTTTTTCTACTCCTTGAAATTTTTGGATCATTAGGTCACTTGCATCCTCAACATGTTTTTGGCATGCATGTCCACCACGTTTAAAGCATGTTAGGATCAGTTCGAAGGCCCTTTCCTATAAAATTCCACCAAGCTTATTATTAAGGGTTGTACTAGTGGAATTTCCCAAACAAGAATAACAAAACCTTGGAGTTCATTTTTAGTGCATTCACTTATATTTATTATAGTTTTCAACTTTTTTTGCATAAAATTTTCATTTTCTTATGCCTCATATCTTTTTTATTTATGAGAAAAATGGGGGCGTGAGTTTTGGATCGGAAAAAAATTTGAATATCCAAAATGGAAATGTAGAAATGCTAAGAGAGATAATTCCAAAAAGTATCTGTGATTTTTAAGGACAAGCAAAAAGTGGGTTGTTAAACATCCAACCACTTGAGAATTTGATTTTTTCTACTCCTTGAAATTTTTGGATCATTAGCTCACTTGCGTCCTCAACATGTTTCTGGTATGCATGTCCACCACGTTTAAAGCATGTTAGGATCAGTTAGAAGTCTCATTCCTATAAAATTCCAACAAGCTTATTATTAGGGGTTGTACTAGTGGAATTTCCCAAACATGGATAACAAAACCTTGGAATTCATTTTTAGTGCCTTCACTTACATTTATTATAGTTTTCAAATTTTTTTCCATAAAATGTTCATTTTGTTATGCCTAATATCTTTTTCATTTACGAGAAAAATGGGAGAGTGAGTTTTGGATCTGAAAAAAAATTTGAACATCCAAAATTGAAATGCACAAAAGGTGAGTGAGATAATTCTAAAAAGTATCAGTGATTTTTAAGGATTGTCAAAAAGTGGGTTGTTAAATATCCAAACATTTGAGAATTTGATTTTTTCTACTCCTTGAAATTTTTGGATCATTAGGTCACTTCCATCGTCAACATGTTTCTGGCAGGCATATCCACCACTTTTAATGCATGTTAGGATAAGTTAGAAGTCCATTTCCTATAAAATTCCACCAAGCTTATTATTAGGGGTTGTACTAGTGGAATTTCCCAAACATGGATAACAAAACCTTTGAGTTCATTTTTAGTGCGTTCACTTACATTTGTTTTAGTTTTCAAATTTTTTTCCATAAAATTTTCATTTAGTTATGCCTCATATCTTTTTTGTTTACGAGAAAAATGGGAGAGTGAGTTTTGGATCTGAAAAAAAAATCGAACATAAAAAATTCAAGTGCACAAATGCTGAGAGCGATGATTCAGAAAAGTATATGTGATTTTTAAGGATAGGCAAAAGGTGGGTAGTTAAACATCCACCCACTTGAGAATTTGATTTTTTGTACTCCTTGAAATTTTTGGATCGTTAGGTTACTTGCATCCTCAACATGTTTCTGGCATGCATGTGCACCACATTTAAAGAATGTTCTGATCAGTTAGAAGTCCTGTTCCTATAAAATTCCACCAAACTTATTATTAGGGGTTGTTCTAGTGGAATTTCCCAAACATGGATAATAAAACGTTGGAGTTCATTTTTACTGCATTCACTTACATTTATTATAGTTTTCAAATTTATTTGCATAAAGTTTCTTTTTGTTCTGCCTCATATCTTTTCTGTTTACGAGAAACACGGGAGAGTGAGTTTTGGATCTGAAAAAAAATCTCAACATCAAAAATGGAAATGCACAAAAGCTGAGAGTGATAATTCCAAAAGGTATCTATGATTTTTAAGGATTGGTAAAAAGTGGGTTGTTAAACATCCAACCACTTGAGAATTTGATTTTTTCTACTCCTTGAACTTTTTGGATCATTAGATTACTTGCATCGTCAACATGTTTCTGGCATGCATGTCCACCACATTTAAAGCATGTTAGGATCTGTTAGAAGTCCCTTTCCTATAAAATTCCACCAAGCTTATTATGAGGGGTTGTGCTAGTGGAATTTCCCAAACACGGATAACAAAACCTTGGAGTTCATTTTTACGTTCACTTACATTTATTATAGTTTTAGAATTTCTGTGCATAAAATTTTAATTTTGTTATGCCTCATATCTTTTTTGTTTCGAGAAAAATGGGAGAGTGAGTTTTGGATCTGAAAAAAAATCTCAATATAAAAAAAGGAAATGCACAAAATCTGAGAGAGAAAATTCCAAAAGGTATCTGTGATTTTGAAGGATAGGAAAAAGTGGGTTGTTAAACATCCAACCACTTGAGAATTTGATTTTTTCTACTGCTTGAAATTTTTGGATCATTAGGTTACTTGCATCCTAACCATTTTTATGGCAAGCACGTCCACCATATTTAAAGCATGTTAGCTTCAATTTGAAGTCCTTTTCCTATAAATTCCACCAAGCTTTTTATTAGGTGTTGTACTTGTAGAATTTCCCAAACATGAATAACAAAACCTTGGAGTTCATTTTTAGTGCGTTCACTTACATTAATTATAGTTTTCAAATTTTTTTGCTTAAAAGTTTCATTTTTTTATGCCTCATATCTTTTTTGTTTACGAGAAAAATGGGAGCGTGAGTTTTGGATCTGAAAAAAATTTGAACATCCAAAATGGAAATGCACATATGCTAAGAGAGGTAATTCCAAAAAGTATCTGTGATTTTTAAGATTAGGCAAAAAGTGGGTTGTTAAACATCCAAGCACATGAGAATTTGATTTTTTCTACTCCTTGAAAATTTGGATCATTAGGTATGTTGCATCCTCAACATGTTTCTGGCATGCATGTCCACCACGTTTAAAGTATGTTAGGATCAGTTAGAAGTCCCTTTCCTATAAAATTACACCAAGCTTATTAGTAGGGGTTGTACTAGTGGAATGTCCCAAACATGGATAACAAAACCTTGGAGTTCATTTTTAGTGCGTTCACTTACATTTATTATAGTTTACAAATTATTTGCATAAAATTTTCATTTTGTTATGCCTCATATCTTTTTTCTTTACGAGAAAAATGGGTGAGTGAGTTTTGGATCTGAAAAAAAAATTGAACATCCAAAATGGAAATGCACAAATGCTGAGAGAGATAATTCCAAAAAGTATCTGTGATTTTTAAGGATTGGCAAAAAGTGGGTTGTTAAACATCCAACCACTTGAGAATTTGATTTTTTCTACTCCTTGAAATTTTTCCATCATTAGGTTACTTGCATCCTCAACATGTTTCTGGCATGCATGTCCACCACGTTTAAAGCATATTAGGATCAGTTAGAAGTCCCTTTCCTATAAAATTCCACCAAGCTTATTATTAGGGATTGAACTAGGGGAATTTCCCAAACATGGATAAAAAAACCTTGGAGTTCATTTTTAGTGCGTTCACTTTCATTTATAATAGTTTTCAAATTTTTTTGCATACAATTTTCATTATGTTATGCCTCATATCTTTTTTGTTTACGAGAAAAACGGGAGAGTGGGTTTTGAATCTGAAAAAAAACATGAACATCCAAAATGGAAATGCACAAATGCTAAGAGAGATAATTCCAAAAAGTATCTAGGATTTTAAAGTAAAGGCAAAAAGTGGGTTGTTAAACCTCCAACCACTTGAGATTTTTTCTACTCCTCTAGATTTTTGTATCATTAGGTCACTTGCATCCTCAACATGTTTCATGCATGCATGTCCACCACGTTTAAAGCATGTTAGGATCAGTTAGAAGTCCCTTTCCTATAAAATTCCACCAAACTTATTATTAGGAGTTGTAGTAGTGGAATTTCCAAAACATGCATAACAAAACCTTCGAGTTCATTTTTAGTGCGTTCACTTTCATTTATTCTAGTTTTCCAAATTTTTGCATAAAATTTTCATTTTTTTATGCGTCATATCATTTTTGTTTACGAGAAAAATGGGAGAGTGAGTTTTGGATCTGAAAAAAAATTTTAACATAAAAAATTCAAGTGCACAAATGCTGAGAGTGATAATTCAGAAAAGTATCTGTGATTTTTAAGGATAGGCAAAAGGTGGGTAGTTAAATATCCACCCACTTGAGAATTTGATTTTTTCTACTCCTTGAAATTTTTGGATCATTAGGTTACTTGCATCCTCAACGTGTTTCTGGCATGCATGTGCACCACATTTAAAGAATGTTATGATCAGTTACAAGTGCTGTTCCTATAAAATTCAACCAAGCTTATTATTAGGGGTTGTGCTAGTGGAATTTCCCAGACATGGATAACAAAATGTTGGAGTTCATTTTTACTGCGTTCACTTACATTTATTATAGTTTTCAAATTTATGTGCTTAAAATTTTCATTTTTTTATGCCTCATATCTTTTTTGTTTACGAGAAAAATGGGAGACTGAGTTTTGGATCTGAAAAAAAATCTCAACATCAAAAATGGAAATGCAAAAAAGCTGAGAGAGATAACTCCAAAAGGTATATGTGATTTTTAAGGATTGGCAAAAAGTGGGTTGTTAAACATCACACCACTTGAGAATTTGATTTTTTCTTCTCCTTGAAATTGTTGGTTCATTAGGTCACTTGCATCCTCAACATGTTTATGGCATGCACATCCACCACATTTAAAGCATGTTAGGATCAGTTAGGAGAAGTCCCTTTCCTATAAATTCCACCAGGTTTACTATTAGGTGTTGTACTAGTGGAATTTCCCAAACATGGATAACAAAACCTTGGAGTTCGTTTTTAGTGCGTTCACTTACATTTATTATAGTTTTCAAATTTTTTTGCATAAAATTTTTATTTTATAATGCCTCATATCTTTTTTGTTTACGAGAAAAATGGGTGAGTGAGTTTTGGTTCTGCAAAAAAAATTTGAACATCCCAAATGGAGATGCATAAATGCTAAGAGAGATAATTCCAAAAAGTCTCTGTGATTTTTAAGGATAGGCAAAAAGTGGGTTGTTAAACATCCAACCACTTGAGAATTTGATTTTATCTACTCCTTGAAATTTTTGGATCATTAGGTTACTTGCATCCTCAACATGTTTTTGGCATGCATGTCCACCACATTTAAAGCATGTTATGATCAGTTAGAAGTCCCTTTCCTATAAAATTCCACCAAGCTTATTATTAGGGGTTGTGCTAGTGGAATTTCCCAAACATGGATAACAAAACCTTGGAGTTCATTTTTACGTTCACTTACATTTGTTATAGTTTTCAAATTTTTGTGCATAAAATTTTCATTTTGTTATGCCTCATATCTTTTTTGTTAAGGAAAAAAATGGGAGAGTGAGTTTTGGATCTGAAAAAAAATCTCAACATAAAAATTGGAAATGCACAAATGTTGAGAGAGATAATTCCAAAAGGTATCTGGGATTTTGAAGGATAGGCAAAATGTGGGTTGTTAAACATCCAACCATTTGAGAATATGATTTTTTCTACTCCTTGAAATTTTGTGATCATTAGGTCACTTGCATCCTCAACATGTTTCTGGCATGCACGTCCACCACATTTAAAGCAAGTTAGGATCAGTTAGATGTTCCTTTCCTATAAATTCGACCAAGCTTATTATTGCGTGTTGTACTAGTGGAATTTCCCAAACATGGATAACAAGCCTCGGAGTTCATTTTAAGTGCGTTCACTTATATTTACAATAGTTTTCAAATTTTTTTACTTAAAATTTTCATTTTGTTATGCCTCATTTCTTTTTTGTTTACGAGAAAAATGGGAGAGTTAGTTTTGGATATGAAAAAAAATTTGAACATCCAAAATGGAAATGCACAAAAGCTGAGAGAGATAATTCCAAAAGGTATCTGTGATTTTGAAGGAAAGGCAAAAAGTGGGTTCTTAAACATCCAAGCACTTTAGAATTTGATTTTTTCTACTCCTTGAAATTTTTGGATCATTAGGTTACTTGCATCCTAACCATTTTTATGGCAAGCACGTCCACCACATTTAAAGCATGTTAGGATCAGTTTGAAGTCCCTTTCCTATAAATTCCACAAAGCTTTTTATTAGGTGTTGTACTAGTGGAATTTCCCCAACTTGAATAACAAAACCTTGGATTTCATTTTTAGTGCGTTCAGTTACATTTATTATAGTTTTCAAATTTTTTTGCATAAAATTTTCATTTTGTTATGCCTCATATCTTTTTTGTTTACGAGAAAAATGGGAGCGTGAGTTTTGGATCTAAAAAAAAATTGAACATCCAAAATGGAAATGCAGAAATGCTGAGATAGATAATTCCAAAAAGTATCTGTGATTTTTAACGACAAGCAAAAAGTGGGTTGTTAAACATCCAACCACTTGAGAATTTGATTTTCTCTACTCCTTGAAATTTTTGGATCATTAGGTCACTTTCATCTTCAACATGTTTCTGGCATGCATGTCCACCACGTTTAAAGCATGGTAGGATCAGTTAGAAGTCTCTTTCCTATAAAATTCCAACAAGCTTATTATTAGGGGTTGTACTAGTGGAATTCCCCAAACATGGATAACAAAACCTTGGAGTTCATTTTTAGTGCATTCACTTACATTTATTATAGTTTACAAATTATTTGCATAAAGTTTCCATTTTGTTATGCCTCATATCTTTTTTGTTTACGAGAAAAATGGGAGAGTGAGTTTTGGATCTGAAAAAAAATTTGAACATCCAAATTGGAATTGCACAAATGCTGAGAGGGATAATTCCAAAAAGTATATGTGATTTTTAAGGATTGGCAAAAAGTGGGTTGTTAAACATCCAACCACTTGAGAATTTGATTTTTTCTACTCCTTGAAATTTTTGGATCATTAGGTCACTTGCATCCTCAACAAGTTTCTGGCATGCATGTCCACCACGTTTAAAGCATGTTAGGATCAGTTAAAAGTCCTATTCCTATAAATTCCACCAAGCTTATTATTAGGGGTTGTGGTAGTGGAATTTCCCAAACATGGATAACAAAACGTTGGAGTTCCTTTTTACTGCGTTCACTTACATTTATTATAGTTTTCAAATTTATTTGCATTAAATTTTCATTTTGTTATGCCTCATATCTTTTTTTTTTTCGAGAAAAATGGGAGAGTGAGTTTTGGATCTGAAAAAAAATCTCAACATCAAAAATAGAAATGCACAAAAGCTGAGAGAGATAATTCCAAAAGGTATCTGTGATTTTTAAAGATAGGCAAAAAGTGGGTTGTTAAGCATCCAACCACTTGAGAATTTGATTTTTTCTACTCCTTGAAATTTTTGGATCATTAGGTCTCTTGCATCCTCAACATGTTTATGACATGCACGTCCACCACATTTAAAGCAAGTTAGGATCAGTTAGAAGAAGTCCTATTCCTATAAATTCCACCTAGCTTATTATTGGGTGTTTTACTAGTGGAATTTCCCAAAAATGGATAACAAAACCTTGGAGTTCGTTTTTAGTGCGTTAACATACATTTATTATAGTTTTCAAATTTTTTGCATAAAATATTTATTTTGAAATGCCTCATATCTTTTTTTTTTACGAGAACAATGGGAGAGTGAGTTTTGGTTCTTCAAAAAAAATTTGAACATCCAAAATGGAAATGCACATATGCCGAGAGAGATAATTCCAAAAAGTCTCTGTGATTTTTAAGGATAGGCAAAAAGTGGGTTGTTAAACATCCAACCATTTGAGAATTTGATTTTATCTCCTCCTTGAAATTTTTGGATCATTAGGCACTTGCATCCTCAACATGTTTCTGGCATGCATGTCCACCACGTTTAAAGCATGTTAGGATCAGTTAGAAGTCCCTTTCCTATAAAATTCCACCAAGCTAATTATTAGGGGTTGTACTAGTGAATTTCCCAAACATGGATAACAAAACCTCTGAGTTCATTTTTATTGTGTTCACCTACAATTGTTATTGTTTTTAAATTTTTTTACATAAAATTTTCATTTTGTTATGCCTCATATCTTTTTTGTTTACGAGAAAAATGGGAGAGAAAGTTTTGGTTCTGAAAAAAAATTTGAAAATCCAAAAATGAAAATGTACAAATGCTGAGAGACATAATTCCAAAAAGTATCTGCGATTTTTAAGGATAGGTAAAAAGTGGGTTGTTAAACATCCAACCACTCGAGAATTTGATTTTTTCTACTCCTTGAAAATTTGGATCATTAGGTATGTTGCATCCTCAACATGTTTCTGGCATGCATGTCCACCACATTTAAAGTATGTTAGGATCAGTTAGAACTCCATTTCCTATAAAATTACACCAAGCATATTAGTAGGGGTTGTACTAGTGGAATTTCCCAAACATGAATAACAAAACCTTGGAGTTCATTTTTAGTGCGTTCACTTACATTTATTATAGTTTTCAACTTTTTTTGCATAAAATATTCATTTTGTTATGCCTCATATCTTTTTTGTTTACGATAAAAATGGGAGCGTGAGTTTTGGATCTGAAAAAAAAATTGAATATTCAAAATGGAAATGCAGAAATGCTGAGAGAGATAATTCCAAAAAGTATGTGTGATTTTTAAGGACAGGCAAAAAGTGGGTTGTTAAACATCCAACCACTAGAGAATTTGATTTTGTCTACTCCTTGAAATTTTTGGATCATTAGGTCACTTGCATCTTCAACATGTTTCTGGCATGCATGTCCACCACGTTTAAAGCATGTTAAGATCAGTTAGAAGTCCTTTTCCTATAAAATTCCACCGAGCTTATTATTAGGAGTTGTACTAGTGGAATTTCCGAAACTTGGATAACAAAACCATGGAGTTCATTTTTAGTGCGTTCACATACATTTATTATAGTTTTCAAATTTTTTGGTATAAAATTTTCATTTTGTTATGCCTCATATCTTTTTTATTTACGAGAAAAATGGGGGAGTCGGTTTTGAATCTGAAAAAAAATTTGAACATCCAAAATGAAAATGCAGAAATGCTGAGAGAGATAATTCCAAAAAGTATGTGTGATTTTATAGGATAGTCAAAAAGTGGGTTGTTAAATATCCTACCACTTGAGAATTTTATTTTTTCTACTGTTTGAAATTTTGGGGCATTAGGTCACTTGCATCCTCAACATATTTCTGGCAAGCATGTCCACCACGTTTAAATCATGTTAGGATCAGTTAGAAGTCCCTTTTCCTACAAAATTCCACCAAGCTTATTATTAGGGGTTGTACAAGTGGAATTTCCAAAACATGCATAATAAAGCCATCGAGTTCATTTTTAGTGCGTTCCCCTACATTTATTATAGTTTTCAAATTTTTTTGGATAAAATTTTTATTTTGTTATGCCTCTTATCATTTTTTTTAAGAGAAAAAGGGGGAGTGAGTTTTGGATCTGAAAATAAAATTTGAACATCAGAAATGGAAATGCAAAAAAGCTGAGAGAGATAATTCCAAAGAGTATCTGTGATTTTTAAGGATAGGCAAAAAGTGGGTTGTTAAACATCCAACCACTTGAGAATTTGATTTTACAACTCCTTGAAATTTTTGGATCATTAGGTTACTTGCATCCACAACGTGTTTCTGGCTTGCATGTCCACCACATTTAAAGCATGTTATGATCAGTTAGAAGTCCCTTTCCTATAAAATTCCACCAAGCGTATTATTAGGGGTTGTGCTAGTGGAATTTCCCAAACATGGATAACAAAACCTTGGAGTTCATTTTTGGTGCGTTCACTTACATTTATTATAGTTTTCAAATTTATTTGCATAAAAGTTTTATTTTGTTAAGCGTCATATCTTTTTTGTTTACGAGAAAAATGGGAGAGTGAGTTTTGGATTTGAAAAATAATCTCAACATAAAAAATGCAAATGCACAAAAGCAGAGAGAGATAATTCCAAAAGGTATTTGTGATTTTGAAGGACAGGCAAAAAGTGGGTTGTTAAACATCCAACCACTTGAGAATTTGATTTTTTCTACTCCTTGAAATTTTTGGATCATTAGGTTACTTGCATCCTAACCATTTTTATGGCAAGCACGTCCACCACATTTAAAGCATGTTAGGATCAGTTTGAAGTCCCTTTCCAATAAATTCCACCAAGCTTATTATTAGGTGTTGTACTAGTGGAATTTCCCAAACATGAATAACAAAACCTTGGAGTTCATTTTTTGTGCGTTCACTTACATTTATTATAGTTTTCAACTTTTTTTCCATAAAATTTTCATCTTGTTATGCCTCATATCTTTTTTTTTTACGAGAAAAACGGGAGCGTGAATTTTGGATCTGAAAAAAATTTGAACATCCAAAATGGAAATGCAGAAATGCTGAGAGAGATAATTCCAAAAAGTATCTGTGATTTTTAAGGATAGGGAAAAAGTGGGTGGTTAAACATCCAACCACTTAAGAATTTGATTTTTTCTACTCGAAATTTTTGGATCATTCGGTCACTTGCATCCTCAACATGTTTCGGGGATGCATGTCCACCACGTTTAAAACATGTTAGGATCAGTTAGAAGCCTCTTTCCTATAAAATTCCAATAAGCTTATTATTAGGGGTTGTACTAGTGGATTTTCCCAAACATGGATAACAAAACCGTGGAGTTCATTTTTAGTACATTCACATTCATTTATTATAGTTTTCAAATTTTTTTGCATAAAATTTTCATTTTGTTATGCCTCACATCTTTTTTGTTTTCGAGAAAAATGGGAGAGAGTTTTGGATCTGAAAAAAAAATTGAACATCCAAAATTTAAATGCACAAATGGTAAGAGAGATAATTCCAAAAAGTATCTGTGATTTTTAAGGATAGGCAAAAAGTAGGTTGTTAAACATCCAACCACTTTAGAATTTGATTTTTTCGACTCCTTGAAATTTTTGGATCATTAGGTCAGTTGCATCCTCAACATGTTTCTAGCATGGATGTCCACCACGTTTAAAGCATGTTAGGATCAGTTAATGTCCCTTAACTATAAAATTCCACCAAGCTTATTATTAGAGGTTGTACAAGTGGAATTTCCCAAACATGCATAACAAAACATTGGAGTTCATTTTTAGTGCATTCACTTACATTTATTATAGTTTCCAAATTTTTTTGCATAAAATTTTCATTTTTTTATGCCACATAACTTTTTTGTTTACGAGAAAAACGAGAGAGTGAGTTTTGAATCTGAAAAAAAATTTGAACATCCAAAATGGAAATGCACAAATGCTAAGAGAGATAATTCCAAAAAGTATCTGTGATTTTAAAGGATAGGCAAAAAGTGGGTTGTTAATCATCCAACGGCTTGAGAATTTGATTTTTTCTACTCCTCTAAATTTTTGGATCATTAGGTCACTTGCATCGTCAACATGTTTCTGGCATGCATGTCCACCACGTTTAAAGCATGTTAGGATCAGTTACAAGTCCCCTTCCTATAAAATTCCACCAAGCTTATTATTAGGGGTTGTACTAGTGGATTTTCCCAAACATGGATAACAATATCATGGAGTTCATTTTTTGTGCGTTCAGTTACATTTATTATAGTTTTCATATTTATTTGCTGAAAATTTCCATTTTGTTATACCTCATATCATTTTTGTTTACGAGAAAATTGGGAGAGTAAGTTTTGGATCTGAAATAAAATTTGAAAATCCAAATTGGAAAAGCAGAAATGCTGAGAGAGATAATTCATAAAAGTATCTATGACTTTTAAGGATAGGCAAAAAGTGGGCTGTTAAACATCCAACCACTTGTGTATTTGATTTTTTCTACTCCTTGAAAGATTTGGATCATTAGGTCACTTTCATCCTCAACATGTTTCTGGCATGCATGTCCACCACGTTTAAAGCATATTCGGATCAGTTAGAGGTCCCTTTCCTATAAAATTCCACCAAGCTTATAATTAGGGGTTGTACTAGTAAATTTCCCAAACATGGATAACAAAACCTTGGAGTTAATTTTTATTGCGTTCACTTACATTTATTATTGTTTTCAATTTTTTTTGCATAAAATTTTCATTTTGTTATGCCTCATATCTTTTTTGTTTGCGAGAAAAATGGGAGAGCGAGTTTTGGATCTGAAAAAAAATTCGAACAACCAAAATGGAAATGCACAAATGCTGAGAGAGATATTTCATAAAAGTATCTGTGATTTTTAAGGATAGGCAAAAAGTGGGGCTTTAAACATCCAACCACTTGAGAATTTGATTTTTTCTACTCCTTGAAATTTTTGGATCATTAGGTTACTTGCATCCTAACCATTTTTATGGCAAGCACGTCCACCACATTTAAAGCATGTTAGGATCAGTTTGAAGTCCCTTTCCAATAAATTCCACCAAGCTTATTATTAGGTGTTGTACTAGTGGAATTTCCCAAACATGAATAACAAAACCTTGGAGTTCATTTTTTGTGCGTTCACTTACATTTATTATAGTTTTCAACTTTTTTTCCATAAAATTTTCATCTTGTTATGCCTCATATCTTTTTTTTTTACGAGAAAAATGGGAGCGTGAATTTTGGATCTGAAAAAAAATTTGAACATCCAAAATGGAAATGCAGAAATGCTGAGAGAGATAATTCCAAAAAGTATCTGTGATTTTTAAGGATAGGGAAAAAGTGGGTGGTTAAACATCCAACCACTTAAGAATTTGATTTTTTCTACTCGAAATTTTTGGATCATTCGGTCACTTGCATCCTCAACATGTTTCGGGGATGCATGTCCACCACGTTTAAAACATGTTAGGATCAGTTAGAAGCCTCTTTCCTATAAAATTCCAACAAGCTTATTATTAGGGGTTGTACTAGTGGATTTTCCCAAACATGGATAACAAAACCGTGGAGTTCATTTTTAGTACATTCACATTCATTTCTTATAGTTTTCAAATTTTTTTGCATAAAATTTTCATTTTGTTATGCCTCACATCTTTTTTGTTTTCGAGAAAAATGGGAGAGAGTTTTGGATCTGAAAAAAAAATTGAACATCCAAAATTTAAATGCACAAATGGTAAGAGAGATAATTCCTAAAAGTATCTGTGATTTTTAAGGATAGGCAAAAAGTAGGTTGTTAAACATCCAACCACTTTAGAATTTGATTTTTTCGACTCCTTGAAATTTTTAGATCATTAGGTCAGTTGCATCCTCAACATGTTTCTAGCATGGATGTCCACCACGTTTAAAGCATGTTAGGATTAGTTAATGTCCCTTAACTATAAAATTCCACCATGCTTATTATTAGAGGTTGTACAAGTGGAATTTCCCAAACATGCATAACAAAACATTGGAGTTCATTTTTAGTGCATTCACTTACATTTATTATAGTTTTCAAATTTTTTTGCATAAAATTTTCATTTTTTTATGCCACATAACTTTTTTGTTTACGAGAAAAACGAGAGAGTGAGTTTTGAATCTGAAAAAAATTTGAACATCCAAAATGGAAATGCACAAATGCTAAGAGAGATAATTCCAAAAAGTATCTGTGATTTTAAAGGATAGGCAAAAAGTGGGTTGTTAATCATCCAACGGCTTGAGAATTTGATTTTTTCTACTCCTCTAAATTTTTGGATCATTAGGTCACTTGCATCGTCAACATGTTTCTGGCATGCATGTCCGCCACGTTTAAAGCATGTTAGGATCAGTTACAAGTCCCCTTCCTATAAAATTCCACCAAGCTTATTATTAGGGGTTGTACTAATGGATTTTCCCAAACATGGATAACAATATCATGGAGTTCATTTTTTGTGCGTTCAGTTACATTTATTATAGTTTTCATATTTATTTGCTGAAAATTTCCATTTTGTTATACCTCATATCATTTTTGTTTACGAGAAAATTGGGAGAGTAAGTTTTGGATCTGAAATAAAATTTGAAAATCCAAATTGGAAAAGCAGAAATGCTGAGAGAGATAATTCATAAAAGTATCTATGACTTTTAAGGATAGGCAAAAAGTGGGCTGTTAAACATCCAACCACTTGTGTATTTGATTTTTTCTACTCCTTGAAAGATTTGGATCATTAGGTCACTTTCATCCTCAACATGTTTCTGGCATGCATGTCCACCACGTTTAAAGCATGTTCGGATCAGTTAGAGGTCCCTTTCCTATAAAATTCCACCAAGCTTATAATTAGGGGTTGTACTAGTAAATTTCCCAAACATGGATAACAAAACCTTGGAGTTAATTTTTATTGCGTTCACTTACATTTATTATTGTTTTCAAATTTTTTTGCATAAAATTTTCATTTTGTTATGCCTCATATCTTTTTTGTTTGCGAGAAAAATGGGAGAGCGAGTTTTGGATCTGAAAAAAAATTCGAACAACCAAAATGGAAATGCACAAATGCTGAGAGAGATATTTCATAAAAGTATCTGTGATTTTTAAGGATAGGCAAAAAGTGGGGCTTTAAACATCCAACCACTTGAGAATTTGATTTTTTCTACTCCTTGAAATTTTTGGATCATTAGGTTACTTGCATCCTCAACATGTTTCTGGCATGCATGTCCACCACATTTAGTGCATTTTTTGATCAGTTAGAAGTCCCTTTCCTTTAAAATTTCACCACGCTTATTATCTGGGGTTGTGCTAGTGGAATTTCCCAAACATGGATAACAAAACCTTGGAGTTCATTTTTAGTGCGTTCACTTATATTTATTAGAGTTTTCAAATTTTTTTGCATAAAATTTTCATTTTTTTATGCCTCATATCTTTTTTGTTGACGAGAAAAATGGGAGAGTGAGGTTTGGTTCTGAAAAAAAATTTGAACATCCAAAATGGAAATGCACAAATGCTGAGAGGGATAATTCCAAAAGGTATCTGTGATTTTTAAGGATAGGCAAAAGGTGGGTTGTTAAACATCCAACCACTTGAGAATTTCATTTTTTTTACTCCTTTAAATTTTTTTGTCATTAGGTCAGTTGCATCTTCAACATCTTTCTGGCATGTATATCCACCTCATTTAAAGCATTTTAGGATCACTTAGAAGTCCCTTTTCTGTAAAATTGCACCAAGCTTATTATTAGGGGTTGTACTAGTGGTATTTCCCAAACATGGATAACAAAATCATGGAGTTCATTTTATGTGCGGTCACTTACATTTATTATACTTTTCATATTTATTTGCTTAAAATTTTCATTTTGTTATACCTCATATCATTTTTGTTTGCGAGAAAAATGGGAGAGTAAGTTTTGGATCTGAAATGAAATTTGAACATCCAAATTGGAAATGCACAAATGCTGAGAGAGATAATTCATAAAAGTATCTATGACTTTTATGGACAGGCAAAAAGTGGTTTGTTAAACATCCAACCACTTGAGAATTTGATTTTTTCTACTCCATTAAATTTTTTGATCTTTAGGTCAGTTGCATCTTCAACATCTTTCTGGCATGTATGTCCACCTCATTTAAAGCATGTTAGGATCAGTTAGAAGTCCCTTTCCTGTAAAATTGCACCAAGCTTATTATTAGGGGTTGTACTAGTGGAGTTTCCCAAACATGGATAACAAAATCATGGAGTTCATTTTATGTGCGTTCACTTACATTTATTATAGTTTTCATATTTATTTGCTTAAAATTTTCATTTTGTTATTCCTCATATCATTTTTGTTTGCGAGAAAAATGGGAGAGTAAGTTTTGGATCTGAAATAAAATTTGAACATCCTAATTTGAAATGCACAAATGCTGAGAGAGATGATTCATAAAAGTATCTATGACTTTTATGGACAGGCAAAAAGTGGGTTGTTAAACATCCAACCACTTGAGTATTTGAGTTTTTCTACTCCTTGAATGTTTTGGATCATTAGGTCACTTGCATCCTCAACATGTTTCTGGCATGCATGTCCACCACGTTTAAAGCATGTTAGGATCAGTTAGAAGTCCCTTTCCTATAAAATTCCACCAAGTTTATAATTAGGCGTTGTACTAGTGAATTTCCCAAACAAGGTAAGAAAACCTTGGAGTTCATATTTATTGCGTTCACTTACATTTATTATTGGTTTTAAATTTTTTTGCTTAAAATTTTCATTTTGTTATGCCTCATATCTTTTTTGTTTGCGAGAAAAATGGGAGAGTGAGTTTTGGATCTGAAAATAAATTCGAACATCCAAAATGGAAATGCACAAATGCTGAGAGAGATATTTCATAAAAGTATCTGTAATTTTTAAGGATAGGCAAAAAGTGGGTTGTTAAACATCCAACCACTTGAGAATTTTAGTGTTTCTACTCCTTGAAATTTTTGGATCATTAGGTTACTTGCATCCTCAACATGTTTCTGGCATGTATGTCCACCTCATTTAAAGCATATTAGGATCAGTTAGAAGTCCCTTTCCTGTAAAATTGCACCAAGCTTATTATTAGGGGTTGTACTAGTGGAATTTCCCAAACATGGATAACAAAATCATGGAGTTCATTTTATGTGCGTTCACTTACATTTATTATAGTTTTCATATTTATTTGCTGAAAATTTCCATTTTGTTATACCTCATATCATTTTTGTTTACGAGAAAATTGGGAGAGTAAGTTTTGGATCTGAAATAAAATTTGAAAATCCAAATTGGAAAAGCAGAAATGCTGAGAGAGATAATTCATAAAAGTATCTATGACTTTTAAGGATAGGCAAAAAGTGGGCTGTTAAACATCCAACCACTTGTGTATTTGATTTTTTCTACTCCTTGAAAGATTTGGATCATTAGGTCACTTTCATCCTCAACATGTTTCTGGCATGCATGTCCACCACGTTTAAAGCATGTTCGGATCAGTTAGAGGTCCCTTTCCTATAAAATTCCACCAAGCTTATAATTAGGGGTTGTACTAGTAAATTTCCCAAACATGGATAACAAAACCTTGGAGTTCATTTTTAGTTCGTTTACTTACATGTATTATAGTTTTCAACTCTTTTTGCATAAAATTTTCATTTTGTTATGCCTCATATCATTTTGTTTACGAGAAAAAAGGGAGAGTGAGTTTTGGATCTGAAAAAAAAAATCGAACATCCAAAATTGAATTGCACAAATGCTGAGAGAGATAATTCCAAAAAGTGTCTGTAATTTTTAAGGATAGGCAAAAAGTGGGTTGTTAAACATCCAACCACTTGAGAATTTTAGTGTTTCTACTCCTTGAAATTTTTGGATCATTAGGTTACTTGCATCCTCAACATGTTTCTGGCATGCATGTCCACCACATTTAAAGCATGTTATGATCAGTTAGAAGTCCCTTTCCTATAAAATTCCACCAAGCTTGTTATTTGGGGTTGTGCTATTGGAATTTCCCAAACATGGATAGAAAACCTTGGAGTTCATTTTTATTGCATTCACTCACATTTATTATTGTTTTCAAATTTATTTGAATAAAATTTTCTTTTTGTTATGCCTCATATCTTTTTTGTTTACGAGAAAAATGGGAGAGTGAGTTTTGGATCTAAAAAAAAATCTCAACATCAAAAATTGAAATGCACAAAAGTTGAGAGAGATAATTCCAAAAGGTATCTGTGATTTTTAAGGATAGGCAAAAAGTAGGTTCTTAAACATCCAACCACTTGAGAATTTGATTTTTTCTACTCCTTGATAATTTTGGATCATTAGGTCACTTGCATCCTCAACATGTTAATGGCATGCACGTCCACCACATTTAAAGCATGTTAGGATCAGTTAGAAATCCCTTTCCTATAAATTCCACCAAGCTTATTATTAGGTGTTGTACAAGTAGAATTTCCCAAACATGGATAACAAAACCTTGGAGTTCTGTTTTAGTGTGTTCACTTACATTTATTATACTTTACAAATTTATTTGCATAAAATTTTCATTTTGTTTTGCTTCATATCTTTTTTATTTACGAGAAAAATGGGAGAGAGAGTTTTGGATCTGAAAAAAAATTTGAACATTCAAAATGGAAATGCACAAATGCTGAGAGGGATAATTCCAAAAAAGTATCTGTGATTTTTAAGGATAGGCAAAAAGTGGGTTGTTGAACATCCAACAACTTTAGAATTTTTTTTTTCTACTCCTTGAAATTTTTGGATGATTAGGACACTTGCATCCTCAACATGTTTCTGGCATGCATGCCCACCGCGTTTAAAGCATGTTAGGATCAGTTAGAAGTCCCTTTCCTATAAAATTCCACCAAACTTTTTATTAGGGGTTGTGCTTGTGCAATATCCCAAACATGGATAACAAAACCTTGGAGTTCATTTTTAGTGCGTTCACTTACATTTATTATAGTTTTCAAATTTATTTGCATAAAATTTTGATTTTGTTATGCCTCCTATCTTTTTGGTTTACGTGAAAAATGGGAGAGAGAGTTTTGGATTTGAAAAAAAATTTGAACATCCAAAACGGAAATGCACAATTGCTGAGAGAGATAATTCCAAAAAGTATCTATGATTTTTAAGGATAGGCAAAAAGTGGGTTGTCGAACATCCAAACCCTTTAGAACTTTTTTTTCTACTCCTTGAAATTTTATAATCATTAGGTCACTTGCATCCTCAACATGTTTCTGGCATGCATGTCCACCACGTTTAAAGCATGTTAGGATCAGTTAGAAGTCTCTTTCCTTTAAAATTCCACCATGCTTATAATTAGGGGTTGTACTTCTGGAATTTCACAAACATGGATACCAAAACCTTGGAGTTCATTTTTAGTGCGTCCACTTACTTTTATTATAGTTTTCAAATTTTTTGGCATTAATTTTTTTTTGTTACGCCTCATATCTTTTTTGTGTATGAGAAAAATGGGAGAGAGAGTTTTGGATCCGAAAAAAAATTTGAACATCCAAAATTGGAATGCCCAAATTCTGAGAGCGATAATTCCAAAAAGTATCAGTGATTTCTAAGGATAGGCAAAAAGTGGGTTGTTAAACATCCAACCACTTGAGAATTTGATTTTTTCTACTCCTTTAAATTTTTTGATGATTAGGTCACTTGCATCCTCAATATGTTTCTAGCATGCATGTCCACCACATTTAAAGCAGGTTATGATCAGTGAGAAGTCCCTTTCCTATAAAATTCCACCAAGCTTATTATTAGGGGTTGTGCTAGTGGAATTTCCCTAACATGGATAGAAAAACCTTGGAATTCATTTTTAGTGCGTTCACTTATATTTATTATAGTTTTCAAATTTATTTGCATAAAATTTTCTTTTTGTTATGCCTCAAATCTTTTTTCTTTACGAAAAAAATGGGAGAGTGAGTTTTGGATCTGAAAAAAAATATCAACATCAAAATTGAAATGCACAAAAGTTGAGAGAGATAATTCCAAAAGGTATGTGTGATTTTTTAGGATAGGCAAAAAGTGGGTTCTTAAACATCCAACCACATGAGAATTTGATTTTTTCTACTCCATGATAATTTTTGATCATTAGGTCACATGCATCCTCAACATGTTAATGGCATGCACGTCCACCATATTTAAAGCATGTTAGGATCAGTTAGAAGTCCCTTTCCTATAAATTCCACCAAGCTTATTATTAGGTGTTGTACAAGTGGAATTTCCCAAACATGGATAACAAAACCTTGGAGTTCTTTTTTAGTGTGTTCACTTAAATTTATTATACTTTACAAATTTATTTGCATAAAATTTTCATTTTGTTTTGCGTCATATCTTTTTTGTTTACGAGAAAAATGGGAGAGTGAGTTTTGATCTGAAAAAAAATTTGAACATCCAAAATGGAAATGCACAAATGCTGAGAGAGATAATTCCAAAAAGTATCTGTGATTTTTAAGGATAGGCAAAAAGTGGGTTATTGAACATCCATCAACTTTAGAATTTTTTTTTTCTACTCCTCGAAATTTTTGGATGATTAGGACACATGCATCCTCAACATGTTTCTGGCATGCATGTCCACCACGTTTAAAGCATGTTAGGATCAGTTAGAAGTCCCTTTCCTCTAAAATTCCACCATGCTTATAATTAGGGGTTGTACTTGTGGAATTTCCCAAACATGGATAACAAAACCTTGGAGTTCATTTTTAGTGCGTTCACTTACATTTATTATAGTTTTCAAATTTTTTGGCATAAAATTTTTATTTTGTTATGCCTCATATCTTTTTTGTTTACGAGAAAAATGGGAGAGCAAGTTTTCGATCTGAAAAAAAATTGAACATCCAAAATTGAAATGCACAAATGCTGAGAGAGATAATTCCAGAAAGTATCTGTGATTTTTAAGGATCGGCAAAAAGTGGGTTGTTAAACATCCAACCACTTGAGAATTTGATTTTTTCTTCTCCATGAAAATTTTGGATCATTAGGTTACTTGCATCCTCAACATGTTTCTAGCATGCATGTCCACGACATTTAACACATGCTATGATTAGTTAGAAGTCCCTTTCCTATAAAATTCCACAAAGCTTTTTATTAGAGGTTATGCTAGTGGAATTTCCCAAACATGGATAACAAAACCATGGAGTTCATTTTTAGTGCGTTCACTTACATTTATTATAGTTTTCAAATTTATATGCATAAAATTTTCATTTTGTTATGCCTCATATCTTTTTTTGTTTACGAGGACAATGGGAGAGAGAGTTTTGGATCTGGAAAAAAATCTCAACATCAAAAATTGAAATGCACAATAGCTGAGAGAGATAATTTCGAAAGGTATCTGTGATTTTTAAGGATAGGCAAAAGGTGGGTTCTTAAACATCCAATCACTTGGGAATTTGATTTTTTCTACTTCTTCATTATTTTGGATGATTAGGTCACTTGCATCCTCAACATGTTTATGGCATGCACGTCCACCACATTGAAAGCATGTTAGGATCAGTAAGAAGTCCCTTTCCTATAAATTCCACCAAGGTTATTATTAGGTGTTGCACTATTGGAATTTCCCAAACATGGATAAAAAAACCTTGGAGTTCGTTTTTAGTGCGTTCACTCACATTTATTATAGTTTTCAAATTTTTTGGCATAAAATTTTTATTTTTTTATGCCTCATATCTTTTTTGTTTACGAGAAAAATGGGAGAGCAAGTTTTCGATCTGAAAAAAAATTGAACATCCAAAATTGAAATGCACAAATGCTGAGAGAGATAATTCCAGAAAGTATCTGTGATTTTTAAGGATAGGCAAAAAGTGGGTTGTTAAACATCCAACCACTTGAGAATTTGATTTTTTCTTCTCCATGAAATTTTTGGATCATTAGGTTACTTGCATCCTCAACATGTTTCTGGCATGCATGTCCACGACATTTAACACATGATATGATTAGTTAGAAGTCCCTTTCCTATAAAATTCCACAAAGCTTTTTATTAGAGGTTATGCTAGTGGAATTTCCCAAACATGGATAACAAAACCATGGAGTTCATTTTTAATGCGTTCACTTACATTTATTATAGTTTTCAAATTTATATGCATAAAATTTTCATTTTGTTATGCCTCATATCTTTTTTTGTTTACGAGGAAAATGGGAGAGAGAGTTTTGGATCTGGAAAAAAATCTCAACATCAAAAATTGAAATGCACAATAGCTGAGAGAGATAATTTCGAAAGGTATCTGTGATTTTTAAGGATAGGTAAAAGGTGGGTTCTTAAACATCCAATCACTTGGGAATTTGATTTTTTCTACTTCTTCATTATTTTGGATGATTAGGTCACTTGCATCCTCAACATGTTTATGGCATGCACGTCCACCACATTGAAAGCATGTTAGGATCAGTAAGAAGTCCCTTTCCTATAAATTCCACCAAGGTTATTATTAGGTGTTGCACTATTGGAATTTCCCAAACATGGATAAAAAAACCTTGGAGTTCGTTTTTAGTGCGTTCACTCACATTTATTATACTTTACAAATTTATATGCCTAAAATTTTCATTTTGTTATGCCTCCTATCTTTTTTGTTTACGGGAAAAATGGGAGAGAGAGTTTTGGATCAGAAAAAAAATTTGAACATCCAAAATGGAAATGCACAATTGCTGAGAGAGATAATTCCAAAAAGTATCTATGATTTTTAAGGATAGGCAAAAAGTGGGTTGTTGAACATCCAACAACTTTAGAACTTTTTTTTTCTACTCCTTGAAATTTTTTGATCATTAGGTCACTTGCATCCTCAACATGTTTCTGGCATGCATGTCCACCACGTTTAAAGCATGTTAGGATCAGTTAGAAGTCTCTTTCCTATAAAATTCCACCATGCTTATAATTAGGGGTTGTACTTCTGGAATTTTACAAACATGGATAACAAAACCTTGGAGTTCATTTTTAGTGCGTTCACTTACTTTTATTAAAGTTTTCAAATTTTTTGGCATAAATTTTTTTTTGTCACGCCTCGTATCTTTTTTTTTTACGAGAAAAATGGGAGAGTGAGTTTTAGATCTGAAAAAAAATTTATACATCCAAAATTGAAATACCCAATTCTGAGATAGATAATTCCAAAATGTATCTGTGATTTTTAAGGATAGGCAAAAAGTGGGAGGTTAAACTTCCAACCATTTGAGAATATGATTTTTTCTACTCCTTTAAATTTTTTGATCATTAGGTCACTTGCATCCTCAACATGTTTCTGGCATGTACGTCCACCTCATTTAAAGCCTGTTAGGATCAATTCGAAGTCCCTTTCCTGTAAAATTACACCAAGCTTATTATTAGGGGTTGTAGTAGTGGAATTTCCCAAACATGGATAACGAAACCTTGGAGTTCATTTTTAGTGCGTTCACTTACATTTATTATAGTTTTCAACTTTTTTTGCAAAAATTTTCTTGTTGTTATGCCTCACATCTTTTTTGTTTAAGTGAAAAATGGGAGCGTGAGTTTTGGATCTGAAAAAATATTTGAACAACCAAAATGGAAATACAGAAATGCTGAGAGTGATAATTCCAAAAGGTATCTGTAACTTTTAAGGACAGGAAAAAAGTGGGTTGTTAAACATCCAACCACTTGAGAATTTTTTTTTTCTACTCCTTGAAATTTTTGGATCATTAGGTCACTTGCATCCTCAATATGTTTCTGGGATGCATGTCCACCACGTTTAAATCATGTTAGGATCAGTGAGAAGTCTCTTTCCTATAAAATTCCAACATACTTATTATTAGGGGTTGTACTAGTGGAATTTCCCAAAAATGGATAATAAAACCTTGGAGTTCGTTTTTAGTGCGTTCACTTACATTTATTATAGTTTACAAATTTATTTGCGTAAAATTTTCTTTTTGTTATGCATCATATATTTTTTGTTTACGAGAAAAATGGGAGAGAGAGATTTGGATCTGAAAAAAAATTTGAACATCCAAAATGGAAATGCACAAATGCTGAGAGGGATGATTCCAAAAAGTATCTGTGATTTTTAAGGATAGGCAAAAAGTGGGTTGTTAAACATCAGACCACTTGAGAATTTGATTTTTTCTACTCCTTGAAATTTTAGGATCATTAGGTCACCTGCATCGTCAACTTGTTTCTGGCATGCATGTCCACCACGTTTAAAGCATGTTTGGATCAGTTTGAAGTCCCCTTCCCATAAAATTCCACCAAGCTTATTATTAGGGGTTTTACAAGTGGAATTTCCCAAACATGGATATCAAAACCTTGGAGTTCATTTTTAGTGCGTTCATTTACATTTATTATAGTTTTCAACTTTTTTTGCATAAATTTTTCATTTTGTTATGCCTCGTATCATTTTTGGTTACGAGAAAAATGCGAGAGTGAGTTTTGGATCTGAAAAAAAATCTCAAAATAAAAAATTGAAATGCACAAAAGCTGAGAGAGATAATTCCAAAAGGTATCTGTGATTTTTAAGGATAGGGCAAAAAGTGGGTTCTAAAACATCCAACCACTTGAGAATTTGATTTTTTCTACTCCTATATAATTTTGGATCATTAGGTCACATGCGTCCTCAACATGTTAATGGCATGCACGTCCACCACATTTAAAACATGTTAGGATCAGTTAGAAGTCCCTTTCCTATAAATTCCACCAAGCTTATTATTGTAC
Organism: Aristolochia californica; assembly: GCF_029961685.1. NCBI lineage: Eukaryota > Viridiplantae > Streptophyta > Magnoliopsida > Piperales > Aristolochiaceae > Aristolochia > Aristolochia californica. Next base: position 16,530,373 of record NW_027181815.1, on the reverse strand, counting down.
AAGTAGAATTTCCCAAACATGGATACCAAAACCATGGAGTTCTTTTTTAGTGTGTTCACTTACATATATTATACTTTAAAAATTTATTTGCTTAAAATTTTCATTTTGTTTTGCGTCATATCTTTTTAGTTTACGAGAAAAATGGGAGAGTGAGTTTTGGATCTGAAAAAAAATTTGAACATCCAAAATGTTAATGCACATATGCTGAGTGAGATAATTCCAAAAAGTATCTGTGATTTTTAAGGATAGGCAAAAAGTGGGTTATTGAACATCCATCAACTTTAGAATTTTTTTTTTCTACTCCTTGAAATTTTTGGATGATTAGGACACTTGCATCCTCAACATGTTTCTGGCATGCATGTCCACCACCTTTAAAGCATGTTAGGATCAATTAGAAGTCCCTTTCCTATAAAATTCCACCATGCTTATAATTAGGGGTTGTACTTGTGGAATTTCTCAAACATGGATAACAAAACCTTGGAGTTCATTTTTAGTGCGTTTATTTACATTTATTATAGTTTTCAAATTTTTTGGCATAAATGTTTTATTTTGTTATGCCGCATATCTTTTTTGTTTACGAGAAAAATGGGAGAGAGAGTTTTCGATCTGAAAAAAAAATTGAACATCCAAAATTGAAATGCACAAATGCTGAGAGAGATAATTCCAGAAAGTATCTTTGATTTTTAAGGATAGGCAAAAAGTGGGTTGTTAAACATCCAACCAGTTGAGAATTTGATTTTTTCTACTCCATGAAATTTTTGGATCATTACATTACATGCATCCTCAACATGTTTCTGGCATGCATGTCCATGACATTTAAAGCATGCTATGATCAATTAGAAGTCCCTTTCCTATAAAATTCCACAAAACATATTATTAGGGGTTGTGCTAGTGGAATTTCCCCAACATGGATAACAAAACCTTGGAGTTCATTTTTAGTGCGTTCACTTACATTTATTATATTTTTCAAATTTATATGCATAAAATTTTCTTTTTGTTATGCCTCATATCTTTTTTGTTTATGAGAAAAATGGGAGAGTGAGTTTTGGATCTGGAAAAAAATCTCAACATCAAAAATTGAAATGCACAATAGTTGAGCGAGATAATTCCGAAAGGTATCTGTGATTTTTAAGGATAGGAAAAAAGTGGGTTCTTAAACATCCAATCACTTGAGATTTTGATTTTTTCAACTCCTTGATAATTTTGGATCATTAGGTCACTTGCATCCTCAACATGTTTATGGCATGCACGTCCACCACATTTAAAGTATGTTAGGATCAGTTAGAAGTCCCTTTCCTATAAAATTCCACCATGCTTATAATTAGGGGTTGTACTTGTGGAATTTCCCAAACATGGATAACAAAACCTTGGAGTTCATTTTTAGAGCGTTCACTTACATTTATTATAGTTTTCAAATTTTTTGGCATAAATTTTTATTTTGTTATGCCTCATATCTTTTTTTTTTTTTACGAGAAAAATGGGAGAGTGAGTTTTTGATCTGAAAAAAAAAATCGAACATCCAAAATTGAAATGCACAAATGCTGAGAGTGTTAATTCCAAAAAGTATCAGTCAAGGATAGGCAAAAAGTGGGTTGTTAAACATCCAACTACTTCAGAATTTGATTTTTTCTTCTCCACGAAATTTTTGGATCATTAGGTTACTTGCATCCTCAACATGTTTCTAGCATTCATATCCACGACATTTAAAGCATGCTATGATCAGTTAGAAGTCCCTTTCCTATAAAATTCCACCAAACTAATTATTAGGGGTTGTGCTAGTAGAATTTCCCAAACATGGATAACAAAACCTTGGAGTTCATTTTTAGTGCGATCACTTACATTTATTATAGTTTTCAAATTTATATGCATAAAATTTTCATTTTGTTATGCCTCATATCTTTTTTGTTTACGAGAAAAATGGGAGAGTGAGTTTTGGATCTGGAAAAAAATCTCAACATCAAAAATTGAAATGCACAATAGCTTAGAGAGATAATTTCGAAAGGTATCTGTGATTTTTAAGGATAGGCAAAAAACTGGGTTCTTAAACATCCAATCACTTGAGAATTTGATTTTTTCTACTCCTTGATAATTTTGGATCATTAGGTCACATGCATCATCAACATGTTAATGGCATGCACATCCACCACATTTAAAGCATGATAGGATCAGTTAGAAGTCCCTTTCCTATAAATTCCACCAAGCTTTTTATTAGGTGTTGTACAAGTGGAATTTCCCAAACATGGATAACAAAACCTTGGAGTTCTTTTTTAGTGTGTTCACTTACATTTATTATACTTTACAAATTTATTTCCATAAAATTTTCATTTTGTTTTGCATCATATCGTTTAGTTTACGAGAAAAATTGGGGAGTGAGTTTTGGATCTGAAAAAACATTTGAACATCCAAAATGAAAATGCACAAATGCTGAGAGAGATAATTCCAAAAAGTATATGTGATTTTTAAGGATAGGCAAAAAGTGGGTTATTGAACATCCATCAACTTTAGAATTTTTTTTTTCTACTCCTCGAAATTTTTGGATGATTAGGACACTTGCATCCTCAACATGTTTCTAGCATGCATGTCCACCACGTTTAAAGCATGCTAGGATCAGTTAGAAGTCCCTTTCCTATAAAATTCCACCATGCTAATAATTAGGGGTTGTACTTGTGGAATTTCCCAAACATGGATAACAAAACCTTGGAGTTCATTTTTAGTGCGTTCACTTACTTTTATTATAGTTTTCAAATTTTTTGGCATAAATTTTTTATTTTGCCATGCCTCATATCTTTTTTGTTTACTAGAAAAATGGGAGAGTGAGTTTTCGATCTGAAAAAAAATTGAACATCCAAAATTGAAATGCACAAATGCTGAGAGAGATAATTCCAGAAAGTATCTGTGATTTTTAAGGATAGGCAAAAAGTGGGTTGTTAAACATCCAACCACTTGAGAATTTGATTTTTTCTACTCCATGAAATTTTTGGATCATTAGATTACATGCATCCTTAACATGTTTCTGGCATGCATGTCCACGACATTTAAAGCATGCTATGATAAATTACAAGTCCCTTTCCTATAAAATTCCACCAAACTTATTATTAGGGGTTGTGCAAGTGGAATTTCCCAAACATGGATAACAAAACCTTGCAGTTCATTTTTAGTGCGTTCACTTCCATTTATTATAGTTTTCAAATTTATAGGCATAAAATTTTCTTTTTGTTATGCCTCATATATTTTTTGTTTACGACAAAAATGGGAGAGTGAGTTTTGGATCTGGAAAAAAATCTCAACATCAAAAATTGAAATGCACAATAGTTGAGAGAGATAATTCCGAAAGGTATCTGTGATTTTTAAGGAAAGGCAAAAAGTGGGTTCTTAAACATCCAATAACTTGAAATTTTGATTTTTTCTACTCCTTGATAATATTGGATCATTAGGTCACTTGCATCCTCAACATGTTTATGGCATGCACGTCCACCACATTTAAAGCATGTTAGGATCAGTTAGTAGTCCCTTTCCTATAAAATTCCACCGTGCTTATAATGAGGGGTTGTACTTGTGGAATTTCCCAAACATGGATAACAAAACCTTGGAGTTCATTTTTAGTGCGTTCACTTACATTTATTATAGTTTTCAAATTTTTTGGCTTAAAATTTTTATTTTGTTATGCCTCATATCTTTTTTGTTTACGAGAAAAATGGAAGAGTGAGTTTTCGATCTGAAAAAAAAATTGAAAATCCAAAATTGAAATGCACAAATGCTGAGAGAGATAATTCCAGAAAGTATCAGTGACTTTCAAGGATAGGCAGAAAGTGGGTTGTTAAACATCCAACCACTTGAGAATTTGATATTTTCTTCTCCACGAAATTTTTGGATCATTAGGTTACTTGCATCCTCAATGTTTCTGGCATGCATGTCCACGACATTTAAAGCATGCTATGATCAGTTAGAAGTCCCTTTCCGATAAAATTCCACCAAACTTATTATTAGGGGATGTGCTAGTGAAATTTCCCAAATATGGTTAACAAAACCTTGGAGTTCATTTTTAGTTCGTTCACTTACATTTATTATAGTTTTCAAATTTATATGCACAAAATTTTCATTTTGTTATGCCTCATATCTTTTTTGTTTACGAGAAAAATGGGAGAGTGAGTTTTGGATATGGAAAAAAATCTCTACATCAAAAATTGAAATGCACAATAGCTGAGAGAGATAATTCCGAAAGGTATCTGTGATTTTTAAGGATAGGCAAAAAGTGGGTTATTAAACATCCAATCACTTGAGAATTTGATTTTTTCTACTCCTTGATAATTTTGGATCATTAGGTCACTTGCATCCTCAACATGTTAATGGCATGCACATCCACCACATTTAAAGCATGATAGGATCAGTTAGAAGGCCCTTTCCTATAAATTCCACCAAGCTTATTATTAGGTGTTGTACAAGTGGAATTTCCAAAACATGGATAGCAAAACCTTGGAGTTCTTTTTTAGTGTGTTCACTTACATTTATTATACTTTACAAATTTATTTGCATAAAATTTTCATTTTTTTTGCTTCATATCTTTTTTTTTTACGAGAAAAATAGGGGAGTGAGTTTTGGATCTGAAAAAAAATTTGAACATCCAAAATGGAAATGCACAAATGCTGAGAGAGATAATTCCAAAAACTATCTGTGATTTTTAAGGATAGGCAAAAAGTGGGTTGTTGAACATCCATCAAATTTAGAATTTTTTTTTTTCTACTCCTTGAAATTTTCGGATGGTTAGGACACTTGCATCCTCAACATATTTCTGGCATGCATGTCCACCACGTTTAAAGCATGTTAGGATCAGTTAGAAGTCCCTTTCCTATAAAATTCCACCATGCTTATAATTAGGGGTTGTACTTGTGGAATTTCCCAAACATGGATAACAAAACCTTGGAGTTCATTTTTAGTGCGTTCACTTACATTTATTATAGTTTTCAAATTTTTTGTCATAAAATTTTTATTTTGTTATGCCTCATATCTTTTTTGTTTATGAGAAAGATGGGAGAGAGTTTTCAATCTGAAAAAAAAATTGAACATCCAAAATTGAAATGCACAAATATTGAGAGAGATAATTCCTGAAAGTATCAGTGATTTTTAAGGATAGGCAAAAAGTGGGTTGTTAAACATCCAACCACTTGAGAATTTGATTTTTTCTACTCCATGAAAGTTTTGGATCATTAGGTTACTTGCATCCTCACCATGTTTCTGGCATGCATGTCCACGACATTTAAAGCATGCTATGATCAGTTAGAAGTGCCTTTCCTATAAGATTCCACCAAGCTTATTATTAGGGGTTGTGCCAGTGGAATTTCCCAAACATGGATAACAAAACCTAGGAGTTCATTTTTAGTGCGTTCACTTACATTTATAATACTTTTCAAATTTATACGTATAAAATTTTCATTTTGTTATGCCTCATATCTTTTTTGTTTACGAGAAAAATGGGAGAGTGAGTTTTGGATCTGGAAAAAAATCTCTACATCAAAAATTGAAATGGACAATAGCTGAGAGAGATAACTCCGAAAGGTATCTGTGATTTTTAAGGATAGGCAAAAAGTGGGTTCTTAAACATCCAATCACTTGAGAATTTGATTTTTTCTACTCCTTGATAATTTTGGATTATTAGGTCACTTGCATCCTGAACATGTTTATGGCATGCACGTCCACAACATTTAAACCATGTTAGGATCAATAAGAAGTCCCATTCCTATAAATTCCACCAAGCTTATTATTAGGTGTTGTACTAGTGGAATTTCCCAAACATGGATAAAAAAACCTTGGAGTTCGTTTTTAGTGCGTTCACTTACATTTATTATACTTAACAAATTTTTTTGCATAAAATTTTCATTTTGTTATGCCTCCTTTCTTTTTTGTTTAAGAGAAAAATGGGAGAGAGAGTTTTGGATCTGAAAACAAATTTGAGAATCCAAAATGGAAATGCACAATTGCTGAGAGAGATAATTCCAAAAAGTATCTATGATTTTTAAGGATAGGCAAAAAGTAGGTTGTTGAACATCTAACAACTTTAGAACTTTTTTTTTCTACTCCTTGAAATTTTTGGATTATTAGGTCACTTGCATCCTCAACATGTTTCTGGCATGCATGTCCACCACGTTTAAAGCATGTTTGGATCAGTTAGAAGTCTCTTTCCTATAAAATTCCACCATGCTTATAATTAGGGGTTGTACTTCTGGAATTTCACAAACATGGATAACAAAACCTTGGAGTTCATTTTTAGTGCGTTCACTTACATTTATTATAGTTTTCAAATTTTTTGTCAGAAAATTTTTATTTTGTTATGCCTCATATCTTTTTTGTTTACGAGAAAGATGGGAGAGAGTTTTCAATCTGAAAAAAAAATTGAACATCCAAAATTGAAATGCACAAATGTTGAGAGAGATAATTCCTGAAAGTATCAGTGATTTTTAAGGATAGGCGAAAAGTGGGTTGTTAAACATCCAACCACTTGAGAATTTGATTTTTTCTACTCCATGAAAATTTTGGATCATTAGGTTACTTGCATCCTCACCATGTTTCTGGCATGCATGTCCACGACATTTAAAGCATGCTATGATCAGTTAGAAGTGCCTTTCCTATAAAATTCCACCAAGCTTATTATTAGGGGTTGTGCTAGTGGAATTTCCCAAACATGGATAACAAAACCTAGGAGTTCATTTTTAGTGCGTTCACTTACATTTATAATACTTTTCAAATTTATACGTATAAAATTTTCATTTTGTTATGCCTCATATCTTTTTTGTTTACGAGAAAAATGGGAGAGTGAGTTTTGGATCTGGAAAAAAATCTCTACATCAAAAATTGAAATGGACAATAGCTGAGAGAGATAATTCCGAAAGGTATCTGTGATTTTTAAGGATAGGCAAAAAGTGGGTTCTTAAACATCCAATCACTTGAGAATTTGATTTTTTCTACTCCTTGATAATTTTGGATTATTAGGTCACTTGCATCCTGAACATGTTGATGGCATGCACGTCCACAACATTTAAACCATGTTAGGATCAATAAGAAGTCCCATTCCTATAAATTCCACCAAGCTTATTATTAGGTGTTGTACTCGTGGAATTTCCCAAACATGGATAAAAAAACCTTGGAGTTCGTTTTTAGTGCGTTGACTTACATTTATTATACTTTACAAATTTTTTTGCATAAAATTTTCATTTTGTTATGCCTCATTTCTTTTTTGTTTATGAGAAAAATGGGAGAGAGAGTTTTGGATTTGAAAACAAATTTGAGAATCCAAAATGGAAATGCACAATTGCTGAGAGAGATAATTCCAAAAAGTATCTATGATTTTTAAGGATAGGCAAAAAGTAGGTTGCTGAACATCCAACAACTTTAGAACTTTTTTTTTCTACTCCTTGAAATTTTTGGATCATTAGGTCACTTGCATCCTCAACATGTTTCTGGCATGCATGTCCACCACGTTTAAAGCATGTTTGGATCAGTTAGAAGTCTCTTTCCTATAAAATTCCACCATGCTTATAATAAGGGGTTGTACTTCTGGAATTTCACAAACATGGATAACAAAACCTTGGAGTTCATTTTAAGTGCGTTCACTTACTTTTATTATAGTTTTCAAATTTTTTGGCTTAAATTTTTTTTTGTTAGGCCTCATATCTTTTTTGTTTACGAGAAAAATGGGAGAGTGAGTTTTGGATCTGAAAAAAAATTTGAACATCCAAAATTGAAATGCCCAAATGCTGAGAGAGATAATTCCAAAACGTATCTGTGATTTTTAAGGATAGGCAAAAAGTGGGTTGTTAAACATCGAACCACTAGAGAATTTGATTTTTTCTACTCCTTTAAATTTTTTGATCATTAGGTCACTTGCATCCTCAACATGTTTCTGGCATGTATGTCCTCCTCATTTAAGGCTGTTAGGATCAGTTAGAAGTCCCTTTCCTATAAAATTGCACCAAGCTTATTATTAGGGGTTGTCCTTGTAGAATTTCCCAAACATGAATAACAAAACCTTGGATTTCATTTTTAGTGCGTTCACTTACATTTATTATAGTTTTCAACTTTTTTTGCATAAAATTTTCATTTTGTTATGCCTCATATCTTTTTTGTTTAAGAGAAAAATGGGAGCGTGAGTTTTGGATCTGAAAAAATATTTGAACAACCAAAATGGAAATACAGAAATGCTGAGAGAGATAATTCCAAAAGGTATCTGTAACTTTTAAGGACAGGAAAAAAGTGGGTTGTTAAACATCCAACCACTTGAGAATTTGTTTTTTTCTACTCCTTGAAATTATTGGATCATTAGGTCACTTGCATCCTCAACTTGTTTCTGGGATGCATGTCCAACACGTTTAAATCGTGTTAGGATCAGTGAGAAGTCTCTTTCCTATAAAATTCCAACATACTTATTATTAGGGGTTGTACTAATGGAATTTCCAAAAAAATGATAATAAAACCTTGGAGTTCATTTTTAGTGCGTTCACTTACATTTATTATAGTTTACAAATTTATTTGCATAAAATTTTCATTTTGCAATGCCTCATATCTTTTTTGTTTACGAGAAAAATGGGAGAGAGAGGTTTGGATCTGAAAAAAAATTTGAACACCCAAAATGGAAATGCACAAATGCTAAGAGGGATGATTCATAAAAGTATCTGCGATTTTTAAGGATAGGAAAAAAGTGGGTTGTTAAACATCAGACAACTTGAGAATTTGATTTTTTCTACTCCTTGAAATTTTAGGATCATTAGGTCACTTGCATCCTCAACATGTTTCTGGCATGTATGTCCACCTCATTTAAGGCTGTTAGGATCAGTTAGAAGTCTCTTTCCTATAAAATTGCACCAAGCTTATTATTAGGGGTTGTACTTGTAGAATTTCCCAAACAAGAATAACAAAACCTTGGATTTCATTTTTAGTGCGTTCACTTACATTTATTATAGTTTTCAACTTTTTTTGCATAAAATTTTCATTTTGTTATGCCTCATATCTTTTTTGTTTAAGAGAAAAATGGGAGCGTGAGTTTTGGATCTGAAAAAATATTTGAACAACCAAAATGGAAATACAGAAAAGCTGAGAGAGATAATTCCAAAAGGTATCTGTAACTTTTAAGGACAGGAAAAAAGTGGGTTGTTAAACATCCAATCACTTGAGAATTTGTTTTTTTCTACTCCTTGAAATTTTTGGATCATTAGGTCACTTGCATCCTCAACATGTTTCTGGGATGCATGTCCAACATGTTTAAATCATGCTAGGATCTGTGAGAAGTCTCTTTCCTATAAAATTCCAACATACTTATTATTAGGGGTTGTACTAATGGAATTTCCCAAAAAATGATAATAAAACCTTGGAGTTCGTTTTTAGTGCGTTCACTTACATTTATTATAGTTTACAAATTTATTTGCGTAAAATTTTCATTTTGTTATGCCTCATATCTTTTTTGTTTACGAGAAAAATGGGAGAGAGAGGTTTGGATCTGAAAAAAAATTTGAACATCCAAAATGGAAATGCACAAATGTTGAGAGGGATGATTCCAAAAAGTATCTGTGATTTTTAAGGATAGGCAAAAAGTGGGTTGTTAAACATCAGACAACTTGAGAATTTGATTTTTTCTACTCCTTGAAATTTTAGGATCATTAGGTCACTTGCATCGTCAACATGTTTATGGCATGCATGTCCACCACGTTTAAAGCATGTTAGGATCAGTTAGAAATCCCCTTCCCATAAAATTCCACCAAGCTTATTATTAGGGGTTGTACAAGTGGAATTTCCCAAATATGGATAACAAAACCTTGGAGTTCATTTTTAGTGCGTTCACTTACTTTTATTATAGTTTTCAACTTTTTTTGCATAAAATTTTCATTTTGTTATGCCTCATATCAATTTTTTTTTACGAGAAAAATGGGAGAGAGTGTTTTGGATCTGAAAAAAAAATTGAACATCCAAAATTGAAATGCACAAATGCTGAGAGAGATAATTCCAAAAAGTATCTGTGATTTTTAAGGATAGGCAAAAATTGGGTTGTAAAACATCCAACCACTTGAGAATTTGATATTTTCTACTCCTTGAAATTTTTGGATCATTACGTTACTTGCATCCTCAACATGTTTCTGGCATGCATGTCCACCACATTTAAAGCATGTTATGATCAGTTAGAAGTTCCTTTCCTATAAAATTCCACGAAGCTTATTATTAGGGGTTGTGCTAGTGGAATTTCCCAAACATGGATAACAAAACCTTGGAGTTCATTTTTATTGCGTTCACTGAAATTAATTATAGTTTTAAAATTTATTTGCACAAAATTTTCATTTTGTTATGCCTCATATCTTTTTTGTTTACGAGAAAAATGGGAGAGTGAGTTTTGGATCTGATAAAAAATCTCAACATAAAAAATTGAAATGCAGAAAAGCTGAGAGAGATAATTGCAAAAACTATCTGTAATTTTTAAGGATATGCAAAAAGTGGGTTCTTAAACATCCAACCACTTGAGAATGTGATTTTTTCTACTCCTTGATAATTTTGGATCATTAGGTCACTTGCATCCTCAACATGTTAATGGCATGCACGTCCACCACATTTAAAGCATGTTAGGATCAGTTAGAAGTCCCTTTCCTATAAATTCCACCAAGCTTATTATTAGTTGTTGTACTAGTGGAATTTCCCAAACATGGATAACAAAAACTTGGAGTTCATTTTTAGTGCGTTCACTTACATTTATTATACTTTACAAATTTATTTGCATAAAATTTTCATTTTGTTGTGTCTCATATCTTTTTTGTTTACTAGAAAAATGGGAGAGGGAGGTTAGGATCTGAAAAAAAATTTGAACATCCAAAATGGAAATGCAAAAATGCTGAGAGGGATAATTCCAAAAAGTATCTGTGATTTTTAAGGATAGGCAAAAAGTGGGTTGTTAAACATCCAACCACTTGAGAATTTGATTTTTTGTACTCCTTTAAAATTTTTGATCATTAGGTCACTTGCATCCTCAACATGTTTCTGGCATGTATGTCCACCTCATTTAAAGCATGTTAGGATACGTTAGAAGTCCCTTTCCTATAAAATTGCACCAAGCTTATTATTAGGGGTGGTACTAGTGGAATTTCCCAAACATGAATAACAAAATGTTGGAGTTCATTTTTAGTGCGTTCACTTACATTTATTATATTTTTCAACTTTTTTTGCATAAAATTTTAATTTTGTTATGCCTCATATCTTTTTTGTTTAAGAGAAAAATGGGAGCGTGAGTTTTGGATCTGAAAAAATATTTGAACAACCAAAATGGAAATGCAGAAATGCTGAGAGAGATAATTCCAAAAGGTATCTGTAACTTTTAAGGACAGGAAAAAAGTGGGTTGTTAAATATCCAACCACTTGAGAATTTGTTTTTTTCTACTCCTTGAAAATTTTGGATCATTAGGTCACTTGCATCCTCAACATGTTTCTGGGATGCATGTCCACCATGTTTAAATCATGTTAGGATCAATGAGAAGTCTCTTTCCTATAAAATTCCAACATACTTATTTTTAGGGGTTGTACTAGTGGAATTACCCAAAAATGGATAACAAAACCTTGGAGTTCATTTTTAGTGTGTTCACTTACAATTATTATAGTTTACAAATTTATTTGCGTAAAATTTTCATTTTGTTATGCCTCATATCTTTTTTGTTTACGAGAAAAATGGGAGAGAGAGGTTTAGATCTGAAAAAAAATTTGAACATCCAAAATGGAAATGCACAAAAGCTGATAGTGATGAATCCAAAAAGTATCTATGATTTTTAAGGATAGGCAAAAAGTGGGTTGTTAAACATCAGACCACTTGAGAATTTGATTTTTTCTACTCCTTGAAATTTTAGGATCATTAGGTCACTTGCATCGTCAACATGTTTCTGGCATGCATGTCCACCACGTTTAAAGCATGTTAGGATTAGTTAGAAGTGCCCTTCCCATAAAATTCCACCAAGCTTATCATTAGTGGTTGTACATGTGGAATTTCCCAAACATGGATAACAAAACCTAGGAGTTCATTTTTAGTGCGTTCTCTTACATTTATTATAGTTTTCAACTTTTTTTTCATAAAATTTTCATTTTGTGATGCCTCATATCATTTTTGTTTACGAGAAAAATGGGAGAGAGAGTTTTGGATCTGAAAAAAAAATAGAATCCAAAATTGAAATGCACAAATACTGAGAGACATAATTCCAAAAAGTATCTGTGATTTTCAAGGATAGGCAAAAAGTGGGTTGTTAAACATCCAACCACTTGAGAATTTGATATTTTTTACTCCTTGAAATTTTTGGATCATTAGGTTACTCGCATCCTCAACAAGTTTCTGGCTTGCATGTCCACCACATTTAAAGCATGTTATGATCAGTTAGAAGTTCCTTTCCTATAATATTCCACCAAGCTTATTATTAGGGGTTGTGCTAGTGGAATTTCCCAAACAAAACCTTGGAGTTCATTTTTATTGCGTTCACTGAAATTTATTATAGTTTTCAAATTTATTTGCATAAAATTTTCATTTTGTTATGCCTCATATCTTTTTTGTTTACGAGAAAAATGGGAGAGCGAGTTTCGGATTTAAAAAAAAATCTCAACATAAAAAACTGAAATGTACAAAAGCTGAGAGAGATAATTCCAAAAGGTATTTGTGATTTTTAAGGATAGGCAAAAATTGGGTTCTTAAACATCCAACCACTTTAGAATTTGATTTTTTCTACTCCTTGATAATTTTGGATCATTAGGTCACTTGCATCCTCAACATGTTTATGGCATGCAAGTCCACCACATTCAAAGCATGTTAGGATCAGTTACAAGTCCCTTTCCAATAAATTCCACCAAGCTTATTATTAGGTGTTGTACTAGTGGAATTTCCCAAACATGGATAACAAAACCTTGGAGTTCGTTTTTAGTGCGTTCACTTACATTTATTATACTTTACAAATTTATTTGCATAAAAATTTCATTTTCTTATGTCTCAGATCTTTTTTGTTTACGAGAAAAATGGGAGAGTGAGTTTTGGATCTGAAAAAAAATTTGAACATCCAAAATGGAAATGCACAAATGCTGAGAGAGATAATTCCAAAAAGTATCTGTGATTTTTAAGGATAAGCAAAAAGTGGGTTGTTGAACATCCAACAACTTTAGAATTTTTTTTTCTACTCCTTGAAATTTTTGGATCATTAGGTCCCTTGCATCCTCAACATGTTTCTGGCATGCATGTCCACCACGTTTAAAGCATGTTAGGATCAGTTAGAAGTCCCTTTCCTATAAAATTCCACCATGCTTATAATTAGGGGTTGTACTTGTGGAATTTCTCAAACATGGATAACAAAACCCTTGAGATCATTTTTAATGCGTTCACTTACATTTATTATAGTATTCAAATTTTTTTGCATAAAATTATTATATTGTTATGGCTCATATCTTTTTTGTTTACGAGAAAAATGGGAGAGTGAGTTTTGGATCTGACAAAAAATTTGAACATCCAAAATTGAAATGCACAAATACTGAGAGAGATAATTCCAAAAAGTATCTGTGATTTTTATGGATAGGCAAAAAGTGGGTTGTTAAACATCCAACCACTTGAGAATTTGATTTTTTCTACTCCTTTAAATTTTTTGATCGTTAGGTCACTTGCATCCTCAACATGTTTCTGGCATGTATGACCACCTCATTTAAGGCATGTTAGGATCAGTTAGAAGTCCCTTTCCTATAAAATTGCACCAAGCTTATTATTAGGGGTTGTACTAGTGGACTTTCCCAAACATGAATAACAAAACCTTGGAGTTAATTTTTAGTGCGTTCACTTACATTTATTATCGTTTTCAACTTTTTTTGCATCAAATTTTCATTTTGTTATGCCACATATCTTTTTTGTTTAAGAGAAAAATGGGAGGGTGAGTTCTGGATCTGAAAAAAAATTTGAACAACCAAAATGGAAATGCAGAAATGCTAAGAGAGATAATTCCAAAAGGTATATGTGACCTTTAAGGACAGGCAAAAAGTGGGTTGTTAAACATCCAACCACTTGAGAATTTGTTTTTTTCTACTCCTTGAAAATTTTGGATCATTAGGTCATTTGCATCCTCAACATGTTTCTGGCATGCATGTCCACCACGTTTAAATCATGTTAGGATCAGTGAGAAGTCTCTTTCAAATAAAATTCGACCATACTTATTATTAAGGGTTGTACTAGTGGAATTTCCCAAACATGGATAACAAAACCTTGGAGTTCGTTTTTAGTGCGTTCACTTTCATTTATTATAGTTTACAAATTTGTTTGCTTTAAATTTTCATTTTGTTATGCCTCATACCTTTTTTGTTTACGAGAAAAATGGGAGAGTGAGTTTTGGATCTGGAAAAAAAATTGAACATCCCAAAAGGAAATGCACAAATGCTGAGAGATATAATTCCAAAAAGTATCTGTGATTTTTACGGATAGGCAAAAAGTGGGTTGTCAAACATCCAACAACTTGAGAATTTTATTTTTTCTACTCCTTGAAATTTTCGGATCATTAGGTCACTTGCATCCTCAACATGTTTCTTGCATGCATGTCCACCACGTTTAAAGCATGGTAGGATCAGTTAGAAGTCCTTTTCCTATAAATTCCCCCATGCATATTATTAGGGGCTGTACTTGTGGAATTTTCCAAACGTGGATAACAAAACCTTGGAGTTCATTTTTAGTGCGTTGACTTACATTTATAGTAGTTGTGAATTTTTTTTGCATAAAATTTTTATTTTGTTATGCCTCTTATCTTTTTTGTTTACGAGAAAAATGGGAGAGTGAGTTTTGGATCTGAAGAAAAATTTGAACATCCAAAATTGAAATGCTCAAATGCTGAGAGAGATAATTCCAAAAAGTATCAGTGATTTTTAAGGAAAGGGAAAAAGTGGGTTGTTAAACATCCAACCACTTGAGAATTTGATTTTTTCTACTCCTTTAAATTTTTTGATCATTTGGTCACTTGCATCCTCAACATGTTTCTTGCATGTATGTCCACCTCATTTAAATCATGTTAGGATCAGTTAGAAGTCCCTTTCCTATAAAATTGCACCAAGCATATTATTAGGGGTTGTACTAGTGGAATTTCCCAAACATGAATAACAAAACCTTGGAGTTAATTTTTAGTGCGTTCACTTACATTTATTATCGTTTTCAACTTTTTTTGCATAAAATTTTCATTTTGTTATGCCTCATATCTTTTTTGTTTAAGAGAAAAATGGGAGGGAGAGTTTTGGATCTGTAAAAAAATTTGAACATCCAAAATGGAAATGCAGAAATGCTAAGAGAGATAATTCCAAAAGGTATCTGTGACCTTTAAGGACAGGCAAAAAGTGGGTTGTTAAACATCCAACCACTTGAGAATTTTTTTTTTCTACTCCTTGAAATTTTTGGATCATTAGGTCACTTGCCTCCTCAACATGCTTCTGGCATGCATGTCCACCACGTTTAAATCATGTTGGGATAAGTGAGAAGTCTCTTTCCTATAAAATTCGACCATACTTATTATTAGGGGTTGTACTAGTGGAATTTCCCAAAAATGGATAACAAAACCTTGGAGTTCGTTTTTAGTGCGTTCACTTTCATTTATTTTAGTTTACAAATTTTTTTGTGTAAAATTTTCATTTTGTTATGCCTCATATCTTTTTTGTTTACGAGAAAAATGGGAGAGTGAGTTTTGGATATGAAAAAAAATTTGAACATCCCAAAAAGAAATGCACAAATGCTGAGAGATATAATTCCAAAAAGTATCTGTGATTTTTAAGGATAGGCAAAAAGTGGGTTGTCAAACATTCAACAACTTGAGAATTTTATTTTTTCTACTCCTTGAAATTTTTGGATCATTAGGTCACTTGCATCCTCAACATGTTTCTTGCATGCATGTCCACCACGTTTAAAGCATGTTAGGATCAGTTAGAAGTCCCTTTCCTATAAAATTCCACCTTGCATATTATTAGGGGTTGTACTTGTGAAATTTCCCAAACATGGATAACAAAACCTTGGAGTTCATTTTTAGTGCGTTCACTTACATTTATTATAGTTTTCAATTTTTTTTGCTTAAAATTTTTATTTTGTTAAGCCTCATATCGTTTTTGTTTACGAGAAAAATGGGAGAGTGAGTTGTGGATCTGAAAAAAATTTGAACATCCAAAATGGAAATGCACAAATGTTGAGAGAGATAATTCCAAAAAGTATCTGTGATTTTTAAGGATAGGCAAAAAGTGGGTTGTTAAACATCCAACCACTTGAGAATTTGATTTTTTCTACTCCTTGAAATTTTTTGATCATTAGGCCACTTGTATCCTCAACATGTTTCTGGCATGTATGTCCACCTCATTTAAAGCATGTTAGGATCAGTTAGAAGTCCCTTTCCTATAAAATTCCACCAAACTTATTATTAGGGGTTGTACTAGAGGAATTTCCCAAGCATGAACAACAAAACCTTGGAGTTCATTTTTAGTTTGTTCACTTACATTTATTCTAGTTTTCAACTTTTTTTTGCATAATTTTTTCATTTTGTTATGCCTCTTATCTTTTTTGTTTAAAAGCAAAACGGGAGTGAGAGTTTTGGATCTCAAAAAAAATTTGAACATCCAAAACGGAACTACAGAAATGCTGAGAGAGATAAATCTAAAAAGGATCTGTGATTTTTAAAGACAGGAAAAAATTGGGTTGTTAAACATCCAACCACTTGAGAATTTGATTTTTTCTACTGCTTGAAATTTTTGGATCATTAGGTCACTTGCATCCTCAACAAGTTTCTGGCATGCATGTCCACAACGTTTAAATCATGTTAGGATCAGTGAGAAGTCTCTTTCCAATAAAATTCCAACTAGCTTATTATTAGGGGTTGTACTAGTGGAATTTCCCAAACATGGATAACAAAACCTTTGAGTTCGTTTTTAGTGCGTTCACTTACATTTATTATAGTTTACAAATTTATTTGCATAAAATTTTCATTTTGTTTTGTCTCATATCTTTTTTGTTACATTAAAATTGCGAGAGTGAGTTTTGGATCTGAAAAAAAATTTGAACATCCAAAATTGAAATGCACAAATACTGAGAGAGATAATTCCAAAATGTATCTGTGATTTTTAAGGATAGGCAAAATGTGGGTTGTTAAACATCCAACAACTTGAGAATTTTATTTTTTCTACACCTTGAAATTTTTGAATCATTAGGTCACTTGCATCCTCAACATGGTTCTGGCATGGATGTCTACCACGTTTAAAGCATGTTAGGATCGGTTAGAAGTCCCTTTCCTATAAAATTCCACCATGCTTATTATTAGGGGTTGTACGTGTGGAATTTCCTAAACATGGATAATAAAACCTTGGAGTTCATTTTTAGTGCGTTCACTTACAATTATTATATTTTTCGAATTTTTTTGCATAAAATTTTTATTTTCTTATGCCTCATATCTTTTTTGTTTACGAGAAAAATGGGAGAGAGTGTTTTGGATCTGCAAAAAAAATTTTAACATCCAAAATGGAAATGCAGAAATACAGAGAGAGATAATTCCAAAAAGTATCTGTGATTTTTAAGGATAGGTAAAAAGTGGGTTGTTAAACATCCAACCACTTCAGAATTTGATTTTTTCTACTCCTTAAAATTTTTGGATCATTAGGTCACTAGCATCCTCAACATGTTTCTGGCATGCATGTCCACCATGTTTAAAGCATGTCAGGATCAATTGGAAGTCCCTTTCCTATAAAATTCCACCAAGCTTATTATTACGGGTTGTACTAGTGGAATTTCCCAAACATGGATTACAAAACCTTAGTGTTTATTTTTAGTGAGTTCTCTTACGTTTATTTTAGTTTACAAATTTTTTTCCATAAAATTTTCATTTTGTTATGCCTCATATCTTTTTTGTGTACGAAAAAAATGGGAGAGTGGGTTTTGGATCTGAAAAAAAAATTGAACACCATAAAATGGAAATGCACAAATGCTAAGAGAGATAATTCCAAAAAGTATATGTGATTTTTAGGGATAGGAAAAAAGTGGGTTGTTAAACATCCAACCACTTGAGAATTTGATTTTTTCTACTCCTTGAAATTTTTGGATCATTAGGTCACTTGCATCGTCAACATGTTTCTGGCAAGCATGTCCACCACGTTTAAAGCATGTTAGGATCAGTTAGAAGTCCCTTTCCTATAAAATTCCACCATGCTAATTATTAGGGGTTGTACTTGTCGAATTTCCCAAACATGGATAAAAAAACCTTGGAGTTCATTTTTAGTGCGGTCACTTACATTTATTATAGTTTTCAAATATTTTTTCATAAAATTTTTATTTTGTTATGCCTCATATAATTTTTGTTTACGAGATAAATGGGAGAGTGAGTTTTGGATCTGAAAAAAAATTTGAACGTCCGAAATGGAAATGCACAAACGCTAAGAAAGATAATTCCAAAAAGTATCTATGATTTTTAAGGATAGGCAAAAAGTGGGTTGTTAAACATCCAACCACTTGAGAATTTGATTTTTTCTACTCCTTGAAAGTTTTGGATCATTAGGTCACTTGCATCGTCAACATGTTTCTTGCAAGCATGTCGAACATGTTTAAAGCATGTTAGGATCAGTTAGAAGTGCCTTTCCTATAAAATTGCACCAAGCTTATTATTAGGTGTTGTACTAGTGGAATTTCCCAAAAATGGATAACAAAAACTTGGAGTTCATTTTTAGTGTGTTCACTTACATTTATTATAGTTTTCAAATTTTTTTGCATAAAATTTTCATTTTGATATGCCTCATATCGTTTTTGTTTACGAGAAAAATTGGAGAGGTAGTTTTGAATCTGAAAAAAAAATTGAACATCCAAAATGGAAATGCACACACGCTTAGAGAGATAATTCCAAAAAGAATCTGTGGTTTTTAAGGATACTCAAAAAGTGGGTTCTTAAACATCCAACCACTTGAGGATTTGATTTTTTCTACTCCTTGAAAATTTTGGATCATTAGGTCACTTGCATCCTCGACATGTTTCTGGCATGCATGTCCACCAAGTTTAAAGCATGTTAGGATCAGTTAGAAGTGCCTTTCCTATAAAATTCCACCAAGCTTATTATTAGGGGTTGTACTAGTGGAATTTCCCAAACATGAATAACTAAACCTTGGAGTTCATTTTTAGTGCGTTCACTTACAGTTATTATAGTTTTCAACTCTTTTTGCATAAAATTTTTATTTTGTTATGCCTCATATATTTTTTGTTAACGAGAAAAATGTGAGCGTGAGTTTTGGATCTGAAAAAAAAATAAAACATCCAAAATGGAAATGCAGAAATGCTGAGAGGGATAATTCCAAAAAGTGGGTTCTTAAACATCCAACCACTTGAGAATTTGATTTTTGCTACTCCTTGAAAATTTTGGATCATTAGGTCACTTACATCCTCAACATGTTTCTGGCATGCATGTCCACCACGTTTCAAGCATGTTAGGATCAGTTAGAAGTGCCTTTCCTATAAAATTCCACCAAGCTTATTATTAGGGGTTGTGCTAGTGGAATTTCCCAAAAATGAATAACAAAACCTTGGAGTTCATTTTTAGTGCGTTCACTTACATTTATTATAGTTTTCAACTTTTTTTGCATAAAATTTTCATTTTGTTATGCCGCATATCGTTTTTGTTAACGAGAAAAATGTGAGCGTAAGTTTTGGATCTGAAAATAAAATTGAACATCCAAAATGGAAATGCAGAAATGCTGAGAGAGATAATTCCAAAAAGTATCTGTGATTTTTAAGGACAGGCAAAAAGTGGGATGTTAAACATCCAATCACTTGAGAATTTGATTTTTCTACTCCTTGAAATTTTTGGATCATTAGGTCACTTGTATCCTCAAATGTTTTGGGCACACATGTCCACCACGTTTAAAGCATGTTAGGATCAGTTAGAAGTCCCTTTCCGATGAAATTCCACCAAGCTTATTATTAGGGATTGTACTAGAGGAATTTCCCGAACATGGATAACAAAACTTTGGAGTTCATTTTTAGTGTGTTCAATTACATTTATTATAGTTTCAAATTTTTTTGAATAAAATTTTCATTTTGTTATGTCTCATATCGTTTTTGTTTAAGTGAAAAATGGAGAGTGAGTTTTGGATCTGAAAAAAAATTTGAACATCCAAAATGGAAATGCACAAAAGCTGAGAGAGATAATTCCTAAAAGTATCTGTGATCTTTAAGGATAGTCAAAAAGTGGGTTGTTAAACATCCAACCACTTGAAAATTTGATTTTTTCTACTCCTTGAAATTTTTGGATCGTTAGCTCACTTGCTTACTCAACATGTTTCTGGCAAGCATATCCACCAAGTTTAAATCATGTTAGGATCAGTTAGAAGTCCCTTTCCTATAAAATTCCTCCAAGCTTATTATTAGGGGTTGAACTAGTGGAATTTCCCAAACATGGATAACAAAACCTTGGAGTTCATTTTTTGTGCATTCACTTACATTTATTATAGTTTTCAATTTTTTTTGCATAAAATTTTCATTTTGTTATGCCCCATATCATTTTTGTTTATGAGAAAAATGGGAGAGTGAGTTTTGGACCTGAAATAAAATTTGAACATCCAAAATGGAAATGCACAAATGCTAAGTGAGATAATTCCAAAATGTATCTATGACTTTTAAGGATAGGTAGAAGTGGGTTATTAAACATCCGACCACTAGAGAAATTGATTTTTTCTACTCCATGAAAATTTTGGATCATTAGGTCACTTGCATCCTCAACATGTTTCTGGCATGCATGTCCACCATGTTTAAAGCATGTAAGGATCATTTAGAAGTCCCTTCGCTAAAAAATTCCACCAAATTTATTATTAGGGGTTGTACTAGTGAATTTCCTAAACATGGATAACAAAACCTTGGAGTTCATTTTTATTGCGTTCACTTATATTTATTATAGTTTTTAAATTTTTTTACATTAAATTTTCATCTTGTATGCCTCATATCTTTTTTGTTTACGAGAAAAATGGGAGAGTGAGTTTTGGATCTGAAAAAAAATTTTTACATCCAAAATGGAAATGCACAAATGCTGAGAGAGAGATATTTCCAAAACTATCTGTGATTTTTAAGGATAGGCAAACAGTGGGTTGTTAAACATCCAACCACTTGAGAATTTGATTTTTTCTACTCCTTGAAATTTTGGGATCATTAGGTCACTTGCATCCTCAAATGTTTCTGGATTGCATGTCCACCACGTTTAAAGCATGTTAGGATCAGTTAGAAGTCCCTTTCCTATAAAATTCCACCAACCTTATTATTAGGGATTGTACTAGTAGAATTTCCCAAACATGGATAACAAAACCTTGGAGTTCATTTTTAGTGCGTCCCCTTACATTTATTATAGTTTTCAAATTTTTTTGCATAAAATTTTCATTTTGTTATTACTCATATCGTTTCTGTTTAAGAGAAAAATGGAGAGTGAGTTTTGGATCTGAAAACAATTTTGAACATCAAAAATGGAAATGCACAAAAGCTGAGAGAGATAATGCCAAAAAGTATCTGTGATTTTTAAGGATAGTCAAAAAGTGGGTTGTTAAACATCCAACCACTTGAGAATTTGATTTTTTCTACTCCTTGAAATTTTTGGATTATTAGGTTACTTGCATCCTCAACATGTTTCTGGCAAGCATATCCACCACGTTTAAAGCATGTTAGGATAAGTTGGAAGTCCCTTTCATATAAAATTCCTCCAAGCTTATTATAAGGGGTTGTTCTAGTGGAATTTCCCAAACATGCATAACAAAACCTTGGAGTTCATTTTTAGTGCGTTCACTTACATTTTATTATAGTTTCCAAATTTTTTTGCATAAAATTTTCATTTTGTTATGCCTTATATCATTTTTGTTTACGAGAAAAATGGGAGAGTGAGTTTTGGATCCGAAATAAAATTTGAACATCCAAAATGGAAATGCACAAATGCTGAGAGAGATAATTCAAAAAGTATCTATGACTTTTAAGGATAGGCAAAATGTGGGTTGTTAAACATCCAACCACTTGAGAATTTGATTTTTTCTATTCCTCAAAAATTTTGGATCATTAGGTCACTTGCATCCTCAACATGTTTCTGGCAAGCATATCCACCACGTTTAAAGTATGTTAGGATCAGTTAGAAGTCCCTTTCCTATAAAATTCCACTAAGCTTATTATTTGGGGTTGTACTAGTGGAATTTCCATAACATGGATAACAAAAACTTGGAGTTCATTTTTTGTGCGTTCACTTACATTTATTATAGTTTTCAAATTTTTTGGCATAAAATTTTCATTTTGTTATGCCTCATATCGTTTTTCTTTACGAGAAAAATGGGAGTGGTAGTTTCTGATCTATAAACAAATTTGAACATCCAAAAAGGAAATGCACAAAAGCTGAGAAAGATAACTGCAAAAAGTATCTGTGATTTTTAAGGATAGTGAAAAAGTGGCTTCTTAAACATCCAACCACTTGAGAATTTGATTTTACTACTCCTTGAAAATTTTGGATCATTAGGTCACTTGCATCCTCAACATGTTTCTGGCATGCATGTCCACCACGTTTCAAGCATGTTAGGATAAGTTAGAAGTCCCTTTCCTATAAAATTCCACCAAGCTTATTATTAGGGGTTGTCCTAGTGTAATTTCCCAAACATTAGTAACAAAACCTTGGAGTTCATTTTTAGTGCGTTCACTTACGTTTATTATATTTTTCAACTTTTTTTGCATAAAATTTTCATTTTGTTATGCCTCATATCTTTTTTGTTAACGAGAAAAATGTAAGCGAGAGTTTTGGATTTAAAAAAAAAATTGAACATCCAAAATGGAAATGCAGAAATGCTGAGAGAGATAATTCCAAAAAGTATCTGTGATTTTTAAGGATTGTCAAAAAGTGGGTTCTTAAACATCCAACCACTTGAGAATTTGATTTTTACTACTCCTTGAAAATTTTGGATCATTAGGTCACTTGCATCCTCAACATGTTTCTGGCATGCACGTCCACCACGTTTCAAGCATGTTAGGATCAGTTAGAAGTCCCTTTCCTATAAAATTCCACCAAGCTTATTATTAGGGGTTGTGCTAGTGGAATTTCCCAAACATGCATAACAAAACCTTGGAGTTCATTTTAGTGGGTTCACTTACATTTTATTATAGTTTTCAAAGTTTTTTGCATAAAATTTTCATTTTGTTATGCCTCATATCTTTTTTGTTGACGAGAAAATAGGGAGAGTGGGTTTTGAATTTGAAAAAAAATTTGAACATCCAAAATGGAAATGCACAAATGCCTAGAGAGATAATTCCAAAAAGTATCTGTGATTTTAAAGGATAGGCAAAAAGTGGGTGGTTAAACATCCAACCACTTGAGAATTTGATTTTTTCTACTCCTTGAAATTTTTGGATGATTAGGTCAATTGCACCCTCAACATGTTTCTGGCATGCATGTCCACCACGTTTAAAGCAAGTTAGGATCAGTTAGAAGTCCCTTTCTTATAAAATTCCACCAAGCTTATTATAAGGGGTTGTACTAGTGGAATTTCCCTAGCATGGATAACAAAACCTTGGAGTTTATTTTTAGTGTATCCCCATCAATTTATCATAGTTTTCAAATTTTTTGGCATAAAATTTTCATTTTGTTATTACTGATATCATTTTTGTTTAGGAGAAACATGGAGAGTGAGTTTTGGATGTGAAAAAAATTTTGAACATCTCAAATAGAAATGTACAAAAGCAAAGAGAGATAATTCCAAAAACTCTCTGTGATTTTTAAGGATAGTAAAAATGTGGGTTGTTAAACATCCAACCACTTGAGAATTTGATTTTTTCTACTCCTTGAAATTTTTGGATCATTAGGTTACTTGCAACCTCAACATGTTTCTGGCAAGCATATCCACCACGTTTAAAGCTTGTTAGGATCAGTTAGAAGTCCCTTTCCTATAAAATTCCTCCAAGCTTATCATTAGGGGTTGTACTAGTGGAATTTCCCAAACATGGATAATAAAACCTTGGAGTTCATTTTTAGTGCATTCACTTACATTTTATTATTGTTTTCAACTTTTCTGCATACAATTTTCATTTTGTTATGCCTCATATCTTTTTTGTTTACGATAAAAATGGGAGAGTGAGTTTTGGATCTGAAAAAAAAAAATTGAACAACCAAATTTGAAATGCACAAATGCTGAGAGAGATAATTCCAAAAAGTATCTGTGATTTTTAAGGATAGGAAAAAAGTGGGTTCTTAAACATCCAACCACTTGAGAATTTGATTTTTTCTACTCCTTGAAACTTTTTGATCATTACGTGCTTGCATCCTCAACATGTTTCTGGCATGTATGTCCACATCATTTAAAGCATGTTTGGATCAGTTAGAAGTCCCTTTCCTATAAAATTCCACGAAACTTATTAATAGGGGTTGTACTAGTGGAATTTCCCAAACATGAATAACAAAACCTTGGAGTTCATTTTTAGTGCGTTCAGTTACATTTATTATAGTTATCAACATTTTTTGCATAAAATTTTCATTTTGTTATGCCTCATATATTTTTTTTTATGAGAAAAATGGGAGCGCGAGTGTTGGATCTGAAAAAAAATTTGAACATCCAAAATGGAAATGCAGAAATGCTGAGAGAGATGATTCCAAAAAGTATCTGTGATTTTTAAGGACAGGCGAAAATTGGGTTGTTAAACATCCAACCACTTGAAAATTTGATTTTTTCTATTGATTTTTTCTTCTCCTTGAAATTTTTGGATCATTAGGTCACTTGCATCCTCAACATGTTTCTGGCATGCATGTCCACCACGTTTAAATCATGTGAGGATCAGTGAGAAGTCTCTTTCCTATAAAATTCCAACAAGCTTATTATAAGGGGTTGAACTAGTGGAATTTCCCAAACATGGATAACAAAACCTTTGAGTTCGTTTTTAGTGCATTCACTTACATTTATTATAGTTTAAAATTTATTTGCATAAAATTTTCATTTTGTTATGCCTCATATCTTTTTTGGTTACGAGAAAAATGGGAAAGAGAGTTTTGGATCTGAAAACAAATTTTAACATCCAAAATGTAAATGCAAAAATGCTGAGAGAGATAATTCCAAAAAGTATCTGTGATTTTTAAGGATAGGCAAAAAGTGGTTGTTAAACATCCAACCACTTGAGAATTTTATTTTTTCTACTCCTTGAAATTTTTGGATCATTAGGTCACTTGCATCCTCAACATGTTTCTGGCATGCATGTCCACAACGTTTAAACTTTGATAGAATCAGTTAGAAGTCCCTTTCCTATAAACTTCTACCATGCTTATTATTAGGGGTTGTACTAGTGGAATTTCCCAAACATGAATAACAAAATCTTGGAGTTCATTTTTTGTGAGTTCACTTACATTTATTATAGTTTTCAACTTTTTTTGCATAAAATTTTCATTTTGTTATGCCTCATATATTTTTTGTTTTAGAGAAAATTGGGAGAGTGAGTTTTCGATCTGAAATAAAATTTGAACATCTAAAATGGAAATGCCCACATGCTGAGAGTGATAATTCCAAATAGTATCTATGACTTTTAAGGATAGGCAAAAAGTGGGTTGTTAAATATCCAACCACTTGAGAAATTGATTTTTTCTACTCCTTGAAAATTTTGGATCTTCAGGTCACTTCCATCCTCTACATGTTTCTGGCATGCATGTCCACCATGTTTAAAGCATGTTAGGATCAGTTAGAAGTCCCTTTCCTATAAAATTACACCAAGCTTATTATTAGGGGTTGTACTAGTGGAATTTCCCAAACATGAATAACAACACTGTGGAGTTCATTTTTAGTGCGTTCACTTACATTTATTATAGTTTTCAACTTTTTTATCATAAAATTTTCATTTTTTAATGCCTCATATATTTTTTGTTGATGAGAAAAATGGGAGCATGAGTTTTGGATCTGAAAAAAAATTTGAACATCCAAAATGGAAAAGCAGAAATGCTGAGAGAGATAATTCCAAAAAGTATCTGTGATTTTTTAGGATTGGCAAAAATTTGGTTGTTAAACATCCAACTACTTGAGAATTTTATTTTTTCTTCCCCTTGAAATTTTTGGATCATTAGGTCACTTGCATCCTCAACATGTTTCAGGCATGCATGTCCACCACGTTTAAATGATGTTAGGATCAGTTAGTAGTCGCTTTCCTTTAAAATTCCAACAAGCTTATTAATAGGGGTTGAACTAGTGGAATTTCCCAAACATGGATTACAAAACCTTGGAGTTCGTTTTTAGTGCATTCACTTACATTTATTATAGTTTAAAAATTTATTTGCATAAAATTTTCATTTTGTTATGCCTTATATCTTTTTTGTTTACGAGAAAAATGGGAGAGTGAGTTTTGGATCTGAAAAAGAAATTTAACATCCAAAATGGAAATGCAAAAATGTTGAGAGAGAGAATTCCAAAAAGTATCTGTGATTTTTTAGGATAGGCAAAACGTGAGTTGTTAAACATCCAACCACTTAAGAATTTTATTCTTTCTACTCCTTGAAATTTTTGGATCATTAGGTCACTTGCATCCTCAACATGTTTCTGGCATGCATGTCCACAACGTTTAAACATTGTTAGGATCAGTTAGAAGTCCCTTTCCTATAAACTTCCACCAAGCTTATTATTAGGGGTTGTACTAGTGGAATTTCCCAAACATGAATAACAAAATCTTGGAGTTCATTTTTTGTGAGTTCACTTACATTTATTATTCTTTTCAAATTTATTTGCATAATTTTTTCATTTTGTTATGCCTCATATCTTTTTTGTTTACGAGAAAAATGGGAGAGTGAGTTTTTGATCTGAAATTAAATTTGAACATCCAAAATGGAAATGCCCAAAAGCTGAGAGAGATAATTCAAAAAGTATCTATGACTTTTAAGGATAGGCAAAAAGTGGGTTGTTAAACATCCAACCAGTTGAGAATTTTATTTTTTCTTCCCCGTTAAAATTTTGGATCTTCATGTCACTTGCAACCTCAACATGTTTCTGGCAAGCATATCCACCACGTTTAAAGCATGTTACGATCAGTTAGAAGTCCCTTTCCTATAAAATTCCACTGAGCTTATTATTAGGGGATGTACTAGTGGAATTTCCCAAACATGGATAACAAAACCTTGGAGTTCATTTTTAGTGCGTTCACTTACATTTATTATAGTTTTCAATTTTTTTTGCATAAAATTTTCATTTTGATATGCCTCATATCTTTTTTGTTTACGAGAAAAATGGGAGAGTGACTTTGGGATCTTAAAAAAAATTTGAACATCCAAAATGGAAATGCACAAATGCTGAGAGAGATAAGTCCAAAAGTATTTGTGATTTTTAAGGATAGGAAAAAAGTGGGTTCTTAAACATCCAACCACTTGAGAATTTGATTTTTTCTACACCTTGAAATTTTTGGACCATTAGGTTACTTGCATCCTCAACATGTTTCTAGCAAGCATATCCACCACGTTTAAAGGTTGTTAGGATCAGTTAGAAGTCCCTTTCCAATAAAATTCCTCCAATCTTATTATTAGGGGTTGTACTAGTGAAAATTTCCAAATATGGACAACAAAATCTGGGAGTTCATTTTTAGTGTATTCACTAACATTTATTATAGATTTCTAATTTTTTTGCATAAAATTTTTATTTTTTTTTGCCTAAAATCTTTTTTGTTTATGAAAAAAATGGGTGAGTGAGATTTGGATCTGCAAAAAAAGTTTGAACATCCAAAATGGAAAAGAAAAAATGCTGAGAGAGATCATTCAAAAAAGTATTTGTGATTTTTAAGGATAGGCAAAAAGTGTGTTGTTAAACATCCAACCACTTGAGAATTTGGTTTTTTCTACTCGAAATTTTTGGATCATTAGGTCACTTGCATCCTCAACATGTTTCTGGCATACATGTCCACCACGTTTAAAGCATATTAGGATCAGTTAGAAGTCCCTTTCCTATAAAATTGCACCAAGCTTATTATTAGGGGTTGTACTAGTGGAATTTCACAAACATGGATAACAAAACCTTGGATTTCATATTTTGTATGTTCACTTACGTTTATTATAGTTTTCAAATTTTCCTGCTTAAAATTTTCATTTTTTTATGCCTCATATATTTTTTGTTTACGAGAAAATTGGGAGAGTGTTTTTTGGATCTGAAAAAAAATTTGAACATCCAAATTGGAAATGCACTAACTCTAAGAGAAATAATTCCAAAAAGTATCTGTCATTTTAAAGGATAGGCAAAAAGTGGGTTGTTAAACATCCAACCACTTGAGAATTTGATTTTTTCTACTCTTTGAAAGTTTTGGATCACTAGGTCACTTGCATCCTCAACATGTTTCTGGCAAGCATGTCCACCACGTATAAAGCATGTTAGGATTAGTTAGAAGTCCCTTTCCTAAAAAATTCCACCAAGGTTATTATTAGGGGTTGTACTAGTGGACTTTCCCAAATATGGATAACAAAACCTTGGAGTTCATTTTTATTCCGTTCACCTACATTTATTATAGTTTGTAAATTTTTTTGCATTAAATTTTGATATTGTTATGCCTCATAACGTTTTTGTTTACGAGAAAAATGGGACAGTGAGTTTTGGATCTGAAAAAAGATTTGAACATCCAAAATGGAAATGCACAGAAGCTGAGAGAGATAATTCCAAAAAGCATCTGTGATTTTTAAGGATAGTCAAAAAGTGGGTTGTTAAATATCAAACCACTTGAGAAATTGACTTTTTCTACTCCTTGAAAATTTTGGATCATTAGGTCCCTTGCATCCTCAACATGTTTCTGGCATGCATGTCCACAACGTTTAAACATTGTTAGAATCAGTTAGAAGTCCCTTTCCTATAAACTTCCACCATGCTTGTTATTAGGGGTTGTACTAGTGGAATTTCCCAAACATGAATAACAAAATCTTGGAGTTTATTTTTTGTGATTTCACTTACATTTACTATAGTTTTCAAATTTATTTGCATAAAATTTTCATGTTGTTATGCCTCATATCTTTTTTGTTTAAGAGAGAAATGGGAGAGTGAGTTTTCGAACTGAATTAAAATTTGAACATCCAAAATGGAAAGGCCCACATGCTGAGAGAGATAATTCCAAAAAGTATCTATGACATTAAAGGATAGGCAAAAAGTGGGTTGTTAAACATCCAACCACTTGAGAATTTTAATTTTTCTACTCCTCGAAAATTTTGGATCTTCAGGTCACTTGCATCCTCAACATGTTTCTGGCAAGCATGTCCACCACGTTTAAAGCATGTTAGGATCAGTTAGAAGTCCCTTTCCTATAAAATTGCTCCAAGCTTATTATTAGGGGTTGTACTAGTGGAATTTCCCAAACATGAATAAAAAAACCTTGGAGTTCATTTTTAGTGCATTCACTTACATTTATTATAGTTTTCAACTTTTTTTGCATAAAATTTTCATTTTGTTATACCTCATATATATTTTTTTGGCAAGAAAAATGGGAGCTTGAGTTTTGGATTTGAAAAAAAATTTGAACATCCAAAATGGAAATGCAGAAATGCTGAGAGAGATAATTCCAAAAAGTATCTGTGATTTTTAAGGACAGGTAAAAATTGGGTTGTTAAACATTCAACCACTTGAGAATTTGATTTTCTCTTCTCCTTGAAATTTTTGGATCATTAGGTCACTTTCATCCTCAACATGTTTCAGGCATGCATGTCCACCACGTTTAAAAGATGTTAGGATCAGTGAGAAGTCGCTTTCCTACAAAATTCCAACAAGCTTATTATTAGGGGTTGTACTAGTGGAATTTCCCAAACATGGATAACAAAACCTTGGAGTTCGATTTTAGTGCATTCACTTACATTTATTATTGTTTACAAATTTATTTGCATAAAATTTTCATTTTTTTATGCCTCATATCTTTTTTGTTTACGAGAAAAATGGGAGAGTGAGTTTTGGATCAGAAAAAAAATTTGAACATCCAAAATGGAAATGCAAAAATGCTGAGAGAGATAATTCCAAAAAGTATCTGTGATTTTTAAGGATAGGCAAAAAGTGGTTGTTAAACATCCAACCACTTGAGAATTTTATTTTTTCTACTCCTTGAAATTTTTGGATCATTAGGTCACTTGCATCCTCAACATGTTTCTGGCATGCATGTCCACAACGTTTAAACTTTGATAGAATCAGTTAGAAGTCCCTTTCCTATAAACTTCTACCATGCTTATTATTAAGGGTTGTACTAGTGGAATTTCCCAAACATGAATAACAAAATCTTGGAGTTCATTTTTTGTGAGTTCACTTACATTTATTATAGTTTTCAACTTTTTTTGCATAAAATTTTCATTTTGTTATGCCTCATATATTTTTTGTTTTAGAGAAAATTGGGAGAGTGAGTTTTCGATCTGAAATAAAATTTGAACATCTAAAATGGAAATGCCCACATGCTGAGAGTGATAATTCCAAATAGTATCTATGACTTCTAAGGATAGGCAAAAAGTGGGTTGTTAAATATCCAACCACTTGAGAATTTGATTTTTTCTACTCCTTGAAAATTTTGGATCTTCAGGTCACTTGCATCCTCTACATGTTTCTGGCATGCATGTCCACCATGTTTAAATCATGTTAGGATCAGTTAGAAGTCCCTTTCCTCTAAAATTACACCAAGCTTATTATTAGGGGTTGTACTAGTGGAATTTCCCAAACATGAATAACAACACTGTGGAGTTCATTTTCAGTGCGTTCACTTACATTTATTATAGTTTTCAACTTTTTTATCATAAAATTTTGATTTTTTAATGCCTCATATATTTTTTGTTGATGAGAAAAATGGGAGCATGAGTTTTGGATCTGAAAAAAAATTTGAACATCCAAAATGGAAAAGCAGAAATGCTGAGAGAGATAATTCCAAAAAGTATCTGTGATTTTTTAGGATTGGCAAAAATTTGGTTGTTAAACATCCAACCACTTGAGAATTTTATTTTTTCTTCCCCTTGAAATTTTTGAATCATTAGGTCACTTGCATCCTCAACATGTTTCAGGCATGCATGTCCACCACGTTTAAATGATGTTAGGATCAGTGAGTAGTCGCTTTCCTTTAAAATTCCAACAAGCTTATTAATAGGGGTTGTACTAGTGGAATTTCCCAAACATGGATGACAAAACCTTGGAGTTCGTTTTGTAGTGCGTTCACTTACATTTATTATAGTTTTCAACTTTATTTCATAAAATTTTCATTTTTTTATGCCTCATATCTTTTTTGTTTACGAGAAAAATGGGAGAGTGAGTTTTGGATCTGAAAAAAAATTTGAACATCCAAAATGGAAATGCAAAAATGCTGAGAGAGATAATTCCAAAAAGTCTCTGTGATTTTTAAGGATAGGCAAAAAGTGGGTTGTTAAACATCCAACCACTTGAGAATTGGATTTTTTCTTCCCCTTGAAATTTTTGGATCATTAGGTCACTTGCATCCTCAACATGTTTCAGGCATGCATGTCCACCACGTTTAAATGATGTTAGGATCAGTGAGAAGTCGCTTTCCAATAAAATTCAGACAAGCTTATTTTTTGGGGTTGTACTAGTGGAATTTCCCAAACATTGATAACAAAACCTAGAAGTTCATTTTTAGTGCGTTTACATACATTTATTATAGTTTACAAATTTATTTGCATAAAATTTTCATTTTGTTATACCTCATATATTTTTTGTTTACGAGAAAAAAGGGAGCGTGAGTTTTGGATCTGAAAAAAAATTTGAACATCCAAAATGGAAATGCAGAAATGCTGAGAGAGATAATTCCAAAAAGTACCTGTGATTTTTAAGGACAGGCAAAAATTGGGTTGTTAACCATCCAACCACTTGAGAATTTGATTTTTTCTACTCCTTGAAATTTTTGGATCATTAGGTCACTTGCATCCTCAACATGTTTCTGGCATGCATGTCCACCACGTTTAATTCATGTTAGGATCAGTGAGAAGTCTCTTTCCTATAAAATTCCAACAAGCTTATTAAAAGGGGTTGAACTAGTGGAATTTCCCAAACATGGATTACAAAACCTTGGAGTTCGTTTTTAGTGCATTCACTTACATTTATTATAGTTTAAAAATTTATTTGCATAAAATTTTCATTTTGTTATGCCTTATATCTTTTTTGTTTACGAGAAAAATGGGAGAGTGAGTTTTGGATCTGAAAAAGAAATTTAACATCCAAAATGGAAATGCAAAAATGTTGAGAGAGAGAATTCCAAAAAGTATCTGTGATTTTTTAGGATAGGCAAAACGTGGGTTGTTAAACATCCAACCACTTAAGAATTTTATTTTTTCTACTCCTTGAAATTTTTGGATCATTAGGTCACTTGCATCCTCAACATGTTTCTGGCATGCATGTCCACAACGTTTAAACATTGTTAGGATAAGTTAGAAGTCCCTTTCCTATAAACTTCCACCAAGCTTATTATTAGGGGTTGTACTAGTGGAATTTCCCAAACATGAATAACAAAATCTTGGAGTTCATTTTTTGTGAGTTCACTTACATTTATTATTCTTTTCAAATTTATTTGCATAATTTTTTCATTTTGTTATGCCTCATATCTTTTTTGTTTACGAGAAAAATGGGAGAGTGAGTTTTCGATCTGAAATTAAATTTGAACATCCAAAATGGAAATGCCCAAAAGCTGAGAGAGATAATTCAAAAAAGTATCTATGACTTTTAAGGATAGGCAAAAAGTGGGTTGTTAAACATCCAACCAGTTGAGAATTTTATTTTTTCTTCCCCATTAAAATTTTGGATCTTCAGGTCACTTGCAACCTCAACATGTTTCTGGCAAGCATATCCACCACGTTTAAAGCATGTTACGATCAGTTAGAAGTCCCTTTCCTATAAAATTCCACTGAGCTTATTATTAGGGGATGTACTAGTGGAATTTCCCAAACATGGATAACAAAACCTTGGAGTTCATTTTTAGTGCGTTCACTTACATTTATTATAGTTTTCAATTTTTTTTGCATAAAATTTTCATTTTGATATGCCTCATATCTTTTTTGTTTACGAGAAAAATGGGAGAGTGACTTTGGGATCATAAAAAAAAATTTGAACATCCAAAATGGAAATGCACAAATGCTGAGAGAGATAAGTCCAAAAGTATTTGTGATTTTTAAGGATAGGCAAAAAGTGGGTTCTTAAACATCCAACCACTTGAGAATTTGATTTTTTCTACTCCTTGAATTTTTTGGACCATTAGGTTACTTGCATCCTCAACATGTTTCTAGCAAGCATATCCACCACGTTTAAAGGTTGTTAGGATCAGTTAGAAGTCCCTTTCCTATAAAATTCCTCCAATCTTATTATTAGGGGTTGTACTAGTGGAAATTTCCAAATATGGACAACAAAATCTTGGAGTTCATTTTTAGTGTATTCACTAACATTTATTATAGATTTCTAATTTTTTTGCATAAAATATTTTTTTTGTTTTGCCTCAAATCTTTTTTGTTTACGAGAAAAATGGGTGAGTGAAATTTGGATCTGCAAAAAAAGTTTGAACATCCAAAATGGAAAAGAAAAAATGCTGAGAGAGATCATTCAAAAAAGTATTTGTGATTTTTAAGGATAGGCAAAAAGTGTGTTGTTAAACATCCAACCACTTGAGAATTTGGTTTTTTCTACTCGAAATTTTTGGATCATTAGGTCACTTGCATCCTCAACATGTTTCTGGCATACATGTCCACCACGTTTAAAGCATATTAGGATCAGTTAGAAGTCCCTTTCCTATAAAATTTCACAAAGCTTATTATTAGGGGTTGTACTAGTGGAATTTCACAAACATGGATAACAAAACCTTGGAGTTCATATTTTGTATGTTCACTTACGTTTATTATAGTTTTCAAATTTTTCTGCTTAAAATTTTCATTTTTTTATGCCTCATATATTTTTTGTTTACGAGAAAATTGGGAGAGTGTTTTTTGGATCTGAAAAAAAATTTGAACATCCAAATTGGAAATGCACTAACTCTAAGAGAAATAATTCCAAAAAGTATCTGTCATTTTAAAGGATAGGCAAAAAGTGGGTTGTTAAACATCCAACCACTTGAGAATTTGATTTTTTCTACTCATTGAAAGTTTTGGATCACTAGGTCACTTGCATCCTCAACACGTTTCTGGCAAGCATGTCCACCACGTATAAAGCATATTAGGATTAGTTAGAAGTCCCTTTCCTAAAAAATTCCACCAAGGTTATTATTAGGGGTTGTACTAGTGGAATTTCCCAAACATGGATAACAAAACCTTGGAGTTCATTTTTAGTCCGTTCACCTACATTTATTATAGTTTGTAAATTTTTTTTCATTAAATTTTGATATTGTTATGCCTCATAACGTTTTTGTTTACGAGAAAAATGGGACAGTGAGTTTTGGATCTGAAAAAAGATTTGAACGTCCAAAATGGAAATGCACAGAAGCTGAGAGAGATAATTCCAAAAAGCATCTGTGATTTTTAAGGATAGTCAAAAAGTGGGTTGTTAAATATCAAACCACTTGAGAAATTGACTTTTTCTACTCCTTGAAAATTTTGGATCATTAGGTCACTTGCATCCTCAACATGTTTCTGGCATGCATGTCCACAACGTTTAAACATTGTTAGAATCAGTTAGAAGTCCCTTTCCTATAAACTTCCACCATGCTTGTTATTAGGGGTTGTACTAGTGGAATTTCCCAAACATGAATAACAAAATCTTGGAGTTTATTTTTTGTGATTTCACTTACATTTACTATAGTTTTCAAATTTATTTGCATAAAATTTTCATGTTGTTATGCCTCATATCTTTTTTGGTTAAGAGAAAAATGGGAGAGTGAGTTTTCGAACTGAAATAAATTTTGAACATCCAAAATGGAAAGGCCCACATGCTGAGAGAGATAATTCCAAAAAATATCTATGACATTAAAGGATAGGCAAAAAGTGGGTTGTTAAACATCCAACCACTTGAGAATTTTAATTTTTCTACTCCTCGAAAATTTTGGATCTTCAGGTCACTTGCATCCTCAACATGTTTCTGGCATGCATGTCCACCACGTTTAAAGCATGTTAGGATCAGTTAGAAGTCCCTTTCCTATAAAATTGCTCCAAGCTTATTATTAGGGGTTGTACTAGTGGAATTTCCCAAACATGAATAACAAAACCTTGGAGTTCATTTTTAGTGCGTTCACTTACATTTATTATAGTTTTCAACTTTTTTTGCATAAAATTTTCATTTTGTTATACCTCATATATTTTTTTTTGCCCAGAAAAATGGGAGCTTGAGTTTTGGATTTGAAAAAAAATTTGAACATCCAAAATGGAAATGCAGAAATACTGAGAGAGATAATTCCAAAAAGTATATGTGATTTTTAAGGACAGGCAAAAATTGGGTTGTTAAACATTCAACCACTTGAGAATTTGATTTTTTCTTCTCCTTGAAATTTTTGGATCATTAGGTCACTTGCATCCTCAACATGTTTCAGGCATGCATGTCCACCACGTTTAAAAGATGTTAGGATCAGTGAGAAGTCGCTTTCCTATAAAATTCCAACAAGCTTATTATTAGGGGTTGTACTAGTGGAATTTCCCAAAGATGGATAACAAAACCTTGGAGTTCGATTTTAGTGCATTCACTTACATTTATTATTGTTTACAAATTTATTTGCATAAAATTTTCATTTTGTTATGCCTCATATCTTTTTTGTTTACGAGAAAAATGGGAGAGTGAGTTTTGGATCAGAAAAAAAATTTGCACATCCAAAATGGAAATGGAAAAATGCCGAGAGAGATAATTCCAAAAAGTATTTGTGATTTATAAGGATAGGCAAAAAGTGGGTGGTTAAACATCCAACCACTTGAGAATTTGATTTTTTCTACTCCTTGAAATTTTTCGATCATTAGGTCACTTGCATCCTCAACATGTTTCTGGCATGCTTGTCCACAACATCCCTTTCCTATAAACTTCCACCATGGTTATTATTAGGGGTTGTACTAGAGGAATTCCCCAAACATGAACAACAAAATCATGGAGTTCATTTTTTGTGATTTCACTTACATTTATTATAGTTTTCAAATTTTTTTACATAAAATTTTCATTTTGTTATGCCTCATATCGTTTTTGCTTACGAGAAAAATGGGAGTGTGACTTTTCGATCTAAAAAAAATTTGAATATCCAACATCGAAATGCACAAATGCTGAGCGAGATAATTCCAAAAAGTTTCGTGATTTTTAAGAATAGGCAAAAAGTGGGTTGTTAAACTTCCACCCATTTGAGATTTGATTTTTTCTACTCCTTGAAATTTTTGGATCATTAGGTCACTTACATCCAAAACATGTTTATCGCAAGCATATCCACCACGTCTAAAGCATGTTAGGATCAGTTAGAAGTCCCTTTCCTATAAAATTCCTCAGAGCTTTTGTACTAGTGGGATTTTCCAAACATGGATAACAAAACCTTGGAGTTCATTTTTAGTGCGTTCACTTACATTTATTATAGTTTTCAAATTTGTTGCATAAAATTTTCATTTTCTTCTGCCTCATATCATTTTTGTTTACGAGAAAAAAGGGAGAGTGCGTTTTGCATTTGAAAAAAAATTTGAACATCCAAAACGGATATGCACAAATGCTAAGTGAGATAATTCCAAAAAGTATCTACGACTTTTAAGGATTGGTAAAAAGTGGGTTGTTAAACTTCCGACCACTTGAGAATTTGATTTTTTCTACACCTTGAAATTTTTTTATAATTAGGTCACTTGCTTCCTCAACATGTTTCTTGCATGCATGTCCACCATGTAGAAAGCATGTAAGGTTCAGTTAGAAGTCCCTTCGCTATAAAATTCCACCAAGCTTATTATTAGGGGTTGTACTAGTGAATTTCCCAAACATGGATAACAAAACCTTGGAGTTCATTTTTATTGTGTCTACTTACATGTATTATTGTTTTTAAATTTTTGTGCATAAAATTTTCATTTTGTTATGCGTCATATATTTTTTTTTTTACGAGAAAAATGGGAGAGAGAGTTTTGATCTGAAAAAAAATTTGAACATCCAAAATGGAATTGCACAAATGCTGAGATAAATATTTCCAAAAAGTATCTGTGATTTTAAAGGATAGGCAAAAAGTGGGTTGTTAAACATCCAACCACTTGAGAATAAGATTTTTTCTACTCCTTGAAATTTTTGGATCATTAGGAAACTTGCATCCTCAACATGTTTCTGGCATGCATGTCCACCACGTTTAAATCATGTTAGGATCAGTGAGAAGTCTCTTTCCTATAAAATTCCAACAAGCTTATTATAAGGGGTTGAACTAGTGGAATTTCCCAAACATGGATAACAAAACCTTGGACTTCGTTTTTAGTGCATTCACTTACATTTATTATAGTTTAAAAATTTATTTGGATAAAATTTTCATTTTGTTATGCCTCATATCTTTTTTGTTTACGAGAAAAATGGGAGAGTGAGTTTTGGATCTGAAAAAAAATTTAGCATCCAAAATGGAAAACCAAAATGCTGAGAGAGATAATTTCAAAAAGTATCAGTGATTTTTAAGGATAGGCAAAAAGTGGGTTGTTAAACATCCAACCACTTGAGAATTTTATTTTTTCTACTCCTTGAAATTTTTGGATCATTAGGTCACTTGCATCCTCAACATGTTTCTGGCATGCATGTCCTCAACGTTTAAACACTGTTAGGATCAGTTAGAAGTCCCTTTCCTATAAACTTCCACCATGCTTACTATTAGGGGTTGTACTAGTGGAATTTCCCAAACATGAATAACAAAATCTTGGAGTTCCTTTTTGTGAGTTCACTTACATTTATTATTGTTTTCAAATTTATTTACATAAAATTTTCATTTTGTTATGCCTCATATCTTTTCTGTTTACGAGAAAAATGGGAGAGTGAGTTTTCGATTTGAAATAAAATTTGAACATCCAAAATGGAAATGCCCAAAAGCTGAGAGAGATAATTCCAAAAAGTATCTATGACTTTTAAGGATAGGCAAAAAGTGGGTTGTTAAACATCCAACCACTTGAGAATTTGATTTTTTCTTCGCATTGAAAATTTTGGATCTTCAGGTCACTTGCATCCTCAACATGTTTCTGGCAAGCATATCCAGCACGTTTAAAGCTTGTTAGGATCAGTTAGAAGTCCGTTTCCTATAAAATCCCTCCAAGCTTATTATTAGGGGTTGTACTAGTGGAATTTTCCAAACATGGACAACAAAATGTTGGAGTTCATTTTTAGTGCGTTCACTAACATTTATTATAGATTTCAAATTTTTTTGCATAAAATTTTATTTTGTTATGTCTTAAATCATTTTTGTTTACGAGAAAAATTGGAGAGTGAGTTTTGGATCCACAAAAAAAATTTGAACATCCAAAATGGAAAAGCACAAATGCTGAGAGAGATAATTCAAAAAAGTATTTGTGATTTTTAAGGATAGGCAAAAAGTGTGTTGGAAAACATCCAACCACTTGAGAATTTGATTTTTTCTTCTGCTTGAAATTTTTGGATCATTTGGTCACTTACATCCTCAACATGTTTCTGGCATGCATGTCCACCACGTTTAAAGTATGTTAGGATCAGTTAGAAGTCCCTTTCCTATAAAATTGCACCAAGCTTATTATTAGGGGTTGTACTAGTGGAATTTCCCAAACATGGATAAAAAAACCTTGGAATTCATTTTTTGTGTGTTCACTTACGTTTATTATAGTTTTCAAATTTTTCTGCTTAAAATTTTCATTTTTTTATGTCTCATATCTTTTTTGTTTACGAGAAAATTGGGAGAGTGGGTTTTGGATCTGAAAAAAAATTTGAACATCCAAAATGGAAATGCACAAACTCTAAGAGAGATAATTCCAAAAAGTATCTGTCATTTTAAAGGATAGGCAAAAAGTGGGTTGTTAAACATCCAACCACTTGAGAATTTGATTTTTTCTACTCCTTGAAAGTTTTGGATCACTAGGTCACTTGCATCCTCAACATATTTTTGGCAAGCATGTCCACCACGTTTAAAGCATGTTAGGATCAGTTAGAAGTCTCTTTCCTAAAAAATTCCACCAAGCTTATTATTAGGGGTTGTACTAGTGGAATTTGCCAAACATGGATAACAAAACCTTGGAGTTCATTTTTAGTGCGTTCACTTACATTTATTATAGTTTTCAAAGTTTTTTGCAGAAAATTTTGATTTTGTTATGCCTCGTATAGTTTTTGTTTTCGAGAAAAATGGGACAGTGAGTTTTGGATCTGAAAAAAGATTTGAATACCCAAAATGGAAATGTACAAAAGCTGAGAGAGATAATTCCAAAAAGCATCTGTAATTTTTAAGGATAGTCAAAAAGTGGGTTGTTAAACATTAAACCACTTGAGAAATTGACTTTTTCTACTCCTTGAAAATTTTGGATCATTAGGTCACTTGCATCCTCAACATGTTTCTGGCATGCATGTCCACAACATTTAAACATTGTTAGAATTAGTTAGAAGTCCCTTTCCTATAAACTTCCACCATGCTTATTATTAGGGGTTGTACTATTGGAATTTCCCAAACTTGAATAACAAAATCATGGAGTTCATTTTTTGTGAGTTCACTTACATTTATTATAGTTTTCAAATTTATTAGCATAAAATTTTCATTTTGTTATCCCTCATATCTTTTTTGTTTAAGAGAAAAATGGGAGAGTGAGTTTTCGATCTGAAATAAAATTTGAACATCCAAAATGGAAATGCCCACATGCTGAGAGAGATAATTCCAAAAAGTATCTATGACTTTTAAGGATAGGCAAAAAGTGGGTTATTAAACATCCAACCACTTGAAAATTTTATTTTTTCTTCTCCTTGAAAATTTTGGATCTTCAGGTCACTTGCATCCTCAACATGTTTCTGGCATGCATGTCCACCACATTTAAAGCATGTTAGGATCAGTTAGAAGTCCCTTTCCTATAAAATTGCACCAAGCTTATTATTAGGGGTTGTTCTAGTGGAATTTCCCAAACATGAATAACAAAACCTTGGAGTTCATTTTTAGTGCGTTAACTTACATTTGTTATAGTTTTCAACTTTTTTTCATAAAATTTTCTATTTGTTATGCCTCATATATTTTTTGTTGACGAGAAAAATAGGAGCGTCAGTTTTGGATCTGAAAAAAAATTTGAACATCCAAAATGGAAATGCCGAAAAGCTGAGAGAGATAATTCGAAAATGTATCTGTGATTTTTAAGGACAGGCAAAAATTGGGTTGTTAAACATCCAACCACTTGAGAATTTGATTTTTTTTCTCCTTGAAATTTTTGGATCATTAGGTCACTTGCATCCTCAACATGTTTCACGCATGCATGTCCACCACATTTAAATGATGTTAGGATCAGTGAGAAGTCGCTTTCCTATAACATTCCATCAAGCTTATTATTAGGGGTTGTACTAGTGGAATTTCCCAAACATGGATAACAAAACCTTGGAGTTCGTTTTAAGTGCGTTCACTTACATTAATTATAGTTGACAAATTTTTTTGCATAAAATTTTCATTTTGTTATGCCTCATATCTTTTTTGTTTACGAGAAAAATGGGAGAGAGAGTTTTCGATCTGAAAAAAAATTTGAACATCCAAAATGGAAATGCAAAAATGCTGAGAGAGATAATTCCAAAAAGTCTGTGTGATTTTTAAGGATAGGCAAAAAGTGGGTTGTCAAACATCCAACCGCTTGAGAATATGATTTTTTCTTCCCCCTGAAAATTTTGGATCTTCAGGTCACTTGCATCCTCAACATGTTTCTGGCAAGCATATCCAGCACGTTTAAAGCATGTTAGGATCAGTTAGAAGTCCCTTTCCTATATAATTCCACCGAGCTTATTATTAGGGGATGTACTAGTGGAATTTCCCAAACATGGATAACAAAACCTTGAAGTTCATTTTTAGTGCGTTCACTTTCATTTATTATAGTTTTCAAATTTTTCTGCTTAAAATTTTCATTTTTTTATGCCTCATATCTTTTTTGTTTACGAGAAAATTGGGAGAGTGGATTTTGGATCTGAAAAAAAATTTGAACATCCAAAATGGAATGCACAAACTCTAAGAGAGATAATTCCAAAAAGTATCTGTCATTTTAAAGGATAGGCAAAAAGTGGGTTGTTAAACATCCAACCACTTGAGAATTTGATTTTTTCTACTCCTTGAAAGGTTTGGATCACTAGGTCACTTGCATCTTCAACATGTTTCTGGAAAGCATGTCCACCACGTTTAAAGCATGTTAGGATCAGTTAGAAGTCCCTTTCCTAAAAAAATCCACCAAGTTTATTATTAGGGGTTGTACTAGTGGAATTTCCCAAACATGGATAACAAAATATTGGAGTTCATTTTTAGTGCGTACACTTACATTTATTTTAGTTTTCAAATTTTTTTGCATAAATTTTTGATTTTGTTATGCCTCATATCGTTTTTGTTTACGAGAAAAATGGGACAGTGAGTTTTGGATCTGAAAAAAGATTTGAACATCAGAAATGGAAATGCACAAAAGCTGAGAGAGATAATTCCAAAAAGTATCTGTGATTTTTAAGGACAGTCAACAAGTGGGTTGTTAAACATCAAAACACTTGAGAAATTGACTTTTTCTACTCCTTGTAAATTTTGGATCATTAGGTCACTTGCATCCTCAACATGTTTCTGGCATGCATGTCCACCACGTTTAAACCATGTTAGGATCAATTAGAAGTGTCTTTCCTATAAAATTCCACCAAGCTTATTATTAGGGGTTGTACTAGTGAATTTCCCAAACATGGATAACAAAACCTTGGAGTTCATTTTATTAAGTTCACTTACATTTATATTTGTTATAAAAATTTTTCCATAAAATTTTCATTTTGTTATACCTCATATCTTTTTAGTTTATGAGAAAAATGGGAGAGACAGTTTTGGATCTGAAAAAAAATTTGAACAAACAAAATGGAAATGCATAAATGCTGCGAGAAATAATTCCAAAAAATACTTTGATCTTTAAGGATAGGCAAAAAGTGGGTTGTTAAACTTCCAA
This sequence comes from Aristolochia californica, assembly GCF_029961685.1. Lineage (NCBI taxonomy): Eukaryota > Viridiplantae > Streptophyta > Magnoliopsida > Piperales > Aristolochiaceae > Aristolochia > Aristolochia californica. Next base: position 16,488,395 of record NW_027181815.1, on the reverse strand, counting down.
CCACTTGAGAATTTGATTTTTTCTACTCGAAATTTTTGGATCATTAGGTCACTTGCATCCCCAACATGTTTCTGACATGCATGTCCACCACGTTTAAAGCATGTTAGAATCAGTTAGAAGTCTCTTTCCTATAAAATTCCACCAATCTTATCCAACCACTTGCATCCTCAACATGTTTCTTGCATGCACGTCCACCACATTTAAAGCATGTTAGGATCAGGTTGAAGTCCCTTTCCTATAAAATTTCACCCAGCTTATTATTAGGTGTTGTACTAGTGGAATTTCCAAACATGGATAACAAAACCTTGGAGTTCGTTTTTAGTGCGTTCACTTACATTTATTTTAGTTTTCTAATTTTTTAGCATAAAATTATCATTTTGTTAAGCCTCATATCTTTTTTATTTACGAGAAAAATGGGAGAGAGAGTTTTGGAACTAAAAAAAAATTTGAACATCCAAAATGGAAATGCACAAATGCTGAGAGAGAAAATTCCAAAATGTCTCTATGATTTTTAAGGAAAGGCAAAAAGTGGGTTGTTAAACATCCAACCACTAGGGAATTTTTTTTTCTACTCCTTGAAAGTTTTGGATCATTACGTCACTTGCATCCTCAACATGTTTCTAGCATGCATGACCACCACGTTTAAAGCATGTTAGGATCAGTTAGAAGTCCCTTTCCTATAAAATTCCACCAATCTTATTATTAGGGGTTGTACTAGTGAATTTCCCAAATTTTGATAACAAAACCTTGGAGTTCATTTTTATTGCGTTCACTTACATTTATTATAGTTCTCAAATTTTTTTGAATAAAATTTTCATTTTGTTATGCCTCATATCTTTTTTGTTTACGAGATAAATGGGAGAGAGAGTTTTGGATTTGAAAAAAAATTTGAACATCCAAAATGAAAATGCACAATTGCTGAGAGAGATAATTCCAACAAGTATCTGTGATTTTTAAGGATAGGCAAAAAGTGGGTTGTTAAACATCCAACCACTTGAGAATTTTATTTTTTCTACTTCTGGAAATTTTTAGATCATTAGGTCACTTGCATCCTCAACATATTTCTGGCATGCATGTCCACCTCGTTTAAAGCATGTTAGGTTCAGTTAGAAGTCCCTATCCTATAAAATTCCACCAATATTATTATTAGGGGTTGTACAAGTGGAATTTCCCAAACATGGATAACAAAACCTTGGAGTTCATTTTCAGTGCGTTCACTTACATTTATTATAGTTTTCAAATTTTTTTGCATAAAATTTTCATTTTGTTATGCCTTATATGTTTTTTATTTACCAGAAAAATGGGAGAGTGAGTTTTGTTTCTGAAAAAAATTTGAACATCCAAAATGGAAATGCACAAATGCTGCGAGAGATAATTCCAAAAAATATCTTTGATTTTTAAGGATAGGCAAAAAGTGGGTTGTTAAACATCGAACAACTTGAGAATTTGATTTTTTCTACTCCTTGAAATTTTTGGATCAGTAGGTCACTAGCATCCTCAACTTGTCTCTGGCATGCATGTCAACCACGTTTAAAGCATGTTAGGATCAGTTGGAAGTCCATATCCTATAAAATTCCACCAAGCTTATTATTAGGGGTTGTACTAGTGGAATTTCCCAAACATGGATAACAAAACCTTGGAGTTCGTTTTTAGAGCGTTCACTTACATTTATTATAGTTTCAAAATTTTTTCGCATAAAATTTTCATTTTGTTATGCCTCATATCTTTTTTGTTTACGAGAAAAATTGGAGAGTGAGTCTTGAATCTGAAAAAAAATTTGAACATCCAAAATGGAAATGCACAAATCCTGAGAGAGATAATTCCAAAAAGTATCTGTGATTTTTAAGGATAGGCAAAAAGTCGGTTGTTAAACATCCAACCACTTGAGAATTTAATTTTTTCTACTCCTTGAAATTTTTGGATCATTAGGTCACTTGCATCCTCAACATATTTCTGCCATGCATGTCCACCACATTTAAAGCATGTTAGGATCAGTTAGATGTCGCTCTCCAATAAAATACCACCAAGCTTTTTATTAGGGGTTGTACAAGTGGAATTTCCAAAACATGGATAACAAAACCTTGGAGTTCCATTTTAGTGTGTTCACTTACATTTATTATTGTTTTCAATTTTTTTTGCATAAAATTTTCTTTTTGTGATGCCTCATATCTTTTTTGTTTACGAGAAAAATGGGAGAGTGAGTTTTGGATCTGAAAAAAAAAATTGAACAACCAAATTTGAAATGCACAAATGCTGAGAGAGATAATTCCAAAAAGTATCTGTGATTTTTAAGGATAGGCAAAAAGTGGGTTCTTAAACATCCAACCACTTGAGAATTTGATTTTTTCTACTCCTTGAAATTTTTTAATCATTACGTGCTTGCATCCTCAACATGTTTCTGGCATGTATGTCGACATCATTTAAAGCATGTTTGGATCAGTTAGAAGTCCCTTTCCTATAAAATTCCACCAAACTTATTATTAGGGGTTGTACTAGTGGAATTTCCCAAACATGAATAACAAAACCTTGGAGTTCATTTTTAGTGCGTTCACTTACGTTTATTATAGTTTTCAACTTTTTTTGCATAAAATTTTCGTTTTGTTATGCCTCATATCTTTTTTGTTTACGAGAAAACTAGGAGAGTGGGTTTTGAAACTGAAAAAAAATTTGAACATCCAAAATGGAAATGCACAAATGCCCATAGAGATAATTCCAAAAAGTATATGTGATTTTAAAGGATAGGCAAAAAGTGGGTTGTTAAACATCCAACCACTTGAGAATTTGATTTTTTCTACTCCTTGAAATTTTTGGATCATTAGGTCACTTGCATCCTCAAATGTTTCTGGATTGCATGTCCACCATGTTTAAAGCATGTTAGGATCAGTTAGAAGTCCCTTTCCTATAAAATTCCACCAAGCTTATTATTAGGGGTTGTACTAGTGGAATTTCCCAAACATGGATAACAAAACCTTGGAGTTCATTTTTGGTGCGTTCACTTACATTTATTATAGTTTTGAAATGTTTTTGCATAAAATTTTCATTTTGTTATGCCTCATATCTATTTTGTTTACCAGAAAACTGGGACAGTGGGTTTTGAATCTGAAAAAAAATTTGAACATCCAAAATGGAAATGCACAAATGCCCATAGAGATAATTCCGAAAAGTATCTGTGATTTTAAAGGATAGGCAAAAAGTGGGTTGTTAAACATCCAACGACTTGAGAATTTGATTTTTTCTACTGCTTGAAATTTTTGAATCATTAGGTCACTTGCACCCTCAACATGTTTCTGGCAAGCATGTCCACCATGTTTTAAGCAAGTTAGGATCAGTTATATGTCCCTTTCCAATAAAATTCCTCCATGCTTATTATTAGGGTTTGTACTAGTGGAATTTACCAAACATGGATAACAAAACCTTGGAGTTCATTTTTAGTGCGTTCACTTACATTTTATTATAGTTTTCAAATTTTTTTGCATAAAAGTTTTATTTTGTTATGCCTCATATCATTTTTGTTTACGAGAAAAATGGGAGAGTGAGTTTGGGATCCGAAATAAAATTTTAACATCCAAAATGGAAATGCACAAATGCTGAGAGAGATAATTCAAAAAGTGTCTATGACTTTTAAGGATAGGCAAATTGGGGGGGTTAAACTTCCAACCACTTGAGAATTTGATTTTTTCTACTCCTTGAAAATTTTGGATCATTAGGTCACTTGCGTCCTCAACATGTTTCTGGCAAGCATATCCACCACGTTTAAAGCATGTTAGGATCAGTGAGAAGTCCCTTTCCTATAAAATTTCACCAAGCTTATTATTTGGGGTTGTACTAGTGGAATTTCCCAAACATGGATAACAAAAACTTGGAGTTCATTTTTTGTGCGTTCACTTACATTTATTATAGTTTTCAAATTTTTTGGCATAAAATTTTCATTTTGTTATGCCTCGTATCATTTTTCTTTACGAGAAAAATGGGAGTGGTAGTTTTGGATCTGTAAAAAAATTTGAACATCCAAAATGGAAATGCACAAAAGCTGAGAGAGATAATTCCAAAAAGTATCTGTGATTTTTAAGGATAGTCAAAAAGTGGGTTCTTAAACATCCAACCACTTGAGAATTTGATTTTTAGTACTCCTTGAAAATTTTGGATCATTAGGTCCCTTGCATCCTCAACATGTTTCTGGCAAGCATGTCCACCACGTTTCAAGCATGTTAGGATCAGTTAGAAGTCCCTTTCCTATAAAATGCCGCCAAGCTTATTATTAGGGGTTGTGCTAGTGGAATTTCCCAAACATGAATAACAAAACCTTGGAGTTCATTTTTAGTGCGTTCACTTATGTTTATTATAGTTTTCAACTTTTTTTACATAAAATTTTCATTTGGATATGCCTCATATCTTTTTTGTAAACGAGAAAAATGTGAGTGTGAGTTTTGGATCTGAAAAAAAAAATTGAACATCCAAAATGGAAATGCAGAAATGCTGAGAGAGATAATTCCAAAAAGTATCTGTGATTTTTAAGGACAAGCAAAAAGTGGGTTGTTAAACATCCAACCACTTGAGAATTTGATTTTTTCTACTCCTTGAAATTTTTGGAACATTAGGTCACTTGTATCCTCAAATGTTTCGGGCATGCATGTCCACCACGTTTAAAGCAAGTTAGGATCAGTTAGAAGTCCCTTTCCGATAAAATTTCGCCAAGCTTATTATTAGGGATTGTACTAGTGGAATTTCCCGACATAGATAACAAAACCTTGGAGTTCATTTTTAGTGCGTTCAATTAAATTTATTATAGTTTTCAAATTTTTTGCATAAAATTTTCATTTTGTCATGCCTCATATCGTTTTTGTTTAAGAGAAAAATGGAGAGTAAGTTTTGGATCTGAAAAAAAATTTGAACATCCAAAATGGAAATGCTCAAAAGCTGAGAGAGATAATTCAAAAAAGTATCTGTGATCTTCAAGGATAGTCAAAAAGTGGGTTGTTAAACATCCAACCACTTGAGAATTTGATTTTTTCTACTCTTTGAAATTTTTGGATCGTTAGGTCACTTGCATCCTCAACATGTTTTTGGCAAGCATATCCACCAAGTTTAAAGCATGTTAGGATCAGTTAGATATCCCTTTCCTATAAAATTCCTCCAAGCTTATTATTAGGGGTTGAACTAGTGGAATTTCCCAAACATGGATAACATAACCTTAGAGTTCATTTTTAGTGCGTTCATTTACATTTATTATAGTTTTCAAATTTTTTTGCATAAAATTTTCATTTTGTTATGCCTCATATCTTTTTTGTTTACGAGAAAAATGGGAGGGTGAGTTTTGGATCTGAAAAAAAATTTGTACATCCAAATTGGAAATGCACAAATGCTGAGAGAGATATTTCCAAAATGTATCTATGATTTTTAAGGATAGGCAAAAAGTGGGTTGTTAAACATCCAACCACTTGAGAATTTGATTTTTTCTACTTCTTGAAATTTTTGGATCATTAGGTCACTTGTATCGTCAACATGTTTCTGGCATGCATGTCCTCTACGTTTAATGCATGTTAGGATCAGTTAGAAGTCCCCTTCCAATAAAATTGCGCCAAACTTATTATTAGGGGTTGTACTAGTGGAATTTTGCAAACATGGATAACAAAACCTTGGAGTTCATTTTTAGTGCATTCACTTACATTTATTATAGTTTTCAACTTTTTTTGCATAAAATTTTCATTTTGTTATGCCTCATATCTTTTTTGTTTACGAGAAAAATGGGAGAGTGAGTTTTGGATCTGAAAAAAAAAAATGAACATCCAAAATTGAAATGCACAAATGCTGAGAGAGATAATTCCAAAAAGTATCTGTGCTGTTTAAGGATAGGCAAAAAGTGGGTTCTTAAACATCCAACCACTTGAGAATTTGATTTTTTCTACTCCTTGAAATTTTTAGATCGTTAGGTCACTTGCATCCTCAACATGTTTCTGGCATGTATGTCCACATCATTTAAAGCATGTTTGGATCAGTTAGAAGTCCCTTTCCTATAAAATTCCACCAAACTTATTATTAGGGGTTGTATAGTGGAATTTCCCAAACATGAATAATAAAACCATGGAGTTCATTTTTAGTGCGTTCACTTACATTTATTATAGTTATCAACTTTTTTTCCATAAAATTTTCATTTTGTTATGCCTCATATTTTTTTTGTTTACGAGAAAAATGGGAGCGTGAGTTTTGGATCTGAAAAAAAATTTGAACATCCAAAATGGAAATGCAGAAATGCTGAGAGAGATAATTCCAAAAAGTATCTGTGATTTTTAAGGACAGGCAAAAATTGGGTTGTTAAACATCCATCCACTTGAGAATTTGATTTTTTCTATTGATTTTTTCTACTCCTTGAAATTTTTGGATCATTAGGTCACTTGCATCCTCAACATGTTTCAGGCATGCATGTCCACCACGTTTAAATAATGTGAGGATCAGTGAGAAGTCTCTTTCCTATAAAATTCCAACAAGCTTATTATAAGGGATTGAACTAGTGGAATTTCCTAAACATGGATAACAAAACCATGGAGTTCGTTTTTAGTGCATTCACTTACATTTATTATAGTTTATAAATTAATTTGCATAAAATTTTCAATTTTTTATGCCTCATATCTTTTTTGTTTATGCGAAAAAATGGGAGAGTGAGTTTTGGATCTGAAAACAAATTTGAACATCCAAAATGTAAATGCAAAAATGCTGAGAGAGATAATTCCAAAAAGTATCTATGATTATTAAGGATAGGGAAAAAGTGGGTTGTTAAGCATCCAACCACTTGAGAATTTTATTTTTTCTACTCCTTGAAATTTTTGGATCATTAGGTCACTTGCATCCTCAACATGTTTCTGGCATGCATGTCCACAACGTTTAAACATTGTTCGAATCAGTTAGAAGTCCCTTTCCTATAAACTTCCACCATGCTTATTATTAGGGGTTGTACTAGTGGAATTTCCCAAACATGAATAACAAAATCTTGGAGTTCATTTTTTGTGAATTCACATACATTTATTGTAGTTTTCAAATTTATTTGCATAAAATTTTCATTTTGTTATGCCTCATATCTTTTTTGTTTAAGAGAAAAATGGGAGAGTGAGTTTTCGATCTGAAATAAAATTTGAACAGCCAAAATGGAAATACCCACATGCTGAAAGAGATAATTCCAAAAAGTATCTATGACTTTTAAGGATAGGCAAAAAGTGGGTTGTTAAACATCCAACCACTTGAGAATTTGATTTTTTCTACTCCTAAAAAATTTTGGATCTTCAGGTCACTTGCATCCTCAACATGTTTCTGGCATGCATGTCCACCACGTTTAAATCAATTTAGGATCAGTTAGAAGTCCCTTTCCTATAAAATTGCACCAAGCTTATTATTAGGGGTTGTACTAGGGGAATTTCCCAAACATGAATAAAAAAACCTTGGAGTTCGATTTTAGTGCATTCACTTACATTTATTATAGTTTTCAACTTTTTTTGCATAAAATTTCATTTTGTTATGCCTCATATATTTTTTGTTGACGAGAAAAATGGTAGCGTGAGTTTTGGATCTGAAAAAAAATTTGAACATCCAAAATGGAAATGCAGAAATGCTGAGAGAGATAATTCCAAAAAGTATATGTGATTTTTAAGGACAAGCAAAAATTGGGTTGTTAAACATCCAACCACTTGAGAATTTGATTTTTTCTTCTCCCTGAAATTTTTGGATCATTAGGTCACTTGCATCCTCAACATGTTTCAGGCATGCATGTCCACCACGTTTAAATGATGTTAGCATCAGTGAGAAGTCGCTTTCCTATAAAATTCCAACAAGCTTATTATTAGGGGTTGAACTAGTTGATTTTCCCAAACATGGATAACAAAACCATGGAGTTCATTTTTAGTGCGTTCACTTACATTTATTATAGTTTACAAATTTATTTGCATAAAATTTTCATTTTGTTATGCCTCATATCTTTTTTGTTTACGAGAAAAATGGGAGAGTGAGTTTTCGATCTGAAAAAAAATTTGAACATCCAAAATGGAATTGCAAAAATGTTGAGAGAGATAATTCCAAAAAGTCTCTGTGATTTTTAAGGATAGGAAAAAAGTGGGTTGTTAAACATCCAACCACTTGAGAATATTTTTTTTTCTACTCCTTGAAGTTTTTGGATCATTAGGTCACTTGCATCGTCAACATGTTTCTGGCATGCATGTCCACCATGTTTAATGCATGTTAGGATCAGTTAGAAGTCCCCTTCCTATAAAATTCCATCAAACTTATTATTAGGGGTTGTACTAGTGGAATTTTCCAAACACGGATAACAAAACCTTGGAGTTCATTTTTAGTGCGTTCACTTACATTTATTATAGTTTTCAACTTTTTTGCATAAAATTTTCATTTTCATATGCCTCATATCTTTTTTGTTTACGAGAAAAATGGGAGAGTGAGTTTTCGATCTGAAAAAAAAAATTGAACATCCAAAATTCAAATGCACAAATGCTGAGAGAGATAATTCCAAAAAGTATCTGTGATTTTTAAGGGTAGGCAAAAAGTGGGTTCTTAAACATCCATCCACTTGAGAATTTGAATTTTTCTACTCCTTGAAATTTTTTGATCATTAGATCCCTTGCATCCTCAACATGTTTCTTGCATGTATGTCCACATCATTTAAAGCATGTTAGGATCAGTTAGAAGTCTCTTTCCTATAAAATTCCACCAAACTTATTATTAGGGGTTGTACTAGTGGAATTTCCCAAACTTGAATAACAAAACCTTGGAGTTCATTTTTAGTGCGTTCACTTACATTTATTATAGTTATCAACTTTTTTTCCATAAAATTTTCATTTTGTTATCCTTCATATATTTTTTGTTTCCGAGAAAATTGGGAGCGTGAGTTTTGGATTTAAAAAAAAATTTGAACATCCAAAATGGAAATGCAGAAATGCTGAGAGAGATAATTCCAAAAAGTATCTGTGATTTTTAAGGACAAGCGAAAATTGGGTTGTTAAACATCCAACCACTTCAGAATTTGATTTTTTCTACTCCTTGAAATTTTTGGATCATTAGGTCACTTGCATCCTAAACATGTTTCTGGCATGCATGTCCACCACGTTTAAATCATGTGAGGATCAGTGAGAAGTCTCTTTCCTATAAAATTCCAACAAGCTTATTATAAGGGATTGAACTGGTGGAATTTCCCAAACATGGATAACAAAACCTTGGAGTTCGTTTTTAGTGCATTCACTTACATTTATTATAGTTTAAAAATTAATTTGCATAAAATTTTCAATTTGTTATGCCGCATATCTTTTTTGTTTACGAGAAAAATGGGACAGTGAGTTTTGGATCTGAAAACAAATTTTAACATCCAAAATGTAAATGCAAAAATGTTGAGAGAGATAATTCCAAAAAGTATCTGTGATTTTTAAGGATAGGCAAAAAGAGGGTTGTTAAACATCAAACCACTTGAGAATTTATTTTTTTCTACTCCTTGAAAGTTTTGGATCATTAGGTCACTTCCATCCGCAACATGTTTCTGGCATGCATGTCCACAACGTTTAAACATTGTTAGAATCAGTTAGAAGTCCCTTTCCTATAAACTTCCACCATGCTTATTATTAGGGGTTGTACTAGTGGAATTTCCCAAACATGAATAACAAAATCTTGGAGTTCATTTTTTGTGAGTTCGCTTACATTTATTATAGTTTCAAATTTATTTGCATAAAATTTTTATTTTGTTACGCCTCAAATCTTTTTTGTTTAAAAGAAAAATGGGAGAGTGAGTTTTCGATCTGAAATAAAATTTGAACATCCAAAATGGAAATGCCCACATGCTGAGAGAGATAATTCCAAAAAGTATCTATGACTTTTAAGGATAGGCAAAAAGTGGGTTGTTAAACATCCAACCACTTGAGAATTTGATTTTTTCTACTCCTTGAAAATTTTGGATCTTCATGTCACTTGCATCCTCAACATGTTTCTGGCATGCATGTCCACCACGTTTAAAGCATGTTAGGATCAGTTAGAAGTCCCTTTCCTATAAAATTGCACCAGGCTTATTACTAGGGGCTGTACTAGTGGAATTTCCCAAACATGAATAACAAAACCTTGGAGTTAATTTTTAGTGCGTTCACTTACATGTATTATAGTTTTCAATTTTTTTTGCATAAAATTTCATTTTGTTATGGCTCACACATTTTTTGTTGACGAGAAAAATTGGAGCGTGAGTTTTGGATCTGAAAAAAAATTTGAACATCCAAAATGGAAATGCAGAAATGCTGAGAGAGATAATTCCAAAAAGTATCTGTGATTTTTAAGGACAGGCAAAAATTGGGTTGTTAAACATCCAACCACTTGAGAATTTATTTTTTCTTCTCCTTGAAATTTTTGGATCAGGTCACTTGCATCCTCAACATGTTTCAGGCATGCATGTCCACCACATTTAAATGATGTTAGGATCAGTGAGAATTGGCTTTCCTATAAAATTCAGACAAGCTTATTATTAGGGGTTGTACTTGTGGATTTTCCCAAACATGGATAACAAAACCTTGGAGTTCGTTTTTAGTGCGGTCACTTACTTTTATTATAGTTTAAAAATTTATTTGCATAAAATTTTCATTTTTTTATGCCTCATATCTTTTTTGTTTACGAGAAAAATGGGAGAGTGAGTTTTGGATCTGAAAAAAAAATTTGAACATCCAAAATGGAAATGCAAAAATGCTGAGAGAGATAATTCCAAAAAATCTCTGTGATTTTTAAGGATAGGCAAAAAGTGGGTTGTTAAACATCCAACCACTTGAGAATTTTATTTTTTCTACTCCTTGAAATTTTTGGATCATTAGGTCACTTGCATCCTCAACATGTTTCTGGCATGCATGCCCACAACGTTTAAAGGATGTTAGGATCAGTTAGAAGTCTCTTTCCTATAAATTTCCACCATGCTTATTATTAGGGGTTGTACTAGTGGAATTTCCCAAACATGAATAACAAAATCATGGAGTTCAATTTTTGTGAGTTCACTTACATTTGTTATAGTTTTAAAATTTATTTACATAAAATTTTCATTTTGTTATGCCTAAAATCGTTTTTATTTACGAGAAAAATGGGAGTGTGAGTTTTCGATCTAAAAAATAATTTGAACATCCAAAATGGAAATGCAAAAATGCTGAGTGAGATAATTCCAAAAAGTATCGTGATTTTTAAGGATAGGAAAAAAGTGGGTTGTTAAACTTCCAACTACTTGAGATTTGATTTTTTCTACTCCTTGAAATTTTGAATCATTAGGTCACTTACATCCTCAACATTTTTATGGCAAGCATATCCACCACGTCTAAAGCATGTTCGGATCAGTTAGAAGTCCCTTGCCTATAAAATTCCTCCAAGCTTATTATAAGGGGTTGTACTAGTGGGATTTCCCAAACATGGATAACAAAACCTTCGAGTTCATTTTTAGTGCGTTCACTTACATTTATTATAGTTTTCAAATTTTTTTGCATAAAATTTTCATTTTGTTATGCCTCATATCATTTTTGTTTACGAGTAAAATGGGAGAGTGAGTTTTGGATCTGAAATAAAATTTGAACATCCAAAATGGAAATGCACAAATGCTATGTGAGATAATTCCAAAAACTATCTATGACTTTTAAGGATAGGTAAAAAGTGGGTTGTTAAACTTCCGACCACTTGAGAATTTTATTTTTTCTACACCTTGAAATTTTTTAATAATTAGGTCACTTGCATCCTCAACATGTTTCTGGCATGCATGTCCACCATGTATAAAGCATGTAAGGATCAGTTAGAAGTCCCTTCACTATAAAATTCCACCAAGCTTATTATTAGGGGTTGTACTAGTGAATTTCCCAAACATGGATAACAAAACCTTGGAGTTCATTTTTATTGCATTCACTTACATGTATTATTTTTTTTAAATTTTTTTGCATAAAATTTTCATTTTGTTATGCCTCATATCTTTTTTTTTTTACGATAAAAATGGGTGAGAGAGTTTTGATGTGAAAAAAAATTTGAACATCCAAAATGGAATTGCACAAATGTTGAGAGAGATATTTCCAAAATGTATCTATGATTTTAAAGGATAGGCAAAAACTGGGTTGTTAAACATCCAACCACTTGAGAATTTGATTTTTTCTACTCCTTGAAATTTTTGGATCATTAGGTCACTTGCATCCTCAATATGTTTTTGGCATGCATGTCCACAACATTTAAAGCATGTTAGGATCAGTTAGAAGTCCCGTTCCTATAAACTTCCACCAAGCTTATTATTAGGGGTTGTACTGGTGGAATTTCCCAAACATGGATAACAAAACCTTCGAGTTCATTTTTAGCGCGTTCGTTTACATTTATGATAGTTTTCAAATTTTTTTGCCTAAAATTTTCATTTTTGTATGCCTCATATCCTTTTTCTTTAAGAGAAAAATGGGAGAGTGAGGTTTGGATCTGAAAAAAAATTTGAACATCCAAAATGGAAATGCACAAATGCTGAGAGAGATAATTCCAAAAAGGATATGTGATTTTTAAGGATAGGCAAAAAGTGTGTTTAAACGTCCAACCACTTGAGAATTTGATTTTATGTACTCCTTGAAATTATTTGATCATTAGGTAACTTGCATCCTCAACATGTTTCTACCATGTATGTCCACATCATTGAAAGCATGTTTGGATCAGTTAGAAGTCCCTTTCCTATAAAATTACACCAAACTTATTATTAGGGGTTGTACTAGTGGAATTTCCAAAACATGAATAACAAAACCTTGGAGTTCATTTTTAGTGCGTTCACTTACATTTGTTACATTTTTCAACTTTTTTTGCATAAAATTTTAATTTTTTTATGCCTCATATATTTTTTGTTGACGAGAATAATGGGAGCAAGAGTTTTGGATCTGAAAAAAAATTTGAACATCCAAAATGGAAATGCAGAAAAGCTGAGAGGGATAATTCCAAAAAGTATCTGTGATTTTTAAGGACAGGCAAAAATTGGGTTGTTAAACATCCAACCACTAGAGAATTTGATTTTTTCTACTCGAAATTTTTGGATCATTAGGTCACTTGCATCCTCAACATGTTTCTGGCATGCATGTCCACCACGTTTAAATCATGTTAGGATCAGTGAGAAGTCTCTTTCTTATAAAATTCCACAAAGATTATTATTAGGGGTTGAACTAGTGGAATTTCCCAAACATGGATAACAGAACCTTGGAGTTCCTTTTTAGTGCATTCACTTACATTTATTATTGTTTTCAAATTTATTTGCATAAAATTTTCATTTTGTTATGCCTCATATCTTTTTTGTTTACGAGAAAAATGGGAGAGTGAGTTTTCGATCTGAAATAAAATTTGAACATCCAAAATGGAAATGCCAAAAATCTGAGAGAGATAATTCCAAAAAGTATCTATGACTTTTAAGGATAGGCAAAAAGTGGGTTGTTAAACATCCAACCACTTGAGAATTTGATTTTTTCTTCCTCTTGACAATTTTGGATCTTCAGGTCACTTGCATCCTCAACATATTTTTGGCAAGCATATCCTCCATGTTTAAAGCATGTAAGGTCAGTTAGAAATCCCTTTCCTATAAAATTCCACCGAGCTTATTATTAGGGGATGTACTAGTGGAATTTCCCAAACATGGATAACAAAACCTTGGACTTCATTTTTAGTGCGTTCACTTAAATTTATTATAGTTTTCAATTTTTTTTGCATAAAATTTTCATTTTGTTATGCCTCATATCTTTTTTGTTTACGAGAAAAATGGGAGCAAGAGTTTTGGATCTGAAAAAAAATTTGAACATCCAAAATGGAAATGCAGAAAAGCTGATAGGGATAATTCCAAAAAGTATCTGTGATTTTTAAGGACAGGCAAAAATTGGGTTGTTAAACATCCAACCACTAGAGAATATGATTTTTTCTACTCGAAATTTTTGGATCATTAGGTCACTTGCATCCTCAACATGTTTCTGGCATGCATGTCCACCACGTTTAAATCATGTTAGGATCAGTGAGAAGTCTCTTTCTTATAAAATTCCACAAAGATTATTATTAGGGGTTGAACTAGTGGAATTTCCCAAACATGGATAACAGAACCTTGGAGTTCCTTTTTAGTGCATTCACTTACATTTATTATTGTTTTCAAATTTATTTTCATAAAATTTTCATTTTGTTATGCCTCATATCTTTTTTGTTTACGAGAAAAATGGGAGAGTGAGTTTTCGATCTGAAATAAAATTTGAACATCCAAAATGGAAATGCCAAAAATCTGAGAGAGATAATTCCAAAAAGTATCTATGACTTTTAAGGATAGGCAAAAAGTGGGTTGTTAAACATCCAACCACTTGAGAATTTGATTTTTTCTTCCTCTTGACAATTTTGGATCTTCAGGTCACTTGCATCCTCAACATATTTTTGGCAAGCATATCCTCCATGTTTAAAGCATGTAAGGTCAGTTAGAAATCCCTTTCCTATAAAATTCCACCGAGCTTATTATTAGGGGATGTACTAGTGGAATTTCCCAAACATGGATAACAAAACCTTGGACTTCATTTTTAGTGCGTTCACTTAAATTTATTATAGTTTTCAATTTTTTTTGCATAAAATTTTCATTTTGTTATGCCTCATATCTTTTTTGTTTACGAGAAAAATGGGAGAGAGAGTTTTGGATCTAAAAAAAAATTTGAACATCCAAAATGGAAATGCACAAATGCTAAGAGAGATAATTCCAAAAGTATCTGTGATTTTTAAGGATAGGCAAAAAGTAGGTTGTTAAAACATCCAACCACTTGAGAATTTGATTTTTTCTACTCCTTGAAATTTTTGGATCATTAGGTCACTTGCATCCTCAACATGTTTCTAGCAAGCATATCCACCACGTTTAAAGCTTGTTAGGATCAGTTAGAAGTCCCTTTCCTATAAAATTCCTCCAAGCTTATTATTAGGGGTTGTACTAGTGGAATTTTCCAAACATGGACAACAAAATCTTGGAGTTCATTTTTAGTGTGTTCACTAACATTTATTGTAGATTTCAAATTTTTTTGCATAAATTTTTTATTTGTTTATGCCTCAAATCTTTTTTGTTTACGAGAAAAATGGGAGAGAGAGTTTTGGATCTGCAAAAAAAATTTTAACATCCAAATTGGAAAATCACAAATGCTGAGAGAGATAATTCAAAAAAGTATTTGTTGATTTTTAAGGATAGGCAAAAAGTGTGTTGTTAAGCATCCGACCAATTGAGAATTTGATTTTTTCTACTCCTTGAAATTTTTGGATCATTAGGTCACTTGCATCCTCAACGTGTTTCTGGCATGCATGTCCACCACGTTTAAAGCATGTTAGGATCAGTTTGAAGTCCCTTTCCTATAAAATTGCTCCAAGCTTATTAATAGGGGTTGTACTAGTGGAATTTCCCAAACATGGATAACAAAACCTTGGAGTTCATTTTTTGTGTGTTCACTTACGTTTATTATAGTTTTTAAAATTTTCTGCTTAAAATTTTCATTTTTTTATGCCTCATATCTTTTTTGTTTACGAGAAAATTGGGAGAGAGGGTTTTGGATCTGAAAAAAAATTTGAACCCCAAAATGGAAATGCACAAATGCTAAGAGAGATAATTCTAAAAGTATCTGTGATTTTTAAGGATAGGCAAAAAGTAGGTTGTTAAAACATCCAACCACTTGAGAATTTGATTTTTTCTACTCCTTGAAATTTTTGGATCATTAGGTCACTTGCATCCTCAACATGTTTCTAGCAAGCATATCCACCACGTTTAAAGCTTGTTAGGATTAGTTAGAAGTCCCTTTCCTATAAAATTCCTCCAAGCTTATTATTAGGGGTTGTACTAGTGGAATTTTCCAAACATGGACAACAAAATCTTGGAGTTCATTTTTAGTGTGTTCACTAACATTTATCGTAGATTTCAAATTTTTTTGCATAAAGTTTTTATTAGTTTATGCCTCAAATTTTTTTTTTTTTACGAGAAAAATGGGAGAGAGAGTTTTGGATCTGCAAAAAAAATTTTAACATCCAAATTGGAAAATCACAAATGCTGAGAGAGATAATTCAAAAAAGTATTTGTTGATTTTTAAGGATAGGCAAAAAGTGTGTTGTTAAGCATCCGACCAATTGAGAATTTGATTTTTTCTACTCCTTGAAATTTTTGGATCATTAGGTCACTTGCATCCTCAACGTGTTTCTGGCATGCATGTCCACCACGTTTAAAGCATGTTAGGATCAGTTTGAAGTTCCTTTCCTATAAAATTGCTCCAAGCTTATTAATAGGGGTTGTACTAGTGGAATTTCCCAAACATGGATAACAAAACCTTGGAGTTCATTTTTTGTGTGTTCACTTACGTTTATTATAGTTTTTAAAATTTTCTGCTTAAAATTTTCATTTTTTTATGCCTCATATCTTTTTTGTTTACGAGAAAATTGGGAGAGAGGGTTTTGGATCTGAAAAAAAATATGAACTCCAAAATGGAAATGCACAAACTCTAAGAGAGATAATTCCAAAAAGTATCTGTCATTTTAAAGGATAGGGAAAAAGTGGGTTGTTAAACATCCAACCACTTGAGAATTTGATTTTTTCTACTCCTTGAAAGTTTTGGATCACTAGGTCACTTGCATCCTCAACATGTTTCTGGCAAGCATGTCCACCACGTTTAAAGCGTGTTAGGATCAGTTAGAACTCCCTTTCTTAAAAAATTCCACCAAGCTTATTATTAGGGGTTGTACTAGTGGAATTTCCCAAACATGGATAACAAAACCTTGGAGTTCATTTTTAGTGCGTACACTTACATTTATTATAGTTTTCAAATTTTTTTGCGTAAAATTTTGATTTTGTTATGCCGCATATCGTTTTTGTTTACGAGAAAAATGGGATAGTGAGTTTTGGATCTGAAAAAATATTTGAACATCCAAAATGGACATGCACAAAAGCTGAGAGAGATAATTCCAAAAAGTATCTGTGATTTTTAAGGATAGTCAAAAAGTGGGTTGTTAAACATCAAACCACTAGAGAAATTGACTTTTTCTACTGCTTGAAAATTTTGGATCATTAGGTCACATGCATCCTCAACATGTTTCAGGCATGCATGTCCACCATGTTTAAACCATGTTAGGATCAGTTAGAAGTGCCTTTCCTATAAAATTCCACCTAGCTTATTATTTGTGGTTGTACTAGTGAATTTCCCAAACATGGATAACAAAACCTTGGAGTTCATTTTATTAAGTTCACAGACATTTATTATTGTTTTTAAATTTTTTCGCATAAAATTTTCATTTTGTTATACCTCATATATTTTTTGTTTACGAGAAAAATGGGAGAGTGAGTTTCGGATTTCAAAAAAAATTTGAACATCCAAAATGGAAATGCACAAATACTAAGAGAGATAATTCCAAAAAGTATCTATGATTTTTAAGGATTGGCAAAAAGTGGGTTGTTAAACATCAAACCACTTGAGAATTTTAGTTTTTCTACTCCTTGAAATTTTTTGATCATTTGGTCACATGCATGCTCAACATGTTTCTGGCATGCATGTCCACCACGTTTAAAGCATGTTAGGATCAGTTAGAAGTCCCTTTCCTATAAAATTCCACCAAGCTTATTATTAGGGGTTATACTAGTGGAATTTCCCAAACATGGATAACAAAACCTTGGAGTTCATTTTTAGTGCGTTCACATATATTTATTATATTTTTCAAATTTTTTTGCAAAAAATTTTCATTTTGGTATGCCTCATATCTTTTTTGTTTACGAGAAAAATTGGAGAGTGAGTTTTGAATTGTAAAACCAATTTGAACATCCAAAATGGAAATGCACATATCCTGAGAGAGATAATTCCAAAAAGTATCTGTGATTTTAAAGGATAGGCAAAAAGTGGGTTGTTTAACATCCAACCACTTGAGAATTTAATTTTTTCTACTCCTTGAAATTTTTGGATCTTTAGGTCACTTGCATCCTCAACATGTTTCTGGCATGCATGTCCACCACGATTAAAGCATTTTAGGATAAGTATGAAGTCTCTTTCCCAAAAAATTCCACCAAGCTTATTATTAGTGGTTGTACTAGTGGATTTTCCCAAACATGGATAACAAAACCTTGGAGTTCATTTTTAGTGCGTTCACTTACATTTATTATAGTTTTTAAATTTATTTGCGTTAAATTTTCTTTTTGTTATGCCTCATATCTTTTTTGTTTACGAGAAAAATAGGAGAGTGTGTTTTGGATCTGAAAAAAAATTTGAACATCCAAAATGGAAATGCACAAATGCTGCGAGAGATAATTCCAAAAAATGCTTTGATTTTTACGGATAGGCAAAAAGTGGGTTGTTAAACATCCAACCACTTGAGAATTTGAGTTTTTCTACTCGAAATTTTTGGATCATTAGGTCACTAGCATCCTCAACATGTTTCTGGCATGCATGTCCACCACGTTTAAAGCATGTTAGAATCAGTTAGAAGTCTCTTTCTTATAAAATTCCACCAAGCTTATTATTAGGGGTTATACTAGTGAATTTCCCAAACATGGATAATCAAACCTTGGAGTTTATTTTTAGTGCGTTCACTTACATTTGTTATAGTTTTCAAATTTTTTTGCTTAAATTTTTTTTTTGTTATGCCTCATATCTTTTTTGTTTACGAGAAAAATGGGTGAGTGAGTATTGGATCTGAAAAAAAATTTGAACATCCAAAGTAAAAATGCACAATTGTTGAGAGAGATAATTCCAAAAAGTATCTGTGATTTTTAAGGATAGGCAAAAAGTGGGTTGTTAAACATCCAACCACTTGAGAATTTGATTTGTTCTTCTTCTTGAAATTTTTAGATCATTAGGTCACTTGCATCCTCAACATGTTTCTGGCATGCATTTCCACGACGTTTAAAGCATGTTAGGATCATGTAGAAGTCCCTTTCCTATAAAATTCCACCAAGCTTATTATTAGGGGTTGAACTAGTGGAATTTTCCAAACATGGATAACAAAACCTTGGAGTTCATTTTTAGTGCGTTCACTTTCATTTATTATACTTTTCAATTTTTTTTGCATAAAATTTTCATTTTCTTATGCCTCTTATCTTTTTGGTTTACGAGAAAAATGGGAGAGAGAGTTTTCGATCCAAAAAAAAATTTGAACATCCAAAATTGAAATGCATAAATGCAATTCCAAAAAGTATGTGTGATTCTTAAGGAGAGGCAAAAAGTGGGTTGTTAAATATCCAACCACTAGAGAATTTGATTTTTTCTACTTCTTGAAATTTTTGGATCATTAAGTCACTTGCATCGTCAACATGTTTCTGGCATGATTGTCCACCAAATTTAAAGCACGTTAGGATCAGCTAGAAGTCCCTTTCCTATAAAATTCCACCCAGCTTCTTATTAGGTGTTGTACTAGTGGAATTTCCAAACATGGATAACAAAACCATGGAGTTCATTTTTACTGCGTTCCCTTACATTTATTTTAGTTTTCAAATTTTTTTGCAAAACATTTTCATTTTGTTATGCCTCATATCTTTTTTGTTTATGAGAAAAATGGGAGAGTGATTTTTGGATCTGAAAAAAAATTTGAACATCCAAAATGGAAATGCACAAATGCTGAGGGAGATAATTCCAAAAAGTATCTGTGATTTTTAAGGTTAGGCAAAAAGTGGTTTGTTAAACATCAAACCACTTGAGAATTTGATTTTTTCTACTCCTTGAAATTTTTTTATCATTAGGTCACTTGCATTCTCAACAAGTTTCTTGCATGCATGTCCACCACGTTTAAAGCATGGTAGGGTCAGTTAGAAGTCGCTTTCCAATAAAATACCACCAAGCTTCTTATTAGGGGTTGTACTAGTGGAATTTCCCTAACATGGATATCAAAACCTTGGAGTTCCATTTTAGTGCGTTCACTTACATTTATTATAGTTTTCAAATTTTTTTGCATAAAATTTTCATTTTGTTTTGCCTCATATCTTTTTTGTTTACGAGAAAAATTGGAGAGTGAGTTTTGGATCCCAAAATAATTTTGAACTTCCAAAATGGAAATGCACAAATGCTGAGAGAGATAATTAAAAAAAGTGTCTGTGATTTTTAAGGATAAGCAAAAAGTGGGTTGTTAAACATCCAACCACTTGAGAATTTGATTTTTTCTACTCTTTGAAATTTTTGGATCATTAGGTGACTTGCATCCTCAACATGTTTCGGGCATGCATGTCCACCAGAATTAAAGCATTTTAGGATAAGTATGAAGTCTCTTTCCCATAAAATTCCGGCAAGCTTATTATTAGGGGTTGTGCTAGTTGATTTTCCAACACATGGATAACAAAACGTTGGAGTTTATTTTTAGTGCGTTCGCTTACATTTATTATAGTTTTCAAATTTATTTTCGTAAAAGTTTCTTTTTGTTATGCCTCATATTTTTTTTGTTTACGAGAAAAATAGGAGAGTGAGTTTTGGATCCGAAAAAAAATTTGAACATCCAAAATGGAAATGCACAAATGCTGCGAGAGATAATTCCATAAAATGCTTTGATTTTTAAAGATAGGCATAAAGTGGGTTGTTAAACATCCAACCACTTGAGAATTTGATTTTTTCTACTCGAAATTTTTGGATCATTAGGTCACTTGCATCCTCAATATGTTTCTTACATGCATGTCCACCACGCTTAAACCATGTTAGGATCAGTTAGAAGTCTCTTTCCTATAAAATTCCACCAAGCATATTATTAGGGGTTGTACTAGTGAATTTCCCAAACATGGATAACAAAACCTTGTAGTTTATTTTTAGTGCGTTCACTTACATTTATTATAGTTTTTAATTTTTTTTCCATAAAATTTTCATTTTGTTATGCCTCATATCTTTGTTGTTTACGAGAAAAATGGGAGAGTGAAGTTTTGGATCTGAAAAAAAATTTGAACATCCAAAGTAGAAATGCACAAATGTTGAGAGAGATAGTTCCAAAAAGTATCTGTGATTCTTAAGGATAGGCAAAAAGTGGGTTGTTAAACATCCAACCACTTGAGAATTTGATTTTTTCTACTTCTTGAAATTTTTAGATCATTAGGTCACTTGCATCCTCAACATGTTTCTGGCATGCATGTCCACCTCATTTAAAGCATGTTTGGATCAGTTAGAAATCCCACTCCTATAAAATTCCACTAAGCTTATTATTGGGGGTTGTACTAGTGGAATTTCCCAAACATGGATAACAAAACCTTGGAATTCATTTTTAGTGCATTCACTTACATTTATTATAGTTTTCAATTTTTTTTGCATAAAATTTTCATTTTGTTATGCGTCATATCTTTTTTGTTTACGAGAAAAATGGGAGAGAGAGTTTTGGATCCAAAAAAAATTAGAACATCCAAAATTGAAATGCACAAATGTAATTCCAAAAAGTATCTGTGATTTTTAAGGAGAAGCAAAATGTGGGTTGTTAAACATCCAACCACTAGAGAATTTGATTTTTTCTACTCTTTGAAATTTTTGGATCATTAGGTCACTTGCTTCCTCAACAGGTTTCTGGCATGCTTGTCCACCACATTTAAAGCACGTTAGGATCAGCTAGAAGTCCCTTTCCTGTAAAATTCCACCAAAGCTTATTATTAGGTGTTGTACTAGTGGAATTTCCAAACATGGATAACAAAACCTTGGAGTTCATTTTTAGTTCGTTCACTTACATTTATTTTAGTTTCCAAAATTTTTTGCATAAAATTTTTATTTTGTTATGCCTCATATCTTTTTTGTTTATGAGAAAAATGGGAGAGAAAGTTTTGGATCTAAAAAAAAATTTGAACATCCAAAATGGAAATGCACAAATACTGAGGGAGATAATTCCAAAAAGTATCTGTGATTTTTAAGGTTAGGGAAAAAGTGGTTTGTTAAACATCCAACCACTTGAGAATTTGATTTTTTCTACTCGAAATTTTTGGATCATTAGGTCACTTGCATCCTCAACATGTTTCTCGCATGCATGTCCACCATGTTTAAAGCATGCTAGGATCAGTTAGAAGTCGCTTTCCAATAAAATACCACCAAGCTTATTGTGAGGGGTTGTACTAGTGGAGTTTCCCAAACATGGATAACAAAACCTTGGAGTTCCATTTCAGTGCGTTCACTTACAGTTATTATAGTTTTCAAATTTTTTTTGCATAAAATTTTCATTTTGGTATGCCTTGTATCTTTTTTCTATATGAGAAAAATGGGAGAGTGAGTTTTGGATCCGAAAAAAAATTTGAACATCCAAAATGGAAATGGACAAATGCTTTGAGAGATCATTCAAAAATGTATCTGTGATTTTTAAGGATAGGCAAAAAGTGGGTTGTTAAACATCCAACCACTTGACAATTTTATTTTTTCTACTCCTTGAAATTTTTGGATCATTAGGTCACTTGCATCCTCAACATGTTTCTGGCATGCATGTCCACCACGATTAAAGCATTTTAGGATAAGTATGAAGTCTCTTTCCCATAAAATTCCGGCAAGCTTATTATTAGGGGTTGTACTAGTAGATTTTCCCAAACATGGATAACAAAACGTTGGATTTTATCTTTAGTGCGTTCACTAACATTTATTATAGTTTTCAAATTTATTTTCGTAAAATTTTCTTTTTGTTATGCCTCATATCTTTTTTGTTTACGAGAAAAATAGGAGAAAGAGTTTTGGATCTGAAAAAAAATTTGAACATCCAAAGTAGAAATGCCCAAATGTTGAGAGAGATAATTCCAAAAAGTATCTATGATTTTTCAGGATAGGCAGAAAATGGGTTGTTAAACATCCAACCACTTGAGAATTTGATTTTTTCTACTTCTTGAAATTTTTAGATCATTGGGTCACTTGCATCCTCAACATGTTTCTGGCATGCATGTCCACCACGTTTAAAGCATGTTAGGATCAGTTAGAAGTCCCTTTCCTATAAAATTCCACCAAGCTTATTATTAGGGGTTGTACTAGTGGAATTTCCCAAACATGGATAACAAAACCTTGGAGTTCATTTTTAGTGCGTTCACTGACATTTATTATAGTTTTCAATTTTTTTTGGATAAAATTTTCATTTTGTTATGCCTCATATCTTTTTTGTTTACGAGAAAAATGGGAGAGAGAGTTTTGGATCCAAAAAAAAATTTGAACATCCAAAATTGAAATGCACAAATGCAATTCCAAAAAGTATCTGTGATTTTTAAGGAGAGGCAAAAAGTGGGTTGTAAAACATCCAACCACTAGAGAATTTGATTTTTTCTACTCTTTGAAATTTTTGGATCATTAGGTCACTTGCATCCTCAACATGTTTCAGGCTTGCATGTCCACCACGTTTAAAGCATGTTAGGATCAGTTAGAAGTCCCTCTCTTATAAAATTCCACCAAGCTTATTATTAGGGGTTGTACTATTGGAATTTCCCCAACGTGGATAACGAAACCTTGGATTTCATTTTTAGTGCGTTCACATACATTTATTATAGTTTTCAAATTTTTTTACATAAAATTTTCATATTGTTATGCCTCATATCTCTTTCGTTTGCGAGAAATATTGGAGAGTGAGTTTTGGATCTAAAAAAAAATTTGAACATCCAAAATGGAAATGGACAAATGCTGAGGGAGATAATTCCAAAAAGTATTTGTGATTTTTAAGGATTGGCGAAAAGTGGGTTGTTAACCACCAACCACTTGAAAATTTGATTTTTTTTACTACTTGAAATTTTTGGATCATTAGGTCACTTGCATCATCAATATGTTTCTGGCATGCTTGTCCACCACATTTAAAGCACGTTTGGATCAGCTAGAAGTCCCTTTCCTATAAAATTCCACCAAGCTTATTATTAGGTGTTGTACTAGTGGAATTTCCAAACATGGATAACAAAACCTTGGAGTTCATTTTTAGTGCGTTCACTTACATTTATTTTAGTTTCCAATTTTTTTTGCATAAAATTTTCATTTTGTTATGCCTCATATCTTTTTTGTTTACAAGAAAAATTGGAGAGTGAGTTTTGGATATGAAAAAAAATTTGAACATCCAAAATGGAAATGCACAAATGTTGATGGAGATAATTCCAAAAAGTATCTGTGATTTTTAGGGTTATGCAAAAAGTGGTTTGTTAAACATCCAACCACTTGAGAATTTGATTTTTTTCTACTCCTTTAAATTTTTGGATCATTAGGTCACTTGCATCCTCAACATGTTTCTGGCATGCATGTCCACCACGTTTAAAGCATGTTAGGATCAGTTAGAAGTCGCTTTCCTATAAAATATAGCCAAGCTTATCATTAGGGTTTGTACTAGTGGAATTTCCCAAACATGGATAACAAAACCTTGGAGTTCATTTTCAGTGCGTTCACTTTCATTTATTAAACTTTTCAATTTTTTTTGCATAAAATTTTCATTTTGTTATGCCTCATATCTTTTTGGTTTACGAGAAAAATGGGAGAGAGAGTTTTGGATCCAAAAAAAATTTTGAACATCCAAAATAGAAATGCACAAATGCAATTCCAGAAAGTATCTCTGATTTTTAAGGAGAGGCAAAAAGTGGGTTGTTAAACATCCAACCACTAGAGAAGTTGATTTTTTCTAATCTTTGAAATATTTGGATCATTAGGTCACTTGCATCCTCACCATGTTTCAAGCATGCATGTCCACAACGTTTAAAGAATGTTAAGATCAGTTAGAAGTCCCTTTCTTATAAAATTCCACCAAGCTTATTATTAGGGGTTGTAATATTGGAATTTCCCAAACTTGGATAACAAAACCTTGGAGTTCATTTTTAGTGCATTCACTTACATTTATTATAGTTTTCAATTTTTTTTGCATAAAATTTTCTTTTTGTTATGCTTCATATCTTTTTTATTTCCGAGAAATATAGGAGAGTGAGTTTTGGATCTAAAAAAAAATTTGAACATCCAAAAAAGAAATACAAAAATGATGAGAGAGATAATTCCAAAATGTATTTGTGATTTTTAAGGATTGGCAAAAAGTGGGTTGTTAACAACCAACCACTTGAGAATTTGATTTTTTCTACTACTTGAAATTTTTGGATCATTAGGTCACTTGCATCGTCAACATGTTTCTGGCATGATTGTCCACCACAATTAAAGCACGTTAGGATCAGCTAGAAGTCCCTTTCCTATAAAATTCCACCAAGCTTCTTATTAGGTGTTGTACTAGTGGAATTTCCAAACATGGATAACAAAACCATGGAGTTCATTTTTAGTGCGTTCCCTTACATTTATTTTTGTTTCCAAATTTTTTTGCAAAAAATTTTCATTTTGTTGTGCCTCATATCTTTTTTGTTTATGAGAAAAATGGGAGAGTGAGTTTTGGATCTGAAAAAAAAATTGAACATCCAAAATGGAAATGCACAAATGCTGAGGGAGATAATTCCAAAAAGTATCTGTGATTTTTAAGGTTAGGCAAAAAGTGTTAAACCTCAAACCACTTGAGAATTTGATTTTTTCTACTCCTTGAAATTTTTGGATCATTAGGTCACTTGCATTCTCAACATGTTTCTGGCATGCATGTCCTCCACGTTTAAAGCATGTTAGGGTCAGTTAGAAGTCGCTTTCCAATAAAATACCACCAAGCTTATTATTAGGGGTTGTACTATTGGAATTTCCCTAACATGGTTATCAAAACCTTGGAGTTCCATTTTAGTGCATTTACTTACATTTATTATAGTTTTCAAATTTTTTTGCATAAAATTTTCATTTTGTTATGCCTCATATCTTTTTTGTTTACGAGAAAAATTGGAGAGTGAGTTTTGGATCCCAAAAAAATTTTGAACATCCAAAATGGAAATGCACAAATGCTGAGAGAGATAATTAAAAAAAGTATCTGTGATTTTTAAGGATTGGCAAAAAGTGGGTTGTTAAACATCCAACCACTTGAGAATTTGATTTTTTCTACTCTTTGAAATTTTTGGATCATTAGGTGACTTGCATCCTCAACATGTTTCGGGCATGCATGTCCACCACAATTAAAGCATTTTAGGATAAGTATGAAGTCTCTTTCACATAAAATTCCGGCAAGGTTATTATTAGGGGTTGTACTAGTTGATTTTCCGACACATGGATAACAAAACGTTGGAGTTTATTTTTAGTGCGTTCGCTTACATTTATTATAGTTTACAAATTTATTTTCGTAAAATTTTCTTTTTGTTATGCCTCATATCTTTTTTGTTTTTGAGAAAAATAGGAGAGTGAGTTTTGGATCCGAAAAAAAATTTGAACATCCAAAATGGAAATGCACAAATGCTGCGAGAGATAATTCCAAAAAATGCTTTGATTTTTAAGGATAGGCAAAAAGTGGGTTGTTAAACATCCAACCACTTGAGAATTTGATTTTTTCTTCTCGAAATTTTTGGATAATTAGGTCACTTGCATCCTCAATATGTTTTTGGCATGCATGTCCACCACGCTTAAAGCATGTTAGGATCAGTTAGAAGTCTCTTTCCTATAAAATTCCACCAAGCATATTATTAGGGGTTGTACTAGTGAATTTCCCAAACATGGATAACAAAACCTTGTAGTTTATTTTTAGTGAGTTCACTTACATTTATTATAGTTTTCAATTTTTTTCCATAAAATTTTCATTTTATTATGCCTCATATCTTTTTTGTTTACGAGAAAAATGGGAGAGAGAGGTTTTGGATCTGAAAAAAAATTTGAACATCCAAAGTAGAAATGCACAAATGTTGAGAGAGATAATTCCAAAAAGTAACTGTGATTTATAAGGATAGGCAAAAAGTGGGTTGTTAAACATCCAACCACTGGAGAATTTGTTTTTTTCTACTTCTTGAAATTTTTAGATCATTAGGTCACTTGCATCCTCAACATGTTTCTGGCATGCATGTCCACCTCGTTTAAAGCATGTTCGGATCAGTTAGAAGTCCCTCTCCTATAAAATTCCACCATGCTTAGTATTAGGAGTTGCACTAGTGGAATTTCCATAACATGGATAACAAAACCTTGGAGTTCAATTTTAGTGCGTTCACTTACATTTATTATAGTTTTCAAATTTTTTTGAATAATATTTTCATTCTGTTATGCCTCATGTCTCTTTTGTTTATGAGAAAAATGGTAGAGTGTGTTTTGGATCTGAAATAAAATTTGAACATCCAAAATGGAAATGCACAAATGCTGAGAGATAATTCAAAAAAGTATCTGTGACTTTTACGGATTGGCAAAAATTGGTTGTTAAACATCAAACCACTTTAGAATTTGATTTGTTCTACTCCTTGAAATTTTTGGATCATTAGGTCACTTGCATCCTCAACATGTTTCTGGCATGCATGTCCACCACGTTTAAAGCATTTTAAGATCAGTTAGAAGTCATTTTCCAATAAAATACCACCAAGCTTATTATTAGGGGTTGTACTTGTGGAATTTCCCAAACATGGATAACAAAACCTTGGAGTTCCATTTGAGTGCGTTGACTTACATTTATTATAGTTTTCAAATTTTTTTGCATAAAATTTTCATTTTGTTATGCCTCATATCTTTTTTGTTTACGAGAAAAATGAGAGAGTAAGTTTTGGATCTGAAAAAAAATATGAACATCCAAAATGGAAATGGACAAATGCTGAGAGAGATCGTTCAAAAACGTATCTGTGATTTTTAAGGATAGGCAAAAAGTAGGTTGTTAAACATCCAACCACTTGAGAATTTGATTTTTTCTACTCCTTGAAATTTTTGGATCATTAGGTCACTTGCATCCTCAACATGTTTCTAGCATGCATGTCCACCACGATTAAAGAATTTTAGGATAAGTATGAAGTCTCTTTCCCATAAAATTCCGGAAAGCTTATTATTAGGGGTTGTACTAGTAGATTTTCCCAAACATGGATAACAAAACGTTGGATTTTATTTTTAGTGCGTTCACTTACTTTTATTTTAGTTTTCAAATTTATTTGCGTAAAATTTTCTTTTTGTTATGCCTCATATCTTTTTTGTTTACGAGAAAAATAGGAGAAAGAGTTTTGGATCCGAAAAAAAATTTGAATATCCAAATTGGAAATGCACAAATGCTGCGAGAGATAATTCCAAAAAATGTTTTGATTTTTAAGGATAGGCAAAAAGTGGGTTCTTAAACATCCAACCACTTGAGAATTTGATTTTTTCTACCCGAAATTTTTGGATCTTTAGGTCACTTGCATCCTCAACATGTTTCTGACATGCATGTCCACCACGTTTAAAGCATCTGAGGATCAGTTAGAAGTCTCTTTCCTATAAAATTCCACCAAGCTTATTATTAGGGGTTGTACTAGTGGAATTTCCCAAACATGGATAACAAAACCTTGGAGTTCATTTTTAGTGCGTTCACTAACATTTATTATAGTTTTCAAATTTTTTGCATAAAAATTAAATTTTTTTATGCCTCATATCTTTTTTATTTACAAGAAAAATGGGAGAGAGTTTTGGATCAAAAAAAAAATTTGAACATCCAAAAGTGAAATGCACAAATGCAATTCCAAAAAGTATTTGTGATTTTTAACAAGAGGCAAAAAGTGGATAGTTAAGCAGCCAACCACTAGAGAATTTGATTTTTTCTACTCTTTGAAATTTTTGGATCATTAGGTCAGTTGCCTCCTCAACATGTTTCTGGCATGCATGTCCACCACGTTTAAAGCATGTTAGGATCAGTTAGAAGTCGCTTTCCTATAAAATACCGCCAAGCTTATCATTAGTGTTGTACTATTGGAATTTCCCAAACATGGATAACAAAACCTTGGAGTTCATTTTTAGTGCGTTCACTTACATTTATTATAGTTTTCAAATTTTTTTGCATAAAGTTTTCATTTTGTTATGTCTCATATCTTTTTTGTTTGCGAAAAATATAGGAGAGTGAGTTTTGGATCAGAAAAAAAATTTGAACATTCAAAATGGAAATGCACCAATGCTGAGAGAGATAATTCCAAAAAGTATCTATGATTTTTAAGGATGGGCAAAAAGTGGGTTGTTAACCATCCAACCACTTGAGAATTTGATTTTTTCTACTACTTGAAATTTTTGGATCATTAGGTCACTTGGATCCTCAACATGTTTCTGGCATGCTTGTCCACCACATTTAAAGCACGTTAGGATCAGCTAGAAGTCCCTTTCTTATAAATTTCCACCAAGCTTTTTATTAGGTGTTGTACTAGTGGAATTTCCCAAACATGGATAACAAAACCTTGGAGTTCATTTTTAGTGCGTTCACTTACATTTATTTTAGTTTTCAAATTTTTTTGCATAAAATTTTCTTTTTGTTATGCCTCATATCTTTTTTGTTTACGAGAAATATAGGAGAGTGAGTTTTGGATCTGAAAAAAAATTTGAACATCAAAAATGGAAATGCACCAATGCTGAGAGAGATAATTCCAAAAAGTATATGTGATTTTTACAGTTAGGCAAAAATGGGTTGTTAACCATCCAACCACTTGAGAATTTGATTTTTTCTACTCCTTGAAATTTTTGGATCAATAGGTCATTTGCATCGTCAACATGTTCCTGGCATGCTTGTCCACCACATTTAAAACACGTTAGGATCAGCTAGAAGTCTCTTTCCTATAAAATACCACCAAGCTTATTATTAGGTGTTGTACTAGTGGAATTTCCAAACATGGATAACAAAACCTTGGAGTTCATTTTTAGTGCGTTCACTTACATTTATTTTAGTTTTCAAATTTTTTTGCATAAAATTTTCATTTTGTTATGCCTCATATCTTTTTTGTTTACGAGAAAAATGGGGGAGTGAGGTTTGGATATGAAAATAAATTTGAACATCCAAAGTATAAATGCAAAAATGTTGAGAGAGATAATTGCAAAAAGTATCTGTGATTTTTAAGGATTGGCAAAAAGTGGGTTGTTAACCATCCAACCACTTGAGAATTTGATTTTTTCTACATCTTGAAATTTTTAGATCATTAGGTCACTTGCTTCCTCAACATGTTTCTGGCATTCATGTCCACCATGCTTAAAGCATGTTAGGATCAGTTAGAACTCCCTTTTCTATAAAATTCCACCAAGCTTATTATTAAGGGTTGTACTAGTGGAATTTCCGAAACATGGATGACAGAACCTTGTAGTTCATTTTTGGTGCGTTCACTTACACTTATTATTGTTTTCAAATTTTTTTGCATAAAATTTTCAATTTGTTATGCCTTATATCTTTTTTGTTTACGAAAAAATGGGAGAGTGAGTTTTGGATCCGAAAAAAAATTTGAACATCAAAAATGGAAATGCAAAAATGCTGAGTGAGATAATTCCAAAAAGTATCTGTGATTTTAAAGGAGAGGCAAAAAGTGGGTTGTTAAACATCCAACCACTAGAGAATTTGATTTTTTCTACTCTTTGAAATTTTTGGATCATTAGGTCACTTGCATCCTCAACATGTTTCTGGCATGCATGACCACAATGTTTAAAGCATGTTAGGATCAATTAGAAGTCCTTTCCCTATATACTTCCACCAAGCTTATTATTCGGGGTTTTACTAGTGGAATTTCCCAAACATGGGTAACTAAACCGTAGAGTTCATTTTTAGTGCGTTCACTTACATTTATTATAGTTTTCAAACTTTTCTGCATAAATTTTCATTTTGGTTATAGCATATATCTTTTTTGTTTACGAGAAAAATGGGAGAGTGAGTTTTGGATCTGAAAAAAAATATGAACATCCAAAATGGAAATGCACAAATGCTGAGAGAGATAATTCCGAAAAGTATCAGTGATTTTTAAGGAGAGGTAAAAAGTGGATTGTTAAACATCCAACCACTTGAAAATTCGATTTTTTGTACTCCTTGAAATTTTTGGATCATTAGGTCACTTGCATCCTCAACATGTTTCTGGCATGCATGTCCACCTCGTTTAAAGCATGTTAGGATCAGTTAGAAGTCCCTTTCCTATAAAATGCCACCATGCTTAGGGGTTGTATTAGTGGAATTTCCCAAACATGGATAACAAAACCTTGGAGTTAAGTTTTAGTGCGTTCACTTACATTTTTTATAGTTTTCAAATTTTTTTACATAAAATTTTCATTTGGGTATGCCACATATCTTTTTTGTTTAAGAGAAAAATGGGAGAGAGTGTTTTGTATCCGAAGAAAAATTTGAACATCCAAAATGGAAATGCACAAATGCTGAGAGAGATAATTCCAAAAAGTCTCTATCATTTTTAAGGATTGGCAAAAAGTGGGTTGTTAAACATCCAAACACTAGGGAATTTCTTTTTTCTACTCCTTGAAATTTTTGGATCATTAGGTCACTTGCATCCTCAACATGTTTCTGGCATGCATGTCCACCACGTTAAAAGCATGTTAGGATCACTTAGAAGTCCCTTTCCTATAAAATTCCACCAAGCTTATTACTAGGGGGTGTACTAGTGGAATTTCCCAAACATGGATAACAAAACCTTGGAGTACATTTTCAATACGTTCACTTACATTTATTATAGTTATCAAATTTTTTTTGCATAAAATTTTCATTTTGTTCTGCGTCATATCTTTTTTGTTTACGAGAAAAATGGGAGAGTGAGTTTTGGATATGAAAAAAAAAATGAACATCCAAAATGGAAATGCACAAAAGTTGAGAGAGATAATTCCAAAAAGTATCAGTGATTTTTAAGGAGAGGCAAAAAGTGGGTTGTTAAACATCCAACCACTTGAAAATTCGATTTTTTCTACTCCTTGAAATTTTTGGATCATTAGGTCACTTGCATCCTCAACATGTTTCTGGCATGCATGTCCACCTCGTTTAAAGCATGTTAGGATCAGTTAGAAGTCCCTTTCCTATAAAATGCCACCAAGCTTATTATTAGGGGTTGTACTAGTGGAATTTCCCAAACATGGATAACAAAACCTTGGAGTTAAGTTTTAGTGCGTTCACTTACATTTTTTATAGTTTTCAATTTTTTTTGGATAAAATTTTCATTTGGGTATGCCACATATCTTTTTTGTTTAAGAGAAAAATGGGAGAGTGAGTTTTGGATCTGAAAAAAAATTTGAACATCCAAATTGGCTACGCACAAAAGCTGAGAGAGATAATTCCAAAATGTATCCGCGATTTTTAAGGATAAGGAAAAAGTGGGTTGTTAAACATCCAACCACTTGAGAATTTTATTTTTTCTACTACTTAAAATTTTCTCATCATTAGGTCACTTGCATCCACAACATGTTTCTGGCATGCATGTCCACCACGTTTAAAGCATGTTAGGATAAGTTAGAAGTCCCTTCCTATATACTTCCACCAAGCTTATTATTAGGGGTTTTACTAGTGGAATTTTCCAAACATGGATAACAAAACCGTAGAGGTCATTTTTTATTATGCCTGAAATCTTTTTGGTTTACGAGAAAAATGGGAGAGAGATTTTTGGATCTAAAAAGAATTTGAAAATCCAAAATGGAAAGGCAAAAATGTTGCGAGAGATAATTCCAAAAAGTCTCAGGGATTTTTAAGGATTGGCAAAAAGTGGGATGTTAAACATGCAACCACTTGAGCATTTCATTTTTTCTACTCTTTAAAATTTTTGGATCATTAGGTCACTTACATCCTCAACATGTTTCTGGCATGCATGACCACAATGTTTAAAGCATGTTAGGATCAATTAGAAGTCCTTTTCTTATATACTTCCACCAAGCTTATTATTCGGGGGTTTTACTAGTGGAATTTCCCAAACATGGGTAACTAAACCGTAGAGTTCATTTTTAGTGCGTTCACTTACATTTATTATAGTTTTCAAACTTTTTTGCATAAATTTTCATTTTGGTTATAGCTCATATCTTTTTTGTTTACGAGAAAAATGGGAGAGTGAGTTTTGGATCTGAAAAAAAATTAGAACATCCCAAATGGAAATGCATAAATGCTGAGAGAGATAATTCCAAAAAGTATCTGTGATTTTTAAGGATAGGCAAAAAGTGGGTTGTTAAACATCCAACCACTTGAGAAATTTATTTTTTCTGCTCCTTGAAATTTTTGGATCAATAAATCACTTGCATCCTCAACATGTTTTTGGCATGCATGTCCACCATGATTATAGCATGTTAGGATCAGTTAGAAGTCCCTTTCCTATAAAATTCCACCAAGGTTATTACTAGGGGTGGTACTAGTGGAATTTCCCAAACAAGGATAACAAAACCTTGAAGTTTATTTTTAGTGCGTTCACTTACATTAATCCCAGTTTTCAAATTTTTTTGTGTAAAATTTTTATTTTGTTATGCCTCATATCTTTTTTTTTTACGAGAAAAATGGGAGACTGTGTTTTGTATCCGAAAAAAAATTTGAACATCCAAAATGGAAATGCACAAATGCTGAGAGAGATAATTCCAAAAAGTCTCTATGATTTTTAAGGATTGGCAAAAAGTGGGTTGTTAAACATCCAAACACTAGGGAATTTCTTTTTTCTACTCCTTGAAATTTTTGGATCATTAGGTCACTTGCATCCTCAACATGTTTCTGGCATGCATGTCCACCACATTTAAAGCATGTTAGGATCACTTAGAAGTCCCTTTCCTATAAAATTCCACCAAGCTTATTACAAGGGGTGTACTAGTGCAATTTCCCAAACATGGATAACAAAACCTTGGAGTACATTTTTAGTACGTTCACTTACATTTATTATAGTTTCTAATTTTTTTTGCATAAAATTTTCATTTTGTTCTGCGTCATATCTTTTTTGTTTACGAGAAAAATGGGAGAGTGAGTTTTGGATCTGAAAAAAAATATGAACATCCAAAATGGAAATGCACAAATGCTGAGAGAGATAATTCCAAAAAGTATCAGTGATTTTTAAGGAGAGGCAAAAAGTGGGTTGTTAAACATCCAACCACTTGAAAATTCGATTTTTTCTACTCCTTGAAATTTTTGGATCATTAGGTCACTTGCATCCTCAACATGTTTCTGGCATGCATGTCCACCTCGTTTAAAGCATGTTAGGATCAGTTAGAAGTCCCTTTCCTATAAAATGCCACCAAGCTTATTATTAGGGGTTGTATTAGTGGAATTTCCCAAACATGGATATCAAAACCTTGGAGTTAAGTTTAGTGCGTTCACTTACATTTTTTATTGTTTTCAAATTTTTTTGCATAAAATTTTCATTTGGGTATGCCACATATCTTTTTTTTTTAAGAGAAAAATGGGAGAGAGTGTTTTGTATCCGAAAAAAAATTTGAACACCCAAAATGGAAATGCACAAATGCTGAGAGAGATAATTCCAAAAAGTCTCTATGATTTTTAAGGATTGGCAAAAAGTGGGTTGTTAAACATCCAAACACTAGGGAATTTGTTTTTTCTACTCGAAATTTTTGGATCATTAGGTCACTTGCATCCTCAACATGTTTCTGGCATGCATGTCCACCACGTTTAAAGCATGTTAGGATCACTTAGAAGTCCCTTTCCTATAAAATTCCACGAAGCTTATTACTAGGGGGGTGTACTAGTGGAATTTCCCAAACATGGATAAGAAAACCTTGGAGTACATTTTCAGTACGTTCACATACATTTATTATAGTTATCAAATTTTTTTTGCATAAAATTTTCATTTTGTTCTGCGTCATATCTTTTTTGTTTACGAGAAAAATGGGAGAGTGAGTTTTGGATATGAAAAAAAATATGAACATCCAAAATGGAAATGCACAAATGTTGAGAGAGATAATTCCAAAAAGTATCAGTGATTTTTAAGGAGAGGCAAAAAGTGGGTTGTTAAACATCCAACCACTTGAAAATTCAATTTTTTCTACTCCTTGAAATTTTTGGATCATTAGGTCACTTGCATCCTCAACATGTTTCTGGCATGCATGTCCACCTAGTTTAAAGCATGTTAGGATCAGTTAGAAGTCCCTTTCCTATAAAATGCCACCAAGCTTATTATTAGGGGTTGTACTAGTGGAATTTCACTTACATTTTTTATAGTTTTCAATTTTTTTTGGATAAAATTTTCATTTGGGTATGCCACATATCTTTTTTGTTTAAGAGAAAATTGGGAAAGTGAGTTTTGGATCTGAAAAAAAATTTGAACATCCAAATTGGCTACGCACAAAAGTTGAGAGAGATAATTCCAAAATGTATCCGCGATTTTTAAGGATAGGGAAAAAGTGGGTTGTTAAACATCCAACCACTTGAGAATTTTATTTTTTCTGCTACTTAAAATTTTCTCATCATTAGGTCACTTGCATCCACAACATGTTTCTGGCATGCATGTCCACCACGTTTAAAGCATGTTAGGATCAGTTAGAAGTCCCTTCCTATATACTTCCACCAAGCTTATTATTAGGGGTTTTACTAGTGGAATTTTCCAAACATGGATAACAAAACCGTAGAGGTCATTTTTTATTATGCCTGAAATCTTTTTTGTTTACGAGAAAAATGGGAGAGAGATTTTTGGATCTAAAAAGAATTTGAAAATCCAAAATGGAAAGGCAAAAATGTTGCGGGAGATAATTCCAAAAAGTCTCTGGGATTTTTAAGGATTGGCAAAAAGTGGGTTGTTAAATGTCCATCCACTTGAGAATTTGATTTTTTCTACTCCTTGAAATTTTTGGATCATTAGGTAACTTGCATCGTCAACATGTTTCTGGCATACATCGTCCACCACGTTTGAAGCATGTTAGGATCAGTTAGAAGTCCCTTTCCTATAAAATTCCACCAAGCTTATTATTAGTGGTTGTAGTAGTGGAATTTCCCAAATATGGATAACAAAACCTTGGAGTTCATTTTTAGTGCGTTCAGTTACATTTATTATAATTTTCAAATTTTTTTTGCATAAAATTTTCTTTTTATTATGCCTCATATCTTTTTTGTTTACAAGAAAAATTGGGAGAGAGAGTTTTGTATCTAAAAAAAAATTTGAACATACAAAATGGAAATGCACAAATGCTGAGAGAGATAATTCCAAAAAGCATTTGTGATTTTTAACGACAGGCAAAAAGTGGGTTGTTCAACATCCAACCATTTGAGAATTTGATTTTTTCTACTCCTTGAAATTTTTGGATCATTAGGTCCCTTCTATCCTCAACATGTTTCTGGCATGCATGTCCACCACGTTTAAAGCATGTTAGGATCAGTTAGAAGTCTCTTTCATATAAAATTCCAACAACCTTATTATTAGGGGTTGCACTTGAGAATTTGCCAAACATGGGTAACAAAACCTTGGAGTTCATTTTTAGTGCGTTCACTTACATTTATTATACTTTTCCAATTTTTTTGCATAAAATTTTCATTTTGTTATGCCTCATATCTTTTTTGTTTACGAGAAAAAAGGGAGAGTGAGTTTTGGATCTGAAAAAAAAATTTGATCATCCAAAGTGGAAATGCACAAATGCTAAGTGAGATAATTCCAAAAAGTATCTGTGATTTTTAAGGATAGGCAAAATGTGGGTTGTTAAATATCCAACAACTTGAGAATTTGATTTTTTCTACTTCATGAAATTTTTAGATCATTAGGTCACTTGCATCCTCAACAGGTTTCTAGCATGCATGTCCACCACGTTTAAAGGATGTTAGGATCAGTTAAAAGTCCCTTTCCTATAAAATTCCACCAAGCTTATTATTAGGGGTTGTAATAGTGGAATTTCTCAAACATGGATAACAAAACCTTGGAGTTCATTTTTAGTGCGTTCACTTACATTTATTATATTTTTCAAACTTTTTTGCAGAAAATTTTCATTTTGTTATGCCTCATATCTTTTTCGTTTACGAGAAAAATGGGAGAGAGAATTTTGGATCTGAAAAAAAATTTGAGCATCCAAATTGGAAATGCAGAAATGCTGAGAGAGATAATTTTAAAAAGTATCTGTGATTTTTAAGGATAGGCAAAAAGTGGGTTGTTAAACATCCAACCACTTGAGAATTTATTTTTTCTATTCTTTGAAATTTTTGGATCATTAGGTCACTTCCATCCTCAACATGTTTCTGGCAAGCATGTCCACCACGTTTAAAGAATGTTAGGATCAGTTAGATGTCCCTTTCCTATAAAATTCCACCAAACTTATTATTAGGGGTTGTACAAGTGGAAATTCCCAAACATGGAGAAACCAAACCTTGGAGTTCTTTTTTAGTGCGTTCACTTACATATATTATAGTTTTCAAATTTGTTTGCATAAAATTTTCATTTTGTTATGCCTCATATCTTTTTTGTTTACGAGAAAAATGGGAGAGAGTTTTGGATGTGAAAAAAAATTTGAACATCCAAAATGGAAAAATGCGGAGAGAGATAATTCAAAAAAGTAACTGTGATTTTTGAGGATAGGCAAAAAGTGGAATTTCCAAAACATGGATAACAAAACCTTGGAGTTCATTTTTAGTGCGTTCACTTACATTTATTTTAGTTTTCAAATTTTTTTGC
Source organism: Aristolochia californica (assembly GCF_029961685.1). Taxonomy (NCBI): domain Eukaryota; kingdom Viridiplantae; phylum Streptophyta; class Magnoliopsida; order Piperales; family Aristolochiaceae; genus Aristolochia; species Aristolochia californica. The sequence continues at coordinate 16,451,128 of NW_027181815.1, read as the reverse complement.
ATAAAATTTTCATTTTGTTATGCCTCATATCTTTTTTGTTTACGAGAGAAATGGGAGAGTGAGTTTTGGATCTGAAAAAAAATTTGAACATCCAAAATGGAAATGCACAAATGCTGAGAGAGATAATTTTAAAAGTAACTGTGATTTTTAAGGAAAGGCAAAAAGTGGGTTGTTAAACATCCAACCACTTGAGAATTTGATTTTTTCTACTCCTTGAAATTTTAGGATCAATAGGTCCCTTGGATCCTCAACATGTTTCTGGCATGCATGTCCCCCATGTTTTAAAGCATGTTAGGATCAGTTAGAAGTCCATTTCCAATAAAATTCCACCAAGCTTATTATCAGGGGTTGTACTATTGGAATTTCCCAAACATGGATAAAAAAAATGTGGAGTTCTTTTTTAGTGCATTCACATATTATTATTCGAGTTTTCAAATTTTTTTGCATAAAATTTTCATTTTGTTATGCCTCTTATCTTTTTTGTTTACGAGAAAAGTTGGGAGAGTGAGTTTTGGATCCAAAAAAAAATTTGAACATCCATAATGGAAATGAACAAATGCTTAGAGAGATAATTCAGAAAAGTATCTGCGATTTTTTAGGATAGGCAAAAAGTGGGTTGTTCAACATCCAACCACTTGAGAATTTGAATTTTTCTACTCGAAATTTTTGGATCATTAGGTCGTTTGCATCCTCAACATATTTCTGGCATGCATGTCCATCACATTTAAAGCATGTTAGGATCAGTTAGAACTCCCCTTCCTATAAAATTCCACCAAGCTTATTATTAGGGGTTGTACAAGTGGAAATTCCAAAACATGGATATCAAAAGCTTGGAGTTCATTTTTAGTGCGTTCACTTTCATTTATTATAGTTTTCAAATTTTTTTGCACAAAATTTTCATTTTGTTATGCCTCATATCTTTTTTGTTTACGAGACAAATGGGAGAGTGAGTTTTGGATCTGAAAAAAATTTGAACATCCAAAATGGAAATGCACAAATACTGAGAGAGATAATTTTAAAAAATAACTGTGATTTTTAAGGATAGGCAAAAAGTGGGATGTTAAACATCCAACCACTTGAGAAATTCATTTTTTCTACTCTTTGAAATTTTTGGATCAATAGGTCACTTGCATCCTCAACATGTTTCTGGCATGCATGTCCACCACGTTTAAAGCATGATAGGATCAGCTAGAAGTCGCTTTCCGATAAAATTCTACCAAGCTTATTATAAGGGGATGTACTAGCGGAATTTCCCAAACATGGATAATAAAACCTGGGAGTTCACTTTTAGTGCGTTCACTTTAAGTTATTATAGTTTTCAAATTTTTTTGCAAAAAATTTTTATTTTGTTATACCTCATATCTTATTTGTTTACGAGAAATATGGGAGAGTGAGTTTTGGATCTAAAAAAATATTTGAACATCCAAAATGGAAAAGCACAAATGCTGAGAGAGATAATTCCAAAAAGTATCTGCGATTGTTAAGGATAGGCAAAAAGTGGGTTGTTAAACATACAACCACTTGAGAATTTGATTTTTTCTACTCCTTGAAATTTTTGGATCATTAGGTTTTTGTATCCTTAACATGTTTCTGGCATGCATGTCCACCACGTTTAAATCATGTTAGGATCAGTTAGATGTCCATTTCCTATAAAATTCCACGAAGCTTATTATTAGGGGTTGTACTATTGGAATTTCCCGAACATGGATAACAAAACCTTGGATTCGTTTTTAGTGCGTTTACTTACATTTATTATAGTTTTCAAAATTTTTTCCCTACACTTTTTTTTTTTTATGCCTCAAATCATTTTTTATTTACGAGAAAAATGGAAGAGTGAGTTTTGGATCTAAAAAAAAATTTTAAAATCCAAAATGGAAATGCACAAATGCTGCGAGAGATAATTCCAAAAAGACTCTGGGATTTTTAAGGATAGGCAAAAAGTGGGTTGTTCAACGTCCAACCACTTGAGCATTTCATTTTTTCTACTCGAAATTTTTGGATCATTAGGTCACTTGCATCCTCAACATCATTCTGCCATGCATGTCCACCACGTTTATAGCATGTTAGGATCAGTTAGAAGTCCCTTTCCTATTAAATTCCAGCAAGCTTATTATTAGGGATTGTAGTAGTGGAATTTCCCAAACATCGATAACAAAACCTTGGAGTTCATTTTTAGTGCGTTCACTTACATTTTTTATAATTTTCAAATTTTTTTGCATAAAATTTTCATTTTGTTAGGCCTCATTTCTGTTTTGTTTACGAGAAAAATGGGAAAGTGAGTTTTGGATCGGAAAAAAATTTGAACATCCAAAATGGAAATGCACAAATGCTGAGAGATAATTTTAAAAAGTATCTATGATTTTTAAGGACAGGCAAAAAGTAGGTTGTTAAACATCCAACCAATTCATAATTTGATTTTTTCTACTCTTTGAAATTTTTGGATCATTAGGTCACTTCCATCCTCAACATGTTTCTAGCATGCATTTCCACCACGTTTAAAGCATGTTAGGATCCGTTAGAAGTCCCTTTCCTATAAAATTCCACCAAGCTTATTATTAGGGGTTGTACTGGTGGAATTTCTGAAACATGGATAACAAAACATTGGAGTTCATTTTTAGTGCGTTCACTTACATTTATTATAGTTTTCAATTTTTTTTGCATAAAAATTTCATTTTGTTACGCCTCATTTTTTTTTGTTTGCGAGCAATATGGGAGATAGAGTTTTGGATTTGAAAAAAAATTTGAACATCAAAAATGGAAATGCACAAATGCTAAGAGAGATAATTCCCAGAAGTATCTATGATTTTTAAGGATATGCAAAAAGTGGGTTGTTAAACATCCAAGTACTTGAGAATTTGATTTTTTCTACTCCTTGAAGTTTTTGGATCATTAGGTCACTTGCATCCTCAACATGTTTCTGGCATGCATGTCCACCACGTTTAAAGCATGTTAGGATCAGTTAGAAGTCCCTTTCCGATTAAATTCCACCAACTTGTTATTAGGGGTTGTACTGGTGGAATTTCCCAAACATGGATAACAAAACATTGGAGATCATTTTTAGTGCGTTCACTTACTTTTATTATAGTTTTCAATTTTTTTATCATAAAATTTCATTTTGTTATGCCTCATATCTTTTTTGTTTACGAGAAAAATGGGAGAGTGAGTTTTGGATCTGAAAAAAAATTTAAACATCTAAAATGTAAATGCACAAATGCTGAGAGAGATAATTCCAAAAAGTATGTGCGATTTTGAAGGATAGGCAAAAAGTGGGTTGTTAAACATTCAACCACTTGAGAATTTGATTTTTTCTACTCCTTGAAATTTTTGGATCATTAGGTCCCTTGCATCCTCAACATGTTTCTGGCATGCATATCCACCACGTTATAAAGCATGTTAGGATCAGTTAGAAGTCCATTTCCTATTAAATTCCACCAAGCTTATTATTAGGGGTTGTACTAGTGGAATTTTACAAACATGGAGAACAAAACCTTGGAGTTCATTTTTAGTGCGTTCACTTACATTTATTATAGTTTTCGAATTTTTTTGGATAAAATTTTCATTTTGTTTTGCCTCACATCTTTTTTGTTTACGAGAAAAGTGGGAGAGAGAGTTTTGGATCTGAAAAAAATTTTGAACATCCAGAATGGAAATGCACAAATGCTGAGAGAGATAATTTTAAAAAGTATATGCGATTTTTAAGGATAAGCAAAAAGTAGGTTGTTAAACATCCAACCACTTGAGAATTTGATTTTTTCTACTCTTTGAAAATTTTGGATCATTAGGTTACTTGCATCCTCAACATGTTTTTGGCATGCATTTCCACCATGTTTAAAGCATGTTACGATCCGTTAGAAGTCCCTTTCCCGTAAAATTCCACCAAGCTTATTATTAGGGGTTGTACTGGTGGAATTTCTCAAACATGGATAACAAAACATTGGAGTTCATTTTTACTGCATTCACTTAAATTTATTATACTTTTCAATTTTTTTTGCATAAAATTTTCATTTTGTTATGCCTCATATCTTTTTTGTTTGTGAGATATATGGGAGAGTGAGTTTTGGATCTGAAAAAATATTTGAACATAAAAAATGGAAATGCACAAATGCTAAGAGAGATAATTCCCAAAAGTATCTGTGATTTTTAAGGATATGCAAAAAGAGGGTTGTTAAACATCCAAGTACTTGAGAATTTGATTTTTTCTACTCCTTGAAATTTTTGGATCAACAGGTCACTTGCATCCTCAACATGTTTCTGGCATGCATGTCCACCACGTTTAAAGCATGTTAGGATCAGTTAGAAGTCCTTTCTGATAAAATTCCACCAAGCTTATTATTAGGGGTTGTACTGGTGGAATTTCCAAAACATGGATAACAAAACATTGGAGATCATTTTTAGTGCGTTCACTTACTTTTCTTATAGTTTTCAAATTTTTTTGCATGAAATTTTCATTTTGTTATGCCTCTTATCTTTTTTTTTACGAGAAAAATGGGAGAGTGAGTTTTGGATCTGAAAAAAAATTTGAACATCCAAAATGGAACTGTGCAAATGCTGAGAGAGATAATTCCAAAAAGTATGTGCGATTTTTAAGGATAGGCAAAAACTGGGTTGTTAAACATTCAACTACTTGAGAATTTGATTTTTTCTACTCCTTGAAATTTTTGGATCATTAGGTCTCTTGCATCCTCAACAAGTTTCTGGCATGCATGTCCACCACGTTTAAAGCATGTTAGGATCAGTTAGAAGTCCCTTTCCGATTAAATTCCACCAACTTGTTATTAGGGGTTGTACTGGTGGAATTTCCGAAACATGGATAACAAAACATTGGAGTTCATTTTTAGTGCATTCACTTACATTTATTATAGTTTTCAATTTTTTTTGCATAAAAATTTCATTTTGTTATGCCTCATTTTTTTTTTGTTTGCGAGCAATATGGGAGATAGAGTTTTGGATTTGAAAAAAAATTTGAACATCAAAAATGGAAATGCACAAATGCTAAGAGAGATAATTCCCAGAAGTATCTATGATTTTTAAGGATATGCAAAAAGTGGGTTGTTAAACATCCAAGTACTTGAGAATTTGATTTTTTCTACTCCTTCAAGTTTTTGGATCATTAGGTCACTTGCATCCTCAACATGTTTCTGGCATGCATGTCCACCACGTTTAAAGCATGTTAGGATCAGTTAGAAGTCCCTTTCCGATTAAATTCCACCAACTTGTTATTAGGGGTTGTACTGGTGGAATTTCCCAAACATGGATAACAAAACATTGGAGATCATTTTTAGTGCGTTCACTTACTTTTATTATAGTTTTCAATTTTTTTATCATAAAATTTCATTTTGTTATGCCTCATATCTTTTTTGTTTACGAGAAAAATGGGAGAGTGAGTTTTGGATCTGAAAAAAAATTTAAACATCTAAAATGGAAATGCACAAATGCTGAGAGAGATAATTCCAAAAAGTATGTGCGATTTTGAAGGATAGGCAAAAAGTGGGTTGTTAAACATTCAACCACTTGAGAATTTGATTTTTTCTACTCCTTGAAATTTTTGGATCATTAGGTCCCTTGCATCCTCAACATGTTTCTGGCATGCATATCCACCACGTTATAAAGCATGTTAGGATCAGTTAGAAGTCCATTTCCTATTAAATTCCACCAAGCTTATTATTAGGGGTTGTACTAGTGGAATTTCACAATCATGGAGAATAAAACCTTGGAGTTCATTTTTAGTGCGTTCACTTACATTTATTATAGTTTTCGAATTTTTTAGAATAAAATTTTCATTTTGTTATGCCTCATATCTTTTTTGTTCACGACAAAAATGGGTGAGAGAGTTTTGGATCTGAAAAAAATTTTGAACATCCAGAATGGAAATGCACAAATGCTGAGAGAGATAATTTTAAAAAGTATCTGCGATTTTTAAGGATAGGCAAAAAGTAGGTTGTTAAACATCCAACCACTTGAGAATTTGATTTTTTCTACTCTTTGAAATTTTTGGATCATTAGGTCACTTGCATCCTCAACATGTTTCTGGCATGCATTTCCACCACGTTTAAAGCATGTTAGGATCCGTTAGAAGTCCCTTTCCTATAAAATTCCACCAAGCTTATTATTTGGGGTTGTACTGGTGGAATTTCCCAAACATGGATAACAAAACATTGGAGTTCATTTTTACTGCGTTCACTTACATTTATTATAGTTTTCAATTTTTTTTGCATAAAATTTTCATTTTGTTATGCCTCATATCTTTTTTGTTTGCGAGAAATATGGGAGAGTGAGTTTTGGATCTGAGAAAAAATTTGAACATCAAAAGTGGAAATGCACAAATGCTAAGAGAGATAATTCCCAAAAGTATCTGTGTTTTTTAAGGATATGCAAAAAGTGGGTTGTTAAACATCCAAGTACTTGAGAATTTGATTTTTTCTACTCCTTGAAATTTTTGGATCATTAGGTCACTTGCATCCTTAACATGTTTCTGGCATGCATGTCCACCACGTTTAAAGCATGTTAGGATCAGTTAGAAGTCCCTTTCCGATAAAATTCCGCCAAGCTTATTATTAGGGGTTGTACTGGTGAAATTTCCCAAACATGGATAACAAAACATTGGAGATCATTTTTAGTACGTTCACTTACTTTTATTATAGTTTTCAAATTTTTTTGCATAAAATTTTTATTTTGTTATACCTCGTTTATTTTTTATTTACGAGAAAAATGGGAGAGTGAGTTTTGGATCTGAAAAAAAATTTGAACATCAAAAATGGAAGTGCACAAATGCTGAGAGAGATAATTCCAAAAAGTATGTGCAATTTTTAAGGATAGGAAAAAAGTGGGTTGTTAAACATCCAACCACTTGAGAATTTCATTTTTTCTACTCAAAATTTTTGGATCATTAGGTCGCTTGCATCCTCAATATATTTCTGGCATGCAAGTCCATCACGTTTAAAGCATGTTAGGATCAGTTAGAACTCCTCTCCCTATAAAATTCCACCAAGCTTATTATTAGGGGTTGTCCTAGTGGAATTTCCAAAACAGGGATAACAAAACCTTGGAGTTCATTTTTAGTGCGTTCACTTTCATTTATTATAGTTTTCAAATGTTTTTGCATAAAATTTTCTTTTTTTTATGCCTCAAATCTTTTTTGAATACAAGAAAAATGGGAGAGTGAGTTTTGGATCTGAAAAAAAATTTGAACATCCAAAATGGAAATGCACAAATGCTGAGAGAGATAATTCAAAAAGTATCTATGATTTTTAAGGATACGCAAAAAGTGGGTTGTTAAACATCCAACCACTTGAGGATTTCATTTTTTTGCTCCTTGAAATTTTTGGATCACTAGGTCACTTCCATCCTCAACATCATTCTACCATGCATGTCCACCACGTTTATAGCATGTTAGGATCAGTTAGAAGTCCCTTTCCTATTAAATTCCACCAAGCTTATTATTAGGGGTTGTAGTAGTGGAATTTCCCAAACATCGATAACAAAACCTTGGAGTTCATTTTTATTGCGTTCACTTACATTTATTATAGTTTTCAAATTTTTTTGCATAAAATTTTCATTTTGTTATGCCTCATATCTTTTTTGTTTACGAGAAAAATGGGAAAGTGAGTTTGGGATCTGAAAAAATTTGAACATCCAAAATGAAAATGCACAAATGCTGAGAGAGATAATTTTAAAAAATATCTACGATTTTTAAGGATAGGCAAAAAGTGGGTTGTTAAACATCCAACCACTTGAGAATTTGATTTTTTCTACTGCTTAAATTTTTGGATCATTAGGTCACTTGCATCCTCAACATGTTTCTGGCATGCATGTCCACCACGTTTAAAGCATGTTAGGATCAGTTAGAAGTCGCTTTCCGACAAAATTCCACCAAGCTTATTATTAGGGGATGTATTGGTGGAATTTCCAAACATGGATAACAAAACCTTGGAGTTCATTTTTAGTGCGTTCACTTACATTTATTTTAGCTTTCAAATTTTTTTGCATAAAATTTTCATTTTGTTATTCCTCATATCTTTTTTGTTTACGAGAAAAATGGGAGAGGGAGTTTTGGATCTGAAAAAAAATTTGAACTTAAAAAATGAAAATGCACAAATGCTGAGAGAGATAATTATAAAAAGTAACTGTGATTTTTTAAGGATAGGCAAAAAGTGGGTTGTTAAACATCCAACCACTTGAGAATTTGATTTTTTCTACTCTTTGAAATTTTTGGATCATTAGGTCACTTGCATCCTCAACATGTTTCTGGCATGCATGTCCACCACGTTTTAAGCATTTTAGGATCAGTTAGAAGTCTCTTTCCGATAAAATTCCACCAAGTTTATTATTAGGGGTTGTACTGGTGGAATTTCCCAAACATGGATAACAAAACATTGGAGTTCATTTTTAGTGCGTTCACTTACATTTATTATAGTTTTCAAATTTTTTTGCATAAAATTTACATTTTGTTATGCCTCATATGTTTTTTGTTTACGAGAAAAATGTGAGAGTGAGTTTTGGATCTGAAAAAAAATTTGAACATCCAAAATGGAAATTCACAAATGCTGAGAGAGATTATTCCAAAAAGTATCTGCAATTTTTAAGGATAGGCAAAAAGTGGGTTGTTAAACATCCAACCACTTGAGAATTTTATTTTTTCTACTCCTTGAAATTTTTGGATCATTAGGTCCCTTACACCCGCAACATGTTTCTGGCATGCATGTCCACCACGTTTTAAAGCATGTTAGGATCAGTTAGAAGTCCATTTCCAATAAAATTCCTCCAAGCTTATTATTAGGGGTTGTGCTATTGGAATTTACCAAACATGGATAACAAAAACGTGGAGTTCGTTTTTAGTGCGTTCACTTACTTTTATTAGAGTTTTCAAATTTTTGTGCATAAAATTTTATTTTTTTATGCCTCTTATGTTTTTTGTTTACGAGAAAAAATGGGAGAGAGAGTTTTGGATCTTAAAAAAAATTTGAACATCCAAAATGGAAATGCACAAATGCTGAGAGAGATAATTTAGAAAAGTATCTGGGATTTTTAAGGATAGGGAAAAAGTTGGTTGTTAAACATCCAACCACTTGAGAATTTGATTTTTTCTACTCAAAAATTTTGGATCATTAGGTCCCTTGCATCCTCAACATATTTCTGGCATGCATGTCCATCACGTTTAAAGCATGTTAGGATCAGTTAGAACTCCCCTTCCTATAAAATTCCACCAAGCTTATTATTAGGGGTTGTACTAGTGGAATTTCCAAAACATGGATATCAAAACCTTGGATTTCATTTTTAGTGCGTTCACTTTCATTTATTATAGTTTTCAAATTTTTTTGCACAAAATTTTCTTTTTTATATGCCTCATATCTTTTTTGTTTATGAGACAAATGGGACAGTGAGTTTTGGATCTGAAAAAAATTTTAACATCCAAAATGGAAATGCACAAATGCTGAGAGAGATAATGTTAAAAATTAACTGTGATTTTTAAGGATAGGCAAAAAGTGGGTTGTTAAACATCCAAGCACTTGAGAATTTCATTTTTTTTACAATTTGAAATTTTTGGATCATTAGGTCACTTGCATCCTCAACATGTTTCCAGCATGCATGTCCGCCACGTTTAAAGCATGATAAGATCAGCTAGAAGTGCCTTTCTGATAAAAGTCCACCAAGCTAATTATAAGGGATGTACTAGCGGAATTTCCCAAACATGGATAACAAAACCTGGGAGTTCACTTTTAGCGCGTTCACTTTCATTTATTATAGTTTTCAAATTTTTTTGCATAAAATTTTTATTTTGTTATACGTCATATCTTATTTGTTTACGAGAAATATGGGAGAGTGAGTTTTGGATCTGAAAAAATATGTGAACATCCAAAATGGAAATGCACAAATGCTGAGAGAGATAATTCCAAAAAGTAACTGTGATTTTTAAGGATAGGTAAAAAGTGGGTTGTTAAACATCCAACCACTTGAGAATTTCATTTTTTCTACTCTTTGAAATTTTTGGATCATTAGGTCACTTGCATCCTCAACATGTTTCTAGCATGCATGTCCACCACGTTTAAAGCATGATAGGATCAGTTAGAAGTCCCTTTCCGGTAAAATTCCACCAAGCTTATTATAAGAGGATGTACTAGTGGAATTTCCCAAACATGGATAACAAAACCTGGGAGTTCACTTTTAGTGCGTTCACTTTCATTTATTATAGTTTTCAAATTTTTTTGCATAAAATGTTTATTTTGTTATACCTCATATCTTAATTTTTTACCAGAAATATGGGAGAGTGAGTTTTGGATCTGAAAAAATATTTCAACATCCAAAATGGAAATGCACAAATGCTGAGAGAGATAATTCCAAAAAGTATCTGCGATTGTTAAGGATAGGTAAAAAGTGGGTTGTTAAACATCCAACCACTTGAGAATTTGATTTTTTCTACTCCTTGAAATTTTTGGATCATTAGGTCACTTGTATCCTCAACATGTTTCTGGCATGCATGTCCACCACGTTTAAAGCATGTTAGGATTAGTTAGATGTCCATTTCCTGTAAAATTCCACGAAGCTTATTATTAGGGGTTGTACTATTGGAATTTCCCAAATATGGATAACAAAACCTTGGAGTTCGTTTTTAGTGCATTCACTTACATTTATTATAGTTTTCAAATTTTTTTCCCTATTTTTTTTTTTTTTGTTATGCCTCAAAACTTTTTTGTTTACAAGAAAAATGGGAGACAGAGTTTTGGATCTAAAAAAAAAATTTAAAATCCAAAATGGAAATGCACAAATGATGCGAGAGATAATTTCAAAAAGACTCTGGGATTTTGAAGGATAGGCAAAAAGTGAGTTGTTAAACATCCAACCACTTGAGCATTTCATTTTTTCTACTCCTTGAAATTTTTGGATCAATAGGTCACTTGCATCCTCAACATCATTCTGCCATGCATGTCCACCACGTTTATAGCATGTTAGGATCAGTTAAAAGTCCCTTTCCTATTAAATTCCACCAAGCTTATTATTAGGGGTTGTAGTAGTGGAATTTCCAAAACATCGATAACAAAACCTTGGAGTTCATTTTTAGTGCGTTCACTTGCATTTATTATAGTTTTCAAATTTTTTTGCATAAAATTTTCATTTTGTTATGCCTCATATCTTTTTTGTTTACGAGAAAAATGGGAAAGTGCGTTTTGGATCTTTAAAAAATTTGAACATCCACAATGGAAATGCACAAATGCTGAGAGAGATAATTTTAAAAAGTATCTGCGATTTTTAAGGATAGGCAAAAAGTGGGTTGTTAAACATCCAACCACTAGAGAATTTGATTTTTTCTACTCTTTGAAATTTTTGGATCATTACGTCACTTGCATCCTCAACATGTTTCTGGTATGCATTTCCACCACGTTTAAAGCATGTTAGGATCCGTTAGAAGTCCCTTTCTTATAAAATTCCACCAAGCTTATTATTAGGGGTTGTACTGGTGGAATTTCCCAAACATGGATAACAAAACATTGGAGTTCATTTTTAGTGCGTTCACTTACATTTATTATAGTTTTCAATTTTTTTTGCATAAAATTTTCATTTTATTATGCCTCATATCTTTTTTGTTTGCGAGAAATATGGGAGAGTGAGTTTATGATTTGAAAAAAAATTTGAACATCAAAAATGGAAATGCACAAATGCTAAGAGAGATAATTCCCAGAAGTATCTGTGAATTTTAAGGATATGCAAAAACTGGGTTGTCAAACATCCAACAACTTGAGAATTTGATTTTTTCTACTCATGAAATTTTTGGATCATTAGGTCACTTGCATCCTCAACATGTTTCTGGCATGCATGTCCACCACGTTTAAAGCATGTTAGGATCAGTTAGAAGTCCCTTTCCGATAAAATTCCACCAAGCTTATTATTAGGGGTTGTACTATTGGAATTTCCCAAACATCGATAACAAAACCTTGCCGTTCATTTTTAGTGCGTTCACTTACATTTATTATAGTTTTCCAATTTTTTTGCATGAAATTTTCATTTTGTTATGCCTCATATCTTTTTTGTTTACGAGAAAAATAGGAGAGTGAGTTTTGTATCCAAAAAGAAATTTGAACATCCAAAATGGAAATGCACAAATGCTGAGAGGGATAATTCCAAAAAGTGTCTGCGATTTTTAAGGATAGGTAAAAAGTTGGTTGTTAAACATCCAACTACTTGAGAATTTGATTTTTTCTGCACCTTGAAATTTTTGGATCATTAGGTCACTTGCATCCTCAACATGTTTCTGGCATACATGTCCACCACGTTTAAAGCATGTTTGGATCAGTTACATGTCCATTTCCTATAAAATTCCACCAAGCTTATTATTAGGGGTTGTACTAGTGGAATTTCCCAAATATGGATAACAAAACCTTGTAGTTCATTTTTAGTGTGTTTCCTTTTATATATTATAGTTTTCAAATTTTTTTGCGTAAAATTTTCATTTTGTTATGCCTCATGTCTTTTTTGTTTATAAGAAAAATGGGAGAGAGTGTTTTGGATCTGAAAAAAAATTTGAACATCCAAAATGGAAATGCACAAATAATGAGAGAGATAATTCCAAAAAGTATCTGTGACTTTTTAGCATAGGCAAAAAGCGGGTTTTTAAACATCCAACCACTAGAGAATTAGATTTTTTCTACTCCATCAAATTTTTGGATCATTAGGTCACTCTCATCCTCAACATGTTTCTGGCATGCATGTCCACCACGTTTAAAGCATGTTAGGATCAGTTAGAAGTCCATTTCCTATAAAATTCCACCAAGCATATATTAAGGGTTGTACTATTGGAATTTCCCAAACATTGATAACAAAACCTTGGACTTCGTTTTTAGTACGTTCACTTACATTTATTATACCTTTCAATTTTTTTTGCATAAATATTTCTTTTTTTTATCCCTCAGATCTTTTTTTGTTTGCGAGAAAAATGGGAGAGAGAGTTTTGGATCTGAAAAAAAATTTGAACTTCCAAAATGGAAATGCTCAAATGTTGCGGGAGATAATTCCAAAAAGTCTCCGTGATTTTTAAGGATAGGCAAAAAGTGGGTTGTTAAACATCCAACCACTTGAGAATTTTATTTTTTCTACTCCTTGAAATTTTTGATCATTAGGTCACTTGCATCCTCAACATCATTCTGCCATGCATGTCCACCACGTTTAAAGCATGTTAGGATCATTTAGAAGTCCCTTTCCTATTAAATTCCACCAAGCTTATTATTATGGGTTGTAGTAGTGGAATTTCCCAAACATCGATAACAAAACCTTTGAGTTCATTTTTAGTGCGTTCACTTACATTTATTATAGTTTTCTAATTTTTTTGCGTAAAATTTTCATTTTGTTATGCCTCATATTTTTTGTTGTTTATGAGAAAAATGGGAAAGAGAGTTTTGGATCTTAAAAAAATTTGAACATCCATAATGGAAATGCACAAATGCTGAGAGAGATAATTTTTAAAAGTATCTGCGATTTTTAAGGATAGGGAAAAAGTGGGTTGTTAAACATCCAGCCACTTGAGAACTTGATTTTTTCTTCTCTTTGAAATTTTTGGATCATTAGGTCACTTGCATCCTCAACATGTTTCTGGCATGCATATTTCCACCACGTTTAAAGCATGTTAGGATCCGTTAGAAGTCCCTTTCCTATAAAATTCCACCAAGCTTATTATTAGGGGTTGTATTGGTGGAATTTCCCAAACATGGATATCAAAACATTGGAGTTCATTTTTAGTGCGTTCACTTACATTTATTATAGTTTTGAATTTTTTTTGCATAAAATTTTCATTTTATTATGCCTCATATCTTTTTTGTTTGCGAGAAATATGGGAGAGTGAGTTTTGGATCTGAAAAAAAATTTGAACATCAAAAATGGAAATGCACAAATGCTAAGAGAGATAATTCCCAAAAGTATCTATGATTTTTAAGGATATGCAAAAACTGGGTTGTTAAACATCCAACAACTTGAGAATTTGATTTTTTCTACTCTTGAAATTTTTGGATCATTAGGTCACTTGCATCCTCAACATGTTTCTGGCATGCATGTCCACCACGTTTAAAGCATGTTAGGATCAGTTACATGTCCATTTCCTATAAAATTCCACCAAGCTTAATATTAGGGGTTGTACTAGTGGAATTTCCCAAACATGGATAACAAAACCTTGCAGTTCATTTTTAGTGTGTTTCCTTTTATATATTATAGTTTTCAAATTTTTTTGCATAAAATTTTCATTTTGTTATGCCTCATATCTTTTGTGTTTACGAGAAAAATAGGAGAGTGAGTTTTGGATCCGGAAAGAAATTTGTACTTCCAAAATGGAAATGCACAAATGCTGAGAGGGATAATTCCAAAAATTATCTGCGATTTTTAAGGATAGGAAAAAAGTTGGTTGTAAAACATCCAACTACTGTGAATTTGATTTTTTCTACTCCTTAAAATTTTTGGATCATTAGGTCACTTGCATCCTCAACATGTTTCTAGCATACATGTCCACCACGTTTAAAGCATGTTAGGATCAGGTAGATGTCCATTTCCTCTAAAATTCCACCAAGCTTATTATTAGGGGTTGTACTAGTGGAATTTCCCAAACATGGATAACAAAACCTTGCAGTTCATTTTTAGTGTGTTTCCTTATATTTATTATAGTTTTCAAATTTTTTTGCATAAAATTTTCATTTTGTTATGCCTCATGTCTTTTTTGTTTACGAGAAAAATGGGAGAGAGTGTTTTGGATCTGAAAAAAAATTTGAACATCCAAAATGGAAATGCAAAAATAATGAGAGAGATAATTCCAAAAAGTATCTTTGACTTTTAAGCATAGGCAAAAAGTGGGTTTTTAAACATCCAACCACTAGAGAATTTGATTTTTTCTACTCCTTGAAATTTTTGGATCATTAGGTCACTCTCATCCTCAACATGTTTCTGGCATGCATGTCCACCACGTTTAAAGCATGTTAGGATCAGTTATAAGTCCATTTCCTATAAAATTCCACCAAGCATATATTAGGGGTTGTACTATTGGAATTTCCCAAACATTGATAACAAAACCTTGGACTTCGTTTTTAGTGCGTTCACTTACATTTATTATACCTTTCAATTTTTTTTGCATAAATCTTTCTTTTTTTTATACCTCACATCTTTTTTTGTTTGCGAGAAAAATGGGAGAGTGAGTTTTGGATCTGAAAAAAAAATTTGAACATCCAAAATAGAAATGCACAAATGCTGCGCGAGACAATTCCAAAAAGTCTCCGTGATTTTTAAGGATAGGCAAAAAGTGGGTTGTTAAACATCCAACCACTTGAGAATCTGATTTTTTCTACTCCTTGAAATTTTTGGATCATTAGGTCACTTGCATCATCAACATGTTTCTGGCATGCATGTCCACCACGTTTAAAGCATGTTAGGATTAGTTAGAAGTCGCATTAATATAAAATTCCACCAAACATGGAATTTCCCAAACATGGATAGAAAAACCTTGGAGTTCATTTTTAGTGCATTCACTTACATTTATTATAGTTTTCAAATTTTTTTGCATAAAATTTTCATTTTGTTATGCCTCATATCTTTTTCGTTTACGAGAAAAATGGGAGAGTGAGTTTAGGATCTGAAAAAAAATTTGAACATCCAAAATGTAAATTCGCAAATGCTGTGAGAGACAATTCCAAAAAGTCTCTTTGATTTGTAAGGATAGACAAAAAGTGTGTTGTTAAACATCCAACCACTTGAGAATTTTATTGTTTCTTCTCCTTGAAATTTTTAGATCTTAAAGTCACTTGCATCCTCAACATGTTTCTGGTAAGCATGTCCACCACGTTTAAAGCATGTTAGGATCAGTTAGAAGTCCCTTTCCTATGAAATTCCACCAAGCTTATTATTAGGGGATGTGCTATTGCAATTTCCCAAACAATGATAACAAAACCTTGGAGTTCGTTTATAGTGCGTTCACTTACATTTATTATAGTTTTCAAATTTTTTTTCATAAAATTTTCATTTTGTTATGCCTCATATCTTTTTTGTTTACGAGAAAAATGGGAGAGTGAGTTTTGGATCTGAAAAAAAATTTGAACATCCAAAATGGAAATGCACAAATGCTGAGAGAGATAATTCTAGAAAGTATCTGTGAATTTTAAGGATAGGCAAAAAGTGGGTTGTTAAACATCCAACCACTTGAGAATTAGATTTTTTCTACCCCTTGAAATTTTTGGATCATTAGGTCACTTGCATCTTGAACATGTTTCTGGCATGCATGTCCACCACATTTAAAGCATGTGAGAATCAGTTAGAAGTCCCTTTCCTATAAAATTCCACCAAGCTTATTATTAGGTGTTGTACTGGTGGAATTTTCCAAACATGGGTAACAAAACCTTGGAGTTCATTTTTAGTGCGTTCACTTACATTTATTACAGTTTTCAAATTTTTTTGCATAAATTTTTTTTTTTTTTATGCCTCATATCTTTTTTGTCCACGAGAAAAATGGGAGAGTGAGGTTTGGATCTGAAAAAAAAATTGAACATCCAAAAGGGAAATGCACAAATGCTGAGAGAGATCGTTCAAAAATGTATCTGTGATTTTTAAGGATAGGCAAAAAGTGGGTTGTTAAACATCCAACCACTTGAGAATTTGATTTTTTCTACTCCTTGAAATTTTTGGATCATTAGGTTACTTGCAACCTCAACATGTTTCTGGCAAGCATATGCACCACGTTTAAAGCTTGTTAGGATCAGTTAGAAGTCCCTTTCCTATAAAATTCCTCCAAGCTTATTATTAGGGGTTGTACTAGTGGAATTTCCCAAACATGGATAACGAAACCTTCGAGTTCATTTTTAGTGCGTTCACTTACATTTTTTATAGTTTTCAAATTTTTTTGCTTATAATTTTCATTTTGTTATGCCTCATATCTTTTTTGTTTATGAGAAAAATAGGAGAGTGAGTTTTAGATATGAAAAAAAATTTGAACATCCAAAATGGAAAGGCACAAATGCTGAGAGAGATAATTCCAAAAAGTATCTGCAATTTTTAAGGATAGGGAAAAAGTGGGTTGTTAACCATCCAACCACTTGAGAATTTGATATTTTCTACTCCTTGAAATTTTTGGATCATTAGGTCACTTGCATCCTGAACATGTTTCTGTCATGCAAGTCCACCACGTTTAAAGCATGTTAGGATCAGTTAGAAGTCCCATTCCTATATAATTCCACCAAGCTTATTATTAGTGGTTGTACTAGTGGAATTTCCCAAACTTTGATAACAAAACCTTGGAGTTCATTTTTAGTGCGTTCACTTACATTTATTATAGTTTTCAAAGTTTTTTGCATAAAATTTTAATTTTGTTATGCCTCATATCTTTTTTGTTTATGAGAAAAATGGGAGAGTGAGTTTTGGATCTGAAAAAAAAATTTAACATCCAAAATGAAAATGCACAAATGCTGAGAGAGATAATTCCAAAAAGTATCTGCGATTTTTAAGTATAGGCAATAAGTGGGTTGTTAACCATCCAACCACTTGAGAATTTGATTTTTTCTACTCCTTCAAATTTTTGGATCGTTAGGACACTTGCATCATCAACTTGTTTCTGGCATGCATGTCCAGCACGTTTAAAGCATGTTAGGATCAGTTAGAAGTCCATTTCCTATAAAATTCCACCAAGCTTATTATTAGGGGTTGTACTATTGGAATTTCCCAAACATGGATAACAGAACCTTGGAGTTCTTTTCTAGTACGTTCACTTACATTTATTATAGTTTTATATTTTTATTGCATAAAATTTTCATTTTTTTATGCCTCAAATATTTTTTGTTGACGAGAAAAATGGGAGAGTGAGTTTTGGATCTGAAAAAAATTTGAACATCCTTAATGGAAATGCACAATTGCTGCGAGAGATAATTCCAAAAAGTCTCTGTGATTTTTAAGGATGGGCAAAAAGCGGGTTGTTAAACATCCAAACTCTTGAGAATTTGATTTTTTCTACTCCGTGAAATTTTGGATCATTAGGTCACTTGCAGCCACAACATGATTCAGGCATGCATGTCCACCACGTTTAAAGCATGTTAGGATCAGTTAGAAGTCCCTTTCTTATAAAATTCCACCAAGCTTATTATTAGGGGTTGTACTAGTGGAATTTCCCAAACATGGATTACAAAACCTTGGAGTTCATTTTTAGTGCGTTCACTTACATTTATTATAGTTTTCAAATTTTTTTTGCATAAAAGTTTCATTTTGTGATTCCTCATATCTTTTTTTTTTTTACGAGAAAAATGGAAGAGAGTTTTGGATCTGAAAAAAAGTTTGAACATCCAAAAAGGAAATGCACAAATGCTGAGGGAGATAATTCCAAAAAGTATCCGCAATTTTTAAGGATAGGGAAAAAGTGGGTTGTTAACCATCCATCCACTTGAGAATTTGATTTTTTCTACTCCTTGAAATTTTTGGATCATTAGGTCACTTGCATCCTAAACATGTTTCTGGCATGCATGTCAGCCACGTTTAAAGCATGTTAGGATCAGTTAGAAGGCCTTTTAATATAAAATTCCACCAAGCTTATTATTAGGGGTTGTACTATTGGAATTTCCCAAACATGGATAGAAAACCTTGGAGTTCATTTTTAGTGTGTTCACTTACATTTCTTATAGTTTTTAAATTTTTTTGCTTAAAATTTTAATTTTGTTATGCCTCATATCTTTTTTGTTCACGAGAAAAATGGGAGAGCGAGTTTTGGATCTGAAAAAAAATTTGAACATCCAAAATGGAAATGTACAAATGCTAAGAGAGATAATTCCGAAAAGTCTCTGTGATTTTCAAGCATAGGAAAAAGTGGGTTTTTAAACATCCAACCACTTGAGAATTTGATTTTTTCAACTCTTTGAAATTTTTGGATCATTAGGTCCCTTGCATCCTCAACATGTTTCTGGCATGCATGTCCACCACGTTTAAAGCATGTTAGGATCAGTTAGAAGTCCCTTTCCTATAAAATTCCTCCAATCTTATTATTAGGGGTTGTACTAGTGGAATTTCCCACAAATGGATAACAAAACCTTGGAGTTCATTTTTAGTGCATTCACTGACATTTATTATAGTTTCCAAAAATTTTTCCATAAAACTTTTTGTTTTGTTATGCCTCAAATCTTTTTTGTTTACGAGAAAAATAGGAGAGTGAGTTTTGGATCTGAAAAAAAATTTGAACATCCAAAATGGAAATGCACAAATGCTGAGAGAGATAATTTTAAAAAGTCTCTGTGATTTTTAAGGGCAGGCAAAAAGTGGGTTGTTAAACATCCAACCACTTGAGAATTTGATTTTTTCTACTACTTGAAATTTTTGGATCAATCGGTCACTTGCATCCTTAACATGATTCAGGCATGCATGTCCACCACGTTTAAAGCATGTTAGGATCAGTTAGAAGTCCCTTTCCTATAAAATTCCACCAAGCTTATTATTAGGGGTTGTACTAGTGGAATTTCCAAAACATGGATAAGAAAACCTTGGAGTTCATTTTTAGTGCATTCACTTACATTTATTATAGTTTTCAATTTTTTTGCATAAAATTATCATTTTATTATGCCTCATAACTTTTTTGTTTACGAGAAAAATGGGAGAGAGAGCTTTGGATCTGAAAAAAAATTTGAACATCGAAAATGGAAATGCAGAAATGCTGAGAGAGATAACTTCAAAAAGTATCTAAGATTTTTAAGGATAGGCCAAAAGAGGGTCGTTAAACATCCAACCACTTGAGATTTTGATTTTTTCTACTCTTTGAAATATTGGATCATTAATTCACTTGCATCCTCAACATGTTTCTGGCATGCATGTCCACCACGTTTAAAGCATGTTAGGACCAGTTACAAGTCCCCTTCCTTTAAAATTCCTCCAAGCTTATTATTAGGGGTTGTACTAATGGAATTTCCCAAAAATGGATAACAAGACCTTGGAGTTCATTTTTAGTACATTTACTTACATTGATTATAATTTTCAAATTTTTTGGCATAAAATTGTCATTTTGGTCTACCTGATATCTTATCTTTTTTTTTACGAGAAAAATAGGTGAGTGAATTTTGCATCTGAAAAAAAATTTGAACATCCAAAAGGGAAATGCACAAATGCTGAGAGAGATAATTCCGAAAAGTCTCTGTGATTTTCAAGGATAGGCAAAAGTGGGTTGTTAAACATCCAACCACTTGAGAATTTGATTTTTTCTACTCTTTGAAATTTTTGGATCATTAGGTGACTTGCATCCTCAACATGTTTCTGGCATGCATGTCCACCACGTTTAAAGCAAGTTAGGACCAGTTAGAAGTCCCTTTCCTATAAAATTCCTCCAATCTTATTATTAGGGGTTGTACTAGTGGAATTTCCCACAAATGGATAACAAAACATTGGAGTTCATTTTTAGTGCATTCACTTACATTTATTACAGTTTCCAAAAATTTTTCCATAAAACTTTTTGTTTTGTTATGCCTCAAATCTTTTTTGTTTACGAGAAAAATAGGAGAGTGAGTTTTGGATCTGAAAAAAAAATTTGAACATCCAAAATGGAAATGCACAAATGCTGAGAGAGATAATTCCAAAAAGTATCTGCGATTTTTAGGATAGGCAAAAATTGGGTTGTTAAACATCCAACCACATGAGAATTTGATTTTTTCTACTCCTTGAAATTTTTTGATCATTAGAACACTTGCATCCTCAACATGTTTTTGGCATGCATGTCCACGTTTAAAGCTTGTTAGGATCAGTTAGAAGTCCATTTCCTATAAAATTCCACCAAGCTTATTATTAGGGGTTCTACTATTGGAATTTCCCAAACATGGATAACAAAACCTTGGAGTTCGTTTTTAGTGCGTTCATTTACATTTATTATAGTTTTAAAATTTTTTGCTTAAGATTTTCATTTTGTAACGCCTCATATCTTTTTTTTAAAGAGAAAAATGGGAGAGTGAGTTTTGGATCTAAAAAAAAATTTGAACATCCAAAATGGAAATGCACAAATGCTACAAGAGATAATTCCAAAAAGTATCTGTGATTTTTAAGGATAGGCAAAAAGGGGGTTGTTACTTGAGAATTTAGTTTTTTCTACTCCTTGAAATTTTTCGATCATTAGGTCACTTGCATCCTCAACAAGTTTCTAGCATGCATGTCCACCACGTTTAAAGCATGTTAGGATCAGTTAGAAGTCCATTTCATATAAAAGTCCACCAAGCTTATTATTAGGGGTTGTACTATTGGAATTTGCCAAACATGGATAACAAAACCTTGGAGTCCATTTTTAGTGTGTTCACTTACATTTATTATATTTTTCAATTTTTTTTGCATAAAATTTTCTTTTTGTAATGCCTCATATCTTTTTTGTTTACGAGAAGAATGGGAGAGCGAGTTTTGGATCTGAAAAAAATTTGAACATCCAAAATAGAAATGCACAAATGCTGCGAGAGATACTTCCAAAAAGTATCTGTGACTTTTTAAGGATAGGAAAAAAGTGGGTTGTTAAACATCCGACCACTTGAGAATTTTATTTTTTCTAATCTTTGAAATTTTTGGATCATTAGGTCACTTGCATCCTCAACATGTTTCTGGCATGCATGTCCACCACGTTTAAAGCTAGTTAGGATCAGTTAGAAGTCCATATCCTATAAAATTCCCCCAAGCATATTATTTGGGGTTGTACAATTGGAATTTCCCAAACATGGATAACAATTCCTTGGAGTTCATTTTTAGTGCGTTCACTTACATTTATTATAGTTTTCAAATTTTTTTGCATAAAATTTTTATGTTGTTATACCTCATATCTTTTTTGTTGACGAGAAAAATGGGAGAGTGATTTATGGATCTGCAAAAAAAATTGAACATCCAAAATGGAAATGCACAATGCTGCGAGAGATAATTCCAAAAAGTCTCTGTGATTTTTTAGGATAGGGAAAAAGTGGGTTGTTAAACATCCAACCACGTGAGAATTTGATTTTTTCTACTCCTTGAAATTTTTGGATCATTAGAACACTCTCATCCTTAACATGTTTCTGGCATGCATGTCCACCACATTTAAAGCAAGTTAGGATCAGTTAGAAATCCATTTCCTATAAAATTCCACCAAGCTTATTATTAGGGGTTGTACTATTGGAATTTCCCAATCATGGATAACAAAACCTTGGAGTTTGTTTTTAGTGCGTTCACTTACATTTATTATAGTTTTCAAATTTTTTTGCATAAAATTTTCATTTTGTTATGCCTCATATCTTTTTTGTTTACAAAAAAAATGGGAGAGATTTTTTTATCTGAAAAAAAATTTGAACATCCAAAATGGAAATGCACAAATGCTGAGATATATAATTCCAAAAAGTATCTGCGATTTTTAAGGATAGGCAAAAAGTGGGTTGTTAAACATCCAAACACTTGAGAAGTTGATTTTTTCTACTCTTTGAAATTTTTAGATCATTAGGTCACTTGCATCCTCAACATGTTTCTGCCATGCAGGTCCACCACGTTTAAAGCATGTTAGGATCAGTTAGAAGTCCCTTTCCTATAAAATTCCACCAATCTTATTACTAGGGGTTGTACTAGTGGAATTTCCCAAACATGGATAACAAAACCTTGGAGTTCGTTTTTAGTGTGTTCACTTACATTTATTATAGTTTTCAAATTTTTTGCATAAAATTAATTTTTTGTTATGCCTCATATCTTTTTTGTTTACAACAAAAATGGGAGAGTGAGTTTTGGTTCTGAAAAAAAATTTGAACTTCCAAAATGGAAATGCACAAATGCTGTGAGAAATAATTCCAAAAAGTCTCTGTGATTTTTAAGAATAAACAAAAAGAGGGTTGCTAAACATCTAACCACTTGAGAATTTGATTTTTTCTACTCCTTGAAATTTTTGGATCATTAGGGCACTTGCATCCTCAACATGTTTCTGGCATGCATGTCCACCACATTTAAAACATGTTAGGATCAGTTAGAAGTCCATTTCCTATAAAATTCCACCAAGCTTATTATTAGGGGTTGTACTATTGGAATTTCCCAAACATGGATAACAAAACCTTGGAGTTAGTTTTTAGTGCGTTCACTTACATTTATTATAGTTTTCAATTTTTTTTGCATAAAATTTTCATTTTCTTATGCCTCATATCCTTTTTGTTTACAAAAAAAGTGGGAGAGATTTTTTTATCTTAAAAAAAATTTGAACATCCAAAATGGAAATGCCCAAATGCTGAGATATATAATACCAAAAAGTATCTGCGATTCATAACGATAGGCAAAAAGTGGGTTGTTAAACATCCAAACACTTGAGAATTTGATTTTTTCTACTCCTTGAAATTTTTAGATCATTAGGTCACTTGCATCCTCAACATGTTTCTGGCATGCATGTCCACCACGTTTAAAGCATGTTAGGATCAGTTAGAAGTCCCTTTCCTATTAAATTCCACCAATCTTATTACTTGGGGTTGTACTAGTGGAATTTCCCAAACATGGATAACAAAACCTTGGAGTTCGTTTTTAGTGCGTTCACTTACATTTATTATAGTTTTCAAATTTTTTGCATAAAATTAATTTTTTGTTATGCCACATATCTTTTTTGTTTACAACAAAAAATGGGAGAGTGAGTTTTGGTTCTGAAAAAAAATTTGAACTTCCAAAATGGAAATGCACAAATGCAGTGAGAAATAATTCCAAAAAGTCTCTGTGATTTTTAAGAATAAACTAAAAGAGGGTTGTTAAACATCCAACCACTTGAGAATTTGATTTTTTCTACTGCTTGAAATTTTAAGATCATTAGGTCATTTGCGTCCTCAACATATTTCTGGCATGCATGTCCACCACATTTAAAGAATGTTAGGATCAGTTAGAAGTCCCTTTCCTACAAAGTTCCACCAAGCCTATTATTAGGGGTTGTACTAGTGGAATTTCCCAAACATGGATAACAAAACCATGGAGTTCATTTTTAGTGTGTTCATTTACATTTATTATATTTTTCAATTTTTTTTGCATAAAATTTGCATTTTGTTATGCCTCATATCTTTTTTGTTTACGAGAAGAATGGGAGAGCGAGTTTTGGATCTGAAAAAAATTTGAACATGCAAAATAGAAATGCACAAATGCGGCGAGAGATAATTCCAAAAAGTATCTGTGATTTTTAAGGATAGGAAAAAAGTGGGTTGTTAAACATCCAACCACTTGAGAATTTGATTTTTTCTACTCTTTGAAATTTTTGGATCATTAGGTCACTTGCATCCTCAACATGTTTCTGGCATGCATGTCCACCACGTTTAAAGCTAGTTCGGATCAGTTAGAAGTCCATTTCCTATAAAATTCCCCCAAGCATATTATTTGGGGTTGTACAATTGGAATTTCCCAAACATGGATAACAATTCCTTGGAGTTCATTTTTAGTGCGTTCACTTACATTTATTATAGTTTTCCAATTTTTTTGCTTAAAATTTTTATGTTGTTATACCTCATATCTTTTTTGTTTACGAGAAAAATGGGAGAGTGATTTATGGATCTGCAAAAAAAAGTGAACATCCAAAATGGAAATGCACAATGCTGCGAGAGATAATTCCAAAAAGTCTCTGTGATTTTTTAGGATAGGGAAAAAGTGGGTTGTTAAACATCCAACCACGTGAGAATTTGATTTTTTCTACTCCTTGAAATTTTTGGATCATTAGAACACTCTCATCCTTAACATGTTTCTGGCATGCATGTCCACCACGTTTAAAGCATGTTAGGATCAGTTAGAAGTCCATTTCCAATAAAATTCCACCAAGCTTATTATTAGGGGTTGTACTATTGGAATTTCCCTAACATGGATACCAAAACCTTGGAGTTAGTTTTTAGTGCGTTGACTTACATTTATTATAGTTTTCAATTTTTTTTGCATAAAATTTCTTTTTGTTGTGCCTCATATCTTTTTTGTTTACAAAAAAAAAGGGAGAGATTTTTTTATCTGAAAAAAAATTTGAACATCCAAAATGGAAATGCACAAATGCTGAGATATATAATTCCAAAAAGTATCTGCAATTTTTAAGGATAGGCAAAAAGTGGGTTGTTAAACATCCAAACACTTGAGAATTTGATTTTTTCTACTCCTTGAAATTTTTAGATCATTAGGTGACTTGCATCCTCAACATGTTTCTGGCATACATGTCCACCACGTTTAAAGCATGTTAGGATCAGTTAGAAGCCCCTTTCCTATAAAATTCCACCAATCTTATTACTAGGGGTTGTACTAGTGGAATTTCCCAAACATGGATAACAAAACCTTGGAGTTCATTTTTAGTGCGTTCACTTACATTTATTATAGTTTTCAAATTTTTTGCATAAAATCAATTTTTTGTTATGCCTCATATCTTTTTTGTTTACAACAAAAATGGGAGAGTGAGTTTTGGTTCTGGAAAAAAATTTGAACTTCCAAAATGGAAATGCACAAATGCTGTGAGAAATAATTCCAAAAAGTCTCTGTGATTTTTAAGAATAAACAAAAAGAGGGTTGCTAAACATCTAACCACTTGAGAATTTGATTTTTTCTACTCTTTGAAATTTTTGGATCATTAGGTCACTTGCATCCTCAACATGTTTCTGGCATGCATGTCCACCACGTTTAAAGCTAGTTAGGATCTGTTAGAAGTCCATTTCCTATAAAATTCCCCCAAGCATATTATTTGGGGTTGTACAATTGGAATTTCCCAAACATGGATAACAATTCCTTGGAGTTCATTTTTAGTGCGTTCACTTACATTTATTATAGTTTTCCATTTTTTTTGCTTAAAATTTTTATGTTGTTATACCTCATATCTTTTTTGTTTACGAGAAAAATGGGAGAGTGATTTATGGATCTGCAAAAAAAATTGAACATCCAAAATGGAAATGCACAATGCTGCGAGAGATAATTCCAAAAAGTCTCTGTGATTTTTTAGGATAGGGAAAAAGTGGGTTGTTAAACATCCAACCACGTGAGAATTTGATTTTTTCTACTCCTTGAAATTTTTGGATCATTAGAACACTCTCATCCTTAACATGTTTCTGGCATGCATGTCCACCACGTTTAAAGCTTGTTAGGATCAGTTAGAAGTCCATTTCCAATAAAATTCCACCAAGCTTATTTTTTGGGGTTGTACTATTGGAATTTCCCAAACGTGGATAACAAAACCTTGAGTTTGTTTTTAGTGCATTCACTTACATTTATTGTAGTTTTCAAATTTTTTTGCATAAAATTTTTATTTTGTTATGCCTCATTTCATTTTTGTTTATGAGAAAAATGGGAGAGTGAGTGTTGGATCTGAAAAAAATTTGAACATCAAAAATGGCAATGCACAAATGCTGTGAGAGATAATTCCAAAAAGTCTCTGTGATTTTTAAGAATAGACAAAAAGAGGGTTGTTAAACATCCAACCACTAGAGAATTTTATTTTTTCTACTCCTTGAAATTTTAAGATCATTAGGTCACTTGCATCCTCAACATGTTTCTGGCAAGCATGTCCGCCACGTTCAAAGCATGTTAGGATCAATTAGAAGTCCCTTCCCTATAAAATTCCACCAAACTTATTATTAGGGGTTGTACTAGTAGAATTTCCCAATCATGGATAAGAAAACCTTGGAGTTCATTTTTACTGCGTTCCCTTACATTTATTAAAGTTTTCAAATTTTCTTGCACAAAATTTTCATTTTGTTATGCCTCATGTCTTTTTTGTTTACGAAAAAAATGGGAGAGTGAGTTTTGGATCTGAAAAAAAATTTGAACAATCAAAATGGAAATGTACAAATGCTGAGAGAGATAATTTTAAAAAGTATCTGTGATTTTTAAGAATAAGCAAAACGTGGGTAGTTAAACATCCAACCACTTGAGAATTTGATTTTTTCTACTGTTTGAAATTTTTGGATCATTAGGTCACTTACATCCTCAGCATGTTTCTGGCATGCATGTCCACCACGTTTAAAGCAGGTTAGGATCAGTTTGAAGTCCATTTCCTATAAAATTCCACCAAGCATATTATTCGGGTTTGTACTAGTGGAATTTCCCAAACATGGATACCAAAACCTTGGAGTTCATTTTTAGTGCGTTCACTTACATTTATTATAATTTTCCAATTATTTTGCAAAAAATTTTTATTTTGTTATGCCTCATATCTGTTTTGTTTACGAGAAAAATAGGAGAGAGAGTTTTGGATCTGAAAAAAAATTTTAACATCCAAAATGTAAATGCACTAATGCTGAGAGAGATAATTCCAAAAAGTATCTGCAATTTTTAAGGATAGGCAAAAAGTAGGTTGCTAAACTTCTAACCACTTGAGAATTTGATTTTTTCTACTCCTTGAAATTTTTGGATCATTAGGTCACTTGCATCCTCAACATGTTTCTGGCATGCATGTCCACCATGTTTAAAGCATGTTAGGATCAGTTAGAAGTCCATTTCCTATAAAATTCCACCAAGCTTATTATTAGGGGTTGTACTATTGGAATTTCCCAAACATGGATAACAAAACCTTGGAGCTCATTTTTAGTGCGTTCACTTACATTTATTATAGTTTTCAAATTTTTTTGCATAAAATTTTCATTTTGATATGCCTCATATTTTTTTGTTTACAAAAAAAATCGGAGAGAGATTTTTGGATACGAAAAAAAATTTGGACATCAAAAATGGAAATGCACAAATGCTAAGAAATATAATTACAAAAAGTATCTGCGATTTTTAAGGATAGGCAAAAAGTGGGTTGTTAAACATCCAAACACTTGAGAATTTGATTTTTTCTTCTGCATGAAATTTTTAGATCATTAGGTCACTTGCATCCTCAGCATGTTTCTGGCATGCACGTCCACCACCTTTAAAGCATGTTACGATCAGTTAGAAGTCCCTTTCCTATAAAATTCCACCAAGCTTATTATTAGGGGTTGTACTAGTGGAATTTCCCAAACATGGATAACAAAACCTTGGAGTTCGTTTTTTGTGCGTTCACTTACAGTGATTATAGTTTTCAATTTTTTTTGCATAAAATTAATTTTTGGTTATGCCTCATATCTTTTTTGTTTACAACAAAAATGGGAGAGAGAGTTTTGGATCTGAAAAAAAATTTGAACATCCAAAATGGAAATGCATAACTGCAGTGAGAGATAATTCCAAAAAGTATCTGTGATTTTTAAGGGTAGGCAAAACGTGGGTTGTGAAATATCCAACCACTTGAGAATTTAATTTTTTCTACTCCTTGAAATTTTTGAATCATTAGGTCACTTGCATCCTCAACATGTTTCTGCATTCATGTCCACCACGTTTAAAGCACGTTAGGATTAGTTAGAAGTCCCCTTTCTATAAAATTCCACCAAGCTTATTATATGGGGTTGTACTAGTGCAATTTACCAAACATGGATAACAAAACCTTGGAGTTCACTTTTAGTCCGTTTACTTACATTTATTATAGTTTTCAAATTTTTTTGCATAAAATTTTTATTTTGTTATTCCTCATATCTTTTTTGTGTACGAGAAAAATATGAGAGTGAGTTTTGGATTTGAAAAAAAATTTGAACATCCAAAATGGAAATGCACAAATGCTGTGAGAGATAATTTTAAAAAGTATCTGTGATTTTTAAGGATAGGCAAAAAGTGGGTTGTTAAACATCCAACCACTTGGGAATTTGATTTTTTCTACTCCTTGAAATTTTTGGATCATTAGGTCACTTGCATCCTCAACATGTTTCTGGCATGCATGTCCACCACGTTTAAAGCATATTAGGATCAGTTAGAAGTCCCCTTCCTATAAAATTCCACAAAGCTTATTATTAGGGGTTGTACTAGTGTAATTTCCCAAACATGGATAACAAAACCTTGGAGTTTTTTTTTAGTGCGTTCATTTACATTTATTATAGTTTTCAAATTTTTATACATAAAATTTTCATTTTGTTATGCCTCATATCTTTTTGTTTAAGAGAAAAATGGGAGAGGGAGTTTTGGATCTGAAAAAAATTTGCACATCCAAAATGAAAATGCCGAAATGCTTAGAGAGATAATTTTAGAATGCATCTGTGATTTTTAAAGATAGGCAAAAAGTGGGTTTTTAGACATCCAACCACTAGAGAATTTTATTTTTTCTACTCTTTGAAATTTTTGGATCATTAGGTCAATTGCATCCAAAACATGTTTCTGGCATGCATGTCCACTACGTTTATAGCATGTTAGGATCAGTTAGAAGTCCCTTTCCTATAAAATTCCACCAAGCTTATTATTAGGGGTTGTACTAGTGGAATTCCCCAAACATGGATAACAAAACCTAGGAGTTCGTTTTTAGTGCGTTCACTTACATTTATTATAGTTTTAAAATTTTTTTGCATAAAATTAATTTTTTGTTATGCCTCATATCTTTTTTGTTTAACACAAAAATGGGAGAGAGAGTTTTGGATCTGAAAAAAAATTTGAACGTCCAAAATGGAAATGCACAAATGCAGTGAGAGATAATTCCAAAAAGTATCTGTGATTTTTAAGGGTAGGCAAAAAGTGGGTTGTTAAACATCCAACCACTTGAGAATATGAATTTTTCTACTCCTTGAAATTTTTGGATCATTAGGTCACTTGCATCCTCAACATGTTTCTGGCATGCATGTCCACCACGTTTAAAGCATCCTAGGATGGGTTAGAAGTCCCTTTCCTATAAAATTCCACCAACCTTATTATTACGGGTTCTACTAGTGGAATTTCCCAAACATGGATAACAAACCTTTGAGTTCATTTTTTGTGCGTTCATTTACATTTATTATAGTTTTCAAATTTTTTTGCATAACATTTTCATTTTCTTATGCCTCATATCTTTTTTGTTTACGAGAAGAATGGGAGAGCCAGTTTTGGATCTGAAAAAAAAATTGAACATCCAAAATGGAAATGCACAAATGCTGCGAGAGATAATTCCAAAAAGTATATGTGATTTTTAAGGATAGGCAAAAAGTGGAATGTTAAACATCCAACCACTTGAGAATTTAATTTTGTCTACTCCTTGAAATTTTTGGATCATTAGGTCACTTGCATCCTCAACATGTTTCTGGCACGCATGTTCACCACGTTTAATGCATGTTAGGATCAGTTAGAAGTCCATTTCCTATAAAATTCCACCAAGCTTATTATAAGGGGTTGCACAAGTGGAATTTCCCAAACATGGATAACAAAACCTTGGAGTTTATTTTTAATACGTTCACTTACATTTATTATAGTTTTCAATTTTTTTTGCATAAAATTTTCATTTAGTTTTGCCTCATTTCTTTTTTCTTTACGAGAAAAATGGGAGAGCGAGTTTTGGATCTGAAAAAAAATTTAAACATCCAAAATGGAAATGCACAAATGCTGCAAGAGATAATTTCAAAAAGTATCTGTGATTTTTAAAGATAGGCAAAAAGTCGGTTGTTAAATATCCAACCACTTGAGAATTTGATTTTTTCTACTCCAGGAAATTTTTGGATCATTAGGTCACTTGCATCCTCAACTTGCTTCTGGCATGCATGTTCACCACATTTAAAGCATGTTAGGATCAGTTAGAAGTCCCTTTCCTATAAAATACCTCCAAGCTTATTATTAGGGGTTGTACTAGTGGAATTTCCCAAACATGGATAACAAAACCTTGGAGTTCGTTTTTAGTGCGTTCACTTATATTTATTATTGTTTTCAATTTTTTTTGCATGAAATTTTTATTTTGTTATGCCTCATATCTTTTTTGTTTACGAGAAAAATGGGAGAGAGAGTTTTGGATCTGAAAAAAAAATTTGAACATCACAAATGGAAATGCACAAATGCTGTGTGAGATAATTCCAAGAAGTCTCTGTGATTTTTAAGAATAGACAAAAAGTGGGTTGTTAAACATCCAACCACTTGAGAATTTGATTTTTTCTACTCCTTGAAATTTTTGGATCATTAGGTCACTTGCATCCTCAACATGTTTCTTGCATGCATGTCCACCACGTTTAAAGCATGTCAGGATCAGTTAGAAGTCCCCTTCCTATAAAATTCCACCAAGCTTATTATTAGGGGTTGTACTAATGTAATTTCCCAAACATGGATAACAAAACCTTGGAGTGTTTTTTAGTGCGTTCATTTACATTTATTATTGTTTTCGAATTTTTTTGCATAAAATTTTCATTTTTTTATGCCTCATATCTTTTTGTTTACGGGAAAAATGGGAGAGTGAGTTTTGGATCTGAAAAAAATTTGAACATCCAAAATGGAAATGCCGAAATGCTGAGAGAGATAATTTTAGAAAGCATCTGTGATTTTTAAAGATAGGCAAAAAGTGGGTTTTTAGACATCCAACCACTTGAGAATTTTATTTTTTCTACTCTTTGAAATTTTTGGATCATTAGGTCACTTGTATCCTCAACAAGTTTCTGGCATGCATGTCCACCACGTTTAAAGCATGTTAGGATCAGCTCGAAGTCCCTTTCCTCTAAATTCCACGAAGCTTATATTTAGGGGTTGTACTAGTAGAATTTACCAAACATGGATAACAAAACCATAGAGTTCATTTTTAGGGCGTTCACTTACATTTATTATAGTTTTAGAATTTTTTTGCATTAAATTTTCATTTTGTTATTTCTCATGTCTTTTTTTTTTACGAAAAAATGGGAGACAGTGTTTTGGATCTGAAAAAAAATTTGAACATCCAAAATGGCAATGCACAAATACTGAGAGAGATAATTCCAAAAAGTATCTGTGACTTTTAAGGATAGGCAAAAAGTGGGTTGTTAAACATCCAACCACTTGGGAATTTGATTTTTTCTACTCCATGAAATTTTTGGATCATTAGGTCACTTGGATCCTCAACATGTTTCTGGCATGCATGTCCACCACGTTTAATGCATGTTAGGATCTGTTAGAATTCCGTTTCCTATAAAATTCCACCTAGCTTATTATTAGGGGTTGTACTAGTGGAATTTCCCAAACATGGATAACAAAACATTGGAGTTCATTTTAAGTGCGTTCACTTACATTTATTATAGTTTTCAAATTGTTTGCATAAAATTTTCATTTTGTTATGCCTCATATCTTTTTCGTTTACGAGAAAAATGGGAGAGAGAGTTTTGGATCTGAAAAAAAGTTAGAACATCCAAAATGGAAATGGACAAATGCTGTGAGAGATAATTCCAAAAAGTATCTGTGATTTTTATGGATAGGCAAAAATTGGGTTGTTAAATGTCCAACCACTTGAAATTTTGATTTTTTTCTTCTCCTTGAAATTTTTGGATCATTAGGTCACTAGCATCCTCAAAATATTTCTGGCATGCATGTCCACCACATTTAAAGAATGTTAGGATCAGTTAGAAGTCCCTTTCGCACAAAATTCCACCAAGCTTATTATTAGGGGTTGTACTAGTGGAATTTCCCAAACATGGATAACAAAACCATGGAGTTCCTTTTTAGTGTGTTCACTTACATTTATTATATTTTTCAAATTTTTTTTCATAAATTTTTCATTTTGTTGGACCTCATATCTTTTTTGTTACGAGAAGAATGGGAAAGCGAGTTTTGGATCTGAAAGAAAATTTGAACATCCAAAATGGAAATGCACAAATGCTGCGAGAGATAATTACAAAAAGTATCTGTGATTTTTAAGGGTAGGCAAAAAGTGGGTTGTTAAACATCCAACCACTTGAGAATTTGATTTTTTCTACTCTTTGAAATTTTTGGATCATTAGGTCACTTGCATCCTCAACATGTTTTTGGCATGCATGTCCACCACGTTTAAAGCTAGTTTGGATAAGTTAGAAGTCCATTTCCAATAAAATTCCACCAAGCATATTATTTGGGGTTGTACAATGGGAATTTCCCAAACATGGATAACAAAACCTTGGAGTTTTTTTTAGTGCGTTCACTTACATTTATTATAGTTTTCCAATTTTTTAACATAAAATTTTTATTTTGTTATACCTCATATCTTTTTTGTTTACGAGAAAAATGGGGGAGTGAGTTTTGGATCTGAGAAAAAATTTGAACATCCAAAATCGAAATGCACAAATTCTGTGAGAGATAATTCCATAAAGTCCCTGTGATTTTTTAGGATAGGCAAAAAGTGGGTTGTTAAACATCCAACCACGTGAGAATTTGATTTTTTCTACTCCATGAAATTTTTGGATCATTAGAACACTTGCATCCTCAACTTGTTTCTGGCATGCATGTCCACCACGTTTAAAGCTTGTTACGATCAGTTAGAAGTCCATTTTCGATAAAATTCCACCAAGCTAATTATTTTGGGTTGTACTATTGGAATTTCCCAAACATGGATAACAAAACATTGAATTCGTTTTTAGTGCGTTAACTTACATTTATTATAGTTTTCATATTTTTTTGCATAAAATTTTCATTTTGTTATGCCGCATATCTTTTTTGTTTACGAGAAAAATGGGAGAGTGAGTTTTTTATCTGAAAAAAAATTTGAACAACCAAAATGGAAATGCACAAATGTTGTGTGAGATAATTCCAAAAATTCTCTGTGAGTTTTAAGAATAAACAAAAAGAGGGTTGTTAAATTTCCAACCACTTGAGAATTTGATTTTTTTTACTCCTTGAAATTTTTGGATCATTAGCTCACTTGCATCCTCAACATATTTCTGGCATGCATGTCCACCACATTTAAAGAATGTTAGGATCAGTTAGAAGTCCTTTCCTACAAAATTCCACCAAGCCTATTATTAGGGGTTGTACTAGTGGAATTTCCCAAACATGGATAACAAAACCATGGAGTTCATTTTTAGTGTGTTCACTTACATTTATTATATTTTTCAAATTTTTTTGCATAAATTTTTCATTTTGTTATGCCTCATATCTTTTTTGTTTACGAGAAGAATGGAAGAACGAGTTTTGGATCTGAAAAAAAAATTGAACATCCAAAATGGAAATGCACAAATGCTGCAAGAGATAATTCCAAAAAAGTATGTGTGATTTTTTAGGATAGGCAGAAAGTGGGTTGTTAAACATCCAACCACTTGAGAATTTGATTTTTTCTACTCTTTGAAATTTTTGGATCATTAGGTCACTTGCATCCTTAACATGTTTCTGGCATGCATGTCCACCATGTTTAAAGCTAGTTAGGATCAGTTAGAAATCCATTTCCTATAAAACTCTACCAAGCATATTATTTGGGGTTGTACAATTGGAATTTCCGAAACATGGATAACCAACCCTTGAAGTTCGTTTTTAGTGCGTCCACTTAACATTTATTATAGTTATCAAATTTTTTGCATAAAATTTTTATTTTCTTATACCTCATAACTTTTTTCTTTACGAGAAAAATGGGAGAGTGAGTTTTGGATTTGAAAAAAAATTTGAACATCCTAAATGGAAATGCACAAATGCTGTGAGAGATAATTCCAAAAAGTATCTGTGATTTTTATGGATAGGCAAAAATTGGGTTGTTAAATGTCCAACCACTTGAAAATTTGATTTTTTTCTTCTCCTTGAAATTTTTGGATCATTAGGTCACTAGCATCCTCAACATATTTCTGGCATGCATGTCCACCACATTTAAAGAATGTTAGGATCAGTTAGAAGTCCCTTTCGTAATAAATTCCACCAAGCTTATTATTAGGGGCTGTACTAGTGGAATTTCCCAAACATGGATAACAAAACCATGGAGTTCCTTTTTAGTGTGTTCACTTACATTTATTATATTTTTCAAATTTTTTTTCATAAATTTTTCATTTTGTTGGACCTCATATCTTTTTTGTTTACGAGAAGAATGGGAGAGCGAGTTTTGGATCTGAAAGAAAATTTGAACATCCAAAATGGAAATGCACAAATGCTGAGAGAGTTAATTCCAAAAAGTATCTGTGACTTTTAAGGATAGGCAAAAAGTGGGTTGTTAAACATCCAACCACTTGGGAATTTGATTTTTTCTACTCCATGAAATTTTTGGATCATTAGGTCACTTGGATCCTCAACATGTTTCTGGCATGCATGTCCACCACGTTTAATGCATGTTAGGATCTGTTAGAATTCTGTTTCCTATAAAATTCCACCTAGCTTATTATTAGGGGTTGTACTAGTGGAATTTCCCAAACATTGATAACAAAACATTGGAGTTCATTTTTAGTGCGTCCACTTACATTTATTATAGTTTTCAAATTGTTTGCGTAAAATTTTCATTTTGTTATGCCTCATATCTTTTTCGTTTACGAGAAAAATGGGAGAGAGAGTTTTGGATCTGAAAAAAAGTTAGAACATCCAAAATGGAAATGGTCAAATGGTGTGAGAGATAATTCCAAAAAGTATCTGTGATTTTTATGGATAGGCAAAAATTGGGTTGTTAAATGCCCAACCACTTGAAAATTTGATTTTTTTCTTCTCCTTGAAATTTTTGGATCATTAGGTCACTAGCATCCTCAACATATTTCTGGCATGCATGTCCACCACATTTAAAGAATGTTAGGATCAGTTAGAAGTCCCTTTTGTACAAAATTCCACCAAGCTTATTATTAGGGGTTGTACTAGTGGAATTTCCCAAACATGGATAACAAAACCATGGAGTTCATGTTTAGTGTGTTCACTTACATTTATTATATTTTTCAAATTTTTTTGCATAAATTTTTCATTTTATTATGCCTCATATCTTTTTTGTTTACGAGAAGAATGGGAGAGCGAGTTTTGGATCTGAAAAAAAAATTGAACATCCAAAATGGAAATGCACAAATGCTGCGAGAGATAATTCCAAAAAAGTATGTGTGATTTTTAAGGATAGGCAGAAAGTGGGTTGTTAAACATCCAACCACTTGAGAATTTGATTTTTTCTACTCTTTGAAATTTTTGGATCAATAGGTCACTTGCATCCTTAACATGTTTCTGGCATGCATGTCCACCATGTTTAAAGCTAGTTAGGATCAGTTAGAAATCCATTTCCTATAAAACTCTCCCACGCATATTATTTGGGGTTGTACAATTGGAATTTCCGAAACATGGATAACCAAACCTTGGAGTTCGTTTTTAGTGCATCCACTTAAAATTTATTATAGTTATCAAATTTTTTGCATAAAATTTTTATTTTCTTATACCTCATAACTTTTTTGTTTATGAGAAAAATGGGAGAGTGAGTATTGGATCTGAAAAAAAATTTGAACATCCTAAATGGAAATGCACAAATGCTGTGAGAGATAATTCCAAAAAGTATTTGTGATTTTTATGGATAGGCAAAAATTGGGTTGTTAAATGTCCAACCACTTGAAAATTTGATTTTTTTCTTCTCCTTGAAATTTTTGGATCATTAGGTCACAAGCATCCTCAACATATTTCTGGCATGCATGTCCACCACATTTAAAGAATGTTAGGATCAGTTAGAAGTCCCTTTCGTAAAAAATTCCACCAAGCTTATTATTAGGGGTTGTACTAGTGGAATTTCCCAAACATGGATAACAAAACCATGGAGTTCCTTTTTAGTGTGTTAACTTACATTTATTATATTTTTCAAAATTTTTTTCATAAATTTTTCATTTTGTTGGACCTCATATCTTTTTTGTTTACGAGAAGAATGGGAGAGCGAGTTTTGGATCTGAAAGAAAATTTGAACATCCAAAATGGAAATGCACAAATGCTGCGAGAGATAATTACAAAAAGTATCTGTGATTTTTAAGGATAGGCAAAAAGTGGGTTGTTAAACATCCAACCATTTGAGAATTTGATTTTTTCTACTCTTTGAAATTTTTGGATCATTAGGTCACTTGCTTCCTCAACATGTTTTTGGCATGCATGTCCATCACGTTTAAAGCTAGTTTGGATAAGTTAGAAGTCCATTTCTTATAAAATTCCACCAAGCCTATTATTTGGGGTTGTACAATGGGAATTTTCCAAACGTGGATAACAAAACCTTGGAGTTTTTTTTTAGTGCGTTCACTTACATTTATATTAGTTTTCCAATTTTTTTACATAAATTTTTTATTTTGTTATACCTCATATCTTTTTTGTTTACGTGAAAAATGGGAGAGAGAGTTTTGGATCTGAAAAAAAATTTGAACATCCAAAATGGAAATGCACAAATTCTGCGAGAGATAATTCCATAAAATCCCTGTGATTTTTTAGGATAGGCAAAAAGTGGGTTGTTAAACATCCAACCACGTGAGAATTTGATTTTTTCTACTCCATGAAATTTTTGGATCATTAGAACACTTGCATCCTCAACATGTTTCTGGCATGCATGTCCACCACGTTTAAAGCTTGTTAGGATCAGTTAGAAGTCCATTTTCGATAAAATTCCACCAAGCTAATTATTTGGGGTTGTACTATTGGAATTTCCCAAACATGGATAACAAAACATTGAGTTCATTTTTAGTGCGTTAACTTACATTTATTATAGTTTTCAATTTTTTTTGCATAAAATTTTCATTTTGTTATGCCGCATATCTTTTTTGTTTACGAGAAAAATGGGAGAGTGAGTTTTTTATCTGAAAAAAAAATTTGAACAACCAAAATGGAAATGCACAAATGTTGTGTGAGATAATTCCGAAAATTCTCAGTGATTTTTAAGAATAAACAAAAAGAGGGTTGTTAAATTTCCAACCACTTGAGGATTCGATTTTTTCCACTCCTTGAAATTTTTGGATCATTAGGTCACTTGCATCCTGGCATGCATGTCCACCATGTTTAAAGCTAGTTAGGATCAGTTAGAAATCCATTTCCTATAAAACTCTACCAAGCATATTATTTGGGGTTGTACAATTGGAATTTCCGAAACATGGATAACCAAACCTTGGAGTTCGTTTTTAGTGCGTCCACTTAACATTTATTTCAGTTATCAAATTTTTTGCATAAAATTTTTATTTTCTTATACCTCATAACTTTTTTCTTTACGAGAAAAATGGGAGAGTGAGTTTTGGATTTGAAAAAAAATTTGAACATCCTAAATGGAAATGCACAAATGCTGTGAGAGATAATTCCAAAAAGTATCTTGGATTTTTATGGATAGGCAAAAATTGGGTTGTTAAATGTCCAACCACTTGAAAATTCGATTTTTTTCTTCTCCTTGAAATTTTTGGATCATTAGGTCACTAGCATCCTCAACATATTTCTGGCATGCATGTCCACCACATTTAAAGAATGTTAGGATCAGGTATAAGTACCTTTCGTACAAAATTCCACCAAGCTTATTATTAGGGGTTGTACTAGTGGAATTTCCCAAACATGGATAACAAAACCATGAAGTTCCTTTTTAGTGTGTTCACTTACATTTATTATATTTTTCAAAATTTTTTTCATAAATTTTTCTTTTTGTTGGACCTCATATCTTTTTTGTTTACGAGAAGAATGGGAGAGCGAGTTTTGGATCTGAAAGAAAATTTGAACATCCAAAATGGAAATGCACAAATGCTGAGAGAGATAATTCCAAAAAGTATCTGTGACTTTTAAGGATAGGCAAAAAGTGGGTTGTTAAACATCCAACCACTTGGGAATTTGATTTTTTCTACTCCATGGAATTTTTGGATCATTAGGTCACTTGGATCCTCAACATGTTTCTGGCATGCATTTCCACCACGTTTAATGCATGTTAGGATCTGTTAGAATTCCGTTTCCTATAAAATTCCACCTAGCTTATTATTAGGGGTTGTACTAGTGGAATTTCCCAAACATGGATAACAAAACATTGGAGTTCATTTTTAGTGCGTTCACTTACATTTATTATAGTTTTCAAATTGTTTGCATAAAATTTTCATTTTGTTATGCCTCATATCTTTTTCGTTTACGAGAAAAATGGGAGAGAGAGTTTTGGATCTGAAAAAAAGTTAGAACATCCAAAATGGAAATGGACAAATGCTGTGAGAGATAATTCCAAAAAGTATCTGTGATTTTTATGGATAGGCAAAAATTGGGTTGTTAAATGTCCAACCACTTGAAAATTTGATTTTTTTCTTCTCCTTGAAATTTTTGGATCATTAGGTCACTAGCATCCTCAACATATTTCTGGCATGCATGTCCACCACATTTAAAGAATGTTAGGATCAGTTAGAAGTCCCTTTTCGATAAAATTCCACCAAGCTAATTATTTGGGGTTGTGCTATTGGAATTTCCCAAACATGGATAACAAAACATTGAGTTCGTTTTTAGTGCGTTAACTTACATTTATTATAGTTTTCAAATTTTTTTGCATAAAATTTTCATTTTGTTATGCCGTATATCTTTTTTGTTTACGAGAAAAATGGGAGTGTGAGTTTTTTATCTGAAAAAAAATTTGAACAACCAAAATGGAAATGCACAAATGTTGTGTGAGATAATTCCAAAAATTCTCTGTGATTTTTAAGAATAAACAAAAAGAGGGTTGTTAAATTTCCAACCACTTGAGAATTTGATTTTTTTTACTCCTTGAAATTTTTGGATCATTAGCTCACTTGCATCCTCAACATATTTCTGGCATGCATGTCCACCACATTTAAAGAATGTTAGGATCAGTTAGAAGTCCTTTCCTACAAAATTCCACCAAGCCTATTATTAGGGGTTGTACTAGTGGAATTTCCCAAACATGGATAACAAAACCATGGAGTTCATTTTTAGTGTGTTCACTTACATTTATTATATTTTTCAAATTTTTTTGCATAAATTTTTCATTTTGTTATGCCTCATATCTTTTTTGTTTACGAGAAGAATGGGAGAGCTTGTTTTGGATCTGAAAAAAAAATTGAACATCCAAAATGGAAATGCACAAATGCTGCGAGAGATAATTCCAAAAAAGTATGTGTGATTTTTAAGGATAGGGAAAAAGTGGGTTGTTAAACATCCAACCACTTGAGAATTTGATTTTTTCTACTCTTTGAAATTTTTGGATCATTAGGTCACTTGCATCCTTAACATGTTTCTGGCATGCATGTCCACCATGTTTAAAGCTAGTTAGGATCAGTTAGAAATCCATTTCCTATAAAACTCTACCAAGCATATTACTTGGGGTTGTACAATTGGAATTTCTGAAACATGGATAACCAAACCTTGGAGTTCGTTTTTAGTGCGTCCACTTAACATTTATTATAGTTAACAAATTTTTTGCATAAAATTTTTATTTTCTTATACCTCTTAACTTTTTTGTTTACGAGAAAAATGGGAGAGTGTGTTTTGGATCTGAAAAAAAATTTGAACATCCTAAATGGAAATGCACAAATGCTACGAGAGATAATTCCAAAAAGTCCCTGTGATTTTTTAGGATAGGCAAAAAGTGGGTTGTTAAACATCCAACCACTTGAGAATTTGATTTTTTCTACTCCTTGAAATTTTTGGATCATTAGAATACACTCATCCTGAACATGTTTCAGGCATGCATGTCCATCACGTTTAAAACTTGTTAGGATCAGTTAGAAGTCCATTTCCGATAAAATTCCACCAAGCTCATTATTTGGGGTTGTACTATTGGAATTTCCCAAACATGGATAACAAAACAATGAGTTCATTTTTAGTGCGTTCACTTACATTTATTATAGTTTTCAAATTTTTTTGCATAAAATTTTCTTTTTGTTCTGCCTCATATCATTTTTGTTTACTAGAAAAATGGGAGAGTGAGTTTGGGATCTAAAAAAAAATTTGAACATCCAAAAAGGAAATGCAGAAATGCTATGAGAGATAATTTCAAAATGTCTCTGTGATTTTTAAGAATAGACAAAAAGAGGGTTGTTAAACATTCAACCACTTGAGAATTTGATTTTTTCTACTCCTTGAAATTTTAAGATCATTCGGTCACTTGCATCCTCAACATGTTTCCGGCAAGCTTGTCCACCACGTTCAAAGCTTGTTAGGATCAGTTAGAAGTCCCTTTCCTATAAAATTCCACCAAGCTTATTATTTGGGGTTGTACAATTGGAATTTCCCAAACACTGATAACAAAACCTTGGAGTTCGTTTTTAGTCCGTTCACTTACATGGATTATAGTTTTCAAATATTTTGGCATAAAATTTTCATTTTGTAATGCCTCATATCTTTTTTGTTTACAACAAAAATGGGAGAGAGATTTTTGGATCAGAAAAAAAATTTTGAACATCCAAAATGGAAATGCACAAATGCTGAGAGAGATAATTCCAAAAAGTATCTGCGATTTTTAAGGATAGGCAAAAAGTGGGTTGTTAAACATCCGAACACTTTAGAATTTGGTTTTTTCTACTTATTGAAATTTTTAGATCATTAGGTCACTTGCATCCTCAACATGTTTCTGGCATGCATGTCCACTACGTTTAAAGCATGTTAGGATCAGTTAGAAGTCCCTTTCCTATAAAATTCCAACAAGCTTATTATTAGGGGTTGTACTAGTGGAATTTTCCAAACATGGATAACAAAACCTTGGAGTTCGTATTTAGTGCATTCACTTACATTTATTATAGTTTTCAAATCTTTTTGCATAAAATTTTGATTTTGTTATAACACATATCTTTTTTGTTTACGAGAAAAATGGGAAAATGAGTTTTGGATCTGAAAAAAAATTTGAACATGCAAAATGGAAAAGAAGAAATGCTGAGAGAGATAATTTTAAAAAGTATCTATGATTTTTAAGGATAGACAAAAAGTGGTTTGTTAAACATCCAACCAGTTGAGAATTTGATTTTCTCTACTCCTTGAAATTATTGGATCATTAGGTCACTTGCATCCGCAACATGTTTCTGGTATGCATGTCCACCACATTTAAAGCATGTTAGGATCAGTTAGAAGTCCCTTTCCTATCAAATTCCACCAAGCTTATTATTAGGGGTTGTACTTGTGGAATTTCGCAAACATGGATAACAAAACATTGGAGTTCATTATTAGTGCGTTCACTTACATTTATTATAGTTTTCAAATTTTTTTGCTTAAAATTTTCATTTTGTTATGCCTCATATCATTTTTGGTTACGAGAAAAATAGGAGAGTGATTTTTGGATCTGAAAAAAAATTTGAGCATCCAAAATGGAAATGCACAAATTCTGCGAGAGATAATTCCAAAAAGTATCTGTGATTTTTAAGGACAAAAAAAAGTGGGTTGTTAAACATTCAACCACTTGAGAATTTGATTTCTTCTACTCCTTGAAATTTTTGGATCATTAGGTATCTTGCATCGTTAACAATTTTCTTGCATGCATGTCCACCACGTTTAAAGCTGGTTAGGATCATTTAGAAGTCCCCTTCCTATAAAATTCCACCAAGCTTATTATTAGGGGTTGTACTAGTGGAATTTCCCAAACATTGATAACAAAACCTTGGAGTTCATTTTTAGTGCGTTCACTTACATTTATAATTGTTTTCAATTTTTTTTGCATTAAATTTTCATTTTTTTATGCTTTTATCTTTTTTCTTTATGAGAAAAATAGGAGAGTGAGTTTGGATCAGAAAAAAAATTTTAACATCCAAAATGAAAATGCACAAATGCAAAGAGTGATAATTCCAAAAAGTATCTGTGATTTCTAACCCTAGGGAAAAAGTGGGTTGTTAAACATCCAACCACCTGAGAATTTTATTTTTTCTACTCCATGAAATTTTTGGATCATTAGGTCACTTGCATCCTCAACACAATTCTGGCATGCATGTCCAGCACGTTTAAAGCATGTTAGGATCAGTTAGAAGTCCCTTTCTTATAAAATTCCATCAACCTTATTGTTAGGGTTTGTACTAGTGGAATTTCCCAAACATGGATAACAAAACCTTGGAGTTCGTTTTTAGTGCGTTCACTTAAATTTATTATATTTTTCAAATTTTTTTGCATGAAATTTTCATTTTTTTATGCCTCATATCTTTTT
This sequence comes from Aristolochia californica, assembly GCF_029961685.1. Lineage (NCBI taxonomy): Eukaryota > Viridiplantae > Streptophyta > Magnoliopsida > Piperales > Aristolochiaceae > Aristolochia > Aristolochia californica. Next base: position 16,408,479 of record NW_027181815.1, on the reverse strand, counting down.
TTTTACGAGAAGAATGGGAGAGCGAGTTTTGGATTTGAAAAATAATTTCAACATCCAAAATGGAAATGCACAAATGCTTCGAGTGATAATTCCAAAAAATATCTATGATTTTTAAGGATAGGTAAAAAGTGGGTTGTTAAACATCCAACCACGTGAGAATTTGATTTTTTCTACTCCTTGAAATTTTTGGATCATTAGAACACTTGCATCCTCAACAAGTTTCTGGCATACATGTGCACCACGTTTAAAGCTTGTTACGATCAGTTAGAAGTCCATTTCCTATAAAATTCCACCAAGCTTATTATTTGGGGTTGTACTATTGGAATTTCCCAAACATGGATAACAAAACCTTGGAGTTCGTTTTTAGTGTGTTCACTTACATTTATTATAGTTTTCAATTTTTTTTGCATTAAATTTTTATTTTTTTATGCCTTTTATCTTTTTTGTTTACGAGAAAAATAGGAGAGTGAGTTTTGGATCTGAAAAAACATTTGAACATCTAAAATGGAAATGCACAAACGCTGAGAGAGATAATTCCAAAAAGCATCTGCGATTTTTAGGATAGGCAAAAAGTGGGTTGTTAAACATCCAACCACGTGAGAATTTGATTTTTTCTACTCCTTGAAATTTTTGGATCATTAGAACATTTGCATCCTCAACATGTTTCTGGCATGCATGTCCACCACATTTAAAGCTTGTTTGGATCAGTTAGAAGTCTATTTCCTATAAAATTCCACCAAGCTTATTATTACGGGTTGTACTAGTGGAATTTCCCAAACATGGATAACAAAACCTTGGAGTTCATTTTTAGTGAGTACACTTACATTTATTAAAGTTTTCAAATTTTTTTGCATAAAATTTACATTTCTTTATGCCTCATATCTTTTTGTTTACGAGAAAAATGGGTGTGTGAGTTTTGAATCTGAAAAAAAATTTGAACATCCAAAATGGAAATGCACAAATGTTGAAGTAGATAGTTCCAAAAAGTATCTGCGATTTTTTGGATGGGCAAAAAGTGGGTTGTTAAAATTCCAACCACATGAGAATTTGATTTTTTCTACTCGAAATTTTTGGATCATTAGAACACTTGCATCCTCAACATGTTTCTGGCATGCATTTCCACCACGTTTAAAGCTTGTTAGGATCAGTTAGAAGTCAATTTCCTATAAAATTCCACCAAGCTTATTATTAGGAGTTGTACTATTGGAATTTCCCAAACATGGATAACAAAACCTTGGAGTTCGTTTTTAGTGCGTTCACTTACATTTATTATAGTTTTCAATTTTTTTTGCATAAAATTTTAATTTTGTTACGCTTCATATTTTTTTTGTTAACGAGAAAAAAGGGAGAGTGAGTTTTGTATCTGAAAAAAAATTTGAACATCCAAAATGGAAATGCACAAATGCTGAAAGGGTTAATTCCAAAAAGTATTTGTGATTTTTAAGGATAAGAAAAAAGGTGGTTGTTAAATATCCAACCACTTGAGAATTTGATTTTTTCTACTCCTTGAAATTTTTAGATCAATACGTCACTTGCATCCTCAACATGATTCTGGCATGCATGTCCACCACGTTTAAAGCATGTTAGGATCAGTTGGAAGTCCGTTTCCTATAAAATTCCACCAAGCTTATTATTAGGGGTTGTACTAGTGGAATTTCCCAAACATCGATAACAAAACCTTGGAGTTCATTTTTAGTTCGTTCACTTACATTTATTATAGTTTTCAAATTTTTTTGCATAAAATTTTTATTTTGTTATGCCACCTTTCATTTTTGTTTACGAAAAAATGGGAAAGTGAGTTTTGGATCTGAAAAAAAATTTGAACATCCAAAATGGAAATGCACAAATGCTATGAAAGACAATTCCAAAAAGTATCTATGATTTTTAAGGATCGGAAAAAAGTGGGTTGTTAAACATCCAACCACTTGAGAATTTGATTTTTTCTACTCCTTGAAATTTTTGGATCATTAGGTTACTTGCATCCTCAGCCTGTTTCTGGCATGCATGTCCACCACATTTAATGCATGTTGGGACCAGTTAGAAGTCCCTTTCCTATAAAATTTCACCAAGCTTATTCTTAGGGGTTGTACAAGTGGAATTTCCAAAACATGGATAACAAAACCTTTGACTTCATTTTTAGTGCGTTCACTTACATTTATTATAGTTTTCAAATTTTTTTGCATAAAATTTTATTTTGTTATGTCTTATATTTTTTTTGTTTACAAGAAAAATAGGAGAGTGAGTTTTGGATCTGAAAAAAAATTTGATCATCCAAAATGGAAATGCGCAAATGCTGAGAGAGATAATTCCAAAAAGTATCTGTGATTTTTAAGGATAGGCAAAAAGTGGGTTGTTAAACATCCAACCACTTGAGAATTTGATTTTTTCTACTCCTTGATATTTTCTGATCATTAGGTCACTTGCATCCTCAACATAATTCTGGCATGCATGTCCACAACGTTTAAAGCATGTTAGGATCAGTTAGAAGTCATTCCCTATAAAATTCCACCAAGCTTATTATTAGGGGTTGTACTAGTGGAATTTCCAAAATATGGATAACAAAACCTTGGAGTTCATTTTTAGTGCGTTCACTTACATTTATTAAAGTTTTCAAATTTTTTTGCTTAAAATTTTCATTTTGTTATGCCTCACATCTCTTTTGTTTACGAAAAAAATGGGAGAGTGTGTTTTGGATCTGAAAAAAATTTGAAAATCCAAAATGGAAATGCACAAATGCTGCGAGAGATACTTCCAAAAAGTATCTGTGATTTTTAAGGATAGGCAAAACGTGGGTTGTTAAACATCCAACCATTTGAGAATTCGATTTTTTATACTCCTTGAAATTTTTGGATCATTAGGTCACTTGCATCCTCAACATGTTTCTCGCATGCATTTCCACCACGTTTAAAGCATGTTAGGATCAATTAGAAGTCCCTTTGCTATAAAATTCCACCAAGCTTATTATTAGGGGTTGTACTAGTAGAATTTCCCAAACATGGATAACAAAACCTTGGAGTTCATTTTCAGTGCATTCACTTACATTTATTTTAGTTTTCAAATTTTTTTGCATAAAATTTTTATTTTGTTATGCCTCATACCTTTTTTGTTTACTAGAAAAATAGGTGAGTGAGTTTTGGATCTGAAAAAACATTTGAACATCCAAAATGGAAATGCAAAAACGTTGAGAGAGATAATTCCAAAAAGTATCTACGATTTTTAAGGATAGGCAAAAAATGGGTTGTTAAACATCCAACCACTTGAGAATTTTATTTTTTCTACTCCTTGAAATTTTTGGATCATTAGGTCACTTGCATCCTCAACATGTTTCTGGCATGCATGTCCACAAAGTTTAAAGCATGTTAGGATCAGTTAGAAGTCCCCTTTCTATAAAATTCCACCAAGCTTATTATTTGGGGTTGTACTAGTGGAATTTCTCAAACATGGATAACAAAACCTTGGAGTTCATTTTTAGTGCGTTCACTTACATTTATTATAATTTTCAATTTTTTTTGCATAAAATTTTTCTTTTGTTATGCCTCATGTCTTTTTTGTTTACGAAAAAAATAGGAGAGGGAGTTTTGCATCAGAAAAAAATTTGAACATCCAAAATGGAAATGCACAAATGCTGTGAGAGATAATTTTAAAAAGTATATGTGATTTTTAAGGATACGCAAAAAAAATTTACATCCAAAATGGAAATGTACAAATGCTGTGAGAGATAATTTTAAAAAGTATATGTGATTTTTAAGGATAGGCAAAAAGTGGGTAGTTAAACATTCAACCACTTGAGAATTTGATTTTTTCTACTCCTTAAAATTTTTCGATCATTAGGTCACTTGCATCCTCAACATCTTTCTGGCATGCATGTCCACCACGATTAAAGCATGTTAGGATCAGTTTGAAGTCCATTTGCTATAAAATTGCACCAAGCTTATTATTAGGGGTTGTACTATTGCAATTTCCCAAACATGGATAACAAAACCTTGGAGTTCATTTATAGTGCGTTCACTTACATTTATTATAGTTTTCAAATTTTTTTACATAAAATTTTCATTTTGTTATGCCTCATATCATTTTTGTTTACGAGAAAAATGGGAGAGTGAGTTTTGGATCTGAAAAAAAATTTGAACATCCAAAATGGAAATGCCCAAATGCTGCGAGAGATAATTCCAATAAGTCTCTGTGGTTTTTAAGGATAGACAAAAAGTGGGTTGTTAAACATCCAACCACTTGAGAATTTAATTTTTTCTACTCCTTGAAATTTTTGGATCATTAGGTCACTTGCATCTTCAACATGTTTCTGGCATGCTTGTCCACCACGTTTAAAGCATGTTAGGATCAGTTAGAAGTCCCTTTTCGATAAAATTCCACCAAGCTCATTATTTTGAGTTGTAGTAGTGGAATTTCCCAAACTTGGCTAACAAAATATTGGAGTTCATTTTTAGTGCGTTCACTTACATTTATAATAGTTTTCAAATTTTTTTCCATAAAATTTTCATTTTGTTATGACTCTTATCTTTTTTGTTTACGAGAAAAATGGGAGAGTGAGTTTTGGATCTGAAAAAAATTTGAACATCCAAAATGGAAATGCAAAAATGCTCCTAGAGATAATTCCAAAAAGTATCTATGATTTTTAAGGATAGGCAAAAAGTGGGTTGTTAAACATCGAACCACTTGAGAATTTGATATTTTTCTACTCCTTGAAATTTTTGGATCATTAGGTTACTCGCATCCTCAACATATTTCTGGCATGCATGTCCACCACGTTTAAAGCATTTTAGGATCAAATAGAAGTCCCTTTCTGATAAAATTCCACCAAGCTTATTATTAGGGGTTGTACTAGTGGAATTTTGAAAACATGGATAACAAAACCTTGGAGTTAATTTTTAGTGCGTTCACTTACATTTAGTATATTTTTCAAATTTTTTTCCATAAAATTATCATTTTGTTATGTCTCAAATCTTTTTTGTTTACGAGAAAAATGGGACAGTGACTTTTGGATCAAAAAAATTTTGAACATCCAAAATGGAAATGCACAAATGCTGAGAGAGATAATTATAAAAAGTATCTACGATTTTTAAGGATAGGCAAAAATTGGGTTGTTAAACATCCAACCACTTGAGAAATTGATTTTTTCTACTCTTTGAAATTTTTGGATCATTTGGTCAATTGCATCCACAACATGTTTCTGGCATGCATGTCCACCACGTTTTAAGCATGTTAGGATCAGTTAGAAGTCCCTTTTCCTTTAAAATTCCACCAAGCTTATTATTAGGGGTTGTACTAGTGGAATTTCCCAAACATGGATAACAAAACCTTGGAGTTCATTTTTAGTGCGTTCACTTACATTTATTATAGTTTAAAAATTTTTGTGCATAACATTTTTATTTTGTTATCCCTCATATCTTTTTTGTTTACAAGAAAAATGGGAGAGAGAGTTTTGGATCTGAAAAAAAATTTCAACATCCAAAATGGAAATGCACAAATGCTGTGAAAGATAATTCCAAAAAGTATCTATCATTTTTAAGGATAGGCAAAGAGTGGGTGGTTAAACATCGAACCACTTGAGAATTTGATTTTTTCTACTCCTAGAAATTTTTGGATCATTAGGTCACTTGCATCCTCAACATGTTTCTGGCATGCATGTCCACCACGTTTAAAGCATGTAAGGACCAGTTTGATGTCCCTTACCTATAAAATTCCACCAAACGTATTATTAGTGGTTGTACAAGTGGAATTTCCAAAACATGGATAACAAAACGCTGGAGTTCATTTTTAGAGCGTTCACTTACATTATTTTTGTTGCATAAAATTTTAATTTTGTTATGCGTCATATCTTTTTTGTTTACGAGAAAAATGGGAGAGATAGTTTTGGATCTGAAAAAATATTTGAACATCCAAAATGGAAATGTGCAAATGTTGCGAGTGATAATTCCAAAAAGTCTCTGTGATTTTTAAGGATAGACAAAAAGTGGGTTGTTAAACATCCAACCACTTGAGAATTTGATTTTTTCTACTCCTTTAAATTTTTGGATCATTAGGTCACTTGCATCCTCAACATGTTTCTGGAATGCATTTCCACCACATTTAAAGCATGTGAGGACCAGTTAGAAGTCCCTTTCCTATAAAATTCCCCCAAGCTTATTATTGGGGGTTGTACTAGTGGAATTTCACAAACATGGATAACAAAACCTTGGAGTTCATTTTTAGTGCGTTCACTTACATTTATTATAGTTTTAGGATTTTTTTGCATAAAATTTTCATTTTGTTATGCCTCATGTCTTTTTTGTTTACGAGAAAAATGGGAGAGTGTGTTTTGGATCTGAAAAAAATTTGAACATCCAAAATGGAAATGCACAAATACTGAGAGAGATAATTTTAAAAAGTATCTGTGACTTTGAAGGATAGGCAAAAAGTGGGTTGTTAAACATCCAACCACTTGAGAATTTGATTTTTTCTACTCCTTGAAATTTTTGGATCATTAGGACACTTGAATTCTCAACATGTTTCATGCATGCATGTCGGCATGTTAGGATCAGTTAGAAGTCCCTTTCCTATAAAATTCAACCAAGCTTATTATTTGGGGTTGTACTAGTGGAATTTCCCAAACATGGATAACAAAACCTTGGAGTTCATTTTTAGTCCGTTCACTTACATTTATTATAGTTTTCAAAGTTTTTTGCATAAAAGTCTCATTTTGTTAAGCCTCATATCTTTCTTTTTTACGAGAAAAATGGGAGAGAGTGTTTTGGATCTAAAAAAAAATTTGAACATCCACAATGGAAATGCGCAAATGCTGAGAGAGATAATTTTAGAAAGTATCTGTGATTTTTAAGGATAGGCAAAAAGTGAGTTGTTAACCATCCAACCACTTGAGAATTTGATTTTTTCTACTCTTTGAAATTTTTGGATCATTAGGTCACTTGCATGCTCAACATGTTTGTGGCATGCATGTCCACCACGTTTAAAGCATGTTAGGATCAGTTAGAAGTCCATTTCCTAGAAAATTCCACCAAGCTTATAATTAGGGGTTGTACTATTGGAATTTCCCAAACATGGATAACAAAACCATGGAGTTCTTTTGTAGTACGTTCACTTACTTTTATTATAGTATTCAATTTTTTTTGCATAAAATTTTCATTTTCTTATGCCTCACATCTTTTTTGTTTACGAGAAAAATGGGAGAGTGAGTTTTGGATCTGAAAAAAAATTTGAACATCATAAACGGAAATGCACAAATGCTGCGAGAGATAATTCCAAAAAGTCTCTGTGATTTTTAAGGATAGGCAAAAAGTGAGTTGTTAAACATCCAACCACTTGAGAATTTGATTTTTTCTACTCCTTGAAATTTTTGGATCATTAGGTCACTTGCATCCTTAACATGATTCTGGCATGCATGTCCACCACGTTTAAAGCATGTTCGGATCAGTTAGAAGTCCCTTTGTTACAAAATTCCACCAAGCTTATTTTTGGAGTCGTACTATTGGAATTTCCCAAACATGGATAACAAAACCATGGAGTTATTTTGTAGTACGTTCACTTACATTTATTATAGTATTCAATTTTTTTTGCATAAAATTTTCATTTTGTTATGCCTCGTACCATTTATTATAGTCTTTTTGTTATGCCTCACATCATTTTTGTTTATGAGAAAAATGGGAGAGTGAGTTTTGGATCTGAAAAAAATTGAACATCATAAATTGAAATGCACGAATGCTGCGAGAAATAATTCCAAAAAGTCTCTGTGATTTTTAAGAATAGGCAAAAAGTGAGTTGTTAAACATCCAACCACTTGAGAATTTCATTTTTTCTACTCCTTGAAATTTTTGGATCATTAGGTCACTTGCATCCTCAACATGATTCTGGCATGCATGTCCACCACGTCTAAAGCATGTTCAAAACAGTTAGAAGTCCCTTTCTTACAAAATTCCACCAAGCATATTATTAGGGGTTGTACTAGTGGAATTTCCCAAACATGGATTGCAAAACCTTGGAGTTCATTTTTAGTGCATTCACTTACATTTATTATAGTTTTCAAATTTTTTTGCTTAAAATTTTCATTTTGTTATGCCTCATACATTTTTTTTTTACGAGAAAAATGGGAGAGAGAGTTTTTTATCTGAAAAAAAATTTTAACATCCAAAATGGAAATGTACAAATGCTGAGAGAGATAATTTTCAAAAATATCTTTGATTTTTTAGGATAGGGAAAAAGAGGGTTGTTAAACATCCAACCACTTGAGAATTTGATTTTTCTACTCTTTGTAATTTTGGGATCATTAGCTCACTTGTACCACAACTTGTTTTTGGCATGCCTGTCCACCACGATTAAAGCATGTTAGGATCAGTTAGAAGTCCATTTCCTTTAAATTTCCACCATGCTTTTTATTAGGGGTTGTACTATTGTAATTTCCCAAACATGGATAACAAAACCTTGGAGTTCGTTTATAGTGCGTTCACTTACATTTATTATATTTTTCTAATTTTTTTTCATAAAATTTTCTTTTTGTTATGCCTCATATCATTTTTGTTTACAAGAAAAATGGGAGAGTGAGTCTTGGATCTGAAAAAAAATTTGAACATCCAAAATGGAAATGCACAAATGCTGTGAGAAATAATTTCAAAAAGTCTTTGTGATTTTTAAGGATAGACAAAAAGTGGGTTGTTAAACATCCAACCACTTGAGAATTTGTTTTTTTCCACTCCTTGAAATTTTTGGATCATTAGGTCACTTGCATCCTCAACATGTTTCCTGCATGCATGTCCACCACGTTCAAAGCATGTTAGGATCAGTTAGAAGTCCCTTTCTGATAAAATTCCACCAAGCTTATTATTTGGGGTTGTACTAGTGGAATTTCCCAAACATGGCTAACAAAATATTGGAGTTCATTTTTAGTGCGTTCACTTACATTTATAATAGTTTTCAAATTCTTCTGCATAAAATTTTCATTTTGTTATGCCTCTTATCTTTTTTATTTACTAGAAAAATGGGAGAGTGCTTTTGAATCTGAAAAAGATTTGAACATCCAAAATGGAAATGCGCAAATGCTGAGAGAGATAATTCCAAAAAGTATCTGCAATTCTTAAGGATAGGCAAGAAGTGGGTTGTTAAACATCTAACCACTTGAGAATTTGATTTTTTCTACTCCTTGAAATTTTTGGATCATTAGGTCCCTTGCATCCTCAACATGTTTCTGGCATGCATGTCCACCACGTTTTAAAGCATGTTAGGATCAGTTAGAAGTCCATTTCCCAAAAAATTTCACCAAGCTTATTATTAGGGGTTGTACTATTGGAATTTCCCAAACATGGATAACAAAACCTTGGAGTTCGTTTTTAGTGCGTTCACTTACATTTACTATAGTTTTCAAATTTTTTTTGCATAAAATTTTTATTTTGTTATGCCTCATATCTTTTTTGTTTACGAGAAAAATGGGAGAGTTAGTTTTGGATCTGAAAAAATATTTGAATATCCAAAATGGAAATATACAAATGCTGCGAGAGATAATTCCAAAAAGTCTCTGTGATTTTTAAGGATAGACAAAAAGTGGGTTGTTAAACATCCAACCACTTGAGACTTTGATTATTTCTACTCCTTGAAATTTTTGGATTATAAGATCACTTGCATCATCAACATGTTTCTGGCATGCATGTCCACAACGTATAAAGCATGTTAGGATCAGTTAGAAGTCCCCTTCCTATAAAATTCAACCAAGTTTATTATTAGGGTTTGTACTTGAGGAATTTCCCAAACATGGATAACAAAACCTTGGAGTTCATTTTTAGTTAGTTCACATTCATTTATTATAGTTTTCAAATTTTTTTGCATAAAATTTTCATTTTGCTATGCCTCTTAACTTTTTTGTTTACGAGAAAAATGGGAGAGAGTTTTGGATTTGAAAAAAAATTTGAACATTCAAAATGGAAATGCAGAAATGCTAAGAGAGATAATTTTGAAAAGTATCTGTGATTTTTAAGGATAGGCAAAAAGTGGGTTGTTAAACATCCAACCACTTGAGAATTTGATTTTTTCTACTCTTTGAAATTTTTGGATCTTTTGGTCACATGCATCCGCAACATGTTTCTGGCATGCATGTCCACCACGTTTAAAGCATGTTAAGATCAGATAGAAGTCCATTTCCCATAAAATTCCACCGAGCTTATTATTAGGGGTTGTACTATTGGAATTTCCCAAACATGGATAACAAAACCTTGGAGTTCATTTTAGTGCATTCACTTACATTTATTATAATTTTGAAATTTTTATGCATAAAAGTTTGATTTTGTTATGCCACATATCTTTTTTGTGTACAAGAAAAATGGTAGAGTGAGTTTTGGTTATGAACAAAAATTTGAACATCCAAAATGGAAACGCAGAAATGCTGAGAGAGATAATTTTAAAAAGTATCTGTGATTTTTAAGGATAGAGAAAATGTTGTTCGTTAAACATCCAACCCGTTGAGAATTTGATTTTCTCTACTCTTGAAATTTTTGGATCATTACGTCCCTTGCATCCGCAACATGTTTCTGGCATGCATGTCCACCACGTTTAAAGCATGTTAGGATCAGTTAGAAGTCCATTTGCTATAAAATTCCTCCAAGCTTATTATTAGGGGTTGTACTATTGGAATTTGCAAAACAAGGATAACAAAACATTGGAGTTCATTTTTAGTGCGTTCATTTACATTTATTATAGTTTTCAAATTTTTTGCATAAAATTTTCATTTTGTTATGCCTCATATCTTTTTTGTGTACGAGAAAAATGGGTGAGTGAGTTTTGGATCTGAAAAAAATTTTTAACATCCAAAATGGAAATGCACAAATTCAGCGAGAGATAATTCCAAAAAGTATCTGTGATTTTTAAGGATAGACAAAAATTAAGTTGTTAAACATCCAACCACTTGAGAATTTCATTGCTTCTACTCCTTGAAAGTTTTGGATAATTAGTTCACTTGCAACTTTAACATGTTTAAAGCAGGCTAGGATCAGTTATAAGTCCCCTTCCTATAAAATTCCACCAAGCTTATTATTAGGGGTTGTACTAGTGGAATTTCCCAAACATTGATAACAAAACCTTGGAGTTCATTTTTAGTGCGTTCACATACATTTATTATAGTTTTCAAAAAATTTTGCATAAAATTTTTATTTTTTTATGCCTCATATCTTTTTTGTTTTGGAGAAAATATGAGAGTAAGTTTTGGAACTGAAAAAAAAATTTGAACATCCAAAATGGAAATGCAAAAATGCTGTGAGAGATAATTCCAAAAAGTATCTGTGATTTTTAAGCATAGGAAAAAAGTGGGTTGTTAAACATCCAACCACTTGAGAATTTGATTTCTTCTACTTATTGAAATTTTTGGATCATTAGGTAACTTGCATCCTCAATATGTTTCTGGCAAGCTTGTCCACCATGATTAAAGCATGTTAGGATCAGTTAGAAGTCCATTTCCTATATAATTCCACCAAGCTTATTATTAGGAGTTGTACTATTGCAATTTCCCAAACATGGATAACAAAACCTTAGAGTTCGTTTATAGTGCGTTCACTTACATTTATTATAGTTTTTCAAATTTTTTTGCATAACATTTTCATTTTCTTATGCCTCATATCTTTTTTGTTTACGAGAAGAATGGGAGAGCCAGTTTTGGATCTGAAAAAAAATTTGAACATCCAAAATGGAAATGCACAAATGATGCGAGAGATAATTCCAAAAAGTATATGTGATTTTTAAGGATTGGCAAAAAGTGGAATGTTAAACATCCAACCACTTGAGAATTTGATTTTTTCTACTCCTTGAAATTTTTGGATCATAAGGACACTTGCATCCTCAACATGTTTCTGGCTTGCATGTCCACCACATTTAAAGCATGTTAGGATCAGTTAGAAGTCCATTTCCGATAAAATTCCACCAAACTTATTATTTGGGGTTGTACAAGTGGAATTTCGCAAACATGGCTAACAAAATATTGGAGTTCGTTTATAGTGCGTTCACTTACATTTATTATAGTTTTCAAATTTATTTGCATAAAATTTTCATTTTGTTACGCCTCATATCATTGTTGTTTACGAGAAAAAAGGGAGAGTGAGTTTTGGATCTGAAAAAAATTTTAACATCCAAAATGCAAATGCACAAAAGCTGCGAGAGACAATTCCAAAAAGTCTTTGTAAATTTTTAAGGATAGACAAATAGTGGGTTGTTAAACATCCAACCACTTGAGAATTTGATTTTTTCTAATCCTTGAAATTTTTGGATCATTAGGACACTTGCATCCTCAACATGTTTCTGGCATGCATGTCCACCACATTTAAAGCATGTTAAAATCAGTTAGAAGTCCATTTCCGAAAAAATTCCACCAAGCTTATTATTTGGGGTTGTACTAGTGGAATTTCGCAAACATGGCTAACAAAATATTGGTGTTCATATTTAGTGCGTTCACTTACATTTATAAAAGTTTTCAAATTTTTTTGCAAAAAATTTTCCTTTTGTTATGCCTCTTATCTTTTTTTTTTACGAGAAAAATGGGAGTGTTAGTTTTGGATCTGAAAAAATATTTGAACATCCAAAAAGGAAATGTAAAAATGCTGCGAGAGATAATTCCAAAAAGTCTCTATGATTTTTAAGGATAGACAAAAAGTGCGTTGTTAAACATCCAACAACTTCAGAATTTGATTATTTCTACTCCTTGAAATTTTTGGATCATAAGGTCACTTGGATCATCAACATGTTTCTGGCATGCATGTCCACAACGTTTAAAGCATGTTAGGATCAGTTAGAAGTCCCCTTCCTATAAAATTCCACCAAGTTTATTATTAGGGGTTGTACTTGAGGAATTTCCCAAACATGGATAACAAAACCTTGGTGTTCATTTTTAGTGAGTTCACTTTCATTTATTATAGTTTTCAATTTTTTTTGCATAAAATTTTCATTTTGTTATGCCTCATATCTTTTTTGTTTACGAGAAAAATGGGAGAGAGAGTTATGGATTTGAAAAAAAATTTGAACATCCAAAATGGAAATGCAGAAATGCTAAGAGAGATAATTTTAAAAAGTATCTGTTATTTTTCAAGATAGGCAAAAAGTGGGTTGTTAAACATCCAACCACTTGAGAGTTTGATTTTTTCTACTCCTTGAAATTTTTGGATCATTAGATCACTTGCAACCGCAACATGTTTCTGGCATGCATGTCCACCACGTTTAAAGCATGTTAGGATCAGTCAGAAGTCCATTTCCTATAAAATTCCACCAAACTTATTATTAGGGGTTGTACTATTGGAATTTCCCAAACATGGATAACAAAACCTTGGAGATCATTTTAGTGCGTTCACTTACATTTATTCTATTTTTCAAATTTTTTTGCAAAAAAATTTGATTTTGTGATGCCACATATCTTTTTTGTTTAAGAGAAAAATGGGAGAGTGAGTTTTGGATCTGAAAAAAAATTTGAACATCGAAAATGGAAAAGAAGAAATGCTGAGAGTGATAATTTTAAAAAGTATCTGTGATTTTTAAGGATAGACAAAAAGTGGTTTGTTAAACATCCAACCAGTTGAGAATTTGACTTTCTATACTCCTTCAAATTTTTGGATCATTAGATCACTTGCATCCGCAACATGTTTCTGGCATGCATGTCCACCACGTTCAAAGCATTATAGGATCAGTTAGAAGTCCCTTTCCTAGAAAATTCGACCAAGCTTATTATTAGGGGTTGTACTTGTGCAATTTTGGAAACATGGATAACAAAACCTTGGAGTTCATTTTTAGTGCGTTCACTTACATTTATTATAGTTTTCAAATTTTTCTGCAAAAAATTTTCATTTTGGTATGCCTCATATCTTTTTTGTTTACGAGAAAAATGGGAGAGTGAGTTTTGGATCTGAAAAAAAATTTCAACATCCAAAATGAAAATGCACAAATTCTGCGAGAGATAATTCCAAAAAGTATCTGTGATTTTTAAGGATAGACAAAAAGTGGGTTGTTAAACATCCAACCACTTGAGAATTTGATTTCTTCTACTCCTTGAAAATTTTGGATCATTAGGTCACTTGCATCCTTAACAAGTTTCTGGCGTGGATGTCCACCACCTTTAAAGCACGTTAGGATCTGTTAGAAGTCCCCCTCCTATAAAATTCCACCAAGCTTATTATTAGGGGTTGTACTAGTGGAATTTCCCAAACATTGATAATAAAACCTTGGAGTTCGTTTTTAGTGCATTCACTTACATTTATTATAGTTTTCAAATTTTTTTGCATTAAATTTTCTTTTTTTATGCCTTTTATCTTTTTTGTTTACGAGAAAAATAGGAGAATGAGTTTTGGATCTGAAAAAAAATTTTAACATCCAAAATGGAAATGCACAAATGCATAGAGTGATATTTCCAAAAAGTATCTGTGATTTTGAAGCATAGGCAAAAAGTGGGTTGTTAAACATCAAACCACTTGAGAATTTGATTTTTTCTACTCGAAATTTTTGGATCATTAGGTCACTTGCATCTTCAACACAATTCTGGCATGCATGTCCACCATGTTTAAAGCATGTTAGGACCAGTTAGAAGTCCCTTTCTTATAAAATTCCACCAAGCTTATTATTCGGGGTTGTACTAATGGAATTTCCCAAACATGGATAACAAAACCTCTGAGTTCGTTTTTAGTGCGTTCTCTTACATTTATTATAGTTTTCCAATTTTTTTGCATAAACTTTTTATGTTGTTATACCTCATATCTTTTTTGTTTACAAGAAAAATGGGAGAGTGATTTATGGATCTGCAAAAAAAATTGAACATCCATAATGGAAATGCACAATGCTGCGAGAGATAATTCCAAAAAGTCTCTGTGATTTTTTAGGATAGGGAAAAAGTGGGTTGTTAAACATCCAACCACGTGAGAATTTGATTTTTTCTACTCCTTGAAATTTTTGGATCATTAGAACACTCTCATCCTTAACATGTTTCTGGCATGCATGTCCACCACGTTTAAAGCTTGTTAGGATCAGTTAGAAGTCCATTTCCGATAAAATTCCACCAAGCTTATTATTTGGGGTTGTACTATTGGAATTTCCCAAACATGGATAACAAAACCTTCAGTTCGTTTTTAGTGCATTCACTTACATTTATTGTAGTTTTCAAATTTTTTTGCATAAAATTTTTATTTTGTTATGCCTCATTTCATTTTTGTTTACGAGAAAAATGGGAGAGTGAGTGTTGGATCTGAAAAAAATTTGAACATCCAAAATGGAAATGCACAAATGTTGTGAGAGATAATTCCAAAAAGTCTCTGTGATTTTTAAGAATAGACAAAAAGAGGGTTGTTAAACATCCAACCACTAGAGAATTTTATTTTTTCTACTCCTTGAAATTTTAAGATCATTAGGTCACTTGCATCCTCAACATGTTTCTGGCAAGCATGTCCGCCACGTTCAAAGCATGTTAGGATCAGTTAGAAGTCCCTTTCCTGTAAAATTCCACCAAACTTATTATTAGGGGTTGTACTAGTAGAATTTCCCAATCATGGATAAGAAAACCTTGGAGTTCATTTTTACTGCGTTCACTTACATTTATTAAAGTTTTCAAATTTTCTTGCACAAAATTTTCTTTTTGTTATGCTTCATATCTTTTTTGTTTACGAAAAAAATGGGAGAGTGAGTTTTGGATCTGAAAAAAATTTGAACAATCAAAATGGAAATGCACAAATGCTGAGAGAGATAATTTTAAAAAGTATCTGTGATTTTTAAGAATAAGCAAAACGTGGGTAGTTAAACATCCAACCACTTGAGAATTTGATTTTTTCTACTGTTTGAAATTTTTGGATCATTAGGTCACTTGCATCCTCAACATGTTTCTGGCATGCATGTCCACCACGTTTAAAGCAGGTTAGGATGAGTTAGAAGTCCATTTCCTATAAAATTCCACCAAGCTTATTATATGGGGTTGTACTAGTGGAATTTACCAAACATGGATAACAAAACCTTGGAGTTCACTTTTAGTCCGTTCACTTACATTTATTATAGTTTTCAAATTTTTTTGCATAAAATTTTTATTTTGTTATTCCTCATATCTTTTTTGTGTACGAGAAAAATATGAGAGTGAGTTTTGGATTTGAAAAAAAATTTGAACATCCAAAATGGAAATGCACAAATGCTGTGAGAGATAATTTTAAAAAGTATCTGTGATTTTTAATGATAGGCAAAAAGTGGGTTGTTAAACATCCAACCACTTGGGAATTTGATTTTTTCTACTCCTTGAAATTTTTGGATCATTAGGTTACTTGCATCCTCAACATGTTTCTGGCATGCATGTCCACCACGTTTAAAGCATGTTAGGATCAGTTAGAAGTCCCTTTCCTATAAAATTCCACCAAGCTTATTATTACGGGTTGTACTAGTGGAATTTCCAAAAACATGGATAACCAAACCTTTGAGTTCGTTTTTAATGCGTTCACTTACAATTATTATAGTTTTCAAATTTTTTTGCATAAAATTTTATTTTTCTTATGCCTCATATCTTTTTTGTTTACGAGAAGAATGGGAGAGCCAGTTTTGGATATGAAAAAAAATTTGAACATCCAAAATGGAAATGCACAAATGGTGCGAGAGATAATTCCAAAATGTATCTATGATTTTTAAGGATAGGCAAAACGTGGAATATTAAACATCCAACCACTTGAGAATTGGATTTTTTCTACTCCTTGAAATTTTTGGATCATTAGGTCACTTGCATCCTCAACATGTTTCTAGCATGCATGTTCACCACGTTTAAAGCATGTTAGGATCAGTTAGAAGTCCCTTTCCTATAAAATTCCACCAAGCTTATTATTACGGGTTGTACTAGTGGAATTTCCCAAACATGGATAAAAAAACCTTGGAGTTTATTTTTAATGCGTTCACTTACATTTATTATAGTAATCAATTTTTTTTTGCATTAAATTTTCATTTTGTTATGCGTCATATCTTTTTTCTTTACAAGAAAAATGGGAGAGCGATTTCTGGATCTGAAAAAAAATTTCAACATCCAAAATGGAAATGCACAAATATTGCGAGAGATAATTCCAAACAGTATCTGTGATTTTTAAGGATAGGCAAAAAGTGGGTTGTTAAACATCCAACCACCTGAGAATTTGATTTTTTCTACTCCTGGAAATTTTTGGATCATTAAGTCACTTGCATCCTCAAATTGTTTCTGGCATGCATGTTCACCACATTTAAAGCCTGTTAGGATCAGTTAGAAGTCCCTTTCCTATAAAATTCCACCAAGCTTATTATTAGGGGTTGTACTAGTGGAATTTTCCAAACATGGATAACAAAACCTTGGAGTTTGTTTTTAGTGCGTTCACATACATTTATTTAAGTTTTCAATTTTTTTTGCATGAAATTTTTATTTTGTTATGCCTCATATCTTTTTTGTTTACGAGAAAAATGGGAGAGTGAGTTTGGATCTGAAAAATAATTTGAACATCCAAAATGGAAATGCACAAATGTTGTGTGAATTAATTCCAAAAAGTATCTGTGATCTTCAAGGATAGTAAAAAAGTGGGATGTTAAACATCCAACCACTTCAGAATTAGATTTTTTCTACTCCTTGAAATTTTTGGATCATTAGGTCACTTGCATCCTCAACATGTTTCTGGCATGCATGTCCACCACGTTTAAAGCATGTTAGGATTAGTTAGAAGTCCCCTTCCTATAAAATTCCACAAAGCTTATTATTAGGGGTTGTACTATGTAATTTCCCAAACATGGATAACAAAACCTTGGAGTTTTTTTTTAGTGCGTTCATTTACATTTATTATAGTTTTCAAATTTTTATACATAAAATTTTCATTTTGTTATGCCTCATATCTTTTTGTTTAAGAGAAAAATGGGAGAGTGAGTTTTGGATCTGAAAAAAATTTGCACATCCAAAATGAAAATCCCGAAATGCTTAGAGAGATAATTTTAGAATGCATCTGTGATTTTTAAAGATAGGCAAAAAGTGGGTTTTTAGACATCCAACCACTAGAGAATTTTATTTTTTCTACTCTTTGAAATTTTTGGATCATTAGGTCACTTGCATCCAAAACATGTTTCTGGCATGCATGTCCACTACGTTTAAAGCATGTTAGGATCAGTTAGAAGTCCCTTTCCTATAAAATTCCACCAAGCTTATTATTAGGGGTTGTACTAGTGGAATTTCCCAAACATGGATAACAAAACCTAGGAGTTCGTTTTTAGTGTGTTCACTTACATTTATTATAGTTTTCAAATTTTTTTGCATAAAATTAATATTTTGTTATGCCTCATATCTTTTTTGTTTAACACAAAAATGGGAGAGAGAGTTTTGGATCTGAAAAAAAATTTGAACGTCCAAAATGGAAATGCACAAATGCAGTGAGAGATAATTCCAAAAAGTATCTGTGATTTTTAAGGGTAAGCAAAAAGTGGGTTGTTAAACATCCAACCACTTGAGAATATGAAATTTTCTACTCCTTGAAATTTTTGGATCATTAGGTCACTTGCATCCTCAACATGTTTCTGGCATGCATGTCCACCACGTTTAAAGCATCTTAGGATGGGTTAGAAGTCCCTTTCCTATAAAATTCCACCAAGCTTATTATTACGGGTTGTACTAGTGGAATTTCCCAAACATGGATAACAAACCTTTGAGTTCATTTTTTGTGCGTTCACTTACATTTATTATAGTTTTCAAATTTTTTTGCATAACATTTTCATTTTCTTATGCCTCATATCTTTTTTGTTTACGAGAAGAATGGGAGAGCCAGTTTTGGATCTGAAAAAAAAATTGAACATCCAAAATGGAAATGCACAAATGATGCGAGAGATAATTCCAAAAAGTATATGTGATTTTTAAGGATTGGCAAAAAGTGGAATGTTAAACATCCAACCACTTGAGAATTTAATTTTGTCTACTCCTTGAAATTTTTGGATCATTAGGTCACTTGCATCCTCAACATGTTTCTGGCACGCATGTTCACCACGTTTAATGCATGTTAGGATCAGTTAGAAGTCCATTTCCTATAAAATTCCACCAAGCTTATTATAAGGGGTTGCACTAGTGGAATTTCCCAAACATGGATAACAAAACCTTGGAGTTTATTTTTAATACGTTCACTTACATTTATTATAGTTTTCAATTTTTTTTGCATAAAATTTTCATTTAGTTTTGCCTCATTTCTTTTTTCTTTACGAGAAAAATGGGAGAGTGAGTTTTGGATCTGAAAAAAAATTTAAACATCCAAAATGGAAATGCACAAATGCTGCGAGAGATAATTCCAAAAAGTATCTGTGATTTTTAAAGATAGGCAAAAAGTCGATTGTTAAACATCCAACCACTTGAGAATTTGATTTTTTCTACTCCAGGAAATTTTTGGATCATTAGGTCACTTGCATCCTCAACTTGCTTCTGGCATGCATGTTCACCACATTTAAGCATGTTAGGATTAGTTAGAAGTCCCTTTCCTATAAAATTCCTCCAAGCTTATTATTAGGGGTTGTACTAGTGGAATTTCCCAAACATGGATAACAAAACCTTGGAGTTCGTTTTTAGTGCGTTCACTTACATTTATTATAGTTTTCAAATTTTTTTTGAATGAAATTTTTATTTTGAACATCACAAATGGAAATGCACAAATGCTGTGTGAGATAATTCCAAGAAGTCTCTGTGATTTTTAAGAATAGACAAAAAGTGGGTTGTTAAACATCCAACCACTTGAGAATTTGTTTTTTCTACTCCTTGAAATTTTTGGATCATTAGGTCACTTGCATCCTCAACATGTTTCTTGCATGCATGACCACCACGTTTAAAGCATGTCAAGATCAGTTAGAAGTCCCCTTCCTATAAAATTCCACCAAGCTTATTATTAGGGGTTGTACTAATGGAATTTCCCAAACATGGATAACAAAACCTTGGAGTGTTTTTTAGTGCGTTAATTTACATTTATTATTGTTTTCGAATTTTTTTGCATAAAATTTTCATTTTTTTATGCCTCATATCTTTTTGTTTACGGGAAAAATGGGAGAGTGAGTTTTGGATCTGAAAAAAATTTGAACATCCAAAATGGAAATGCCGAAATGCTGAGAGAGATAATTTTAGAAAGCATCTGTGATTTTTAAAGATAGGCAAAAAGTGGGTTTTTAGACATCCAACCACTTGAGAATTTTATTTTGTCTACTCTTTGAAATTTTTGGATCATTAGGTCACTTGCATCCTCAACAAGTTTCTGGCTTGCATGTCCACCACGTTTAAAGCATGTTAGGATCAGCTCGAAGTCCCTTTCCTATAAATTCCACGAAGCTTATATTTAGGGGTTGTACTAGTAGAATTTACCAAACATGGATAACAAAACCATGGAGTTCATTTTTAGGGTGTTCACTTACATTTATTATAGTTTTAGAATTTTTTTGCATAAAATTTTCATTTTGTTATTTCTCATGTCTTTTTTTTTTACGAGAAAAATGGGAGACAGTGTTTTGGATCTGAAAAAAAATTTGAACATCCAAAATGGCAATGCACAAATATTGAGAGAGATAATTCCAAAAAGTATCTGTGACTTTTAAGGATAGGCAAAAAGTGGGTTGTTAAACATCCAACCACTTGGGAATTTGATTTTTTCTACTCTATGAAATTTTTGGATCATTAGGTCACTTGGATCCTCAACATGTTTCTGGCATGCATGTCCACCACGTTTAATGCATGTTAGGATCTGTTAGAATTCCGTTTCCTATAAAATTCCACCTAGCTTATTATTAGGGGTTGTACTAGTGGAATTTCCCAAACATGGATAACAAAACATTGGAGTTCATTTTTAGTGTGTTCACTTACATTTATTATAGTTTTCAAATTGTTTGCATAAAGTTTTCATTTTGTTATGCCTCATATCTTTTTCGTTTACGAGAAAAATGGGAGAGAGAGTTTTGGATCTGAAAAAAAGTTAGAACATCCAAAATGGAAATGCACAAATGCTGTGAGAGATAATTCCAAAAAGTATCTGTGATTTTTATGGATAGGCAAAAATTGGGTTGTTAAATGTCCAACCACTTGAAAATTTGATTTTTTTCTTCTCCTTGAAATTTTTGGATCATTAGGTCACTAGCATCCTCAACATATTTCTGGCATGCATGTCCACCACATTTAAAGAATGTTAGGATCAGTTAGAAGTCCCTGTCGTACAAAATTCCACCAAGCTTATTATTAGGGGTTGTACTAGTGGAATTTCCCAAACATGGATAACAAAACCATGGAGTTCCTTTTTAGTGTGTTCACTTACATTTATTATATTTTTCAAATTTTTTTTCATAAATTTTTCATTTTGTTGGACCTCATATCTTTTTTGTTTACGAGAAGAATGGGAGAGCGAGTTTTGGATCTGAAAGAAAATTTGAACATCCAAAATGGAAATGCACAAATGCTGCGAGAGATAATTACAAAAAGTATCTGTGATTTTTAAGGATAGGGAAAAAGTGGGTTGTTAAACATCCAACCACTTGAGAATTTGATTTTTTCTACTTTTTGAAATTTTTGGATCATTAGGTCACTTGCATCCTCAACATGTTTTTGGCATGCATGTCCACCACGTTTAAAGCTAGTTTGGATAAGTTAGAAGTCCATTTCCTATAAAATTCCACCAAGCATATTATTTGGGGTTGTACAATGGGAATTTCCCAAACATGGATAACAAAACCTTGGAGTTTTTTTTTAGTGCGTTAACTTACATTTATTATAGTTTTCAATTTTGTTTGCATAAAATTTTCATTTTGTTCTGCCACATATCTTTTTTGTTTACGCGAAAAATGGAAGAGTGAATTTTTGATCTGAAAAAAAAATTTGAACAACCAAAATGGAAATGCACAAATGTTGTGTGAGATAATTCCAAAAATTCTCTGTGATTTTTAAGAATAAACAAAAAGAGGGTTGTTAAATTTCCAACCACTTGAGAATTTGATTTTTTCTACTCCTTGAAATTTTTAGATCATTAGCTCACTTGCATCCTCAACATATTTCTGGCATGCATGTACACCACATTTAAAGAATGTTAGGATAAGTTAGAAGTCATTTCCTACAAAATTCCACCAAGCCTATTATTAGGGGTTGTACTAGTGGAATTTCCCAAACATGGATAACAAAACCATGGAGTTCATTTTTAGTGTGTTCACTTACATTTATTATATTTTTCAAATTTTTTTGCATAAATTTTTCATTTTGTTATGCCTCATATCTTTTTTGTTTACGAGAAGAATGGGAGAGCGAGTTTTGGATCTGAAAAAAAAATTGAACATCCAAAATGGAAATGCACAAATGCTGTGAGAGATAATTCCAAAAAAGTATGTGTGATTTTTAAGGATAGGCCGAAAGTGGGTTGTTAAACATCCAACCACTTGAGAATTTGATTTTTTCTACTCTTTGAAATTTTTCGATCATTAGGTCACTTGCATCCTTTACATGTTTCTGGCATGCATGTCCACCATGTTTAAAGCTAGTTAGGATCAGTTAGAAATCCATTTCCTATAAAACTCTACCAAGCATATTATTTGGGGTTGTACAATTGGAATTTCCGAAACATGGATAACCAAACCTAGGAGTTCGTTTTTAGTGCGTCCACTTAACATTTGTTATAGTTATCAAATTTTTTGCATAAAATTTTTATTTTCTTATACCTCATAACTTTTTTGTTTACGAGAAAAATGGGAAAGTGAGTTTTGGATCAGAAAAAAAATTTGAACATCCTAAATGGAAATGCACAAATTGTACGAGAGATAATTCCAAAAAGTCCCTGTGATTTTTTAGGATAGGCAAAAAGTGGGTTGTTAAACATCCAACCACTTGAGAATTTGATTTTTTCTACTCCTTGAAATTTTTGGATCATTAGAATACTCTCATCCTGAACATGTTTTAGGCATGCATGTCCACCACGTTTAAAACTTGTTAGGATCAGTTAGAAGTCCATTTCCAATAAAATTCCACCAAGCTTATTATTTGGGGTTGTACTATTGGAATTTCCCAAACATGGATAACAAAACAATGAGTTCATTTTTAGTGCGTTCACTTACATTTATTATAGTTTTCAAATTTTTTTGCATAAAATTTTCTTTTTGTTCTACCTCATATCATTTTTGTTTACTAGAAAAAAGGGAGAGTGAGTTTGGGATCTGAAAAAAAATTTGAACATCCAAAAAGGAAATGCAGAAATGCTATGAGAGATAATTTCAAAAAGTCTCTGTGATTTTTAAGAATAGACAAAAAGAGGGTTGTTAAACATTCAACCACTTGAGAATTTGATTTTTTCTACTCCTTGAAATTTTAAGATCATTCGGTCACTTGCATCCTCAACATGTTTCTGGCAAGCTTGTCCACCACGTTCAAAGCATGTTAGGATCAGTTAGAAGTCCCTTTCCTATAAAATTCCACCAAGCTTATTATTTGGGGTTGTACTATTGGAATTTCCCAAACACTGATAACAAAACCTTGGAGTTCATTTTTAGTCCGTTCACTTACATGGATTATAGTTTTCAAATATTTTGGCATAAAATTTTCATTTTGTAATGCCTCATATCTTTTTTGTTTACAACAAAAATGGGAGAGAGATTTTTGGATCAGAAGAAAATTTTGAACATCCAAAATGGAAATGCACAAATGCTGAGAGAGATAATTCCAAAAAGTATCTGCGATTTTTAAGGATAGGCAAAAAGTGGGTTGTTAAACATCCGAACACTTTAGAATTTGGTTTTTTCTACTCCTTGAAATTTTTAGATCATTAGGTCACTTGCATCCTCAACATGTTTCTGGCATGCATGTCCACTACGTTTAAAGCATGTTAGGATCAGTTAGAAGTCCCTTTCCTATAAAATTCCAACAAGCTTATTATTAGGGGTTGTACTAGTGGAATTTCCCAAACATGGATAACAAAACCTTGGAGTTCGTTTTTAGTGCGTTCACTTACATTTATTATAGTTTTCAAATTTTTTTGCATAAAATTAATTTTTTGTTATGCCTCATATCTTTTTTGTTTACAAAAAAAATGGGAGAGTGAATTTTGGATCTGAAAGAAAATTTGAACATCCAAAATGGAAAGGCACAAATGCAATTTGTGATAATTCCAAAAAGTATCTGTGATTTTTATGGGTAGGCAAAAAGTGGGTTGTTAAACATCCAACCACTTGAGAATTTCATTTTTTCTACTCCTTGAAAATTTTGAATCATTAGGTCACTTTCATCCTCAACATGTTTCTGGCATGCATGTCCACCACGTTTAAAGCATGTTAGGATCAGTTAGAAGTCCCCATTCTATAAAATTCCACCAAGCTTATTATATGGGGTTGAACTAATGGAATTTCCCAAACATGGATAACAAAACGTTGAGTTCACTTTTAGTGCATTCACTTACATTTTTTATAGTTTTCAAAATTTTTTGCATAAATTTTTTATTTTGTTAGGCCTCATATCTTTTTTGTGTATGAGAAAAATAGGAGAGTGAGTTTTGGATCTAAAAAAAAATTTGAATATCCAAAATGGAAATGCACGAATGCGGTGAGAGATAATTTTAAAAAGTATCTGTGAATTTTATGGATAGGCAAAAAGTGGGTTGTTAAACATCCAACCACTTGAGAATTTGATTTTTTCTACTCCTTGAAATTTTTGGATCATTAGGTCACTTGCATCCTCAACATGTGTCTGGCATGGATGTCCACTACGTTTAAAGCATGTTAGGATCAGTTAGAAGTCCCTTCCATGTAAAATTCCAACAAGCTTAGTATTACGGGTTGTACTAGTGGAATTTCCCAAACATGGATAAAAAAACCTTGGAGTTCATTTTTTAGTGCGTTCAATTACATTTATTATAGTTTTCAAATTTTTGTGCATAAAATTTTCATTTTGTTATGCCTTATATCTTTTTTGTGTACGAGAAAAATAGGAGAGCGAGTTTTGGATCTGAAAAAAAATTTCAACATCCAAAACGGAATTGCACAAATGCTGAGAGATATACTTCCCAAAAGTATCTGTGATTTTTAAGGACAGGCAAAAAGTGGGGTGTTAAATATCCAACCACTTGAGAATTTGATTTTTTCTACTCCAAATTTTTGGATCATTTGGTCACTTGCATCCTCAACATGTTTATGGCACGCATGTTCACCACGTTTAATGCATGTTTGGATCAGTTAGAAGTCCCTTTGCTATAAAATTCCACCAAGCTTATTATAAGGGGTTGTACCAGTGGAATTTCCCAAACATGGAAAATAAAAATTTTGAGTTTATTTTTAATGCATTCACTTACATTTATTATAGTTTTCAAATTTTTTTGCATAAAATTTTCATATTGTGATGCCTCATTTCTTTTTTGTTTACAAGAAAAATGGGAGAGCGAGTTTTTGATCTAAAAAAAAATTTGAACATCCAAAATGTAAATGCACAAATGCTGTGAGAGATAATTCCAAAAAGTATCTGTGATTTTTAAGGATAGGCAAAAAGTGGGTTGTTAAACATCCAACCATTTGAGAATTTGATTTTTTCTACTCCTGGAAATTTTTGGATCATTAGGTCACTTGCATCCTCAACTTGTTTCTGGCATGCATGTTCACCACATTTAAAGCATGTTAGGATCATTTAGAAGTCCCTTTCCTATAAAATTCCACCAAGCTTATTATTAGGGGTTGTACTAGTGGAATTTCCCAAACATGGATAACAAAACCTTGGAGTTCGTTTTTAGTGCGTTCACTTACATTTATTATAGTTTTCAAATTTTGTTTGCATGAAATTTTTATTTTGTTATGCCTCATATCTTTTTGGTTTACTAGAAAAATGGGAGAGTATGTTTTGGATCTGAAAAAAAATTTGAACATCCAAAATGGAAATGCACAAATGCTGTGTGAGATAATTCCAAAAAGTATCTATGATTTTCAAAGATAGGCAAAAAGTGGAGTGTTGAACATCCAACCACTTGAGAATTTGATTTTTTCTACTCGAAATTTTTGGATCATTAGATCACTTGCATCCTCAACATGTTTCTGGCATGCATGTCGACCACATTTAAAGCATGTTAGGATCAGCTAGAAGTCCCCTTCCTGTAAAATTCCACCAAGCTTATTATTAGGGGTTGTACTAGTGTAATTTCCTAAACATGGATAACTAAACCTTGGAGTTTATTTTTAGTGCGTTCATTTACATTTATTATAGTTGTCAAATTTTTTTGCATAAAATTTTCATTTTTTTATACCTCATATCTTTTTGTTTACGAGAAAAATGGGAGAGTGAGTTTTGGATCTGAAAAAAATTTGAACATCCAAAATGGAAATTCCGAAATGCTGAGAGAGATCATTTTACAAAGCATCTGTGATTTTTAAAGATAGGCAAAAAGTGGGTTTTTAGACATCCAACCACTTGAGAATTTTATTTTCTCTACTCTTTGAAATTTTTGGATCATCAGGTCACTTGCATCCTCAACATGTTTCTGGCATGGATGTCCCCCACGTTTAAAGCATGTTAGGATCAGTTAGAAGTCTCTTTCCTATAAAATTCCACCAAGCTTATTATTAGGGGTTGTACTAGTGGAATTTACCAAACATGGATAACAAAAGCATGGAGTTCATTTTTAGTGCGTTCACTTACATTTATCATAGTTTTAGAATTTTTTTGCATAAAATTTTTATTTTGTTATTTCTCATGTCTTTTTTGATTACGAGAAAAATGGGAAAGAGTATTTTGGATATGAAAAAAAATTTGAACATCCAAAATGGCAATGCACAAATACAGAGAGAGATAATTCCAAAACGTATCAGTGACTTTTAAAGATAGGCAAAAAGTGGGTTGTTAAACATCCAACCACTTGAGAATTTGATTTTTTCTACTCCATGAAATTTTTGGATCATTGGGTCACTTGCATCCTCAACATGTTTCTGGCATGCATGTCCACCACGTTTAAAGCATGTTAGCATCAGTTAGAATTCCGTTTCCTATAAAATTCTACCTAGCTTATTATTAGGGGTTGTACTAGTGGAATTTCCCACACATGGATAACAAAACATTGGAGTTCATTTTTAGTGCGTTCACTTACATTTATTATTGTTTTCAAATTTTTGGCATAAAAATTTCATTTTGTTATGCCTCATATCTTTTTTGTTTACGAGAAAAATGGGAGAGTGAGTTTTGGATCTAAAAAAAAATTTGAACATCCAAAATGGAAAGGCACAAATGCTGAGAAAGATAATTCCAAAAAGTATCTGTGATTTTTAAGGATAGGGAAAAAGTGAGTTGTTAACCATCCAACCACTAGAGAATTTGATTTTTTCTACTCATTGAAATTTTTGGATAATTAGGTCACTTGCATCCTCAACATGTTTTTGGCATGCATGTCCACGACGTTTAAAGCATGTTAGGATCAATTTGAAGTCCCTTTCCGATAAAATTCCACCAAGCTTATTATTAGGGGTTGTAGTAGTGGAATTTCCCAAACATGGATAACAAAACATTGGAGTTCATTTTTAGTGCGTTCACTTACATTTATTATAGTTTTCAAATTTTTGGCAAAAAATTTTCATTTTGTTATGCCTCATATCTTTTTTGTTTACAAGAAAAATGGGAGAGTGAGTTTTGGATCTGAAAAAAAATTTGAACATCCAAAATGGAAAGGCACAAATGCCGAGAAAGATATTTCCAAAAAGTATCTGTGATTTTTAAGGATAGGCAAAAAGTGGGTTGTGAACCATCCAACCACTAGAGAATTTGATTTTTTCTATTCCTTGAATTTTTTGGATCATTAGGTCACTTGCATCCTCAACATGTTTTTGGCATGCATGTCCACCACATTTAAAGCATGTTAGGATCAATTTGAAGTCCCTTTCCGATTAAATTCCACCAAGCTTATTATTAGGGGTTGTACTAGTGAAATTTCCCAAACATGGATAACAAAACAATGGTGTTCATTTTTAGTGCGTTCACTTACATTTATTATAGTTTTCAAATTTTTTTGCTTAAAATTTTCATTTTGTTAGGCGTCATATCTTTCTTGTTTATGAGAAAAAAAGGAGAGTGAGTTTTTGATCTGAAAAAACATTTTAACATCCAAAATGGAAATGCACAAATGCTGAGTGAGATAATTCCAAAAAGTATCTGTGATTTTTAAGGATAGACAAAAAGTGGGTTGTTAACCATCCAACCACTAGAGAATTATATTTTTTCTACTCCTTGAAATTTTTGGATCATTAAGTCACTTGCATCCTCAACATGTTTCTGGCATGCATGTCCACCACGTTTAATGCATGTTAGGATCAGTTAGAAGTCCCTTTCCGATAAAATTCCACCAAGCTTTTTATTAGGGGTTGTACAAGTGGAATTTCCCAAACATGGATAACAAAACATAGGAGTTAAATTTTAGTGCGTTCACTTACATTTATTATAGTTTTCAAATTATTTAGCATGAAAATTTCATTTTGTTATTTCTCATGTCTTTTTTGTTTACGAGAAAAATGGGAAAGTGTATTTTGGATATGAAGAAAATTTTGAACATCCAAAATGGAAATGCACAAATACAGAGAGAGATAATTCCAAAACGTATCAATGACTTTTAAGGATAGGCAAAAAGTGGGTTGTTAAACATCCAACCACTTGAGAATTATATTTTTTCTACTCCTTGAAATTTTTGGATCATTAAGTCACTTGCATCCTCAACATGTTTCTGGCATGCATGTCCACCACGTTTAATGCATGTTAGGATCAGTTAGAAGTCCCTTTCCGATAAAATTCCACCAAGGTTTTTATTAGGGGTTGTACAAGTGGAATTTCCCAAACATGGATAACAAAACATAGGAGTTCAATTTTAGTGCGTTCACTTACATTTATTATAGTTTTCAAATTATTTAGCATAAAAATTTCATTTAGTTATGCGTCTTATATTTTTTGTTTACGAGAAAAATGGGAGAGTGATTTTTGGATCAGAAAACAAATTTGAACATCCAAAGTGGAAATGCACAAATGCTGAGAGAGATAATTCCAAAAAGAATCTGCGATTTTTAAGGATAGGCAAAAAGTGGGTTGTTAAACATCCCACCACTTGAGAATTTGATTTTTTCTTCACCTTGAAATTTTTGGATCATTAGGTGCCTTGCATCGTCAACATGTTTCTAGCATGCATGTCCACCACGTTTTAAACCATGTTAGGATCAGTTAGAAGTTCATTTCCTATAAAATTCCACCATGCTTATTATTAGGGGTTGTACTAGTGGAATTTCCCGAACATGGATAACAAAACCATAGAGTTCATTTTTAGTGCATTCACTTACATTTATTATAGTTTTCAAAAAATTTTAGCATAAAATTTTCATTTTGTTATGCGTCATATCTTTTTTGTTTACGAGAAAAATGGGAGAGAGAGTTTTGGATTTGAAAAAAAATTTCCACATCCAAAATGGAAATCCAGAAATGCTACGAGAGATAATTTTAAAAAGTATCTGTGATTTTTAAAGATAGGCAAAAGGTGGATTGTTAAACATCCAACCACTTGAGAATTTGATTTTTTCTACTCCTTGAAATTTTTGCATCATTAGGTCCCTTGCATCCGCAACATGTTTCTAGCATGCATGTCCACCACGTTTAAAGCATGTTAGGATCAGTTAGAAGTCCATTACCTATAAAATTCCACCAAGCTTATTATTAAGGGTTGTACTATTGGAATTTCCCAAACATGGATAACAAAACCTTGGAGTTCATTTTAGTGCGTTCACTTACATTTATTATAGTTTTCTAATCTTTTTGCATAAAATTTTGATTTTGTTATAACACATATCTTTTTTGTTTACGAGAAAAATGGGAGAGTGAGTTTTGGATCTGAAAAAAAATTTGAACATGCAAAATGGAAAAGAAGAAATGCTGAGAGAGATAATTTTAAAAAGTATCTATGATTTTTAAGGATAGACAAAAAGTGGTTTGTTAAACATCCAACCAGTTGAGAATTTGATTTTCTCTACTCCTTGAAATTATTGGATCATTAGGTCACTTGCATCCGCAACATGTTTCTGGCATGCATGTCCACCACATTTAAAGCATGTTAGGATCAGTTAGAAGTCCCTTTCCTCTCAAATTCCACCAAGCTTATTATTAGGGTTGTACTTGTCGAATTTCGCAAACATGGATAACACAACATTGGAGTTCATTATTAGTGCGTTCACTTACATTTATTATAGTTTTCAAATTTTTTTGCATTAAATTTTCATTTTGTTATGCCTCATATCATTTTTGGTTACGAGAAAAATAGGAGAGTGATTTTTGGATCTGAAAAAAAATTTGAGCATCAAAAATGGAAATGCACAAATTCTGCGAGAGATAATTCCAAAAAGTATATGTGATTTTTAAGGATAAAAAAAAGTGGGTTGTTAAACATTCAACCACTTGAGAAATTGATTTCTTCTACTCCTTGAAATTTTTGGATCATTAGGTATCTTGCATCGTTAACAATTTTCTTGCATGCATGTCCACCACGTTTAAAGCTGGTTAGGATCAGTTAGAAGTCCCCTTCCTATAAAATTCCACCAAACTTATTATTAGGGGTTGTACTAGTGGAATTTCCCAAACATTGATAACAAAACCTTGGAGTTCATTTTTAGTGCGTTCACTTACATTTATAATAGTTTTCAATTTTTTTTGCATTAAATTTTCTATTTTTTATGCCTTTTATCTTTTTTCTTTATGAGAAAAATAGGAGAGAGAGTTTGGATCAGAAAAAAAATTTTAACATCCAAAATGAAAATGCACAAATGCAAAGAGTGATAATTCCAAAAAGTATCTGTGATTTCTAACCCTAGGGAAAAAGCGGGTTGTTAAACATCCAACCACCTGAGAATTTGATTTTTTCTACTCCATGAAATTTTTGGATCATTAGGTCACTTGCATCCTCAACACAATTCTGGCATGCATGTCCACCACGTTTAAAGCATGTTAGGATCAGTTAGAAGTCCCTTTCTTATTAAATTCCATCAAGCTTATTGTTAGGGTTTGTACTAGTGGAATTTCCCAAACATGGATAACAAAACCTTGGAGTTCATTTTTAGTGCGTTCACTTAAATTTATTATATTTTTCAAATTTTTTTGCATAAAATTTTCATTTTGTTATCCCTCATATCTTTTTTTTTTTACGAGAAGAATGGGAGAGCGAGTTTTGGATTTGAAAAATAATTTCAACATCCAAAATGGAAATGCACAAATGCTTCGAGTGATAATTCCAAAAAATATCTATGATTTTTAAGGATAGGTAAAAAGTGGGTTGTTAAACATCCAACCACTTGAGAATTTGATTTTTTGTACTGCTTGAAATTTTTGGATCATTTGGTCACTTGCATCCTCAACATGTTTCTGGCATGCAAGTTCACCACGTTTAAAGCATGTTAGGACCAGTTAAATGTCCCTTTCCTATAAAATTCCTCCAAGCTTATTATTAGGGGTTGTACTAGTGGAATTTCCTAAACATGGATAACAAAACCTTGGAGTTCATTTTTAGTGCGTTCACTTACATTTATTATAGTTTTCAAATTTTTTTGCACAAAATTTTTATTTTGTTATGCCCCATACATTTTTTGTTTACTAGAAAATTAGGAGAGTGAGTTTTGGACCGA
Source organism: Aristolochia californica (assembly GCF_029961685.1). NCBI lineage: Eukaryota > Viridiplantae > Streptophyta > Magnoliopsida > Piperales > Aristolochiaceae > Aristolochia > Aristolochia californica. Next base: position 16,376,898 of record NW_027181815.1, on the reverse strand, counting down.
AAAAACATTTGAACATCCAAAATGGAAATGCACAAACACTGAGACAGATAATTCCAAAAAGCATCTGCGTTTTTTAGGCTAGGCAAAAAGCGTGTTGTTAAACATCCAACCATGTGAGAATTTGATTTTTTCTACTCCTTGAAATTTTTGGATCATTAGAACACTTGCATCATCAACATGTTTCTGGCATGCATGTCCACCACGTTTAAAGCTTGTTCCGATCAGTTAGAAGTCTATTTCCTATAAAATTCCACCAAGCTTATTATTTGGGGTTGTACTATTGGAATTTCCCAAACATGGATAACAAAACCTTGGAGTTCGTTTTTAGTGCGTTCACTTACATTTATTATAGTTTTCAATTTTTTTTGCATTAAATTTTCATTTTTTTATGCCTTTTATCTTTTTTGTTTACGAGAAAAATAGGAGAGTGAGTTTTGGATCTGAAAAAACATTTGATCATCCAAAATGGAAATGCACAAACGCTGAGAGAGATAATTCCAAAAAGCATCTGCGATTTTTAGGATAGGCAAAAAGTGGGTTGTTAAACATCCAACCACGTGAGAATTTGATTTTTTCTACTCCTTGAAATTTTTGGATCATTAGAACACTTGCATCCTCAACATGTTTCTGGCATGCATGTCCACCACGTTTAAAGCTTGTTTGGATCAGTTAGAAGTCTATTTCCTATAAAATTCCACCAAGCTTATTATTAGGGGTTGTACTAGTGGAATTTCCCAAACATGGATAACAAAACCTTGGAGTTCATTTTTAGTGAGTACACTTACATTTATTAAAGTTTTCAAATTTTTTTGCATAAAATTTACATTTCTTTATGCCTCATATCTTTTTGTTTACGAGAAAAATGGGTGTGTGAGTTTTGGATCTGAAAAAAAATTTGAACATCGAAAATGGAAATGCACAAATGCTGAGAAAGATAATTCCAAAAAGTATCTGTGATTTTTAAGGATAGGCAAAAAATGGTTGTTAAACATCCAACCATATGAGAATTTTATTTTTTCTACTCCTTGAAATTTTTAGATCATTAGGTCACTTGCATCCTCAACATGTTTCTGGCATGCATGTCCACCACGTTTAAAGCATGTCAGGATCAGTTAGAAGTCCCTTTGCTATAAAATTCCACCAAGCTTATTATTAGGGGTTGTACTAGTGGAATTTCCCAAAAATGGATAACAAAACCTTGGAGTTCATTTTTAGTGCGTTCACTTACATTTATTATAATTTTCAAATTTTTTTGCATAATTTTTTTTTTGTTATGCCTCTAATCTTTTTTGTTTACGAGAAAAATAGGAGTGTGAGTTTTGAATCTGAAAAAAAATTTGAACATCCAAAATGGAAATGCACAAATGTTGAAGTAGATAGTTCCAAAAAGTATCTGCGATTTTTTGGATGGGCAAAAAGTGGGTTGTTAAAATTCCAACCACATGAGAATTTGATTTTTTCTTCTCCTTGAAATTTTTGGATCATTAGAACACTTGCATCCTCAACATGTTTCTGGCATGCATTTCCACCACGTTTAAAGCTTGTTAGGATCAATTAGAAGTCAATTTCCAATAAAATTCCACCAAGCTTGTTATTAGGAGTTGTACTATTGGAATTTCCCAAACATGGATAAAAAAACCTTGGAGTTTGTTTTTAGTGCGTTAACTTACATTTATTATAGTTTTCAAATTTTTTTGCATAAAATTTTAATTTTGTTACGCTTCATATCTTTTTTGTTAACGAGAAAAAAGGGAGAGTGTGTTTTGTATCTGAAAAAAAATTTGAACATCCAAAATGGAAATGTACAAATGCTGAAAGGGATAATTCCAAAAAGTATTTGTGATTTTTAAGGATAAGAAAAAAGGTGGTTGTTCAATATCCAACCACTTGAGAATTTGATTTTTTCTACTCGAAATTTTTAGATCAATACGTCACTTGCATCCTCAACATGATTCTGGCATGCATGTCCACCACGTTTAAAGCATGTTAGGATCAGTTGGAAGTCCCTTTCCTATAAAATTCCACCAAGCTTATTATTAGGGGTTGTACTAGTGGAATTTCCCAAACATGGATAACAAAACCTTGGAGTTCATTTTTAGTTCGTTCACTTACATTTATTATAGTTTTCAAATTTTTTTGCATAAAATTTTTATTTTGTTATGCCACCTTTCATTTTTGTTTACGAAAAAATGGGAAAGTGAGTTTAGGATCTGAAAAAAAATTTGAACATCCAAAATGGAAATGCACAAATGCTATGAAAGACAATTCCAAAAAGTATCTATGATTTTTAAGGATAGGAAAAAAGTGGGTTGTTAAACATCCAACCACTTGAGAATTTGATTTTTTCTACTCCTTGAAATTTTTGGATCATTAGGTCACTTGCATCCTCAGCCTGTTTCTGGCATGCATGTCCACCACGTTTAAAGCATGTTGGGACCAGTTAGAAGTCCCTTTCCTATAAAATTCCACCAAGCTTATTCTTAGGGGTTGTACAAGTGGAATTTCCAAAACATGGATAACAAAACCTTTGACTTCATTTTTAGTGCGTTCTCTAACATTTATTATAGTTTTCAAATTTTTTTGCATAAATTTTTTATTTTGTTATGCCTTATATTTTTTTTGTTTACAAGAAAAATAGGAGAGTGAGTTTTGGATCTGAAAAAAAATTTAATCATCCAAATTGGAAATGCGAAAATGTTGAGAGAGATAATTCCAAAAAGTATCTGGGATTTTTAAGGATAGGCAAAAAGTGGGTTGTTAAACATCCAACCACTTGAGAATTTGATTTTTTCTACTCCTTGATATTTTCTGATCATTAGGTCACTTGCATCCTCAACATGATTCTGGCATGCATGTCCACAACATTTAAAGCATGTTAGGATCAGTTAGAAGTCATTCCCTATAAAATTCCACCAAGCTTATTATTAGGGTTGTACTAGTGGAATTTCCCAAATATGGATAACAAAACCTTGGAGTTCATTTTTAGTGCGTTCACTTACATTTATTAAAGTTTTCAAATTTTTTTGCTTAAAATTTTCATTTTGTTATGCCTCACATCTCTTTTGTTTACGAAAAAAATGGGAGAGTGTGTTTTGGATCTGAAAAAAAATTTGAAAATCCGAAATGGAAATGCACAAATGCTGCGAGAGATACTTCCAAAAAGTATCTGTGATTTTTAAGGATAGGCAAAAAGTGGGTTGTTAAACATCCAACCATTTGAGAATTCGATTTTTTATACTCCTTGAAAATTTTGGATCATTAGGTCACTTGCATCCTCAACATGTTTCTCGCATGCATTTCCACCACGTTTAAAGCATGTTAGGATCAATTAGAAGTCCCTTTGCTATAAAATTCCACCAAGCTTATTATTAGGGGTTGTACTAGTAGAATTTCCCAAACATGGATAACAAAACCTTGGAGTTCATTTTCAGTGCATTCACTTACATTTATTTTAGTTTTCAAATTTTTTTGCATAAAATTTTTATTTTGTTATGCCCCATACCTTTTTTGTTTACTAGAAAAATAGGTGAGTGAGTTTTGGATCTGAAAAAACATTTGAACATCCAAAATGGAAATGAAAAAATGTTGAGAGAGATAATTCCAAAAAGTATCTACGATTTTTAAGGATAGGCGAAAAATGGGTTGTTAAACATCCAACCACTTGAGAATTTTATTTTTTCTACTCCTTGAAATTTTTGGATCATTAGGTCACTTCCATCCTCAACATGTTTCTGGCATGCATGTCCACAAAGTTTAAAGCATGTTAGGATCAGTTAGAAGTCCTCTTTCTATAAAATTCCACCAAGCTTATTATTTGGGGTTGTACTAGTGGAATTTCCCAAACATGGATAACAAAACCTTGGAGTTCATTTTTAGTGCGTTCACTTACATTTATTATAATTTTCAAATTTTTTTGCATAAAATTTTTATTTTGTTATGCCTCATGTCTTTTTTGTTTACGAAAAAAATAGGAGAGGGAGTTTTGCACTAGAAAAAAAATTTGAACATCCAAAATGGAAATGCACAAATGCTGTGAGAGATAATTTTAAAAAGTATATGTGATTTTTAAGGATACGCAAAAAAAATTTACATCCAGAATGGAAATGCACAAATGCTGTGAGAGATAATTTTAAAAAGTATATGTGATTTTTAAGGATAGGCAAAAAGTGGGTAGTTAAACATTCAACCACTTGAGAATTTGATTTTTTGTGCTCCTTAAAATTTTTCGATCATTAGGTCACTTGCATCCTCAACATGTTTCTGGCATGCATGTCCACCACGATTAAAGCATGTTAGGATCAGTTTGAAGTCCATTTGCTATAAAATTGCACCAAGCTTATTATTAGGGGTTGTACTATTGCAATTTCCCTAACATGGATAACAAAACCTTGGAGTTCATTTATAGTGCGTTCACTTACATTTATTATAGTTTTCAAATTTTTTTACATAAAATTTTCATTTTGTTATGCCTCATATCATTTTTGTTTACGAGAAAAATGGGAGAGTGAGTTTTGGATCTGAAAAAAAATTTGAACATCCAAAATGGAAATGCCCAAATGCTGCGAGAGATAATTCCAATATGTCTCTGTGATTTTTAAGGAAAGACAAAAAGTGGGTTGTTAAACATCCAACCACTTGAGAATTTAATTTTTTCTACTCGTTGAAATTTTTGGATCATTAGGTCACTTGCATCTTCAACATGTTTCTGGCATGCTTGTCCACCACGTTTAAAGCATGTTAGGATCAGTTAGAAGTCCCTTTCCGATAAAATTCCACCAAGCTCATTATTTTGAGTTGTAGTAGTGGAATTTCCCAAACTTGGCTAACAAAATATTGGAGTTCATTTTTAGTGCGTTCACTTACATTTATAATAGTTTTCAAATTTTTTTCCATAAAATTTTCATTTTGTTATGACACTTATCTTTTTTGTTTACGAGAAAAATGGGAGAGTGAGTTTTGGATCTGAAAAAAATTTGAACATCCAAAATGGAAATGCAAAAATGCTCCTAGAGATAATTCCAAAAAGTATCTGTGATTTTTAAGGATAGGCAAAAAGTGGGTTGTTCAACATCGAACCACTTGAGAATTTGATATTTTTCTACTCCTTGAAATTTTTGGATCATTAGGTCACTTGCATCCTCAACATATTTCTGGCATGCATGTCCACCACGTTTAAAGCATTTTAGGATCAAATAGAAGTCCCTTTCTGATAAAATTCCACCAAGCTTATTATTAGGAGTTGTACTAGTGGAATTTTGAAAACATGGATAACAAAACCTTGGAGTTAATTTTTCGTGCGTTCACTTACATTTATTATAGTTTTCAAACTTTTTTCCATAAAATTATCATTTTGTTATGTGTCAAATATTTTTTGTTTACGAGAAAAAAGGGACAGTGAGTTTTGGATCAAAAAAATTTTGAACATCCAAAATGGAAATGCACAAATGCTGAGAGAGATAATTATAAAAAGTATCTGCGATTTTTATGGATAGGCAAAAAGTGGGTTGTTAAACATCCAACCACTTGAGAATTTGATTTTTTCTACTCTTTGAAATTTTTGGATCATTTGGTCAATTGCATCCTCAACATGTTTCTGGCATGCATGTCCACCATGTTTTAAGCATGTTAGGATCAGTTAGAAGTCCCTTTTCCTATAAAATTCCACCAAGCTTATTATTAGGGGTTGTACTAGTGGAATTTCCCAAACATGGATAACAAAACCTTGGAGTTCATTTTTAGTGCGTTCACTTACATTTATTATAGTTTAAAAATTTTTGTGCATAACATTTTTATTTTGTTATCCCTCATATCTTTTTTGTTTACGAGAAAAATGGGAGAGAGAGTTTTGGATCTGAAAAAAAATTTCAACATCCAAAATGGAAATGCACAAATGCTGTGAAAGATAATTCCCAAAAGTATCTATGATTTTTAAGGATAGGCAAAGAGTGGGTGGTTAAACATCGAACCACTTGAGAATTTGATTTTTTCTACTCCTAGAAATTTTTGGATCATTAGGTCACTTGCATCCTCAACATGTTTCTGGCATGCATGTCCACCACGTTTAAAGCATGTAAGGACCAGTTTGATGTCCCTTTCCTATAAAATTCCACCAAACGTATTATTAGTGGTTGTACAAGTGGAATTTCCAAAACATGGATAACAAAACGTTGGAGTTCATTTTTAGAGCGTTCACTTACATTATTTTTGTTGCATAAAATTTTAAATTTGTTATGCGTCATATCTTTTTTGTTTACGAGAAAAATGGGAGAGATAGTTTTGGATCTGAAAAAATATTTGAACATCCAAAATGGAAATGTACAAATGCTGCGAGTGATAATTCCAAAAAGTCTCTGTGATTTTTAAGGATAGACAAAAAGTGGGTTGTTAAACATCCAACCACTTGAGAATTTGATTTTTTCTACTCCTTTAAATTTTTGGATCATTAGGTCACTTGCATCCTCAACATGTTTCTGGCATGCATTTCCACCACATTTAAAGCATGTGAGGACCAGTTAGAAGTCCCTTTCCTATAAAATTCCCCCAAGCTTATTATTGGGGGTTGTACTAGTGGAATTTCACAAACATGGATAATTTGACCTTGGAGTTCATTTTTAGTCCGTTCACTTACATTTATTATAGTTTTAGGATTTTTTTGCATAAAATTTTCATTTTGTTATGCCTCATGTCTTTTTTGTTTACGAGAAAAATGGGAGAGTGTGTTTTGGATCTGAAAAAAATTTGAACATCCAAAATGGAAATGCACAAATACTGAGAGAGATAATTTTAAAAAGTATCTGTGACTTTGAAGGATAGGCAAAAAGTGGGTTGTTAAACATCCAACCACTTGAAGATTTGATTTTTTCTACTCCTTGAAATTTTTGGATCATTAGGACACTTGAATTCTCAACATGTTTCATGCATGCATGTCGGCATGTTAGGATCAGTTAGAAGTCCCTTTCCTATAAAATTCAACCAAGCTTATTATTAGGGGTTGTACTAGTGGAATTTCCCAAACATGGATAACAAGACCTTGGAGTTCATTTTTAGTCCGTTCACTTACATTTATTATAGTTTTCAAAGTTTTTTGCATAAAAGTCTCATTTTGTTAAGCCTCATATCTTTCTTTTTTACGAGAAAAATGGGAGAGTGTGTTTTGGCTCTAAAAAAAAATTTGAACATCCACAATGGAAATGCACAAATGCTGAGAGAGATAATTTTAGAAAGTATCTGTGATTTTTAAGGATAGGTAAAAAGTGAGTTGTTAACCATCCAACCACTTGAGAATTTGATTTTTTCTACTCTTTGAAATTTTTGGATCATTAGGTCACTTGCATGCTCAACATGTTTGTGGCATGCATGTCCACCACGTTTAAAGCATGTTAGGATCAGTTAGAAGTCCATTTCCTAGAAAATTCCACCAAGCTTATTATTAGGGGTTGTACTATTGGAATTTCCCAAACATGCATAACAAAACCATGGAGTTCTTTCGTAGTACGTTCACTTACTTTTATTATAGTATTCAATTTTTTTTGCATAAAATTTTCATTTTCTTATGCCTCACATCTTTTTTGTTTACGAGAAAAATGGGAGAGTGAGTTTTGGATCTGAAAAAAAATTTGAACATCATAAATGGAAATGCACAAATGCTGCGAGAGATAATTCCAAAAAGTCTCTGTGATTTTTAAGGATAGGCAAAAAGTGAGTTGTTAAACATCCAACCACTTGAGAATTTGATTTTTTCTACTCCTTGAAATTTTTGGATCATTAGGTCACTTGCATCCTTAACATGATTCTGGCATGCATGTCCACCACGTTTAAAGCATGTTCGGATCAGTTAGAAGTCCCTTTGTTACAAAATTCCACCAAGCTTATTTTTGGAGTCGTACTATTGGAATTTCCCAAACATGGATAACAAAACCATGGAGTTATTTTGTAGTACGTTCACTTACATTTATTATAGTATTCAATTTTTTTTGCATAAAATATTCATTTTGTTATGCCTCGTACCATTTATTATAGTCTTTTTGTTATGCCTCACATCATTTTTGTTTATGAGAAAAATGGGAGAGTGAGTTTTGGATCTGAAAAAAATTTGAACATCATAAATTGAAATGCACGAATGCTGCGAGAAATAATTCCAAAAAGTCTCTGTGATTTTTAAGAATAGGCAAAAAGTGAGTTGTTAAACATCCAACCACTTGAGAATTTCATTTTTTCTACTCCTTGAAATTTTTGGATCATTAGGTCACTTGCATCCTCAACATGATTCTGGCATGCATGTCCACCACGTCTAAAGCATGTTCAAATCAGTTAGAAGTCCCTTTCTTACAAAATTCCACCAAGCATATTATTAGGAGTTGTACTAGTGGAATTTCCCAAACATGGATTGCAAAACCTTGGAGTTCATTTTTAGTGCATTCACTTACATTTATTATAGTTTTCAAATTTTTTTGCTTAAAATTTTCATTTTGTTATGCCTCATACCTTTTTTTTTTACGAGAAAAATGGGAGAGAGAGTTTTTGATCTGAAAAAAAATTTTAACATCCAAAATGGAAATGTACAAATGCTGAGAGAGATAATTTTCAAAAATATCTTTGATTTTTTAGGATAGGCAAAAAGAGGGTTGTTAAACATCCAACCACTTGAGAATTTGATTTTTCTACTCTTTGTAATTTTGGGATCATTAGCTCACTTGTATCCACAACTTGTTTTTGGCATGCCTGTCCACCATGATTAAAGCATGTTAGGATCAGTTAGAAGTCCATTTCCTTTAAATTTCCACCATGCTTTTTATTAGGGGTTGTACAATTGCAATTTCCCAAACATGGATAACAAAACCTTGGAGTTCGTTTATAGTGCGTTCACTTACATTTATTATATTTTTCTAATTTTTTTGCATAAAATTTTCTTTTTGTTATGCCTCATATCATTTTTGTTTACAAGAAAAATGGGAGAGTGAGTCTTGGATCTGAAAAAAAATTTGAACATCCAAAATGGAAATGCACAAATGCTGTGAGAAATAATTTCAAAAAGTCTTTGTGATTTTTAAGGATAGACAAAAAGTGGGTTGTTAAACATCCAACCACTTGAGAATTTGTTTTTTTCCACTCCTTGAAATTTTTGGATCATTAGGTCACTTGCATCCTCAACATGTTTCCTGCATCCATGTCCACCACGTTCAAAGCATGTTAGGATCAGTTAGAAGTCCCTTTCTGATAAAATTCCACCAAGCTTATTATTTGGGGTTGTACTAGTGGAATTTCCCAAACATGGCTAACAAAATATTGGAGTTCATTTTTAGTGCATTCACTTACATTTATAATAGTTTTCAAATTCTTCTGCATAAAATTTTCATTTTGTTATGCCTCTTATCTTTTTTGTTTACTAGAAAAATGGGAGAGTGCTTTTGAATCTGAAAAAGATTTGAACATCCAAAATGGAAATGCGCAAATGTTGAGAGAGATAATTCCAAAAAGTATCTGCAATTCTTAAGGATAGGCTAGAAGTGGGTTGTTAAACATCTAACCACTTGAGAATTTGATTTTTTCTACTCCTTGAAATTTTTGGATCATTAGGTCACTTGCATCCTTAACATGATTCTGGCATGCATGTCCACCACGTTTAAAGCATGTTCGGATCAGTTAGAAGTCCCTTTGTTACAAATTTCCACCAAGCTTATTATTGGAGTCGTACTATTGGAATTTCCCAAACATGGATAACAAAACCATGGAGTTATTTTGTAGTACGTTCACTTACATTTATTATAGTATTCAATTTTTTTTGCATAAAATTTTCATTTTGTTATGCCTCGTACCTTTTTTTTACGAGAAAAATGGGAGAGTGAGTTTTTTATCTGAAAAAAAATTTTAACATCCAAAATGGAAATGCACAAATGCTGAGAGAGATAATTATAAAAAGTATCTGCGATTTTTAAGGATAGGCAAAAAGTGGGTTGTTAAACATCCAACCACTTCAGAATTTGATTTTTTCTACTCCTTTAAATTTTTGGATCATTAGGTCCCTTGCATCCTCAACATGTTTCTGGCATGCATGTCCACCACGTTTTAAAGCATGTTAGGATAATTTAGAAGTCCATTTCCTATAAAATTCCACCAAGCTTATTATTGGGGGTTGTACTATAGGAATTTCCCAAAAATGGATAACAAAATCTTGGAGTTCGTTTTTAGTACGTTCACATACATTTATTATAGTTTTCAATTTTTTTTGCATAAAATTTTCTTTTTGTTATGCTTCACATCATTTTTGTTTATGAGAAATATGGGAGAGTGAGTTTTGGATCTGAAAAAAATTTGAACATCATAAATTGAAATGCACGAATGCTGCGAGAAATAATTCCAAAAAGTCTCTGTGATTTTTAAGGATAGGCAAAAAGTGACTTGTTAACCATCCAACCACTTGAGAATTTGATTTTTTCTACTCTTTGAAATTTTTGGATCTTTTGGTCACATGCATCCGCAACATGTTTCTGGCATGCATGTCCACCACGTTTAAAGCATGTTAAGATCAGATAGAAGTCCATTTCCTATAAAATTCGACCGAGCTTATTATTAGGGGTTGTACTATTGGAATTTCCCAAACATGGATAACAAAACCTTGGAGTTCATTTTAGTGCATTCACTTACATTTATTATAGTTTTCAAATTTTTATGCATAAAAGTTTGATTTTGTTATGCCACATATATTTTTTGTTTACAAGAAAAATGGGAGAGTGAGTTTTGGTTATGAAAAAAAATTTGAACATCCAAAATGGAAACGCAGAAATGCTGAGAGAGATAATTTTAAAAAGTATCTGTGATTTTTAAGGATAGAGAAAATGTTGTTCGTTAAACATCCAACCCGTTGAGAATTTGATTTTCTCTACTCCTTGAAATTTTTGGATCATTACGTCCCTTGCATCCTGTACATGTTTCTGGCATGCATGTCCACCACGTTTAAAGCATGTTAGGATCAGTTAGAAGTCCATTTCCTATAAAATTCCACCAAGCTTATTATTAGGGGTTGTACTACTGGAATTTACCAAACAAGGATAACAAAACATTGGAGTTCATTTTTAGTGCGTTCATTTACATTTATTATAGTTTTCAATTTTTTTGCATAAAATTTTCATTTTGTTATGCCTCATATCTTTTTTGTTTACGAGAAAAATGGGTGAGTGAGTTTTGGATCTGAAAAAAAATTTTAACATCCAAAATGGAAATGCACAAATTCAGCGAGAGATAATTCCAAAAAGTATCTGTGATTTTTAAGGATAGACAAAAATTAAGTTGTTAAACATCCAACCACTTGAGAATTTGATTGCTTCTACTCGTTGAAAGTTTTGGATAATTAGTTCACTTGCAACCTTAACATGTTTAAAGCAGGCTAGGATCAGTTAGAAGTCCCCTTCCTATAAAATTCCACCAAGCTTATTATTAGGGGTTGTACTAGTGGAATTTCCCAAACATTGATAACAAAACCTTGGAGTTCATTTTTAGTGCGTTCACATACATTTATTATAGTTTTCAAAAAATTTTGCATAAAATTTTTATTTTTTTATGCCTCATATCTTTTTTGTTTAGGAGAAAAATATGAGAGTGAGTTTTGGAACTAAAAAAAAAATTTGAACATCCAAAATGGAAATGCAAAAATGCTGTGAGAGATAATTCCAAAAAGTATCTGTGATTTTTAAGGATAGGAAAAAAGTGGGTTGTTAAACATCCAACCACTTGAGAATTTGATTTTTTCTACTTATTGAAATTTTTGGATCATTAGGTAACTTGCATCCTCAATAAGTTTCTGGCATGCTTGTCCACCACGATTAAAGCATGTTAAGATCAGTTAGAAGTCCATTTCCTATATAATTCCACCAAGCTTATTATTAGGAGTTGTACTATTGCAATTTCCCAAACATGGATAACAAAACCTTAGAGTTCGTTTATAATGCATTCACTTACATTTATTATAGTTTTTCAAATTTTTTTGGATAAAATTTTCTTTTTAATACGCCTCATATCATTTTTGTTTACGAGAAAAATGGGAGAGACAATTTTGGATCTGAAAAAAAATTTGAACATCCAAAATGGAAATGCACAAAAGCTGGGAGAGACAATTCCAAAAAGTCTCTGTGATTTTTAAGGATAGACAAAAAGTGGGTTGTTAAACATCCAACCACTTGAGAATTTGATTTTTTCTACTCCTTGAAATTTTTGGATCATAAGGACACTTGCATCCTCAACATGTTTCTGGCTTGCATGTCCACCACATTTAAAGCATGTTAGGATCAGTTAGAAGTCCATTTCCGATAAAATTCCACCAAACTTATTATTTGGGGTTGTACAAGTGGAATTTCGCAAACATGGCTAACAAAATATTGGAGTTCATTTATAGTGCGTTCACATACATTTATTATAGTTTTCAAATTTATTTGCATAAAATTTTCATTTTGTTACGCCTCATATCATTGTTGTTTACGAGAAAAAAGGGAGAGCGAGTTTTGGATCTGAAAAAAATTTTAACATCCAAAATGGAAATGCACAAAAGCTGCGAGAGACAATTCCAAAAAGTCTCTGTAAATTTTTAAGGATAGACAAATAGTGGGTTGTTAAACATCCAACCACTTGAGAATTTGATTTTTTCTAATCCTTGAAATTTTTGGATCATTAGGACACTTGCATCCTCAACATGTTTCTGGCATGCATGTCCACCACATTTAAAGCATGTTAAAATCAGTTAGAAGTCCATTTCCGAAAAAATTCCACCAAGCTTATTATTTGGGGTTGTACTAGTGGAATTTCGCAAACATGGCTAACAAAATACTGGTGTTCATATTTAGTGCGTTCACTTACATTTATAAAAGTTTTCAAATTTTTTTGCAAAAAATTTTCCTTTTGTTATGCCTCTTATCTTTTTTTTTTTACTAGAAAAATGGGAGTGTTAGTTTTGGATCTGAAAAAATATTTGAACATCCAAAAAGGAAATGTAAAAATGCTGCGAGAGATAATTCCAAAAAGTCTCTATGATTTTTAAGCACAGACAAAGAGTGCGTTGTTAAACATCCAACAACTTCAGAATTTGATTATTTCTACTCCTTGAAATTTTTGGATTATAAGGTCACTTGGATCATCAACATGTTTCTGGCATGCATGTCCACAACGTTTAAAGCATGTTAGGATCAGTTAGAAGTCCCCTTCCTATAAAATTCCACCAAGTTTATTATTAGGGGTTGTACTTGAGGAATTTCCCAAACATGGATAACAAAACCTTGGTGTTCATTTTTAGTGACTTCACTTTCATTTATTATAGTTTTTAATTTTTTTTTGCATAAAATTTTCATTTTGTTATGCCTCATATCTTTTTTGTTTACAAGAAAAATGGGAGAGAGAGTTTTGGATTTGAAAAAAAATTTGAACATCCAAAATGGAAATGCAGAAATGCTAAGAGAGATAATTTTAAAAAGTATCTGTTATTTTTCAAGATAAGCAAAAAGTGGGTAGTTAAACATCCAACCACTTGAGAGTTTGATTTTTTCTACTCCTTGAAATTTTTGGATCATTAGGTCACTTGCAACCGCAACATGTTTCTGGCATGCATGTCCACTACGTTTAAAGCATGTTAGGATCAGTCAGAAGTCCATTTCCTATAAAATTCCACCAAGCTTATTATTAGGGGTTGTACTATTGGAATTTCCCAAACATGGATAACAAAACCTTGGAGATCATTTTAGTGCGTTCACTTACATTTATTCTAGTTTTCAAATTTTTTTGCAAAAAAATTTGATTTTGTGATGCCACATATCTTTTTTGTTTAAGAGAAAAATGGGATAGTGAGTTTTGGATCTGAAAAAAAATTTGAACATCGAAAATGGAAAAGAAGAAATGCTGAGAGTGATAATTTTAAAAAGTATCTGTGATTTTTAAGGATAGGCAAAAAGTGGGTTGTTAAACATCCAACCACTTGAGAATTTAATTTTTTCTACTTCATGAAATATTTGGATCATTAGGTCACTTGCATCCTCAACATGTTTCTGGCATGCATGGCCACCACGTTTAAAGCATGTTAGGATCAGTTAGAAGTCCCTTTCCTATAAAATTCCACCAAGCTTATTATTAGGGGTTGTACTTGTGCAATTTTGGAAACATGGATAACAAAACCTTGGAGTTCATTTTTAGTGCGTTCACTTACATTTATTATAGTTTTCAAATTTTTCTGCAAAAAATTTTCATTTTTTTATGCCTCATATCTTTTTTGTTTACGAGAAAAATGGGAGAGTGAGTTTTGGATCTGAAAAAAAATTTCAACATCCAAAATGAAAATGCACAAATTCTGCGAGAGATAATTCCAAAAGGTATCTGTGATTTTTAAGGATAGACAAAAAGTGGGTTGTTAAACATCCAACCACTTGAGAATTTGATTTCTTCTACTCCTTGAAATTTTTGGATCATTAGGTCACTTGCATCCTTAACAAGTTTCTGGCGTGCATGTCCACCACCTTTAAAGAACGTTAGGATCAGTTAGAAGTCCCCCTCCTATAAAATTCCACCAAGCTTATTATTAGGGGTTGTACTAGTGGAATTTCCCAAACATTGATAATGAAACCTTGGAGTTCGTTTTTAGTGCATTCACTTACATTTATTATAGTTTTCAAATTTTTTTGCATTAAATTTTCTTTTTTTATGCCTTTTATCTTTTTTGTTTACGAGAAAAATAGGAGAATGAGTTTTGGATCTGAAAAAAAATTTTAACATCCAAAATGGAAATGCACAAATGCATAGAGTGATATTTCCAAAAAGTATCTGTGATTTTTAAGCATAGGCAAAAAGAGGGTTGTTAAACATCAAACCACTTGAGAATTTGATTTTTTCTACTCGAAATATTTGGATCATTAGGTCACTTGCATCTTCAACACAATTCTGGCATGCATGTCCACCACGTTTAAAGCATGTTAGGACCAGTTAGAAGTCCCTTTCTTAAAAAATTCCACCAAGCTTATTATTCGGGGTTGTACTAGTGGAATTTCCCAAATATGGATAACAAAACCTCTGAGTTCGTTTTTAGTGCGTTCACTTACATTTATTATAGTTTTCAAATTTTTTTGCATAAAATTTTGATTTTGTTATGCCTCCTATTTTTTTTTTTTTACGAGAAAAATGGGAGAGTGAGTTTTGGATCTGAAAAAAAATTTGAACATCCAAAATGGAAATGCACAAATGCTGAGAGAGATAATTCTAAAAAGTATCTGTGATTTTTAAGGATAGGCAAAAAGTGGGTTTTTAAACATCCAACCACTTGAGAATTTAATTTTTTCTACTCCATGAAATATTTGGATCATTAGGTCACTTGCATCCTCAACATGTTTCTGGCATGCATGTCCACCACATTTAAAGCATGTTAGGATCAGTTAGAAGTCCCTTTCCTATAAAATTCCACCAAGCTTATTATTTGGGGTTGTATTAGTGGAATTTCCCAAAAATGGATAACAAAACCTTGGAGTTCATTTTTAGTGCGTTCACTTGCATTTATTATAGTTTTCAAATTTTTTGGTATAATATTTTCATTTTGTTATGCCTCATATCTTTTTTGTTTGCGAGAAAAATAGGTGAGTGAGTTTTGGATTTCAAAAAAAATTTGAACATCCAAAATGGAAATGCACAAATGCTGTGAGAGATAATTCCAAAAAGTATCTGTGATTTTTAAGATAGGTAAAAAGTGGGTTGTTAAACATCCAACCACTTCAGAATTTGATTTTTTCTACTCCTTGATATTTTTGGATCATTAGGTCACTTGCATCCTTAACAAGTTTCTGGCGTGCATGTCCACCACGTTTAAAGCATGATAGGATCAGTTAGAAGTCCCTTTCCTATAAAATTCCACCAAGCTTATTATTTGGGGTTGTATTAGTGGAATTTCCCAAAAATGGATAACAAAACCTTGGAGTTCATTTTTAGTGCGTTCACTTACATTTATTATAGTTTTCAATTTTTTTGGTATAAAATTTTCATTTTGTTATGCCTCATATCTTTTTTGTTTACAAGAAAAATAGGTGAGTGAGTTTTGGATTTGAAAAAAAATTTGAACATCGAAAATGGAAATGCAAAAATGCTGTGAGAGATAATTCCAAAAAGTATCTGTGATTTTTAAGGATAGGTAAAAAGTGGGTTGTTAAACATCCAACCATTTCAGAATTTGATTTTTTGTGCTCCTTGATATTTTTGGATCATTAGGACAATTGCATCCTCAACATGTTTACGGCATGCATGTCCACCACGTTTAAAGCATGTTAGGATCAGTTAGAAGTCCCTTTCCTATGAAATTCCATCAAGCTTATAATTAGGGGTTGTACTAGTGAAATTTCCCAAACATGGATAACAAAACCTTGGAGTTCGTTTTTAGTGCGTTCACTTAAATTTATTATATTTTTCAAATTTTTTTGCTTGAAATTTTCATTTTTTTATGCCTCATATCCTTTTTGTTTACGAGAAAAATGGGAGAGCGAGTTTGGATCTGAAAAAAAATGTGAACATCCAAATTGGAAATGCACAAATGCTGCGAGAGATAATTCCAAAAAATATATATGATTTTTGAGGATAGGCAAAAAGTGGGTTGTTAAACATCCAACCACTTGAGAATTTGATTTTTTCTACTGCTTGAAATTTTTGGATCATTTGGTCACTTGCATCCTCAACATGTTTCTGGCGTGCGTGTTCACCACGTTTAAAGAATGTTAGGACCAGTTAGAAGTCCCATTCCTATAAAATTCCACCAAGCATATTATTAGGGGTTGTACTAGTGGAATTTCCCAAACATGGATAACAAAACCTTGGAGTTCATTTTTAGTGCGTTCACTTACATTTATTATAGTTTTCAAATTTTGTTGCATAGAATTTTTATTTTGTTATGCCCCATACATTTTTTGTTAATTAGAAAAATAGGAGAGTGAGTTTTGGATCTGAAAAAACATTTGAACATCCAAAATGGAAATGCACAAACGCTGAGAGAGATAATTCCAAAAAGCATCTGCGATTTTTAGGATAGGCAAAAAGTGGGTTGTTAAACATCCAACCACGTGAGAATTTGATTTTTTCTACTCCTTGAAATTTTTGGATCATTAGAACACTTGCATCCTCAACATGTTTTTGGCATGCATGTCCACCATGTTTAAAGTTTGTTGGGATCAGCTAGAAGTCCATTTCCTATAAAATTCCACCAAGCTTATTATTTGGGGTTGTTCTATTGGAATTTCCCAAACATGGATAACAAAACCTTGGAGTTCATTTTTAGTGCGTTCACTTACATTTATTATAGTTTTCAATTTTTTTTGCATAAAATTTTATTTTGTTATGCCACATATCTTTTTTGTTTACGAGAAAAATGGGAGAGTGAGTTTTGGATCTGAAAAAAATTTGAACATCCAAAATGGAAATGCACAAATGCGGCGATAGATAATTCCAAAAAGTCTATGTGATTGTTAAGGATAGACAAAAAGTGGGAATTTAAACATCCAACCACTTGAGAATTTTATTTATTCTACTCCTTGAAATTTTTAGATCACTAGGTCACTTGCATCCTCAACATGTTTCCTGCAAGCATGTCCACCACGTTTAAAGCATGTTAGGATCAATTAGAAGTCCCTTTCCAATAAAATTCCACCAAGCTTTTTATTAGGGGTTGTACTAGTGGAATTTCCCCAACATGGATAACAAAACCTTCGAGTTCATTTTTAGTGCGTTCACTTACATTTAATATAGTTTTCAAAATTTTTTGCATAAAATTTTATTTTGTTAAGCCTCATATTTTTTTTTGTTTACGAGAAAAATGTGAGAGTGAGTTTTGGATCTGAAAAAAAATCTACCATCCAAAATGGAAATGCACAAATGCTGTGAGAGATAATTCGAAAAAGTATCTTTGATTTTTAGGGATAGGCAAAAAGTGGCTTGTTAAACATCCAACCACTTGAGAATTTTATTTTTTCTACTCATTGAAAATTTTGGATCATTAGGTCACCTGCATCCTCAACATGTTTCTGGCATGCATGTCCACCATGTTTAAAGCATGTTAGAATCAGTTAGAAGTCCCTTTCCTATAAAATTCCACCAAGCATATTATTAGGGGTTGTACTAGTGGAATTTCCCAAACATGGATAACAAAACCTTGGAGTTCATTTTTAGTGCGTTCACTTACATTTATTATAGTTTTCAATTTTTTTTGCATAGAATTTTTATTTTGTTATGCCCCATACATTTTTTGTTAACTAGAAAAATAGGAGAGTGAGTTTTGGATCTGAAAAAACATATGTGCATCCAAAATGGAAATGCACAAACGCTGAGAGAGATAATTCCAAAAAGCATCTGCGATTTTTAGGATAGGCAAAAAGTGGGTTGTTAGACATCCAACCACGTGAGAATTTGATTTTTTCTACTCCTTGAAATTTTTGGATCATTAGAACACTTGCATCCTCAACATGTTTTTGGCATGCATGTCCACCATGTTTAAAGTTTGTTGGGATCAGCTAGAAGTCCATTTCCTATAAAATTCCACCAAGCTTGTTATTTGGGGTTGTCCTATTGGAATTTCCCAAACATGGATAACAAAACCTTGGAGTTCATTTTTAGTGCGTTCACTCACATTTATTATAGTTTTCAAATTTTGTTGCATAAAATTTTATTTTGTTATGCCACATATCTTTTTTATTTACGAGAAAAATGGGAGAGTGAGTTTTGGATCTGAAAAAAAATTTGAACATCCAAAATGGAAATGCACAAATGCGGCGAGAGATAATTCCAAAAAGTCTATGTGATTGTTAAGGATAGACAAAAAGGAATTTAAACATCCAACCACTTGAGAATTTTATTTATTCTACTCCTTGAAATTTTTAGATCATTAGGTCACTTGCATCCTCAACATGTTTCCTGCAAGCATGTCCACCACGTTTAAAGCATGTTAGGATCAGTTAGAAGTCCCTTTCCTATAAAATTCCACCAAGCTTTTTATTAGGGGTTGTACTAGTGGAATTTCCCCAACATGGATAACAAAACCTTGGAGTTCATTTTTAGTGCGTTCACTTACATTTAATATAGTTTTCAAAATTTTTTGTATAAAATTTTTATTTTGTTAAGCCTCATATTTTTTTTTGTTTACGAGAAAAATGGGAGAGAGTTTTGGATCTGAAAAAAAAATCTACCATCCAAAATGGAAATGCACAAATGCTGTGAGAGATAATTTGAAAAAGTATCTTTGATTTTTAGGGATAGGCAAAAAGTGGGTTGTTAAACATCCAACCACTTGAGAATTTTATTTTTTCTACTCATTGAAAATTTTGGATCATTAGGTCACTTGCATCCTCAACATGTTTCTGGCATGCATGTCCACCATGTTTAAAGCATGTTAGGATCAGTTAGAAGTCCCTTTCCTATAAAATTCCACCAAGCATATTATTAGGGGTTGTACTAGTGGAATTTCCCAAACATGGATAACAAAACCTTGGAGTTCATTTTTAGTGCGTTCACTTACATTTATTATAGTTTTCAAATTTTTTTGCATAGAATTTTTATTTTGTTATGCCCCATACATTTTTTGTTAACTAGAAAAATAGGAGAGTGAGTTTAGGATCTGAAAAAACATTTGAACATCCAAAATGGAAATGCACAAACGCTGAGTGAGATAATTCCAAAAAGCATCTGCGATTTTTAGGATAGGCAAAAAGTGGGTTGTTAAACATCCAACCACGTGAGAATTTGATTTTTTCTACTCCTTGAAATTTTTGGATCATTAGAACACTTGCATCCTCAACATATTTTTGGCATGCATGGCCACCATGTTTAAAGTTTGTTGGGATCAGCTAGAAGTCCATTTCCTATAAAATTCCACCAAGCTTATTATTTGGGGTTGTACTATTGGAATTTCCCAAACATGGATAACAAAACCTTGGAGTTCATTTTTAGTGCGTTCACTTACATTTATTATAGTTTTCAAATTTTTTTGCATAAAATTTTTTTTTGTTTTGCCACATATCTTTTTTTTTTTTACGAGAAAAATGGGAGAGTGAGTTTTGGATCTGAAAAAAAATTTGAACATCCAAAATGGAAATGCACAAATGCGGCGAGAGAAAATTCCAAAAAGTCTATGTGATTGTTAAGGATAGACAAAAAGTGGGAATTTAAACATCCAACCACTTGAGAATTTTATTTATTCTACTCCTTGAAATTCTTAGATCATTAGGTCACTTGCATCCTCAACATGTTTCCTGAAAGCATGTCCACCACGTTTAAAGCATGTTAGGATCAGTTAGAAGTCCCTTTCCTATAAAATTCCACCAAGCTTTTTATTAGGGGTTGTACTAGTGGAATTTCCCCAACATGGATAACAAAACCTTGGCGTTCATTTTTAGTGCGTTCACTTACATTTAATATAGTTTTCAAAATTTTTTGCATAAAATTTTTATTTTGTTAAGCCTCATATATTTTTTTGTTTACGAGAAAAATGGGAGAGTGAGTTTTGGAACTGAAAAAAAATTCTACCATCCAAAATGGAAATGCACAAATGCTGTGAGAGATAATTCGAAAAAGTATCTTTGATTTTTAGGGATAGGCAAAAAGTGGGTTGTTAAACATCCAACCACTTGAGAATTTTATTTTTTCTACTCCTTGAAAATTTTGGATCATTAGGTCACTTGCATCCTCAACATGTTTCTGGCATGCATGTCCACCATGTTTAAAGCATGTTAGGATCAGTTAGAAGTCCCTTTCCTATAAAATTCCACCAAGCTTGTTATTGGGGGTTGTACTAGTGGAATTTCCCAACAAGGATAACAAAACCTAGGAGTTCATTTTTAGAGCGTTCACTTACATTTATTAAAGTTTTCAAATTTTTTTGCATAAAACTTTCATTCTGTTATGCCTCATATCTTTTTTTATTACGAGAAAAATAGGAGAGTGAGTTTTGGATCTGAAAAAAAAATTGATCATCCAAAATGGAAATGCAAAAATGCTACAAATGCTGTGACAGATAATTCCAAAAAGTATCTGTGATTTTTAAGCATAGGCAAAATGTGGGTTGTTAAACATCCAACCACTTGAATATTTGATTTTTTCTACTCCTGGAAATTTTTGGATCATTAGGTCACTTGCATCCTCAACTTGTTTCTGGCATGCATGTTCACCACGTTTAAAGCATGTTAGGATCAGTTAGAAGTCCCTTTCCTTTTAAATTCCACCAAGCTTATTATTTGGGGTTGTACTAGTGGAATTTCCAAAACAAGGATAACAAAACCTTGGTGTTCATTTTTAGTGCGTTCACTTACAATTATTATAGTTGTCAAATGTTTTTGCATATAATTTTTATTTTTTTATGCTTCATATCTTTTTTGTTTACGAGAAAAATAAGAGAATGAGTTTTGGATCTGAAAAAAAAATTTAACATCCAAAATGGAAATGCACGAAAGATGTGAGAGATAATTCGAAAAAGTATCTTTGATTTTAAAGGATAGGTAAAAAGTGGGTTGTTTAACATCCAACCACTTGAGAAATTGATTTTTTCTACTGCTTGAAATTTTAGGATCATTAGGTCACTTGCATCCTCAACTTGTTTCTGGCATCCATGTCCACCACGTTTAAAGCAAGTTAGGATCAGTTAGAAGTCCCCTTTCTATAAAATTCCACCTAGTTATTATTTGGGGTTGTACTAGTGGAATTTCCCAAACATGGATAACAAAACCTTGGAGTTCATTTCTAGTGCGTTCACTTACATTTATTATAGTTTTCAAATTTTTTTGTATAAAATTTTTCTTTTGTTATGCCTCATATCTTTTTTTTTTTACGAGAAAAATAGCAGAGTGAGTTTTGTATCTGAAAAAAAATTTGAACATCCAAAATGGAAATGCACAAATGCTGTGAGAGATAATTTTAAAATGTATCTGTGATTTTTAAGGATAGGCAAAAAGTGGGTTGTTTAACATCCAACCACTTGAGAATTTGATTTTTTCTACTCCTTGAAATTTTTGGATCATTAGGTGAATTGCATCCTCAACATATTTCTGGCATGCATGTCCACCACGTTTGAAGCCTGTTAGGATCAATTAGAAGTCCCTTTCCTATAAATTCCACCAAGCTTATTATTCGGTGTTGTACTAGTGGAATTTCCCAAACGTGGATAACAGAACCTTGGAGTTCATTTTTAGTGCGTTCACTGACATTTATTATAGTTTTCCAATTTTTTTGCAAAAAATTTTCATTTTGTTGTGCCTCATAACTTTTTTGTTTACGAGAGGAATGGGAGAGCGAGTTTTGGATCTGAAAAAAAATTTGAACATCCAAAATGGAAACGCACAAATGTTGTGAGAGATAATTCCAAAAAGTATCTGTGATTTTTAAGGATAGGCAAAAATTGGAATGTTAAACATCCAACCACTTGAGAATTTGATTTTTTCTATTCGAAATTTGTGGACCATTAGGTCAATTGCATCCTCAACATGTTTCTGGGATGCATGTTCACCACGTTTGAAGCCTGTTAGGATCAGTTAGAAGTCCCTTTCCAATAAATTCCACCAAACTTTTTATTAGGAGTTGCACTAGCGGAATTTCCCAAACATGGATAACAGAACCTTGGAGTTCGTTTTTAGTGCGTTCATTGACATTTATTATAGTTTTCAATTTTTTTTGCAAAAAATTTTCATTTTGTTATGCCTCATAATTTTTTTGTTTACAAGAAGAATGGGAGAGTGAGTTTTGGATCTAAAAAAAAATTTAAACATCCAAAATGGAAATGCACAAATGCTGCGAGAGATAATTCCAAAAAGTATCTGTGATTTTTAAGGATAGGCAAAGAGTGGAATGTTAAACATCCAACCACTTGAGAATTTCATTTTTTCTACTCCATGAAATTTTTGGATCATTAGGTCACTTGCATCCTCAACTTGTTTCTCGCACGCATGTCCACCATGTTTAAAGCATGCTAGGATCAGTTAGAAGTCCCATTCCTATAAAATTCCACCAAGCTTATTATTAGGGGTTGTACTAGTGGAATTTCCCAAACATGGATAACAAAACCTTGGAGTTCATTTTTAGTGCATTCATTTACATTTATTAAAGTTTTCAAATTTTTTGTATAAAATTTTCATTTTGTTATGCCTCATATCTTTTTGTTTACGAGAAAAATGGGAGAGTGAGTTTTGGATCTGAAAAAAAATTTGAACATCCAAAATGGAAATGCACAAATGCTAAGAGAGATAATTCAAAAAAGTATCTGTGACTTTTAAGGATAGGCGAAAAATGGGTTGTTAAACATCCAACCACTTGAGAATTTTATTTTTTCTTCTCCTTGAAATTTTTGGATAATTACGTCACTTGCATCCTCAACATGTTTTTGGCATGCATGTCCACCACGTTTAAAGCATGTTAGGATTAGTTAGAAGTCCCTTTCCTATAAAATTCCACCAAGCTTATTATTAGGGGTTGTACTAGTGGAATTTTCCAAAAATGGATAACAAAACCTTGGAGTTCATTTTTAGTGCGTTCACTTACATTTATTATAATTTTCAAATTTTTTTGCATAAAATTTTCATTTCGGTATGCCCGATATCTTTTTTCTAACTTGAAAAATAGAAGAGTGAGATTTGGATTTGAAAAAAAATTTGAACTTCCAAAATGGAAATGCACAAATACGGAGAGAGATAATTCCAAAAAGTATCTGTGATTTTTAAGGATAGGCAAAAAGTGGGTTGTTAAATATCCAACCACATGAGAATTTGATTTTTTCTACTCCTTGAAATTTTTGGATCATGAGGTCACTTACATCCTCAACATGTTTCTGGCATGCATGTCCACCACGTTTAAAGCATGTTAGGATCAGTTAGAAGTCCATTTCCTATAAATTTCCATCAAGCTTATTTATAGGGGTTGTACTATTGGAATTTCCCAAACATGCATAAGAAAACCTTGTAGTTCGTTTTTAGTGCGTTCACTTACATTTCCTATAGTTTTCAAAATTTTTTGCATAAAATTTTCTTTTTGTTATGCTTCGTATCTTTTTTGTTTACGAGAAAAATGGGAGAGTGGGTTTTGGATCTGAAAAAAATTTGAACATCCAAAAAGGAAATGCACAAATGCTGAGAGAGATAATTTTAAAAAGTATCTGTGATTTTTAAGGATAGGCAAAACGTGAGTTATTAAACATCCAATCACTTGAGAAGTTGATTTTTTCTACTCTTTGAAATTTTTGGATCATTAAGTCAGTTGCATCCTCAACATGTTTCTGGCATGCATGTCCACCACGTTTAAAGCATGTTAGGATTAGTTAGAAATCCCTTTCCTTTAAAATTCCTCCAAGCTTATTATTAGGGGTTGTACTAGTGGAATTTCCAAAAAATGGATAATAAAACCTTGGAGTTCATTTTTAGTTCTTTCACTTACATTTATTATAGTTTTCAAATTTTTTTGCTTAAATTTTTTTTTATTGTTATGCCTCAAATCTTTTTTGTTTACGAGAAAAATAGGAGCGTGAGTTTTGGATCTGAAAAAAAATTTTAACATCCAAAATGGAAATGCACAAAAGCTGAAGGAGATAGTTCCAAAAGGTATCTGCGATTTTTTGGATGGGCAAAAAGTGGGTTGTTAAAATTCCAACCACATGAGAATTTGATTTTTTCTACTCATTGAAATTTTTGGATCATTAGAACACTTGCATCCTCAACATGTTTCTGGCATGCATTTCCACCTCGTTTAAAGTTTGTTAGGATCAGTTAGAAGCCCTTTCTGATAAAATTCCACCTAGCTTATTATTAGGGGTTGTACTAGTGGAATTTTGAAAACACAGATAACAAAACCTTGAAGTTAATTTTTAGTACGTTCACTTACATTTATTATAGTTTTCAAATTTTTTTGCATAAAATTATCAATTTGTTATGCCTCAAATCTTTTTTGTTTACGAGAAAAATAGGACAGAGTTTTGGATCAAAAAAAAATTTGAACATCCAAAATGGAAATGCACAAATGCTGCGAGAGATAATTCCAAAAAGTATCTGCGATTTTTTAGGATAGGCAAAAAGTGGGTTGTTAAACATCCAACCACTTAAGAATTTGATTTTTTCTACTCCTTGAAATTTTTGGGTCATTAGGGCCCTTGCATCCTCAACATCTTTCTGGCATGCATGTCCACCACGTTTTAAAGCATGTTCACATCATTTAGAAGTCTATTTCCTATAAAATTCCACCGAGCTTATTATTAGGGGTTGTACTATTGGAATCTCCCAATCATGGATAACAAAACCTTGGAGTTCATTTTTAGTGCGTTGACTTACATTTATTATAGTTTTTGAATTTTTTATCATAAAAATTTTCTTTTGTTATGCCTCATATCTTTTTTGTTTACGAGAAAAATGGGAGACTTAGTTTTGCATCTGAAAAAATATTTGAACATCCAAAATGGAATTGTAAAAATGCTGCGAGAGATAATTCCAAAAAGACTCTGTGATTTTTAAGGATAGACAAAAAGTGGGTTGTTAAACATCCAACCACTTGAGAATTTTATTTTTTCTACTCCTTGAAATTTTTGGATCATTAGGTCACTTGCATCCTCGACATGTTTCAGGCATGCATGTCCACCACGTTTAAAGCATGTTAGGATCAGTTGGAAGTCTCTTTCCTATAAAATTTCATCAAGCATATTATTAGGGGTTGTACTAGTGAAAATTCCAAAACATGGATAAAAAAACCTTGGAGTTCATTTTCAGTGCGTTCAATTACATTTATTATAGTTTTCAATTTTTTTTGCATACAATTTGTGTTTTGTTATGGCTCATATCTTTCTTGTTTACGAAAAAAATGGGAGAGTGAGTTTTGGATGTGAAAAAAAATTTGAACATCCAAAATGGAAATGCACAAATGCTATTAGAGATAATTCCAAAAAGTATCTGTGATTTTAAAGGATAGGAAAAAGTGGGTTGTTAAACATCCAACCACTTGAGAATTTGAGTTTTTTTTACTCCTTGAAATTTTTGGACCATTAGGTCACTTGCATCCTCAACATGTTTCTGGCATGCATGTCCACCACGTTTAAAGCATGTTAGGATCAGTTAGAAGTCCCCTTCCTATAAAATTCCAGCAAGTCTTATATTAGGGGTTGTACTAGTGGAATTTCCCAAACATGGATAACGAAACCTTGGAGTTCATTTTTAGTGTGTTCACTTACATTTATTATAGTTTTCAAATTTTTTTGCATAAAATTTTCATTTTGTTATGCCTCATATCTTTTTTTTTTATAGAAAAATGGGAGAGTGCACAAATGCTGAGAGAGATAATTCCGAAAAATATCTGTGATTTTTAAGGAAACGCAAAAAGTTGGTTGTTAAACATCCAACCACTTGAGAATTTGATTTTTTCTACTCCTTGAAGTTTTTAGATCATTAGGTCACTTGCATCCTCAACATGTTTCTGGCAAGCATGTCCACCACGTTTAAAGCATGTTCGGATTAATTAGAAGTCCCTTTCCTCTAGAATTCCACCAAGCCTAATATTAAGGGTTGTACTAATGGAATTTCCCAAACATGGATAACAAAACCATGGAGTTCATTTTTAGTGCATTCACTTTCATTTATTATGCTTTTCAATTTTTTTTGCATAAAAATTTCATTTTGTTATGCCTCATATCCTTTTTGTTTACGAGAAGAATGGGACAGCGAGTTTTGGATCTAAAAAAAAATTTGAACATCCAAAATGGAAATGAACAAATGTTTAGAGAGATAATTCAAAAAAGTATCTATGATTTTTAAGCATAGGCTAAAAGTGGGTTGTTAAATTTCTAACCACTTGAGAATTTGATTTTTTTCTTTTCCTTCAAATTTTTTGATCATTAGGTCACTTGCAACCTCAACATATTTCTGGCATGCATGTCCACCACATTTAAAGCATGTTAGGATCAGTTAGAAGTCTTTTTCCGATTAAATTCCACCAAACTTATTATTAGGGGTTGTACTAGCGGAATTTCCCAAACATGGATAACAAAACCTTGGAGTTCATTTTTAGTGCGTTCACTTACATTTATTATAGTTTTCAAATTTTTTTCCATTAAATTTTCATTTTTTATGCCTCATATCTTTTTTGTTTACGAGAAAAAATGGGAGAGTGAGTTTCGGATCTGAAAAAAAATTTCAACATCCAAAATGGAAATGAACAAAAGCTGAGAGAGATAATTCCAGAATGTATATGTGATTTTTAAGGAGAGGCAAAAAGTGGGTTGTTAAATGTCCAACCACTTGAGAATTTAACTTTTTTCTACTCCTTGAAATATTTGGATCATTAGGTCATTTGCATCCTCAACATGTTTATGGCATGCATGTCCACCACATTTAAAGCAAGTTAGGATAAGTTAGAAGTCCTTTTCCTACAAAATTCCCTCTAGCTTATTATTAGGGGTTGTACTATTGGAATTTTCCAAACATGGATAACAAAACCTTGGAGATCATTTTTAGTGGGTTCACTTACATTTATTATAGTTTTCAAATTTTTTTGCAGAAAATTTTCATTTTGTTCTGCCTCATATCTTTTTTGTTTACGAGAAATATGGGAGAGAGAGTTTTGCATCTGAAAAAAAATTTGAACATCCAAAATGGAAATGCACAAATGCTGCGAGAGATAATTCCAAAAAGTCTTTGTGATTTTTAAGGATAGACAAAAACTGAGTTGTTAAACATACAACCACTTTAGAATTTGATTTTTTCTACTGCATGAAATTTTCCGATCCTTAGGTCACTTCCATCCTCAACATGTTTCTAGCATGCATGTCCACCACGTTTAAAGCATGTTAGGATCAGTTAGAAGTCCCTTTCCTATAAAATTCCACCAAGCTTATTTTTTGGGGTTGTACTAGTGGAATTTCCCAAACATGGATAACAAAACCTTGGAGTTCATTTTTAGTGCGTTAACTTACATTTATTATAGTATTCAAATTTTTTTGCATAAAATTTTTATTTTGTTATGCCTCTTATCTTTTTTATTTACGAGAAAAATAGGAGAGTAAGTTTTGGATCTGAAAAAAAATTTGAACATCCAAAATGGAAATACGCAAATGTTGAGAGAGATAATTCCAAAAAGTATCTGTGATTTTTAAGGATAGGCAAAAAGTGGGTTGTTAAACATCCAACCACTTGAGAATTTTATTTTTTCTACTCCTTGAAATTTTTGGATCATTAGGTCACTTCCATCCTCAATATGTTTCTGGCATGCATGTCCACCACGTTTAAAGCATGTTCGGATCAGTTAGAAGTCCCTTTCCTATAAAATTCCACCAAGCATATTATTAGGGGTTGTACTAGAGAAATTTCCCCACCATGGATAACAAAACTATGGAGTTCATTTTTAGTGCGTTCACTTTCATTTATTATAGTTTTCAATTTTTTTGCATAAAATTTCATTTTGTTATGCCTCATATATTTTTTGTTTACGAGAAAAATGGGAGAGCGAGTTTTGGAACTGAAAAAAATTTGAACATCCAAAATGGAAATGCACAAATGCTGAGAGAGATAATTCCAAAAAGTATTTGTGATTTCTAAGGATAGGCAAAAAGCGGGTTGTTAAAATTCCAACCACTTGAGAATTTGCTTTTTTTCTTCTCCTTGAAATTTTTTGATCATTAGGTCACTTGCATCCTCAACATGTTTCTAGCATGCATGTCCACCACGTTTAAAGCATGTTAGGATCAGTTAGAAGTCCCCTTTCTATAAAATTCCACCAAGCTTATTATTTGGGGTTGTACTAGTGGAATTTCCCAAACATGGATAACAAAACCTTGGAGTTCATTTATAGTGCGGTCACTTACATTTATCATAATTTTCAAATTTTTTGGCATAAAATTTTTATTTTGTTATGCTTTATATCTTTTTTGTTTACAAGAAAAATAGGAGAGTGAGTTTTGCATCTAAAAAAAAATTTAAACATCCAAAATGGAAATGTACAAATGTTGTGAGAGATAATTTTAAAAGGTATCTGTGATTTTTAAGGATAGGCAAAAAGGGGGTTGTTAAACATCCAACCCCTTGAGAATTTGATTTTTTCTACTCCTTGAAATTTTTGGATCATTAGGCAACTTGCATCCTCAACATGTTTTTGGCATGCATGTCCACCATGTTTAAAGCATGTTAGGATCAGTTAGAAGTCCCTTTCCTATAAAATTCCACCAAGCTTATTATTAGGCATTGTACTAGTGGAATTTCCCAAACATGGATAACAGAACCTCGGAGTTCGTTTTTAGTGCATTCACTTACATTTATTATTGTTTTCAAATTTTTTTGCAAAAAATCTTCATTTTGTTATGCCTCATAACTTTTTTGTTTACGAGAAGAATAAGTGAGCGAGTTTTGGATCTGAAAAAAAATTTGAACATCCAAAATGGATATGCACAAATGCTGCGAGAGATAATTCCAAAAGGTAGTTGTGATTTTTAAGGATAGGCAAAAAGTGGAATGTTAAGCATCTAACCAATTGAGAATTTGATTTTTTCTACTCCTTGAAATTTTTGGATCATTAGGTCACTTGCATCCTCAACTTGTTTCTGGCATGCATGTCCACCACGTTTAAATCATGTTAGGATTAGTTAGAAGTCCCCTTCCTATAAAATTCTACCAAGATTATTATTAGCGGTTGGGCTAGTGGAATTTCCCAAACATGGATAACAAAACCTTGGAGTTTATTTTTAGTGCGTTCATTTACATTTATTACAGTCTTCAAATTTTTTTGCATAAAATTTTTATTTTGTTATGCCTCATATCCTTTTGTTTACGAGAAAAATGGGAGAGTGAGTTTTCGATCTGAAAAAAAATTTGAACATCTAAATGGAAATGCACAAACATGCATAACAAAACCTTGGAGTTCATTTTTACTGCGTTCACTTATATTTATTATAGTTTTCAAATTTTCGTGGATAAAATTTTCATTTTGTTATGCCTTATATCTTTTTTGTTTACGAGAAAAATTGGAGAGCGAGTTTTGGATCTGAAAAAAAAATTCAACTTCCAAAACGGAAATCCACAAATGCTGAGAGAGATAATTCCCAAAAGTATCTGTGATTTTTAAGGACAGGCAAAAAGTGGGTTGTTAAATATCCAACCGCTTGAGAATTTGATATTTTCTACTCCTTCAAAATTTTGGATCATTACGTCACTTGCATCCTCAACATGTTTCTTGCATGCATGTTCACCACGTTTAAAGCATGTTAGGATCAGTTAGAAGTCCCATTCCTATAAAATTCCACCAAGCTTATTATTAGGGGTCGTACTAGTGGAATTTTCCAAACATGGATAACAAAACCTTGGAGTTTGTTTTTAATGCGTTCACTTACATTTATTATTGTTTTCAAATTTTTTTGCATAAAATTTTCATTTTGTGATGCCTCATATCTTTTTTTTTAAGAGGAAAATGGGAGAGCGAGTTTTGGATCTGAAAAAAATTTGAACATCCAAAATGGAAATGCACAAATGCTGCGAGAGATAATTCCAAGAAGTATCTGTGATTTTTCAGGATACACAAAAAGTGGGTTGTTATACATCCAACCACTTGAGAATTTGATTTTTTCTACTCCTGGAAATTTTTGGATCATTAGGTCACTTGCATCATCAACTTGTTTCTTGCATGCATGTTCACCACGTTTAAAGCATATTAGGATCAGTTAGAAGTCCATTTCCTATAAAATTCCACCAAGCTTATTATAAGGGGTTGTACTAGTGGAATTTCCCAAACATGGATAACAAAACCATGGAGTTCATTTTTAGTGCGTTCACTTTCATTTATTATAGTTTTCCATTTTTTTTGCATAAAAATTTTATTTTGTTATGCCTCATATGTTTTTTGTTTACAAGAAGAATGGGAGAGGGAGTTTTGCATCTGAAAAAAATTTTGAACATCCAACCACTTGAGAATTTGATTTTTTTCTTCTTCTTGAAATTTTTGGATCATTAGGTTACTTGCATCCTCAACATATTTGTGGCATGCATGTCCACCACATTCAAATCATGTTAGGATCAGTTAGAAGTCCGTTTCCTACAAAATTCCACCAAGCTTATTATTTGGGGTTCTACTAGTGTAATTTCCCAAACATGGATAACAAAACCTTGGAGTTCATTTTTAGTAAGTTCACTTACATTTATTATAGTTTTCAAATTTTTTTGCATAAAATTTTCATTTTCTTATGCCTCATATCTTTTTTGTTTACGAGAAAAATGGGAGAGAGAGTTTTCGATCTGAAAAACGATTTGAGCAACCAAAATTAAAATGCACAAATGCTGAGGGAGATAATTCCAAAAAGTATCTATGATTTTTAAGGAGAGGCAATAAGTGGGTTGTTAAACGTCCAACCACTTGAGAATTTGATTTTTTCTACTGCTTGAAATTTTTGGATCATTAGGTCACTTGCATCCTCATCATATTTCTGGCATGCATGCCCACCACATTTAAAGTAGGTTAGGATCAGTTAGATGTCCTATTCCTATAAAATTCCACCAAGTTTTTTTTTAGGGGTTGTACTATTGGAATTTCCTAAACATGGATAACAAAACCTTGGAGTTCGTTTTTAGTGCGTTCACTTACATTTATAATAGTTTTGAAATTTTTTTGCATAAAATTTTCATTTTGTTATGCCTCATATCTTTTTTGTTTACGAGAAAAAGGGGAGAGTAAGTTTTGGATTTGAAAAAACATTTAAACATCCAAAATGGAAATGCACAAATGCTGAGAGAGATAATTCCAAAAAGTCTCTATGATTTTTAATGATAGACAAAAAGTGGGTTGTTAAACATACAACCACTTTAGAATTTGATTTTTTCTACTACATGAAATTTTTACATCATTAGGTCACTTGCATCCTCAACATATTTCTTGCATGCATGTCCACCACGTTTAAAGCATGTTAGGATCAGTTAGAAGTCCCTTTCCGATAAAATTCCACCAAGCTTATTATTAGGGGTTGTACTAGTGGAATTTCCCAAACATGGATCACAAAACCTTGGAGTTCAGTTTTAGTGCGTTTACTTACATTTATGATAATTTTCAAATTTTTTTGCATAAACTTTTCATTTTGTTATGCCTCATATCTTTTTGTTTACGAGAAAGATGGGAGAGTGAGTTTTGGATCTAAAAACAATTTAAACATCCAAAATGGAAATGCACAAATTTTCTGAGAGATAATTCCAAAAAGTATCTGTGATTTTTAAGGATAGGCAAAAAGTGGGTTGTTAAACATCCAACCATTTGAGAATTTGATTTTTTCTACTCCTTGAAATTTTTAAATCATTAGGTCTCTTGCATCCTATACATGTTTCTGGCATGCATGTCCACCACATTTAAAGCATGTGAGCATCAGTTAGAAGTCCCTTTCCTATAAAATTCCACCAAGCTTATTATTAGGGGTTGTACTAGTGGAATTTCCCAAACATGGATAACAAAACCTTGGCGTTCATTTTTAGTGCGTTCACTTACTTTTATTATAGTACTCAAATTGTTTTGCATAAAATTTTTATTTTGTTATTCCTCATATCTTTTTTGTTCACGAGAAAAAATGGGAGAGAGAGTTTTGGATCAGAAAAAAAATATGAACATCCAAAATGGAAATGAACAAATGCTGAGAGAGATAATTCTAGAAAGTATTTGTGATTTTTAAGGAGAGGCAAAAATTGGGTTGTTAAATGTCCAACCACTTGAGAATTTCATTTTTTTTCTATTCCGTGAAATTTTTGGATCATTAGGTCACTTGCATCCTCAACATGTTTCTGGCATGCATGTCCACCACATTTAAAGCATGTTAGGATCAGTTACAAGTCCCTTTCCTATAAAATTCCACCAAGCTTATTATTTGGGGTTGTACTTGTGGAATTTCCCAAACATGGATAACAAAACCTTGGAGTTCATTTTTAGTGCGTTCACTGCATTTATGATAGTTTTCAATTTTTTTTGCATAAAATTTTCATTTTTTTATGCCTCATATCTTTTTTGTTTACGAGAAAAATTGGAGAGAGAGTTTTGGATCTGAAAAACAATTTGAGCAACCAAAATGGAAATGCACAAATGCTGAGAGAGATAATTCCAAAAAGTATCTGTGATTTTTAATGATAGACAAAAAGTGGGTTGTTAAACATACAACCACTTTAGAATTTGATTTTTTCTACTCCCTTAAATTTTTAGCTCATTAGGTCACTTGCATCCTCAACATGTTGCTGGCATGCATGTCCACCACGTTTAAAGCATGTAAGGATCAGTTAGAAGTCCCTTTCTTATAAAATTCCAGGAAGCTTATTATAAGGGGTTGTACTAGTGGAATTTACCAAAAATGGATAACAAAACTTTGGAGTTAATTTTTAGTGCGTTCACTTACATTTATTATAGTTTTCAAATTTTTTTGCATGAAATTTTTTTTTTGTTATGCCTCATATCTTTTTTGTCGACGAGAAAAATGGGAGAGTGAGTTTTGGATCTGAAAAGAAATTTGAACATCCAAAATGGAAATGCACAAATGTTGTGAGAGATAATTCCAAAAAGTATCTGTGATTTTTAAGGATAGGCAAAAATTGGGTTGTTAAACATCCAACCACTTGAGAATTTGATTTTTTCTACTCCTTGAAATTTTTGGATCATTAGGTCACTTGCATCCTCAACATGTTTCTGGCACGCAAGTCCACCATGTTTAAAGCATGTTAGGATCATATAGAAGTCCCCTTCCTATAAAATTCCACAAAGCTTTTTATTAGGGGTTGTACTAGTGGAATTTCCCAAACATGGATAACAAAACCTCGGAGTTCATTTTTAGTGCGTTCATTTACATTTATTACAGTTTTCAAATTTTTTTGCATAAAATTTTTAATTTATTATGCCTCATATCTTTTTGTTTAGGAGAAAAATGGGAGATTGAGTTTTGGATCTAAAAACAATTTGAACATCCAAAATGCAAATGCAGAAATGCTGAGAGAGATAATTTTAAAAAGTATCTGTGATTTTTAAAGATAGGCAAAAAGTGGGTTTTTAGACATCCAACCACTTGAGAATTTTATTTTTTCTATTCCTTGAAATTTTTGGATCATTAGGTCACTTGCATCCTCAACATGTTTCTGGCATGCATGTCCACCACGTTTAAAGCATGTTCGGATTAGTTAGAAGTCCCTTTCCTATAGAATTCCACCAAGCTTATTATTAGGGGTTGTACTAGTGGAATTTCTCAAACATGGATAACAAAACCATGGAGTTCATTTTTAGTGCATTCACTTTCATTTATTTTAGTTTTAAATTTTTTTTGCATAAAAATTTCATTTTCTTATGCCTCATATCTTTTTTGTTTACAAGAAGAATGGGACAACGAGTTTTGGATCTGAAAAAAAAATTTGAACGTCCAAAATGGAAATGAACAAATGTTAGCGAGATAATTCCAAAAAGTATCTATGATTTTTAAGCAAAGGCTAAAACTGGGTTGTTAAATTTTCAACCACTTGAGAATTTGATTTTTTTCTTCTCCTTGAAATTTTTTGATCATTAGGTCACTTGCATCCTCAACATATTTCTGGCATGCATGTCCACCACCTTTAAAGCATGTTTGGATCAGTTAGAAGTCCCTTTCCTATTAAATTCCTCCAAACTTATTATTAGGGGTTGTACTAGCGGAATTTCCCAAACATGGATAACAAAACCATGGAGTTCATTTTTAGTGCGTTCACTTACATTTATTATAGTTTTGAAATTTTTTTCCATAAAATTTTCATTTTTTATGCCTCATATCTTTTTTGTTTACGAGAAAAAATGGGAGAGAGAGTTTCGGATTTGAAAAAAAATTTCAACATCCAAAATGGAAATGAACAAATGCTGACAAAGATATGATAGACAAAAAGTATCTGTGATTTGTAATGATTGACAAAAAGTGGGTTGTTAAACATACAACCACTTTAGAATTTGATTTTTTCTACTCCTTGAAATTTTTAGATCATTAGGTCACTTGCATCCTCAACATGTTTCTGGCATGCATGTCCACCACGTTTAAAGCATGTAAGGATCAGTTAGAAGTCCCTTTCCTATAAAATTCCAGCAAGCTTATTATAAGGGGTTGTACTAGTGGAATTTACCAAACATGGATAACAAAACCTTGGAGTTAATTTTTAGTGCGTTCACTTACATTTATTATAGTTTTCAAATTTTTTTTTTGTTATGCCTCTTATCTTTTTTGTTTACGAGAAAAATGGGAGAGAGAGATTTGGATATGAAAAAAAATTTGAACATCAGAAATGGAAATGCACAAATGTTGTGAGAGATAATTCCAAAAAGTATCTGTGATTTTTAAGGATAGGCAAAAATTGGTTTGTTAAACATCCAACCACTTGAGAATTTGATTTTTTCTACTCCTTGAAATTTTTGGATCATTAGGTCACTTGCATCCTCAACATGTTTCTGGCATGCAAGTCCACCATGTTTAAAGCATGTTAGGATCATATAGAAGTCCCCTTCCTATAAAATTCCACAAAACTTATTATTAGGGGTTGTACTAGTGGAATTTCCCAAACATGGATAACAAAACCTTGGAGTTCATTTTTAGTGCGTTCATTTACATTTATTACAGTTTTCAAATTTTTTTGCATAAAATTTTCCATTTATTATGCCTCATATCTTTTTGTTTACGAGAAAAATGGGAGAGTGAGTTTTGGATCTAAAAACAATTTGAACATCCAAAATGTAAATGCAGAAATGCTGTGAGAGATAATTTTAAAAAGTATCTGTGATTTTTAAAGATAGGTAAAAAGTGGGTTTTTAGACATCCAACCACTTGAGAATTTTATTTTTTCTATTCCTTGAAATTTTTGGATCATTTGGTCACTTGCATCCTCAACATGTTTTAGGCATGCATGTCCACCACATTTAAAGCATGTTCGGATTAGTTAGAAGTCCCTTTCCTATAGAATTCCACCAAGCTTATTATTAGGGGTTGTACTAGTGGAATTTCTCAAACGTGGATAACAAAACCATGGAGTTCATTTTTAGTGCATTCACTTTCATTTATTATAGTTTTCAATTTTTTTTGCATAAAAATTTCATTTTGTTATGCCTCATATCTTTTTTGTTTACGAGAAGAATGGGACAGCGAGTTTTGGATCTGAAAAAAATTTGAACATCCAAAATGGAAATGAACAAATGCTTAGAGAGATAATTCCAAAAAGTATCTGTGATTTTTAAGCATAGGCTAAAAGTGGGTTGTTAAATTTTCAACCACTTGAGAATTTGATTTTTTTCTTCTCCTTGAAATTTTTTCATCATTAGGTCACTTGCTTCCTCAACATATTTCTGGCATGCATGTCCACCACTTTTAAAGCATGTTAGGATCAGTTAGAAGTCCCTTTCCTATTAAATTCCACCAAACTTATTATTAGGGGTTGTACTAGCGGAATTTCCCAAACATGGATAACAAAACCATGGAGTTCATTTTTAGTGCGTTTATTTACATTTAAAATAGTTTTCAAATTTTTTTCCATAAAATTTTCATTTTTTATGCCTCATATCTTTTTTGTTTACGAGAAAAAATGGGAGAGAGAGTTTCGGATCTGAAAAAAAATTTCAACATCCAAAATGGAAATGAACAAATGCTGAGAGAGATAATTCCAGAAAGTATATGTGATTTTTAAGGAGAGGCAAAAATTGGGTTGTTAAATGTCCAACCACTTGAGAATTTAATTTTTTTCTACTCCTCGAAATTTTTGTATCATTGGGTCACTTGCATCCTCAAATTGTTTCTAGCATGCATGTCCACCTTTTTTAAAGCAAGTTAGGATCAGTTAGAAGTCCTTTTCCTACAAAATTCCACCTAGCTTATTATTAGGGGTTGTACTATTGGAATTTTCCAAACATGGATAACAAAACCTTGGAGTTCATTTTTAGTGGGTTCACTTACATTTATTATAGTTTTCAAATTTTTTTGAAGAAAATTTTCTTTTGTTCTGCCTCATATCTTTTTTGTTTACGAGAAAAATGGGAGAGTGAGTTTTGGATCTGAAAAAAATTTGAACATCCAAAATGGAAATGCCCAAATGCTGTGAGAGATAATTCCAAAAAGTCTCTGTGATTTTTAAGGATAGACAAAAACTGGGTTGTTAAACATACAACCACTTTAGAATTTGATTTTTTCTACTGCATGAAATTTTCCGATCCTTAGGTCACTTCCATCCTCAACATTTTCTGGCATGCATGTCCACCACGTTTAAAGCATGTTAGGATCAGTTAGAAGTCCCTTTCCTATAAAATTCCACCAAGCTTATTTTTTGGGGTTTTACTAGTGGAATTTCCCAAACATGGATAACAAAACCTTGGAGTTAATTTTTAGTGCGTTAACTTACATTTATTTTAGTATTCAAATTTTTTTGCATAAAATTTTTATTTTGTTATGCCTCATATCTTTTTTGTTGACGAGAAAAATAGGAGAATAGGTTTTGGATCTGAAAAAATATTTGAACATCCAAAATGGAAATGCGCAAATGTAGAGGGAGATAATTCCAAAAAGTATCTGTGATTTTTAAGGAAAGGCAAAAAGTGGGTTGTTAAACATCCAACCACTTGAGAATTTTATTTTTTCTACTCCTTGAAAGTTTTGGATTATTAGGTCACTTCCATCCTCAATATGTTTCTGGCATGCATGTCCACCACGTATAAAGCATGTTCGGATCAGTTAGAAGTCCCTTTCCTATAAAATTCCACCAAGCTTTTATTAGGGGTTGTACTAGTGGAATTTCCCCAACATGGATAACAAAACTATGGAGTTCATTTTTAGTGCGTTCACTTTCATTTATTATAGTTTTCAATTCTTTTTGCATAAAATTTCATTTTGTTATGCCTCATATCTTTTTTGTTTACGAGAAAAATGGGAGAGTGAGTTTTGGATCTGAAAAAAAATTTGAACATCCAAAATGGAAATGCAAAAATTCTGAGAGATATAATTCCAAAAAGTATTTGTGATTTCTAAGGATGGGAAAAAAGTGGGTTGTTAAATTTCAAACCATTTGAGAATTTGGTTTTTTTCTTCTCCTTGAAATTTTTGGATCATTAGGTCACTTGCATCCTCAACATGTTTCTAGCATGCATGTCCACCACGTTTAAAGCATGTTAGGATCAGTTAGAAGTGCCCTTTCTATAAAATTCCACCAAGCTTATTATTTGTGGTTGTACTAGTGGAATTTCCCAAACATGGATAACAAAACCTTGGAGTTCATTTATAGTGCGTTCACTTACATTTATCATAATTTCAAATTTTTTTGCATAAAATTTTTATTTGTTATGCTTTATATCTTTTTTGTTTACGAGAAAAATACGAGAGAGTTTTGCATCAGAAAAAAAATTTGAACATCCAAAATGGAAATGCACAAATATTGTGAGAGATAATTTTAAAAGGTATCTGTGATTTTTAAGGATAGGAAAAAAGTGGGTTGTTAAACATCCAACCACTTGAGAATTTGATTTTTTCTACTCCTTGAAATTTTTGGATCATTAGGCAACTTGCATCCTCAACATGTTTCTGGCATGCATGTCCACCATGTTTAAAGCATGTTAGGATCAGTTAGAAGTCCCTTTCCTATAAAATTCCACCAAGCTTATTATTAGGCGTTGTACTAGTGGAATTTCCCAAACATGGATAATAGAACCTTGGAGTTCGTTTTTAGTGCGTTCACTTACATTTATTATTGTTTTAAAAATTTTTTGCAAAAATTTTTCTTTTTGTTATGCCTGATAACTTTTTTGTTTATGAGAAGAAAAAGAGAGCGAGTTTTGGATCTGAAAAAAAATTTGAACATACAAAATGGAAATGCACAAATGCTGCGAGAGATAATTCCAAAAGGTATCTGTGATTTTTAAGGATAGGCAAAAAATGGAATGTTAAACATCCAACCACTTTAGAATTTGATTTTTTCTACTCCATGAAATTTTTGGATCATTAGATCACATGCATCCTCAACTTATTTCTGGCATGCATGTCCACCACGTTTAAAGCATGTTAGGATCAGTTAGAAGTCCCCTTCCTATAAAATTCTACCAAGCTTAATATTAGCGGTTGGGCTAGTGGAATTTCCCAAACATGGATAACAAAACCTTGGAGTTTATTTTTAGTGCGTTCATTTACATTTATTTTAGTTTTCAAATTTTTTTGCATAAAATTTTTGTTTTGTTATGCCTCATATCCTTTTGTTTTCGAGAAAAATGGGAGCGAGAGTTTTGGATCTGAAAAAAAATTTGAACATCTAAAATGGAAATGAACTAACATGCATAACAAAACCTTGGAGTTCATTTTCTAGTGCGTTCACTTATATCTATTATAGTTTTCAAATTTTCGTGCATAAAATTTTCATTTTGTTACGCCTTATATCTTTTTTGTTTACAAGAAAATTGGAGAGCGAGTTTTGGATCTGAAAAAAAAATTCAACTTCCAAAATGGAAATCCACAAATGCTGAGAGAGATAATTCCAAAAAGTATCTGTGATTTTTAAGGACAGGCAAAAAGTGGGTTGTTAAATATCCAACCACTTGAGAATTTGATATTTTCTACTCCTTCAAATATTTGGATCATTAGGTCACTTGCATCCTCAACATGTTTATGGCATGCATGTTCACCACGTTTAAAGCATGTTAGGATAAGTTAGAAGTCCCATTCCTATAAAATTCCACCAAGCTTATTATTAGGGGTCGACTAGTGGAATTTCCCAAACATGGAGAACAAAACCTTGGAGTTTATTTTTAATGCGTTCACTTACATTTATTATAGTTTTCAAATTTTTTTGCATGAAATTCTCATTTTGTTATGCGTCATATCTTTTTTGTTTACGAGGAAAATGGGAGAGGGAGTTTTGGATCTGAAAAAAATTTGAACATCCAAAATGGAAATGCACAAATGCTGCGAGAGATAATTCCAAAAAGTATCTGTGATTTTTAAGGATAGACAAAAAGTGGGTTTTTAAACATCCAACCACTTGAGAATTTGATTTTTTCTACTCCTGGAAATTTTTGGATCATTAGGTCCCTTGCATCCTCAACTTGTTTCTTGCATGCACGTTCACCACGTTTAAAGCATATTAGGATCAGTTAGAAGTCCCTTTCCTATAAAATTCCACCAAGGTTATTATAAGGGGTTGTGCTAGTGGAATTTCCCAAACATGGATAACAAAACCTTCGAGTTAATTTTTAGTGCGTTCACTTACATTTATTATAGTTTTCAAATATTTTGCATGAAATTTTTATTTTGTTATGCCTCACATCTTTTTTGTTTACGAGAAAAATAGGAGAGTGAGTTTTGGATCTGAAAAAAAAATTTGAACATCCAAAATGGAAATGCACAAATGTTGTGAGAGATAATTCCAAAAAGTATCTGTGATTTTTAAGGATAGGCAAAAACTGGGTTGTTAAACATCCAACCACTTGAGAATTTGATTTTTTCTTCTCCTTGAAATTTTTGGATCATTAGGTCACTTTCATCCTCAACAAGTTTCTGGCGTGCATGTCCACTACGTTTAAAGCATGTTAGGATCACATAGAAGTCGCCTTCCTATAAAATTCCACCAAGCTTTTTATTAGGGGTTGTACTAGTGGAATTTCTCAATCATGGATAACAAAACCTTGGAGTTCATTTTTAGTGCGTTCATTTATATTTATTACAGTTTTCAAATTTTTTTGCATAAAATTTTCATTTTGTTATGCCTCATATCTTTTTGTTTACGAGAAAAATGGGAGAGTGAGTTTTGGATCTAAAAAATATTTGAACATCCAAAATGCAAATGCAGAAATGCTGAGAGAGATAATTTTAAAAAGTATAAGTGATTTTTAAAGATAGGCAAAAAGTGGGTTTTTAGACATCCAACCACTTGAGAGTTTTATTTTTTCTACTCCTTGAAATTTTTGGATCATTAGGTCACTTGCATCCTCAACATGTTTTTGGCATGCATGTCCACCACGTTTAAAGCATGTTCGGATTAGTTAGAAGTCCCTTTCCTATAAAATTTCACCAAGCTTATTATTAGGGGTTGTACTAGTGGAATTTCCCAAACATGGATAACAAAACCATGGAGTTCATTTTTAGTGCGTTCACTTTCACTTATTATACTTTTCGATTTTTTTTTGCATAAAAATTTCATTTTGTTATGCCTCATATCATTTTTGTTTACGAGAAGAATGGGAGAGGGAATTTTGGATCTGAAAAAAATTTTGAACATCCAAAATGGAAATGCACAAATGCTTAGAGAGATAATTCCAAAAAGTATCTGTGATTTTTAAGGATAGGCAAAAAGTGGGTTGATAAATTTCCAACCACTTGAGAATTTGATTTTTTTCTTCTCCTTGAAATTTTTGGATCATTAGGTCACTTGCATCCTCAACATATTTGTGGCATGCATGTCCGCCACATTTAAAGCACGTTAGGATCAATTAGAAGTCCCTTTCCTACAAAATTCCACCAAGCTTATTATTTGGGGTTGTACTAGTGGAATTTCCCAAACATGGATAACAAAACCTTGGAGTTCATTTTTAGTGCGTTCACTTACATTTATTATAGTTTTCAAATTTTTTTGCATAAAATTTTTAATTTGTTATTCCTCTTATCTTTTTTGTTTACGAGAAAAATGGGAGAGAGAGTTTTTGATCTGAAAAACAATTAGAGCAACCAAAATTAAAATGCACAAATGCTGAGAGAGATAATTCCAAAAAGTATCTGTGATTTTTAAGGAGAGGCAATAAGTGGGTTGTTAAACATCCAACCACATCAGAATTTGATTTTTTCTACTGCGTGAAATTTTTGGATCATTAGGTCACTTGCATCCTCAACATGTTTCTGGCATGCATGTCCACCACATTTAAAGTATGTTAGGATCAGTTAGATGTCCTTTTCCTATAAAATTCCACCAAGCTTATTATTAGGGGTTGTACTATTGGAATTTCCCAAACATGGATAAGAAAACCTTGGATTTCGTTTTTAGTGCGTTCACTTACATTTATAATAGTTTTCAAATTTTTTGCATAAAATTTTCATTTTGTTATGCCTCTTATCTTTTTTGTTTACGAGAAAAAGGGGAGAGTAAGTTTTGGATCTGAAAAAAAATTTGAACATCCAAATTGGAAACGCACAAATGCTGAGAGAGATAATTCCAAAAAGTCTCTGTGATTTTTAATGATAAACAAAAAGTGGGTTGTTAAACATACAACCACTTTAGAATTTGATTTTTTCTACTCCTTGAAATTTTTAGATCATTAGGTCACTTGCATCCTCAACATGTTTCTGGCATGCATGTCCACCACGTTTAAAGCATGTTAGGATCAGTTAGAAGTCCCTTTCCTATAAAATTCCACCAAGCTTATTATTAGGGGTTGTACTAGTGGAATTTCCCAAACATGGATAACAAAACCTTGGAGTTCATTTTTAGAGGGTTTACTTACTTTTATTATAGTTTTCAGATTTTTTTGCATAAAATTTTTATTTTGTTATGGCTCATATCTTTTTTGTTTACGAGAAAAATGGGAGAGTGAGTTTTGGATATGAAAAAAAATTAGAACATCCAAAATGGAAATGCACAAATGTTGTGAGAGATAATTCCAAAAAGTATTTGTGATTTTTAAGGATAGGGAAAAAGTGGGTTGTTAAACATTCAACCATTTGAGAATTTGATTTTTTCTACTCCTTGAAATTTTTAGATCATTAGGTCTCTTGCATCCTATACATCTTTCTGGCATGCATTTCCACCTCATTTAAAGCATGTGAGCATCAGTTAGAAGTGCCTTTCCTATAAAATTCCACCAAGCTTATTATTAGGGGTTGTACTAGTGGAATTTCCCAAACATGGATAACAAAACCTTGGCGTTCATTTTTAGTGCGTTCACTTGCATTTATTATAGTATTCTAATTTTTTTGCATAATATTTTCATTTTGTTATTCCTGATATCTTTTTTGTTTACGAGAAAAAATGGGAGAGAGAGTTTTGGATCTTAAAAAAAATATGAACATCCAAAATGCAAATGAACAAATGCTGAGAGAGATAATTCCAGAAACTATCTGTGATTTTTAAGGAGAGGCAAAAATTGGGTTGTTAAATGTCCAACCACTTGAGAATTTGATTTTTTTTCTACTCCGTGAAATTTTTGGATCATTAGGTCACTTGCGTCCTAAACATGTTTCTGGCATGCATGTCCACCACGTTTAAAGCATGTTAGGATCAGTTAGAAGTCCCTTTCCTATAAAATTCCACCAAGCTTATTATTAGGGGTTGTACTAGTGGAATTTCCCAAACATGGATAACAAAACCTTGGAGTTCATTTTTAGTGCGTTTACTTACTTTTATTATAGTTTTCAGATTTTTTTGCATAAAATTTTTATTTTGTTATGGCTCATATCTTTTTTGTTTACGAGAAAAATGGGAGAGTGAGTTTTGGATATGAAAAAAAATTAGAACATCCAAAATGGAAATGCACAAATGTTGTGAGAGATAATTCCAACAAGTATTTGTGATTTTTAAGGATAGGGAAAAAGTGGGTTGTTAAACATTCAACCATTTGAGAATTTGATTTTTTCTACTCCTTGAAATTTTTAGATCATTAGGTCTCTTGCATCCTATACATGTTTCTGGCATGCATTTCCACCTCATTTAAAGCATGTGAGCATCAGTTAGAAGTGCCTTTCCTATAAAATTCCACCAAGCTTATTATTAGGGGTTGTACTAGTGGAATTTCCCAAACATGGATAACAAAACCTTGGCGTTCATTTTTAGTGCGTTCACTTGTATTTATTATAGTATTCTAATTTTTTTGCATAAAATTTTCATTTTGTTATTCCTGATATCTTTTTTGTTTACGAGAAAAAATGGGAGAGAGAGTTTTGGATCTTAAAAAAAATATGAACATCCAAAATGCAAATGAACAAATGATGAGAGAGATAATTCCAGAAACTATCTGTGATTTTTAAGGAGAGGCAAAAATTGGGTTGTTAAATGTCCAACCACTTGAGAATTTGATTTTTTTTCTACTCCGTGAAATTTTTGGATCATTAAGTCACTTGTGTCCTAAACATGTTTCTAGCATGCATGTCCACCACATTTAAAGTATGTTAGGATCAGTTACAAGTCCCTTTCCTATAAAATTCCACCAAGCTTATTATTTGGGGTTGTACTTGTGGAATTTCCCAAACATGGATAACAAAACCTTGGAGTTCATTTTTAGTGCGTTCACATACATTTATGATAGTTTTCAAATTTTTTTGCATAAAATTTTCATTTTGTTATGCCTCATATCTTTTTTGACTACGAGAAAAATTGGAGAGAGAGTTTTGGATCTGAAAACAATTTGAGCAACCAAAATGCAAATGCACAAATGCTGAGAGAGATAATTCCAAAAAGTATCTGTGATTTTTAATGATAGACAAAAAGTGGGTTGTTAAACATACAACCACTTTAGAATTTGATTTTTTCTACTCCTTGAAATTTTTAGATCATTTGGTCACTTGCATCCTCAACATGTTTCTGGCACGCATGTCCACCACGTTTAAAGCATGTTAGGATCAGTTAGAAGTCCCTTTCCTATAAAATTTCACGAAGCTTATTATAAGAGGCTGTACTAGTGGAATTTACCAAACATGGATAACAAAACCTTGGAGTTAATTTTTAGTGCGTTCACTTACATTTATTATAGTTTTCAAATTTTTTTGCATGCAATTTTTTTTTGTTATGCCTCATATGTTTTTTGTTTACGAGAAAAATGGGAGAGTGAGTTTTG
This sequence comes from Aristolochia californica, assembly GCF_029961685.1. Classification (NCBI taxonomy): domain Eukaryota; kingdom Viridiplantae; phylum Streptophyta; class Magnoliopsida; order Piperales; family Aristolochiaceae; genus Aristolochia; species Aristolochia californica. The sequence goes on along the minus strand of NW_027181815.1, from coordinate 16,332,168 downwards.
GATCTGAAAAAAAATTTGAACATCCAAAATGGAAATGCACAAATGTTGTGAGAGATAATTCCAAAAAGTATCTGTGATTTTTAAGGATAGGCAAAAATTGAGTTGTTAAACATCCAACCACTTGAGAATTTGATTTTTTCTACTCCGTGAAATTTTTGGATCATTAGGTCACTTGCATCCTCAACATGTTTATGGCATGCAAGTCCACCATGTTTAAAGCATGTTAGGATCATATAGAAGTGCCCTTCCTATAAAATTCCACAAAGCTTTTTATTAGGGGTTGTACTAGTGGAATTTCCCAAACATGGATAACAAAACCTTGGAGTTCATTTTTAGCGCGTTCATTTTCATTTATTACAATTTTCAAATTTTTTTGCGTAAAATTTTCATGTTGTTATGCCTCATATCTTTTTGTTTACGAGAAAAATGGGAGAGTGAGTTTTGGATCTAAAAAAAATTTGAACATCCAAAATGCAAATGCCGAAATGCTGAGAGATATAATTTCAAAAAGTATCTGTGATTTCAAAAGATAGGCAAAAAGTTGGGTTTTTAGACATCCAACCACTTGAGAATTTTATTTTTTCAAATCCTGGAAATTTTTGGATCATTAGGTCATTTGAATCCTCAACATGTTTCTGGCATGCATGTCCACCACGTTTAAAGCATGTTCGGATTAGTTAGAAGTCCCTTGCCTATAAAATTCCACCAAGCTTATTATTAGGGGTTGTAGTAGTGGAATTTCCCAAACATGGATAACGAAACCATGGAGTTCAGTTTTAGTGCATTCACTTTCATTTATTATAGTTTTCAATTTTTTTTGCATAAAAATTTCATTTTGTTATGCCTCATATCTTTTTTGTTTACGAGAAGAATGGGACAACGAGTTTTGGATCTGAAAAAAAATTTGAACATCCAAAATGGAATTGAACAAATGCTTAGAGAGTTATTTCCAAAAAGTATCTGTGATTTTTAAGCATAGGCTAAAAGTGGGTTGTTAAATTTCCAACCACTTGAGAATTTGATTTTTTTCTTCTCCTTGAAATTTTTTGATCATTAGGTCACTTGCATCCCCACCATATTTGTGGCATGCATGTCCACCACATTTAAAACATGTTAGGATCAGTTAGAAGTCCCTTTCCTATTAAATTCCACCAAACTTATTATTAGGGGTTGTACTAGCGGAATTTCCCATACATGGATAACAAAACCTTGGAGTTCATTTTTAGTGCGTTTACTTACATTTATTATAGTTTTCAAATTTTTTTGCATAAAATTTTCATTTTTTTTGCCTGATATCTTTTTTGTTTACGAGAAAAAATGGGTGAGTGAGTTTCGGATCTGAAAAAAAATTTCAACATCCAAAATGGAAACGAACAAATGCTGAGAGAGATAATTCCAGAAAGTATATGTGATTTTTAAGGAGAGGCAAAAAGTGGTTTGTTAAATGTCCAACCACTTGAGAATTTAATTTTTTTGTACTCCTTGAAATTTTTGGATCATTGGGTCATTTGCATCCTCAACATGTTTCTGGCATGCATGTCCACCACATTTAAAGCAAGCTAGAATCAGTTAGAAGTCCTTTTCCAACAAAATTCCACCTAGCTTATTATTAGGGGTTGTACTATTGGAATTTTCCAAACATGGATAACAAAACCTTGGAGTTCATTTTTAGTGGGTTCACTTACATTTATTATAGTTTTCAAATTTGTTTGCAAAAAAATTTCATTTTTTTTCTGCCTCATATCTTTTTTGTTTACGAGAAAAATGGGAGAGTGAGTTTTGGATCTGAAAAAAAATTTGAACATCCAAAATGGAATTGCACAAATGCTGTCAGAGATAATTCCAAAAAGTCTCTGTGATTTTTAAGGATAGACAAAAAGTGGGTTGTTAAACATACAACCACTTTAGAATTTGATTATTTCTACTGCATGAAATATTCCGATCCTTAGGTCACTTCCATCCTCAACATGTTTCTAGCATGCATGTCCACCACGTTTAAAGCATGTTAGGATCAGTTAGAAGTCCCTTTCCTATATAATTCCACCAAGCTTATTATTTGGGGTTGTACTAGTGGAATTTCCCAAACATGGATAACAAAACCTTGGAGTTCATTTTTAGTGCGTTGACTTACATTTATTATAGTATTCAAATTTTTTTGCATAAAATTTTTATTTTGTTATTCCTCATATCTTTTTTATTGACGAGAAAAATAGGAGAGTAAGTTTTGGATCTGAAAAAAAATTCGAACATCCAAAATGGAAATGCGCAAATGCGGAGGGAGATAATTCCAAAAAGTATCTGTGATTTTTAAGGATAGGCAAAAACAGGGTTGTTAAATTTCCAACCACTTGAGAATTTTTTTTTTCTACTCCTTGAATTTTTTGGATCCTTAGGTCACTTCCATCCTCAATATGTTTCTGGCATGCATGTCCACCACGTTTAAAGCATGTTCGGATCAGTTAGATGTCCCTTTCCTATAAAATTCCACCAAGCTTATTATTAGGGGTTGTACTAGTGGAATTTCCCCAACATGGATAACAAAACTATGGAGTTCATTTTTAGTGCATTCACTTTCATTTATTATAGTTTTCAATTTTTTTTGCATAAAATTTCATTTTGTTATGCCTCATATCTTTTTTGTTTACGAGAAAAATGGGAGAGCGAGTTTTGGATCTAAAAAAAATTTGAACATCCAAAATGGAAATGCACAAATGCTGAGAGAGATAATTCCAAAAAGTATTTGTGATTTCTAAGGATAGGCAAAAAGTGGGTTGTTAAATTTCCAACCACTTGAGAATTTGCTTTTTTTCTTCTCCTTGAATTTTTGGATCATTAGGTCACTTGCATCCTCAACATGTTTCTAGCATGCATGTCCACCACGTTTAAAGCTTGTTAGGATCAGTTAGAAGTCCCCTTTCTATAAACTTCCACCAAGCTTATTATTTGGGGTTGTACTAGTGGAATTTCCCAAACAGGGATAACAAAACCTTGGAGTTCATTTATAGTGCGTTCATTTACATTTATCATAATTTTCAAATTTTTTTGCATAAAATTTTCATTTTGATATGCTTTATATCTTTTTTGTTTACGAGAAAAATAGGAGAGTGAGTTTTGCATCTGAAAAAAAATTTGAACATCCAAAACGGAAATGCACAAATTTTGTGCGAGATAATTTTAAAAGGTATCTGTGATTTTTAAGGATAGGCAAAAAGTGGGTTGTTAAACATCCAACCACTTGAGAATTTGATTTTTTCTACTCCTTGAAATTTTTGGATCATTAGGCAACTTGCATCCGCAACATGTTTCTGGCATGCATGTCCACCATGTTTAAAGCATGTTATGATCAGTTAGAAGTCCCTTTCCTTTAAAATTCCACCAAGCTTATTATTAGGCGTTGTACTAGTGGAATTTCCCAAACATGGATAGCAGAACCTTGGAGTTCGTTTTTAGTGCATTCACTCACATTTATTATAGTTTTCAAATTTTTTTGCAAAAAATTTTTATTTTGTTATCCCTCATAACTTTTTTGTTGACGAGAAGAATAAGAGAGCGAGTTTTGGATCTGAAAAAAAATTTGAACATACAAAATGGAAATGGACAAATGCTGCGAGAGATAATTCCAAAAGGTATCTGTGATTTTTAAGGATAGGCAAAAAGAGGAATGTTAAATATCCAACCACTTGAGAATTTGATTTTTTCTACTCCTTGAAATTTTCTGATCATTAGGTCACTTGCATCCTCAACTTGTTTCTGGCATACATGTCCACCACGTTTAAAGCATGTTAGGATCAGTTAGAAGTCCCCTTCCTATAAAATTCTACCAAGCTTATTATTAGCGGTTGGGCTACTGGAATTTCCCAAACATGGATAACAAAACCTTGGAGTTTATTTTTAGTGCATTCATTTACATTTATTACAGTTTTCAAATTTTTTTGCATAAAATTTTCATTTTGTTATGCCTCATATCCTTTTGTTTACGAGAAAAATGGGAGAGTGAGTTTTGGATCTGAAAAAAAATTTGAACATCTAAAATGGAAATGCACAAAAATGCATAACAAAACTTTGGAGTTCATTTTTTACTGCGTTCACTTATATTTATTATAGTTTTCAAATTTTTGTGGATAAAATTTTCATTTTGTTATGCCTTATATCTTTTTTGTTTACGAGAAAAATTGGAGAGCGAGTTTTGGATCTGAAAAAAAAATTGAACTTCCAAAACGGAAATCCACAAATGCTGAGAGAGATAATTCCAAAAAGTATCTGTGATTTTTACGGACAGGCAAAAAGTGGGTTGCTAAATATCCAACCACTTGAGAATTTGATATTTTCTACTTCTTCAAATTTTTGGATCATTAGGTCACTTCCATCCACAACATGTTTCTGGCATGCATGTTCACCACGATTAAAGCATGTTAGGCTCAGTTAGAAGTCCCATTCCTATAAAATTCCACCAAGCTTATTATTAGGGGTCGTACAAGTGGAATTTCCCAAACATGGATAACAAAACCTTGGTGTTTATTTTTAATGCATTCACTTACATTTAATATAGTTTTCAAATTTTTTTGCATAAAATTTTCATTACGTTATGCCTCATATCTTTTTTGTTTACGAGGAAAATGGGAGAGAGAGTTTTGGATCTCAAAAAAATTTGAACATCCAAAATGCAAATGCAGAAATGTTGAGAGAGATAATTTCAAAAAGTATCTGTGATTTTTAAAGATAGGCAAAAAGTGGGTTTTTAGACATCCAACCACTTGAGAATTTTATTTTTTCTTCTCCTTGAAATTTTTGGATCATTAGGTCACTTGAATCCTCAACATGTTTTTGGCAAGCATGTCCACTACGTTTAAAGCATGTTCGGATTAGTTAGAAGTCCCTTTCCTTTAAAATTCCACCAAGCTTATTATTAGGGGTTGTACTAGTGGAATTTCCCAAACATGGATAACAAAAACATGGAGTTCAGTTTTAGTGCGTTCACATTCATTTATTAAAGTTTTCAATTTTTTTTGCATAAAAATTTCATTTTGTTATGCCTCATATCTTTTTTGTTTACGAGAAGAATGGGAGAGGGAGTTTTGGATCTGAAAAAAATTTTGAACATCCAAAATGGAAATGCACAAATGCTTAAAGAGATAATTCCAAAAAGTATCTGTGATTTTTAAGGATAGGCAAAAAGTGGGTTGAAAAATTTCCAACCACTTGAGAATTTGATTTTTTTCTTCTCCTTGAAATTTTTGGATCATTAGGTCACTTGCATCCTCAACATATTTGTGGCATGCATGTCCACCACATTTGAAGCATGTTAGGATCTGGTAGAAGTCCCTTTCCTACAAAATTCCACCGAGCTTATTATTTGGGGTTGTACTAGTGGAATTTCCCAAACATGGATAACAAAACCTTGGAGTTCATTTTAGTGCGTTCACTTACATTTATTATAGTTTTCAAATTTTTTTGCATAAAATTTTCATTTTGTTATGCCTCATATCTTTTTTGTTTACGAGAAAAATGGGAGAGAGAGTTTTGGATCTGAAAAACAATTTGAGCAACCAAAATTGAAATGCACAAATGCTAAGAGATAATTCCAAAAAGTATCTGTGATTTTTAAGGAGAGGCAATATGTGGGTTGTTAAACATCCAACCACTTGAGAATTTGATTTTTTCTACTGTTTGAAATTTTTGGATCATTAGGTCACTTGCATCCTCAACATGTATTTGGCATGCATGTCCACCACATTTAAAGCATGTTAGGAACAGTTAGATGTCCTTTTCCTATAAAATTCCACCAAGCTTATTATTAGGGGTTGTGCTATTGGAATTTCCCAAACAAGGATAACAAAACCTTGGAGTTCATTTTTAGTGCGTTGACTTACATTTATTATAGTTTTCAATTTTTTTTGCATAACATTTTCATTTTGTTATGCCTCATATCTTTTTTGTTTACGAGAAAAATGGGAGAGTGAGTTTTTGATCTGAAAAAAAATTTGAACATCCAAAATGGAAATGCAAAAATGCTGTGAGAGAGAATTCCAAAAAGTATCTGTGATTTTTAAGGATAGGCAAAAAGTAGTTTGTTAAACATCCAACCATTTGAGAATTTGATTTTTTCTACTCCTTGAAAGTTTTGGATCATTAGGTCACTTGCATCCTCAACATGTTACTAGCATGCATGTCCACCATGTTTAAAGCATGTTAGGATCAGTTAGAAGTCCCTTTCCAATCAAATTCCACCAAGCTTATTATTAGGGGTTGTACTAGTAGAATTTCCCAAATAGGGATAACAAAACCTTGGAGTTCATTTTTAGTGCGTTCACTTACATTTATGATAGTTTTAAAATTTTTTTGCATAAAATATTCCCTTTGTTATGAGAAAAATAGAAGAGTGAGTTTTGGATCCGCAAAAAAAATTTGAACATCCAAAATGCAAATGCAGAAATGCTGAAAGAGATAATTTCAAAAAGTATCTGTGATTTTTAAAGATAGGCAAAAAGTGGGTTTTTAGACATCCAACCACTTGAGAATTTTATTTTTTCTACTCTTTGAAATTTTTGGATCATTAGGTCACTTGAATCCTCATCATGTTTTTGGCAAGCATGTCCACCACGTTTAAAGCATGTTCGGATTAGTTAGAAGTCTCTTCCCTATAAAATTCCACCAAGCTTATTATTAGGGGTTGTACTAGTGGAATTTCCCAAACATGGGTAACAAAACCATGGAGTTCATTTTTTGTGCGTTCACTTTCATTTATTAAAGTTTTCAATTTTTTTTGCATAAAAATTTCTTTTTGTTATGCCTCATATCTTTTTTGTTTACGAGAAGAATGGGAGAGGGAGTTTTGGATCTGAAAAAAATTTTGAACATCCAAAATGGAAATGCACAAATGCTTAAAGAGATAATTCCAAAAAGTATCTGTGATTTTTAAGGATAGGCAAAAAGTGGGTTGAAAAATTTCCAACCACTTGAGAATTTGATTTTTTTCTTCTCCTTGAAATTTTTGGATCAGGTCACTTGCATCCTCAACATATTTGTGGCATGCATGTCCACCACATTTGAAGCATGTTAGGATCTGGTAGAAGTCCCTTTCCTACAAAATTCCACCAAGCTTATTATTTGGGGTTGTACTAGTGGAATTTCCCAAACATGGATAACAAAACCTTGGAGTTCATTTTTAGTGCGTTCACTTACATTTATTATAGTTTTCAAATTTTTTTGCATAAAATTTTCATTTTGTTATGCCTCATATCTTTTTTGTTTACGAGAAAAATGGGAGAGAGAGTTTTGGATCTGAAAAACAATTTGAGCAACCAAAATTGAAATGCACAAATGCTAAGAGAGATAATTCCAAAAAGTATCTGTGATTTTTAAGGAGAGGCAATATGTGGGTTGTTAAACATCCAACCACTTGAGAATTTGATTTTTTCTACTGCTTGAAATTTTTGGATCATTAGGTCACTTGCATCCTCAACATGTATTTGGCATGCATGTCCACCACATTTAAAGCATGTTAGGAACAGTTAGATGTCCTTTTCCTATAAAATTCCACCAAGCTTATTATTAGGGGTTGTGCTATTGGAATTTCCCAAACAATGATAACAAAACCTTGGAGTTCATTTTTAGTGCGTTGAATTACATTTATTATAGTTTTCAATTTTTTTTGCATAACATTTTCTTTTTGTTATGCCTCATATCTTTTTTGTTTACGAGAAAAATGGGAGAGTGAGTTTTGGATCTGAAAAAAAATTTGAACATCCAAAATGGAAATGCACAAATGCTGTGAGAGAGAATTCCTAAAAGTATCTGTGATTTTTAAGGATAGGCAAAAAGTGGGTTGTTAAACATCCAACCATTTAAGAATTTGATTTTTTCTACTCCTTGAAATTTTTGGATCATTAGGTCACTTGCATCCTCCACATGTTTCTGGCATGCATGTCCACCACGTTAAAAGCATGTTAGGATCAGTTAGAAGTCCCTTTCCAATAAAATTCCTCCAAGTTTATTATTAGGGTTTGTACTAGAAGAATTTCCCAAATAGGGATAACAAAACCTTGGAGTTCATTTTTAGTGCGTTCACTTACATTTATTATAGTTTAAAATTTTTTTTGCATAAAATATTCCCTTTGTTATGCCTCATATATTTTTTGTTATGAGAAAAATAGAAGAGTGAGTTTTGGATCTGAAAAAAAATTTGAACATCCAAAATGGAAATGTAAAAATGTTGTGAGAGATAATTCCAAAAAGTCTCTGTCATTTCTAAGGATAGACAAAAAGTGGGTTGTTAAACATACAACCACTTGAGAAATTGATTTTTTCTACTCCTTGAAATTTTTAGATCATTAGGTCACTTGCATCCTCAACATGTTTCTGGCAAGCATGTCCACCACGTTTAAAGCATGTTAGGATCAGTTAGAAGTCCCTTTCCTATAAAATTCCACCAAGCTTATTATTAAGGGTTGTACTAGTGGAATTACCCAAACATGGATAACAAAACCTTGGAGTTCATTTTTAGTGCGTTCACTTACATTTATTATAGTTTTCAAATTTTTTTGCATAAAATTTTCGTTTTGTTATGCCTCATATCTATTTTGTTTACGAGAAAAGTGGGAGAGTGAGTTTTGGATCTGAAAAAAAATTTGAACATCCAAAATGGAAATGCACAAATGCTGACCGTGATAAATCCAAAAAGTATCTGTGATTTTTAAGGATAGGCAAAAACTGGTATGTTAAATATCCAACTACTTGAGAATTTGATTTTTTCTACTCCTTGAAATTTTTGGATCATTAGGTTTCTTGCATCCTCAACATCTTTCTTGCATGCATGTCCACCACATTTAAAGCATGTTAGGATAGGTTAGAAGTACCTTTCCAATAAAATTTCACCAAGCTTATTATTAGGGGTCGTACTTGTGGAATTTCCCAAACATGGATAACAAAACCATGAAGTTCATTTTTTGTGCGTTCACTTACATTTAGTAAAGTTCTCAATTTTTTTTGCATAAAATTTTTATTTTGTTATGCCACATATCTTTTTTTTTATGAGAAAAATGGGATAGTGAGTTTTGGATCCGAAAAAAAATTTGAACATCCAAAATGGCAATGCACAAATGCTGAGAGAGATAATTCCAAAAAGTATCTGTGATTTTTAAGGATAGGCAAAAAGTGGGTTGTTAAATGGCCAACCACTTGAGAATTTGATTTTTTTTCTACTCCCTTAAATTTTTGGATCATTAGGTCACTTGAATCCTCAACATGTTTCTGGCATGCATGTCCACCACGTTTAAAGCATGTTAGGATCAATTAGAAGTCCACTTCTTATAAAATTCCACCAAGCTTATTATTAGGGGTTGTACTAGTGAAATTTCACAAACATGGATAACAAAACCTTGGAGTTCATTTTTAGTGCGTTCTTTTACATTTATTATAGTTTTCAAATTTTTTTGCATAAAATTTTCATTTTGTTATGCCTCATATCTTTTTGTTTACGATAAAAATGGGAGAGTGAGTTTTGGATCTGAAAAAAAATTTCAACATCCAAAATGGAAATGCAGAAATGCTGAGAGAGAAAATTTTAAAAAGTATCTGTGATTTTTAAAGATTGGCAAAAAGTGGGTTTTTAGACATCCAACCACTTGAGAATTTTATTTTTTCAACTCTTTGAAATTTTTGGATCATTAGGTCACTTGCATCCTCAACATGTTTTTGGCATGCATGTTCACCACGTTTAAACCACGTTACGATCAGTTAGAAGTCCCTTTCCTATAAAATTCCACCAAGCTTATTTTTTGGGGTTGTACTAGTGGAATTTCCCAAACATGGATAACAAAACCTTGGAGTTCATTTTTAGTGCGTTCAATTATATTTATTATAGTTTTCAAATTTTTTTGCATAAATTTTTCATTTTGTTTTGCCTCATATCTTTTTTGTTTATGAGAAAAATAGGAGAGTGAGTTTTGGATCTGAAAAAAAAATTGATCATCCAAAATGGAAATGCACAAATGCTGTCAGAGATAATTCCAAAAAGTATCTATGATTTTTAAGGATAGGCCAAAAGTGGGTTGTTAAACATCCAACCACTTGAGAATTTTATTTTTTCTACTCGTAATTTTTGGATCATTAGGTCACTTGCATCCACAACATGTTGCTGGCATGCATGTCCACCACGTTTAAAGCATGTTAGGATAAGTTAGAAGTCCCTTTCCTATAAAATTCCACCAAGGTTATTATTAGGGTTTGTACTAGTGGAAATTCCAAAACATGGATAACAAAACCTTGGAGTTCATTTTTAGTGTGTTCAGTTACATTTATTATATTTTTCAAATTTTTTTTGCATAAAATTTCCAAATTTTTATGCCTCATATCTTTTTCTGTTTACGAGAAGAATGGGAGAGCGAGTTTTGGATTTGAAAAAAAATTTGAACATCCAAAATGGAAATGCACAAATGCTGAGAGAGATAATTCCAAAATGTATCTGCGATTTATAAGGATAGGCAAAAAGTGGGTTGTTAAACATCCAACCACTTGAGAATTTGATTTTTTTTACTCCCTGAAATTTTTAGATCATTAGGTCACTTGCATCCTCAACATGATTCTGGCATGGATGTTCACCACGTTAAAAGCATGTTAGGATCCGTTAGAAGTCCTATTCCTGTAAGATTCCACCAAGCTAATTATTAGGGGTCGTACTAGTGGAATTTCCCAAACATGGATAACAAAACCTTGGAGTTCATTTTTAGTGTGTTCACTTACATTTATTATAGTTTTCAAATTTTTTATTTTGTTATGCCTCTTATCTTTTTTGTTTACGAGAAAAAAGGAGAGAGAGTTTTGAATCTAAAAAAAAATTTGAACATCCAAAATGGAAATGCACTAATGCTGAGAGAGATAATTCGAAAAAGTATCTGTGATTTTTAAGGATAGGCAAAAAATGGGTTGTTAAACATCCAACCACTTGAGAATTTGATTTTTTCTACTCGTCGAAATTTTTGCATCATTAGGTCACTTGCATCCTCAACATGCTTCTGGCACGCATGTCCACTACGTCCAAAGCATGTTAGGATCAGTTAGAAGTCCCTTTCCTATAAAATTCCTCCAAGTTTATTATGTGGGGTTGTAGTAGTGGAATTTCCCAAACATGGATAACAAAACCTTGGATTTCCTTTTTAGTACGTTCACTTACATTTATTATAGTTTTCAAAAATTTTTGCATAAAATTTTCATTTTGTTATGCCTCGTATCTTTTTTTGCTTACGAGAAAAATAGGAGAGTGAGTTTTGGATCTGAAAAAAAATTTGAACATCCAAAATGGAAATGCACAAAAGCTAAGAGAGATAATTCCAAAAAGTATCTGTGATTTTCAAGGATAGGCAAAAAGTTGGTTGTTAAACATCCAACCACTTGAGAATTTGATTTTTTCTACTCCTTGAAATTTTTGGATCATTAGGTCACCTGCATCCACAACATGTTGCTGGCATGCATGTCCACCACGTTTAAAGCATGTTAGGATCAGTTAGAAGTCCCTTTCCAATAAAATTCCACCTAGCTTATTATTAGGGGTTGTACTAGTGGAATTTCCCAAACATGGATAACAAAACCTTGGAGTTCACTTTTAGTGTGTTCACTTACATTTATTATATTTTTCAAATTTTTTTGCATAAAATTTTCAATATTTTATGGCTCATATCTTTTTCTGTTTACGAGAAGAATGGGAGAGTGAGTTTTGGATTTGAAAAATAATTTGAACATCCAAAATGGAAATGCACAAATGCTGACAGAGATAATTCCAAAATGTATCTGCGATTTTTAAGGATAGGCAAAAGGTGGGTTGTTAAACATCCAACCACTTGAGAATTTGATTTTTTCTACTCCCTGAAATTTTTAGATCATTAGGTCGCTTGCATCCTCAACATGATTCTGGCATGCATGTTTACCACGTTTAATGCATGTTAGGATCCGTTAGAATGAATTCCATTTCCTATAAAATTCCACCAAGCTTATTATTCGGGGTTGTAGTAGTGGAATTTCCCAAACATGGATAACAAAACCTTGGAGTTCATTTTTAGTGTGTTCACTTACATTATTATAGTTTTCAAATTTTTCTGCATAAAGTTTTTATTTTGTTATGCCTCTTATCTTTTTTGTTTACGAGAAAAATAGAAGAGTGAGTTTTGGATCTAAAAAAAAATTTGAACATCCAAAATGGAAATGCACAAATGCTGAGAGAGATAATTCTAAAAAGTATCTGTGATTTTTAAGGATAGGCAAAAAGTGGGTTGTTAAATGGCCAACCACTTGAGAATTTGATTTTTTTCTACTCCCTGAAATTTTTGGATCATTAGGTGACTTGCATCCTCAGCATGTTTCTGGCATGCATGTCCACCACGTTTAAAGCATGTGAGGATCAGTTAGAAGTCCACTTCTTATAAAATTCCACCAAGCTTATTATTAGGGGTTGTACTAGTGAAATTTCACAAACATGGATTAAAAAACCTTGGAATTCATTTTGAGTACGTTCATTTACAATTTTTATAGCTTTAGAATTTTTTTGCATAAAATTTTCATTTTGTTATGCCTCATGTCTTTTAAAAAATGGGAGAGTGAGTTTTGGATCAGAAAAAAATTTTGAACATCCATAATGGAAATGCAGAAATGCTGAGAGAGATAATTTTAAAAAGTATCTGTGATTTTTAAAGATTGGTAAAAAGTGGGTTTTTAGACATCCAACCACTTGAGAATTTTTTTTTTTCAACTCTTAGAAATTTTTGGATCATTAGGTCACTTGCATCCGCAACATGTTCATGGCATGCAAGATCACCACATTTAAAGCACGTTAGGATCAGTTAGAAGTCCTTTTCCTATAAAATTCCACCAATCTTATTTTTTGGGGTTGTACTAGTAGAATTTTTTAAACATAGATAACAAAACCTTGGAGTTCATTTTTAGCGCGTTCACTTACATTTATTTAGATTTCAAATTTTTTTGCATAAAGTATTTATTTTGTTATGCCTCATATCTTTTTTGTTTACGAGAGAAATAGAGGAGTGAGTTTTGGATCTGAAAAAAAAAATTGAACATCCAAAATGGAAATGCACAAATGCTGAGAGAGATATTTCAAAAAAGTATCTGTTATTTTTAAGGATAGGCAAAACGTGGGTTGTTAAACATCCAACCACTTGAGAATTTTATTTTTTCTTCTCCTTGAAATTTTTGGATCATTAGGTCGCTTGCATCCTCAACATGTTTCTGGCATGCATGTCCACCACGTTTAAAGCATGTTAGGATCAGTTAGAAGTCCCTTTCCTATAAAATTCCACCAAGCTTATTATTAGGGGTTGTACTAGTGGAATTTACAAAACATGGATAAGAAAACCTTGGATTTCATTCTTAGTGCGTTCACTTACATTTATTATAGTTTTCAAATTTTTTTGCAAAAAACTTTCATTTTGTTACGCCGCATATCTTTTTTGTTTACGAGAAAAATAGGAGAGTGAGTTTTGGATCTGAAAAAAAATTTGAACATCCAAAATGGAAATGCACAAATGCTGTGAGAGATAATTCCAAAAAGTATCTGTGATTTTTAAGGGTAGGCAAAAAGTGGGTTGTTAAACATCCAACCATTTGAGGATTTGATTTTTTCTACTCGAAAGTTTTGGATCATTAGGTCACTTGCATCCTCAACATGTTTCTGGCATGCATGTCCACGACGTTTAAAGCATGTGAGGATCAGTTAGAAGTCCACTTCTTCTAAAATTCCACCAAGCTTATTATTAGGGGTTGTACTAGTGAAATTTCACAAACATGGATAAAAAAACCTTGGAGTTCCTTTTTAGTGCGTTCTTTTACATTTATTATAGTTTTCAAATTTTTTTGCATAAAATTTTCATTTTTTATGCCTCATATCTTTTTGTTTACGAGAAAAATGGGAGAGTGAGTTTTGGACCAGAAAAAAAATTGAACATCCAAAATGGAAATGGATAAATGCTTAGAGAGATAATTTTAAAAAGTATCTGTGATTTTTAAAGATTGGAAAAAAGTGGGTTTTTAGACATCCAACCACTTGAGAATTTTATTTTTTCAACTCTTTGAAATTTTTGGATCATTAGGTCACTTGCTTCCTCAACATGTTTCTGGCATGCATGTTCACCACGTTTAAAGCATGTTTGGATCAGTCAGAAGTCCCTTTCCTATAAAATTCCAACCAGCTTATTTTTTGGGGTTGTACAAGTGGAATTTTCCAAACATAGATAACAAAACCTTGGAGTTCATTTTTAGCGCGTTCACATACATTTATTATAGTTTTCAAATTTTTTTGCATAAATTTTTCATTTTGTTATGCGTCATATCTGTTTTGTTTACTAGAAAAAATGGGAGAGTGAGTTTTGGATCCGAAAAAAAATTTCAACATCCAAAATGGAAATGAACAAATGCTGGGAGAGATAATTCTAGAAAGTATATGTGATTTTTAAGGAGAGGCCAAAAGTGGGTTGTTAAATGTCCAACCACTTGAGAATTTTATTTTTTTCTACTCCTTGAAATTTTTGGATCATTGGGTCACTTGCATCCTCAACATGTTTCTGGTAAGCAAGTCCACCACATTTAAAGCATATTAGGATCAATTAGAAGTCCTTTTCCTACAAAATTCCACCAAGCTTATTATTAGGGGTTGTACTATTGGAATTTCCCAAACATTGATAACAAAGCATTGGAGTTCATTTTTAGGTGGTTCACTTACATTTATTATAGTTTTCAAATGTTTTTGCATAAAATTTTCATTTTGTTCTGCCTCATATCTTTTTTGTTTACGAGAAAAAAGGGAGAGTGAGTTTTGGATCTGAAAAAAAATTTGAACATCCAAATGGAAATGCACAAATGCTGCGAGAGATAAGTCCAAAAAGTCTCTGTGATTTTTAAGGGTCGACAAAAAGAGGGTTGTTAAACATACAACCGCTTTAGAATTTGATTTTTTCTACTGCATGAAATTTTCCTATCATTAGGTCACTTGCATCCTCAACATGTTTTCTTGCATGCATGTCCACCACATTTAAAGCATGTTAGGATCAGTTAGAAGTCCCTTTTCTATAAAATTCCACCAAGCTTATTATTGGGGGTTGTAGTAGTGAAAATTCCCAAACATGGATAACAAAACCTTAGAGTTCATATTTAGTGCGTTCACTTACATTTTTAATTTTTTTCAAATTTTTTTGCATAAAATTTTTATTTTATTACGCCTCATATCTTTTGAGTTTACGAAAAAAATGGGAGAGTGAGTTTTGGATCTGAAAAAAAATTTGAACATGCAAAATAGAAATGCACAAATGCTGTGAGAGATAATTCCAATAATTATCTGTGATTTTTAAGGATATGAAAAAAGTGAGTTGTTGAACATCCAACCATTTTAGAATTTGATTTTTTCTACTCGAAATTTTTGGATCATTAGGTCACTTGCATCCTCAACATGTTTCTGGCATGCATGTCCAACACGTTTAAAGCATGTTCGGATCAGTAAGAAGTCCCTTTCCTATAAAATTCCACCAAGCTTATTATTAGGCGTTGTACTAGTGGAACTTCCCAAACATGGATAACAAAAGCTTGGAGTTCATTTTTAGTGCATTCACTTACATTTATTATAGTTTTCAAAATTTGTTTGCATAAAATTTTCACTTTGTTATGCCTCATGTCTTTTTTGTTTATGAGAAAAATAGAAGAGTGAGTTTTGGATCTAGAAAAAAATTTGAACATCCAAAATGGAAATGCACAAATGCTGCGAGAGATAATTCCAAAAAGTCTCTGTCATTTTTAAGGAAAGACAAAAAGTGTGTTGTTAAACATACAACCACTTGAGAATTTGATTTTTTCTACTCCTTGAAATTTTTGGATCATTAGGTTTCTTGCATCCTCAACATGTTTCTTGCATGCATGTCCACCACATTTAAAGTATGTTAGGATAGGTTAGAAGTCCCTTTCCAATAAAATTTCACCAAGCTTATTATTAGGGGTTGTACGAGTGGAATTTCCCTAACATGGATAAAAAAACCATGGAGTTCATTTTTAGTGCGTTCACTTACATTTATTATAGTTTTCAAATTTTTTTGCATAAAATTTTTATTTTATTATGCCTCATATCTTTTTTGTTTACGAAAAAAATGGGAGAGTGAGTTTTGGATCTGAAAAAAATTTGAACATCCAAAATGGAAATGCACAAATGCTGTGAGAGATAATTCCAAAAAGTATCTGTGACTTTTAAGGATAGGCAAAAAGTGGGTTGTTAAACATCCAACCACTTGAGAATTTGATTTTTTCTACTGTTTGAAATTTTTGGATCATTAGGTCACTTGCATCCGCAACATGATTCTGGCATGCATGTTCACCACGTTTAAAGCATGTTAGGATCCGTTAGAAGTCCTTTTCCTATAAAATTCCACCAACCTAATTATTACGGGTTGTACTAGTGGAATTTCCCAAACATGGATAACAAAACCTTGGAGTTCATTTTTAGTGTGTTCACTTACATTTATTATAGTTTTCAAATTTAGTTGCATAAATTTTTTATTTTGTTAAGCCTCTTATCTTTTTTGTTTACGAGAAAAATAGGAGAGCGAGTTTTGGATCTAAAAAAAAATTTGAACATCCAAAATGGAAATGCACAAATGCTGAGAGAGATAATTCCAAAAAGTATTTGTAATTTTTAAGGATAGGCAAAATATGGGTTGTTAAACATCCAACCACTTGAGAATTTTATTTTTTCTACTCGTTGAAATTTTTGGATCATTAGGTCCCTTCCATCCTCAAAATGTTTCTGGCAAGCATGTCCACCACGTTTAAAGCATGTTAGGATCACTTAGAAGCCCCTTTCCTATAAAATTCCTCCAAGCTTTTTATTTGAGGTTGTACTAGTGGAATTTCCCAAACATGGATAACAAAAGCTTCGAGTTCATTTTTAGTGCGTTCACTTACATTTATTATAGTTTTCAAATTTGTTTGCATAAAATTTTCATTTTGTTATGCCTCATATCTTTTTTGTTTATGAGAAAAATAGAAGAGTGAGTTTTGGATCTGGAAAAAAATTTGAACATCCAAAATGGAAATGCACAAATGCTGCGAGAGATAATTCCAAAAAGTCTCTGTCATTTTTAAGGATAGACAAAAAGTGTGTTGTTAAACATACAACCACTTGAGAATTTGATTTTTTCTACTCCTTGAAATTTTTGGATCATTAGGTTTCTTGCATCCTCAACATGTTTCTTGCATGCTTGTCCACCACATTTAAAGTATGTTAGGATAGGTTAGAAGTCCCTTTCCAATAAAATTTCACCAAGCTTATTATTAGGGGTTGTACGAGTGGAATTTCCCTAACATGGATAACAAAACCTTGGAGTTAATTTTTAGTGTGTTCACTTACATTTATTACAATTTTCAAATTTTTTTGCATAAAATTTTCATTTTGTTGTGCCTCATATCTTTTTTTGTTTACGAAAAGAATGGGAGAGCGAATTTTGCATTTGAAAAAAAATTTTAACATCGAAAATGGAAATGCACAAATGCTGAGAGAGATAATTCCAAAATGTATCTGCGATTTTTAAGGATAGGCAAAAAGAAGCTTGTTAAACATCCAACCACTTGAGAATTTGATTTTTTCTACTCCTTGAAATTTTAAGATCATTAGGTCACTTGCATCCGCAACATGATTCTGGCATGCATGTTCACCACGTTTAAAGCATGTTAGGATCCGTTAGAAGTCCTTTTCCTATAAAATTCCACCAACCTAATTATTAGGGGTTGTACTAGTGGAATTTCCCAAACATGGATAACAAAACCTTGGAGTTCATTTTTAGTGTGTTCACTTACATTTATTATAGTTTTCAAATTTAGTTGCATAAATTTTTTATTTTGTTAAGCCTCTTATCTTTTTTGTTTACGAGAAAAATAGGAGAGCGAGTTTTGGATCTAAAAAAAAATTTGAACATCCAAAATGGAAATGCACAAATGCTGAGAGAGATAATTCCAAAAAGTATCTGTGATTTTTAAGGATAGGCAAAATATGGGTTGTTAAACATCCAACCACTTGAGAATTTTATTTTTTCTACTCGTTGAAATTTTTGGATCATTAGGTCCCTTCCATCCTCAAAATGTTTCTGGCAAGCATGTCCACCACGTTTAAAGCATGTTAGGATCAGTTAGAAGTCCATTTCCTATAAAATTCCTCCAAGCTTTTTATTTGAGGTTGTACTAGTGGAATTTCCCAAACAAGGATTACAAAAGCTTGGATTTCCTTTTTAGTGCGTTCACTTACATTTATTATAGTTTTCAATTTTTTTTGCATAAAATTTTCATTTTGTTATGCCTCATGTCCTTTTTGTTTACGAGAAAAATGCAAGAGCGAGTTTTGGATCTGAAAAAAAATTGTAACATCCAAAATGGAAATGCACAAATGCTGAGAGAGATAATTCCCAAAAGTATCTGTGATTTTTAAGGATTGGCAAAAAGTGGGTTGTTAAATGGCCAACCACTTGAGAATTTGATTTTTTTTCTACTCCCTGAAATTTTTGGATCATTAGGTCACTTGCATCCTCAACATGTTTCTGGCATGCATGTCCACCACGTTTAAAGCATGTGAGGATCAGTTAGAAGTCCACTTCTTATAAAATTCCACCAAGCTTATTATTAAGGGTTGTACTAGTGAAATTTCACAAACATGGATAAAAAAACCTTGGAGTTCATTTTTAGTGCGTTGATTTAATTTTATTATAGTTTTCAAATTTTTTTGCATAAAATTTACATTTTGTTATGCCTCATATCTTTTTGTTTACGAGAAAAATGGGAGAGTGAGTTTTGGATCAGAAAAAAAATTTCAACATCCAAAATGGAAATGCAGAAATACTGAGAGAGATAATTTTAAAAAGTATATGTGAGTTTTAAAGATTGGCAAAAAGTGGGTTTTTAGACATCCAACAACTTGAGAATTTTATTTTTTCAACTCTTTGAAATTTTTGGATCATTAGGTCACTTGCATCCTCAATATGTTTCTGGCATGCATGTTCACCACGTTTAAAGCACGTTAGGATCAGTTAGAAGTCCCTTTCCTATAAAATTCCAACTAGCTTATTTTTTGGGGTTGTACTAGTAGAATTTTCCAAACATAGATAACAAAACCTTGGAGTTCATTTTTAGCGCGTTCACTTACATTTATTATAGTTTTCAAATTTTGTTGCATAAAATTTTCACTTTTTTATGCCTCATATCTCTTTTGTTTACGAGAAAAAATTGGAGAGAGTTTTGGATCTGAAAAAAAATTTCAACATCCAAAATGGAAATGAACAAATGCTGAGAGAGATAATTTTAAAAAGTATATGTGATTTTTAAGGAGAGGCAAAAAGTGGGTTGTTAAATGTCCAACCACTTGAGAATTTTATTTTTTTCTACTCCTTGAAATTTTTGGATCATTGGGTCACTTGCATCCTCAACATGTTTCTGGCATGCATGTCCACCACATTTAAAGCATGTTAGGATCAGTTAGAAGTCCTTTTCCTAAAAATATCCACCAAGCTTATTATTAGGAGTTGTACTATTGGAATTTCCCAAACATGGATAACAAAACCTTGGAGTTCATTTTTAGTAGGTTCACTTACATTTATTATAGTTTTCAAATTGTTTTGCATAAAAAATTCATTTTGTTCTGCCTCATATCTTTTTTGTTTACAAGAAAATGGGAGAGTAAGTTTTGGATCTGAAAAAAATTTTAACATCCAAAATGGAAATGAACAAATGCTGAGAGAGATAATTCCAAAAAGTATATGTGATTTTTAAGGAGGGGCAAAAAGTGGGTTGTTAAATGTCCAACCACTTGAGAATTTTATTTTTTTCTACTCCTTGAAATTTTTGGATCATTGGGTCACTAGCATCCTCAACATGTTTCTGGCGTGCATGTCCACCACATTTAAAGCATGTTAGGATCAGTTAGAAGTCCTTTTCCTAAAAAATTCCACCAAGCTTATTATTAGGAGTTGTACTATTGGAATTTCCCAAACATGGATAACAAAACCTTGGAGTTCATTTTTAGTAGGTTCACTTACATTTATTATAGTTTTCAAATTTTTTTGCATAAAAAATTCATTTTGTTCTGCCTCATATCTTTTTTGTTTACGAGAAAATGGGAGAGTAAGTTTTGGATCTGAAAAAAAATTTTAACATCCAAAATGGAAATGCACAAATGCTGCGAGAGATAAGTCCAACAAGTCTCTGTGATTTTTAAGGGTAGGCAAAAAGAGGGTTGTTAAACATACAACCGCTTTAGAATTTGATTTTTTCTACTGCATGAAATTTTCCTATCATTAGGTCACTTGCATCCTCAACATGTTTCTGGCATGCATGTCCACCACATTTAAAGCATGTTAGGATCAGTTAGAAGTCCCTTTCTTATAAAATTCCACCAAGCTTAAAATTAGGGGTTGTACTAGTGGAAATTCCCAACATGGATAACAAAACCTTGGAGTTCATTTTTAGTGCGTTCACTTACATTTTTAATTGTTTTCAAAAAGTTTTGCATAAAATTTTTATTTTATTATGCCTCATATCTTTTGTGTTTACGAAAAAAATGGGAGAGAGAGTTTTGGATCCGAAAAAAAATTGAACATCCAAAATGGAAATGCACAAATGTTGTGAGAGATAATTCCAAAAAGTATATGTGATTTTTAAGGATAGGCGAACAGTGGGTTGTTAAATGTCCAACCACTTGAGAATTTGATTTTTTTTCTACTCCCTGAAATTTTTGGGTCATTAGGTCACTTGCATCCTCAACATGTTTCTGGCATGCATGTCCACCACATTTGAAGCATGTTGGGATCAGTTAGAAGTCCCTTTCCTATAAAATTCCACCATGCTTTTTATTATTAGGGGTTGTACTAGTGGAATTTCCCAAACATGGATAACAAAACCTTGGAGATCGTTTTTAATGCGTTCACTTACATTTATTATAGTTTTCAATTTTTTTGCATAAAATTTTCATCTATTATGCCTCATATCTTTTTTATTTAAGAGAAAAATGGGTGAGAGTTTTGGATCTGAAAAAAAATTTTAACATCCAAAATTGAAATGCACAAATGCTGTGACAGATAATTCCAAAAAGTATATGTGATTTTTAAGGATAGGCAAAAAGTGGGTTGTTAAATGTCCAACCACTTGAGAATTTGATTTTTTTTCTTCTCCCTGAAATTTTTGGGTCATTAGGTCACTTGCATCCTCAACATGTTTCTGGCATGCATGTCCACCACATTTAAAGGATGTTAGGATAAGTTAGAAGTCCCTTTCCTATAAATCTCCACCATGCTTATTATCAGAGGTTGTACTAGTGGAATTTCCCAAACATGGATCACAAAACCTTAGAGTTCATTTTTAATGCGTTCACTTACATTTATTATAGTTTTCAATTTTTTTGCATAAAATTTTCATCTTGTTATGCCTCATATCCTTTTTGTTTACGACAAAAATGGGAGAGTGAGTTTTTGGCTTTAAAAAAAATTTGAACATCTAAAATGGAAATGCACAAATGCTGCGAGAGATAATTCCAAAAAGTCTCTGTGATTTGTAAGGATAGACAAAAAGTGGGTTGTTAAACATCCAACCACTTGAGAATTTGATTTTTTCTACTCCTTGAAATTTTTAGATCGTTAGGTCACTTGCATCCTCAACATGTTTCTTGAAAGCTTGGCCACCATGTTTAAAGCATGTTAGGATAAGTTAGAAATCCCTTTCCTGTAAAATTCCACCAAGCTTATTATTAGGAGTTGTACTAGTGGAAGTTCTCAACAATGGATAACAAAACCTTGGAGTTCATTTTTAGTGCGTTCACTTACATTTATTATAGTTTTCAAATTTTTTTGCATAAAAGTTTTATTTTGTTGTGCCTCATATCTTTTTTGTTTACGAGAAAAATGGGAGAGAGAGTTTTGGATCTGAAAAAAAAAATTGAACATCAAAAATGGAAATTCACAAATGCTACAAATGATGTGACAAATAATTCCAAAAAGTATCTGTGATTTTTAAGGATAGGCAAAAAGTGGGTTGTTAAACATCCAACCACTTGAGAATTTGATTTTTTCTACTCCTTGAAAATTTTGGATCATTAGGTCACTTGCATCCTCAACATGTTTCTGGCATGCATGTCCACCATGTTTAAAGCATGTTAGGATCAGTTAGAAGTCTCTTTCCTATAAAATTCCACCAAGCTTATTATTAGGGGTTGTACTAGTGGAATTTCCAAAACATGGATAACAATACCTTGGAGTTCATTTTTAGAGCGTTCACTTACATTTATTAAAGTTTTCAAATTTTCTTTCATATAATTTTATTTTTGTTATGCCTCATATCTTTTTTGTTTACAAGAAAAAGGGGAGAGTGAGTTTTGGATCTGAAAAAAAATTTGAACATTCAAAATGGAAATGCACAAATGATGAGAGAGATAATTTTAAAAAGTATCTGTGATTTTTAAGGATAGCCAAAAAAAGGGTTGTTAAACATCTAACCACTTGAGAATTTTATTTTTTCTACTATTTGAAATTTTTCGATCATTAGGTCACTTGCATCCTCAACATGTTTTTGGCATGCATGTTCACCACGTTTAAAGCACGTTAGGATCAATTAGAAGTCCCTTTCCTATAAAATTCCACCAAGCTTATTTTTTGGGGTTGTACAAGTGGAATTTTCTAAACATAGATAACAAAACCTTTGAAGTTCATTTTTAGCGCGTTCACTTACATTTATTACAGTTTTCAAATTTTTTTGCATAAATTTTTTTTTTTTATGCCTCATATCTTTTTTGTTTACGAGAAAAATAGGAGAGTGAGTTTTGGATCTGATAAAGAAATTGAACATCCAAAATGGAAATGCACAAATCCTGAGAGAGATAATTCCAAAAAGTATTTGTGATTTTAAAGGTTAGGCAAAACGTGGGTTGTTAAACATCCAACCACTTGAGAATTTTATTTTTTCTACTCCCTGAAATTTTTGGACTATTAGGTCACTTGCATCCTCAACATGTTTCTGGCATGCATGTCCACCACATTTAAAGCATGTTACGATCAGTTAGAAGTCCCATTCCAATAAAATTCCACCATGCTTATTATTAGGGGTTGTACTAGTGGAATTTCCCAAACATGGATAACAAAACCTTGGAGTTCATTTTTAATGCGTTCACTTACATTTATTATAGTTTTCAATTTGTTTTGCATAAAATTTTCAACCTGTTATGCCTCATATCTTTTTCGTTTACGAGAAAAATGGGAGAGTGAGTTTTGGATCTGAAAACAAATTTGAATATCCAAAATGGAAATACACAAATGCTGAGAGAGATAATTCCAAAAAGTATCTGTGATTTTTAAGGATAGGCAAAAAGTGGGTTGTTAAAAATCCAACCACTTGAGAATTTGATTTTTTTCTTCTCCTTGAAATTTTTGGATCATTAGGTCACTTGCATCCTCAACATATTTCTGGCATGCATGTCCACCACATTTAAAGCATGTTAGGATCATATAGAAGTCCCTTTCCTAAAAAATTCCACCAAGCTTATTATTAGGGGTTGTACTAGTGGAATTTCCCAAACATGGATAACAAAACCTTGGAGTTTATTTTTAGTGTGCCACTTACATTTAATATATTTTTCAAATTTTTTGCATAAAATTTTCATTTTGTTATGCCTCATATCTTTTTTTGTTAACGAGAAGAATGGGAGAGCAAGTTTTGGATATGAAGAATTAGATTTTTTTTCTACTCCCTGATATTTTTGGGTCATTAGGTCACTTGCATCCTCAACATGTTTCTGGCATGCATGTCCACCACATTTAAAGCACGTTAGGATCAGTTAGAAGACCCTTTCCTATAAAATTCCACCAAGCTTATTATTTGGGGTTGTACTAGTGGAATTTCCCAAACATGGATAACAAAACCTTAGAGTTCATTTTTAGTGCATTCACTTACTTTTATTTTAGTTTTCAATTTTTTTTGCTGAAAATTTTTATTTTGTTATGCCTCATATCTTTTTTGTTTACAGGAAGAATGGGAGAGCGAGTTTTGGATCTGAAAAGAAAATTGAACATCCAAAATGGAAATGCACAAATGCTGAGAGAGATAATTCCAAAAGTATCTGCGATTTTTATGATAGGCAAAAAGTGGGTTGTTAAACATCCAACCATGTGAGAATTTGATTTTTTCTTCCCCTTGAAATGTTTGGATCATTAGAACACTTGCATCCTCAACATGTTTCTGGCATGCATGTCCAGCACGTTTAAAGCTTGTTAGGATCAGTTAGAAGTCCATTTCCTATAAAATTCCACCAAGCTTATTATTTGGGGTTGTACTATTGGAATTTCCCAAACATGGATAACAAAACCTTGGAGTTCGTTTTTAGTGCGTTCACTTACATTTATTATAGTTTCCAAATTTTTTTGCGTAAAATTTTCATTTTGTTATGCCTCATATCTTTTTTGTTTACGAGAAAAATGGGAGAGTGAGTTTTGGATCGGAAAAAAAATTTGAACATCTAAAATGGAAATGCACAAATGCTGCGAGAGATAATTCCAAAAAGTCTCTGTGATTTTTAAGGATAGACAAAAAGTGAGTTCTTAAACATCCAACCACTTGAGAATTTGATTTTTTCTACTCCTTGAAATTTTTAGATCATTAGGACACTTGCATCCTCAACATGTTTCTTGCAAGCATGTCCACCACGTTTAAAGCATGTTAGGATCAGTTAGAAATCCCTTTCCTATAAAATTCCACCAAGATTATTATTAGGGGTTGTACTACTGGAAGTTCCCATCCGTGGATAACAAATCCTTGGAGTTCATTTTTAGTGCGTTCACTTACATTTATTATAGTTTTCAATTTTTTTTGCATAAATTTTTATTTTGTTGTGCGTCATTTCTTTTTTGTTTACGAGAAAAATGGGAGAGAGAGTTTTGGATCTGAAAAAAAAATTGAACATCAAAAGTGGAAATTCACAAATGCTACAAATGCTGTGATAGATAATTCCAAAAAGTATCTGTGATTTTTAAGGATGGGCAAAAAGTGGGTTGTTAAACATCCAACCACTTGAAAATTTGATTTTTTCTACTCCTTAGAAAATTTTGGATCATTAGGTCACTTGCATCCTCAACATGTTTCTGGCATGCATGTCCACCATGTTTAAAGCACGTTAGGATCAGTTAAAATTCCCTTCCCTATAAAATTCCACCAAGCTTATTATTAGGGGTTGTACCTGTGGAATTTCCCAAACATGGATAACAATACCTTGGAGTTCATTTTTACAGCGTTCACTTACATTTATTAAAGTTTTCAAATTTTCTTGCATAAAATTTCTATTTTGTTATGCCTCATATCTTTTTTTTTATGAGAAAAAGGGGAGAGTGAGTTTTGGATCTGAAAAAAAAATTGAACATTCAAAATGGAAATCCACAAATGCTGAGAGAGATAATTTTAAAAAGTATCTGTGATTTTTAAGGATAGCCAAAAAATGGGTTGTTAAACATCCAACCACTTCAGAATTTTATTTTTTCTACTCCTTGAAATTTTTGGATCATTAGGTCACTTGCATCCTCAACATGTTTCTGGCACGCATGTCCACCACGTTTAAAGCATGTTAGGATCAGTTACAAGTCCCTTTCCTATAAAATTCCTCCAAGCTTATTATTTGGGGTTGGACTAGTGGAATTTCCCAAACATGGATAACAAGACCTTGGATTTCATTTTTAGTGCGTTCACTTAAATTTATTATAGTTTTCAAATTTTTTTGCATAAAATTTTCATTTTGTTATGCCTCATATCTTTTTTGTTTACGAGAAAAATGGGAGAGTGAGTTTTGGATCTAAAAAAAAATTTTAACATCCAAAATGGAAATGCACAAATGCTGAGAGAGATAATTCCAAGAAGTATCTGTGATTTTTAAGGATAGACAAAAAGTGGGTTGTTAAATGTCCAACCACTTGAGAATTTGATTTTTTTTCTACTCCCTGAAATTTTTGGATCATTAGGTCACTTGCATCCTCAACATGTTTCTGGCATGCATGTCCACTACGTTTAAAGCATGTTAGGATCAGTTAGAAGTCCACTTCATATAAAATTCCACCAAGCTTATTATTAGGGGTTGTACTAGTGAAATTTCCCGAACATGGATAAAAAAACCTTGGAGTTCATTTTTAGTGCATTCCTTTACATTTATTATAGTTTTCAAATTTTTTTGCATGAAATTTTCATTTTCTTATGCCTCATATCTTTTTTTTTTACGAGAAAAATGGGAGAGTGAGTATTGGATCTGAAAAAAATTAGAACATCCAGAATGGAAATGCAGAAATGCTGAGAGAGATAATTTTAAAAAGTATCTGTGATTTTTAAATATAGGTAAAAAGTGGGTTTTTAGACATCCAACCACTTGAGAATTTTATTCTTTCTACTCTTTAAAATTTTTGGATCATTAAGTCACTTGCATCCTCAACATGTTTCTGGCATGCATGTTCACCACGTTTAAAGCACGTTAGGATCAGTTAGAAGTCCCTTTCCTATAAAATTCCACCAAGCTTATTTTTTGGGGTTGTACTTGTGGAATTTTCCAAACATAGACAACAAAACCTTGCAGTTCGTTTTTAATGTGTTCACTTACATTTATTATAGTTTTCAATTTTTTTTGGATAAAATTTTAATCTTGTTATGCCTCATATCTTTTTTTTTACAAGAAAAATGGGAGACTGAGTTTTGGATTTGAAAAAAAATTTGAACATCCAAAATGGAAATGCACAAATGCTGAGAGAGATAATTCCAAAAAGTATATGTGATTTTTTAGGTTAGGCAAAAAGTTGGAAGTTAAATATCCAACCACTTGACGATTTGATTTTTTTCTTCTCCTTGAAATTTTTGGATCATTAGGTCACTTGCATCCTCTACATATTTCTGGCATGCATGTCCACCACATTTAAAGCATGTTAGGATCAGTTGGTAGTCCCTTTCCTACAAAATTCCACCAAGCTTATTATTAGGGGTTGTACAAGTGGAATTTCCCAAACATGGATAACAAAACCTTGGAGTTCATTTTTAGTGTGTCCACTTACATTTATGATATTTTTCAAATTTTTTTGCATAAAATTTTCATTTTGTTATGCCTCATATCTTTTTTTGTTTACGAGAAGAATGGGAGAGCGAGTTTTGGATCTGAAAAAAAATTTGAACATCCAAAATGGAAATGCACAAATGCTGCGAGAGCTAATTCCAAAAAGTATCTGTGATTTTTATGGATAGGCAAAAAGTGGGTTGTTAAACATCCAACCACTTGCGAATTTTATTTTTTCTACTATTTGAAATTTTTGGATCATTAGGTCACTTGCATCCTCAACATGTTTATGGCATGCATTTCCACCACGTTTAAAGCATGTTAGCATTAGTTAGAAGTCCCCTTCCTATAAAATTCCACCAAGGTTATTATTAGGGGTTGTACTAGTGGAATTTCCCAAACATGGATAACATAACCTTGGTGTTCATTTGTAGTGCGTTCACTTACAATTATTATAGTTTTCAAATTTTTTTGCATAAATTTTTAATTTTTTTATGCCCCATATCTTTTTTGTTTACGAAAAAAAAGGAGAGTGAGTTTTGAATCTGGAAAAAAATTTTAACATCCGAAATTTAAATGAACAAATAGTGAGAGAGATAATTCCAAAAAGTATCTGCGATTTTTATGGATAGGCAAAAAGTGGGTTGTTAAACATCCAACCACTTGAGAATTTGATTTTTTCTAGTCCTTGAAATTTTTGGATCATTAGGTCACTTGCATCCTCAACATGTTTCGGGCATGCATGTCCACCACGTTTAAAGCATCTTATGATCAGACAGAAGTCCCTTTCCTATAAAATTCCACCAAGCTTATTATTAGGGGTTGTATCAGTGGAATTTCCCAAACATGGATAACAAAACCTTGGAGTTCATTTTTAGTGCATTCATTTACATTTATTATAGTTTTCAAATTTTTTTGCATAAAATTTTTATTTTGTTATGCTTTATATCTTTTTGTTTACGAGAAAAATAGGAGAGTGAGTTTTACATCTGAAAAAAAAATTTAACATCCAAAATGGAAATGCACAAATGCTGTCAGAGATAATTTTAAAAAGTATCTTTGATTTTTAAAGATAGGAAAAAAGCTGGTTGTTAAACATCCAACCACTTGAGAATTTGATTTTTTCTACTCGTTGAAATTTTTGGATCATTAGGTCACTTGCATTCTCAACATGTTTCTGGCATGCATGTCAACCACGTTTAAAGCATGTTAGGATCAGTTAGAAGTCCATTTCCTATAAAATTCCACCAAGCTTATTATTTGGGGTTGTACTAGTGAAATTTCCCAAACGTGGATAACTGAACCTTGGAGTTCGTTTTTAGTGCGTTCACTTACATTTATTAAAGTTTTCAAAATCTTTTTGCAAAAAAATTTCTTTTTGTTATGTCTCTTAACTTTTTTGTTTACGATTAGAATGGGAGAGCGAGTTTTGGATCTGAAAAAAAATTTGAATACCCAAAATGGAAATGCCCAAATGCTTCGAGAGATAATTCCAAAAAGTATCTGTGATTTTTAAGGATAGGCAAAAAGTGGAATGTTAAACATCCAACCACTTGAGAATTTGATTTTTTCTACTCCTTGAAATTTTTGGATCATTAGGTCACTTGCATCCTCAACTTGCTTCTGGTATGCATGTCCACCACGTTTAAAGCATGTTAGGATCAGTTAGAAGTCCCTTTCCTATAAAATTCCACCAAGCTTATTATTAGGGGTTGTACATGTGGAATTTCCCAAACATGGATAAAATACCATGGAGTTCATTTTTAGTACGTTCATTTACATTTATTACTGTTTTCAAATTTTTTTGCATAAAATTTTTATTTTGTTATGCGTCATATCTTTTTGTGTATGAGAAAAATGGGAGAGTCAGTTTTGGATCTGAAAAAAAATTTTAACATCCAAAATGGAAATGCACAAACATGGATAACAAAACCTTGGAGTTTATGTTTTAGTGCGTTCACATACATTTATTATAGTTTTCAAATTTTCGTGCATAAAATTTTCATTTTGTTATGCTTTTTATCTTTTTTGTTTATGAGAAAAATGGGAGAGAGAGTTTTGGATCAGAGAAAAAATTTCAACATCCAAAACGGAAATGCACAAATGTTGAGAGAGATAGTTCCAAAAACTATCTATGATTTTTAAGGACAGGCAAAAAGTGGGTTGTTAAATATCCAACCACTTGAGAATTTAAATTTTTCTACTCCTTCAAATTTTTGGATCATTAGGTCACTTGCATCCTCAACATGTTTCTGGCATGCATGTTCACCGCGTTTAAAGCATGTTTGGATCAGTTAGAAGTCCCTTTCCTATAAAATTCCACCAAGCTTATTATTAGGGGTTGTACTAGTGGAATTTCCCAAACATAGATAACAAAACCTTGGAGTTTATTTTTAATGCGTACACTTACATTTATTATAGTTTTGAAATTTTTTTGCATAAAATTTTCTTTTTGTTATGCCTCATATATTTTTGTTTACGAGAAAAATGGGAGAGCGAGTTTTGGATCTGAAAAAAATTTGAACATCCAAAAAGGAAATGTACAAATGTTGCGAGAGATAAATAAAAAAAGTATCTATGATTTTTAAGGATAGGCAAAAAGTGGGTTATTAAACATCCAACCACTTGAGAATTTGATTTTTTCTACTCCTGGAAATTTTTGGATCATTAGGTCACTTGCATCCTTAACTTGTTTCTTGCAAGCATGTTCGCCACGTTTAAAGCATATTAGGATCAGTTAGAAGTCCCTTTCCTATAAAATTCCACCAAACTTTTTATAAGGGGTTGTACTAGTGGAATTTCCCAAACATGGATAACAAAACCTTGGAGTTCATATTTAGTGCGTTCACTTACATTTATTACTGTTTTCAAATTTTTTTGCATGAAATTTTTATTTTGTTATGCCTCAATTCTTTTTTGTTTACGAGAAAAAAGGGAGAGTGTGTTTTGGATCTAAAAAAAATTTGAACATCCAAAATGGAAATACACAAATGCTGTGAAAGATAATTCCAAAAAGTATCTGTGATTTTTAAGGAGAGGCAAAAAGTGGGTTGTTAAACATCCAACCACTTGAGAATTTGATTTTTTCTACTCCTTGAAATTTTTGGATCATTAGGTCACTTGCATCCTCAACATGTTTTTGGCATGCATGTCGACCACGTTTAAAGCATTTTAGGATCAGTTAGAAGTCCCCTTCCTATAAAAATCCACCAAGCTTATTATTAAGGGTTGTACTAGTGGAATTTCCCAAACATGGATAACAAAACCTTGGAGTTCATTTTTAGTGCGTTCATTTACATTTCTTTCTGTTTTCAATTTTTTTGCATAAAATTTCCATTTTTTTATGCCTCATATCTTTTTGTTTACGAGAAAAATGGGAGAGTGAGTTTTGGATCTGAAAAAAATTTGAACATCCAAAACGGAAATGAAGAAATGCTGAGAGAGATAATTTTAAAAAGTTTTAAAAAGTGGGTTTTTAGACATCCAACCACTTGATAATTTAATTTTTTCTTCTCTTTGAAATTTTTAGATCATTAGATAGCTTGCATCCTCAACATGTTTCTGGCATGCTTGGCCACCACGTCTAAAGCATGTTAGGATCAGTTAGAAGTCCCTTTCCTATAAAATTCCACCAAGCTTATTTTTAGGGGATGCACTAGTGGAATTTCCCAAACATGGATAAGAAAAACCTTGGAGTTCATTTTTAGTGTGTTCACTGACATTTATTATAGTTTTCAATTTTTTTTGCATGCCTCATATCTTTTTTGTTTACGAGAAAAATGGGAGAGTAAGTTTTGGATCTAAAAAACAATTTAAACATCCAAAATGGAAATGAACAAATAATGAGGGAGATAATTCCAAAAAGTATCTGCGATTTTTAAGGATAGGCAAAAATTGGGTTGTTAAACATCCAACCACCAGATAATTTTATTTTTTCAACTCTTTGAAATTTTTGGATAATTTGGTCACTGGCATCCTTAACATGTTTCTGGCATACGTGTCCATCATGTTAAAGCATGTGAGGATCAGTTAGAAGTCCCTTTCCTATAAAATTCCACCAAGCTTACTAGTGGAATTTCCCAAACATGGATAACAAAACTTTGGAGTTCATTTTTAGTGCGTTCACTTTCATTTATATAGTTTTCAATTTTTTTTGCATAACATTTCATTTTGTTATGCCTCATATCTTTTTTGTTTACAAGAAAAATGGGAGAGCAAGTTTTGGATCTTTAAAAAAATTTGAACATGCAAAATTGAAATGCACAAATGCTGAGGGAGATAATTCCAAAAAGTATTTATGATTTTTAAAGATAGGCAAAAAGTGGGTTGTTAAATTTCCAACCACAGTGGGTTGTTTAACATCCAACCATTTGAGAATTTAATTTTTTCTACTCCTTGAAATTTTTGGATCATTAGGTCACTTGCATCCTCAACATGTTTCTGGCATGCATGTCCACCACATTTAAAGCATGTTAGGATCAGTTAGAAGTCCCTTTCCTATAAAATTCCACCAAGGTTATTATTAGGGGTTGTACTAGCGGAATTTCCCAATCATGGATAACAAAACCTTGGAGTTCAGTTTTAGTGTGTTCACTTACATTTATTATAGTTTTCAATTTTTTAATGAATAAAATTTTCCTTTTTTTATGCCTCATCTCTTTTTTGTTTATGAGAAAATGGGAGTGTGAGTTTTGGATCAGAAAAAAAATTTGAACATCCAAAATGGAAATGCACAAATGCTGAGAGAGATCATTCCAAAAAGTATCTGTAATTTTTAAGGATAGGCGAAAAGTGGGTTGTTAAACATCCAACCACTTGAGAATTTGATTTTTTCTACTCTTTGAAAATTTTGGATCATTAGGTCACTTGCATCCTCAAGGAATTTCTGGCATGCATGTCTACCACGTTTAAAGCATGTTAGGATCAGTTAGAAATCCCTTTCCTATAAAATTCCACCAAACTCATTATTAGGGGTTGTACTAGTGGAATTTCCCAAACATGGATAAAAAACCCTTGGAGTTCATTTTTAGTGCATTCACTTACAATTATTATATTTCTCAAAATTGTTTGCATAAATTTTTTATTTTGTTATGCCTCATCTCTTTTTTTTTACGAGAAAAATAGAAGAGTGAGTTTTGGATCTGAAAAAAATTTAAACATCAAAAATGGAAATGCACAAATGCTGACAGAGATAATTCCAAAAAGTATCTGTGATTTTTAAGGATAGACAAAAAGTTCGTTGTTAAATGTCCTACCACTTGAGAATTTGATTTTTTTTCAACTCCCTGAAATTTTTGGATCATTAGACACTTGCATCCTCAACATGTTTCTGGCATCCTTGTCCACCACATTTAAAGTATGTTAGGATCAGTTAGAAGTCTCTTTCCTATAAAATTCCACCAGGCTTATTATTAGGGGTTGTACTAGTGGAATTTGCCAAACATGGATAACAACACCTTGGAGTTCATTTTTAATGTGTTCACTTACATTTATTACAGTTTTCAAATTTTTTTGCACAAAATTTTCATTTTGTTATGCCTCATATCTTTTTTGTTTACGAGAAAAATGGGAGAGTGAGTTTTGGATCTGAAAAAAAATTTGAACACCCAAAATGGAAATGCACAAATGCTGACATTGATAATTCCAAAAAGTATCTGTGATTTTTAAGGATTGGCAAAAAGTGGGTTGTTAAATGTCCAACCACTTGAGAATTTCATTTTTTTCTACTCCTTGAAATTTTTGGATCATTAGGTTACTTGCATCCTCAACATGTTTCTGGCATGCATGTCCACCACATTTAAACCATGTTAGGATCAGTTAGAAGTCCCTTTCCTATAAAATTCCACCAAGCTTATTATTACGGGTTGTATTAGTGGAATTTCTCAAACATGGAAAACAAAACCTTGGAGCTCATTTTTAATGCGTTCACTTACATTTATTATAGTTTTTAAATTTTTTTGCATGAAATTTTTATTTTGTTATGCCTCATTTCTTTTTTGTTTACAAGAAAAATGGCTGAGTCAGTTTCGAATCTGAAAAAAAATTTGAACATCCAAAATGGAAATGCACAAATGGTGAGAGAGATAAT
Source organism: Aristolochia californica (assembly GCF_029961685.1). NCBI lineage: Eukaryota > Viridiplantae > Streptophyta > Magnoliopsida > Piperales > Aristolochiaceae > Aristolochia > Aristolochia californica. The sequence goes on along the minus strand of NW_027181815.1, from coordinate 16,299,001 downwards.
TCCAAAAAGTATCTGTGATATTTATGGATAGGCAAAAAGTGTGTTGTTAAACATCCGACAACTTGAGAATTTTATTTTTTCTTCTCCTTAAAATTTTTGCATCATTAGGTCACTTGCATCCTCAACATGTTTCTGGCATGCATGTCCACCACGTTTAAAGCATGTTAGGATCAGTTAGAAGTCCCTTTCCTATGAAATTCCACCAAGCTTATTGTTAGGGGTTGTACTAGTGGAATTTCCCAAACATGGATAACAAAACCATGGAGTTCAATTTTAGTGCGCTCACTAACATTTAGTATAGTTTTCAATTTTTTTTGTATAAAAATTTCATTTCGTTATGCCTCTTATCTTTTTTGTTTACGAGAAAAAAAGGAGAATGAGTTTTGGATCTGAAAAAAATTCAACATCGTAAATGGAAATGAACAAATTCTGAGAGAGATAATTCCAAAAAGTATCTGTGATTTTTAAGGATTGGCAAAAAGTGGTTTGTTAAATGTCCAACCACCTGAGAATTTGATTTTCTCTACTCCTTGAAATTTTTGGATCATTAGGTCACTTGCATCCTCAACATATTTTTGGCATGCATGTCCACCACATTTAAAGCATGTTAGGATCAGTTAGAAGTCCCTTTCCTAGTAAATTCCACCAAGCTTATTATTAGAGGTTGTACGAGTCGAATTTCCCAAAATAGGATGACAAAACCTTGGAGTTCATTTTTAGTGCGTTCACTTATATTTATTATAGTTTTCAAATTTTTTTGCATAAAATTTTAACTTTGTTATGCCTCATATCTTTTTTGTTTACGAGAAAAAAAGGAGAATGAGTTTTGGATCTGAAAAAAAATTTCAACATGCAAAATGGAAATGCACAAATGCTGAGAGAGATAATTTTAAAAAGTATCTGTGATTTTTAGGATAGGCAAAAAGTGGGTTATTAAACATCCAACCACTTGAGAATTTGATTTTTTCTACTCTTTGAAATTTTTGGATCGTTAGCTCACTTGCATCCTCAACATGTTTCTGGCATGCATGTCCACCACGTTTAAAGCATGTTAGGATCAGTTAGATGTCCCTTTCCTATAAAATTCCACCATGCTTATTATTAGGGGTTGTACTAGTGGAATTTCCCAAACATGGAAAACAAAACCTTGGAGTTCATTTTTAATGCGGTCACTTACATTTATTATAGTTTTCAAATTTTTTTGCTTAAAATTTTCATTTTGTTATGCCTCATATCTTTTTTGTTTACGAGAAAAATACAAGAGTGAGTTTTGGATCTGAAAAAAAATTTGAACACCCAAAATGGAAATGCACAAATGCTGACATTGATAATTCCAAAAAGTATCTGTGATTTTTAAGGATTGGCAAAAAATGGGTTCTTAAATGTCCAACCACTTGAGAATTTGATTTTTTCTACTCCTTGAAATTTTTTGATCATTAGGTTACTTGCATCCTCAACATGTTTCTGGCATGCATGTCCACCACATTCAAACAATGTTAGGATCAGTTAGAAGTCCCTTGCCTATAAAATTTCACTAAGCTTATTATTCGGGGTTGTACTAGTGGAATTTCCCAAACATGGATATCAAAAGCATGGAGTTCATTTTTAGTGCGTTCACATACATTTAGTATAGCATTCAAATTTTTTTGCATAAAAATTTAATTTTGTTATGCCTCATATCTTTTTTGTTTATGAGAATAATGGGGGAGATAGTTTTGGATCTGAAAAAAAATTTGAACTTCCAAAATGGAAATGCACAAATGCTGAGAGAGATGATTCCAAAAAGTATCTGTGATTTTTAAGGATAGGGAAAAGGTGGGTTGTTAAATGTCCAACCACTTGAGAATTTGATTTTTTTCTACTCCTTGAAATTTTTGGATCATTAGGTCGCTTGCATCCTCAACATATTTCTGGCATGCATGTCCACCACATTCAAAGCATGTTAGGATCAGTTAGAAGTCATTTTCCTACAAAATTCCACCAAAGTTATTATTAGGGGTTGTACTAGTCGAATTTCCCAAACATGGATAACATAACCTTGGAGTTCATTTTGAGTGCATTCATTTACATTTATTATAGTTTTCAAATTTTTTTGCGAAAATTTTCGTGTTGATATGCCTCATATCTTTTTTGTTTACGAGAAAAATGGGAGAGTGTGTTTTGGATCTAAAAAAAAATTTGAACATCCAAAATGGAAATGCAGTAATGCTGAGAGAGATAATTTTAAAAAGTATCTGTAATTTTTAATGATAGGCAAAAAGTTGGTTTTTAGACATGCAACCACTTGAGAATTTTATCTTTTCTACTCATTGAAATTTTTGGATCATTAGGTCACTTGCATCCTCAACGTGTTTCTAGCATGCATGTCCACCACGTTTAAAGCATGTTAGCATCAGTTAGAAGTCCCTTTGCTATAAAATTCGACCAAGCTTATTTTTTGGGGTTGTGCTAGTGGAATTTCCCAAACATGGATAATTTGGGGTTCATTTTTAGTGCGTTCACTTACATTTATTATAGTTTTCAAATTTTTTTGCATAAAATTTTTATTTTGTAATGCCTCATAACTTTTTTTTACGAGAAAAATAGGAGAGAGAGTTTTGGATCGAAAAAAAAATTTGAAAAACCAAAATGGAAATGTACAAATGTTGAGAGAGATAATTTTAAAAAGTACCTGTGATTTTTAAGATAGGAAAAAAGTTGGTTGTTAAACATCCAACCACTTAAGAATTTGATTTTTTCTACTCCTTCAAATTTTTTGATCATTAGGTCACTTGCATCCTCAACATGTTTCTGGCATGCATGTCCACCACATTTAAAGCATGTTAGGATCAGTTAGAAGTCCCTTGCCTATAAAATTTCAGCAAGCTTATTATTAGGGGTTGTACTAGTGGAATTTCCCAATCATGGATAACGAAACCATGGAGTTCATTTTTAGTGCGTTCACTTACATTTAGTATAGCTTTCAATTTTTTTTGCAAAAAAAATTAATTTTGTTATGCCTCATATCTTTTATGTTTACGAGAAAAATGGGGAAGAGAGTTTATTATCCTAAAAAAAATTTGAACATCCAAAATGGAAATGCACAAATGCTGAGAGAGATAATTCTAAAAAGTATCTGTGATTTTTATGAATAGGCAAAAAGTGGGTTGTTAAATGTCCAACCACTTGAGAATTTGATTTTTTTCTACTCCTTGAAATTTTTGGATCATTAGGTCACTTGCATCCTCAACATATTTCTGGCATGCATGTCCACCACATTTAAAACATGTTAGGATCAGTTAGAAGTCCTTTTCCTACAAAATTCAACCAAGCTTATTATTAGGGGTTGTACTAGTGGAATTTCCCAAACATGGATAACAAAACCATGGAGTTCATTTTTAGTGCATGCACTAACATTTATTATAGTTTTCAAATTTTTTTGCAAAAAAATATAATTTTGTTACGCCTCATATCTTTTTTGTTTACGAGAAAAATGGGGAAGAGCGTTTATGATCCTAAAAAAAATTTGAACATCCAAAATGGAAATGCAGAAAGGCTGAGAGAGATAATTCAAAAAAGTATCTGTTATTTTTATGGATAGGCAAAAAGTGGGTTGTTAAATGTCCAACCATTTTGAGAATTTGATTTTTTTCTACTCCTTGAAATTTTTGGATCATTAGGTCACTTGCATCCTAAACATGTTTCTGGCATGCATGTCCACTACGTTTAAAGCATGTTAGGATCAGTTAGAAGTCCCTTTCCTATAAAATTCCACTAAGCTTATTATTAGGAGTTGTACTAGTGCAATTTCCCAAACATTGATAACAAAACCTTGGTGTTCATTTTTTGTGCGTTCACTTAATATTATTATACTTTTCAAATTTTTTTGCATAAAATTTTTATTTTATTATGCCTCATATCTTTTTTGTTTATGATAAAAATAGGAGAGAGAGTTTTGGATATGAAAAAAATTTTAACATCCAAAATGGAAATGCACAAATGCTGAGGGAGATAATTCCAACAAGTATCTACGATTTTTTAGGGTAGGAAAAAAGTGGGTTGTTAAACATCCAACCACTTGAGAATTTGATTTTTTCTACTCCTTGAAATTTTTAAATCATTTGGTCACTTGCATCCTCAACATGTTTCTAGCACGCATGTCCTCCACGTTTAATGCATGTTAGGATCAGTTAGAAGTCCATTTCCTATAAAAATCAACCAAGCTTATTATTAGGGGTTTTAGAAGTGGAATTTCCCAAACATTGATAACAAAACCATGGAGTTCATTTTTAGTGCGTTCACTTACAATTATTATAGTTTTAAAATTTTTTTGCATAAAATTTTCATTTTGTTAGGCTCATTTCTTTTTTGTTTGCGATAAATATGGGAAAGTAAGATCTGGATATGAAAAAAAATTTGAACATCCATAATGGAAATGCACAAATACTGAGAGTGATAATTCCAAAAGGTATCTGAGATTTTAAGGATAGGCAAAAAGTGGGTTGTTAAACATCCAACCACTTGGGAATTTGATTTTTTCTACTCCCTTGAAATTTTGGGATTATTAGGTCACTTGCATCCTCAACATGGCATGCATGTCCACCACATTTAAAGCATGTTAGGATCAGTTAGAAGTCCCTTTCCTATAAAATTCCACCAAGCTTATTATTAGTGGTTGTACTAGTGGAATTTCCCAAACCTGGATAACAAAACCTTGGAGTTCATTTTTAGTGTGTTCACTTACATTTATTAAAGTTTTCAAATTTTTTTCATAAAATTTTCATTTTGTTATGCCTCGTATCTTTTTTGTTTATGAGAAAAATGGGAGAGTGAGTTTTGGATCTGAAAAAAAATGTGAACATCCAAAATGGAAATGCACAAATGCTAAGTGAGATAATTCCAAAAAAGTATCTATGATTTTTAAGGATATGCAAAAAGTGGGTTGTTAAACATCCAACCACTTGAGAATTTGATTTTTTCTAGTTCTTGAAATTTTTAGATCATTAGGTCACTTGCATCCTCAACATGTTTCTAGCGTGCATGTCCACCACGTTTAAAGCATGTTAGGATCAGTTAGAAGTCCCTTTCCTGTAAAATTTAACCAAGCTTACCATTAGGGGTTGTACTAGTGGAATTTCCCAAACTTGGATAACAAAACCATGGAGTTCATTTGTAGTGCATTCACATACATTTAGTATAGTTTTCAATTTTTTTTGCATAAAAATTTCATTTTGTTAAGCCTCATATCTTTTTTGTTTACGGGAAAAATGGGAGAGAGAGTTTTGGATCTGAAAAAAAATTTGAACATCCAAAATGGAAATGCACAAATGCTGAGAGAGATAATTCCAAAAAGTATCTGTCATTTTGAAGGATAGGCAAAAAGTGGGTTGTTAAATGTCCATCAACTTGAGAATTTGATTTTTTTCTACTCCTTGAAATTTTTGGATCATTAGGTCACTTGCATCCGCAACATATTTGTGGCATGCATGTCCACCACATTCAAAGCATGTTAGGACCAATTAGAAGTCCTTTTTCCTACAAAATTCCACCAAGCTTATTATTAGGGGTTGTACTAGTGGAATTTCCCAAACATGGATAACAAAACCTTGGAGTTCATTTTTAGTGCGTGAACTTACTTTTAATAAAGTTTTTAAATTTTTTTGCATAAAATTTTCATTTTGTTATGCCTCATATCTTTGTTTACGAGAAAAATGGGAGAGTGAGTTTTGGATCTGAAAAAAGATTTGAACATCCAAAATGGAAATGCACAAATGCTGAGAGAGATAATTCCAGAAAGTATATGTGATTATTAAGGATAGGCAAAAAGTGGGTTGTTAAAAGTCCAACCACTTGAGAATTTGATTTTTTCTACTCCTCAAAATTTTTTGATCATTAGGTCACTTGCATCCTCTACAAGATTCTGGCATGCGTCTCCACCACGTTTAAACATTGTTAAGATCAGTTAGAAGTCCCTTTCCTATAAAATTCAACCAAGCTTATTATTAGGGGTTCTACAAGTGTTATTTCCCAAACATGCATAACAAAAGTTTGGGGTTCATTTTTAGTGTGTTCACTTACATTTATTACAGTTTTCAAATTTTTTTGCATAAAATTTTCATTTTGTTATGCATCATTTCTTTTTTGTTTATGAGAGAAAAATGGGGGAGTGAGTTTTGGATCTGAAAAAAAATTTGAACATCCAAAATGGAAATGCACAAATGCTGAGAGAGATAATTTTAAAAAGTATCTGTGATTTTTAAGGATAGGCAAAAAGTGGGTTGTTGAAAATCCAACCACTTGAGAATTTGATTTTTTCTACTCGTTGAAATTTTTGGATCATTACGTCACTTGCATCCTCAACATGTTTCTGGCATGCATCTCCACTACGTTTAAAGCATGTTAGGATCAGTTAGAAGTCCCTTTCCTATAAAATTCCACCAAGCTTATTATTAGGAGTTGTACTAGTGGAATTTCCCAAACATGGATAACAAAACCTTGGAGTTCATTTTCGGTGAGTTCACTTACATTTATTACAGTTCTGAAATTTTTTTGCATAAAAATTTTCATTTTGTTATGCCTCATATCTTTTTTGTTTATGAGAAAAATAGGAGAGAGAGTTTTGGATCTGAAAAAAAATTTTAACATCCAAAATGGAAATCCACAAATACTGAGAGAGATAATTCGAAAAAGTATCTGCGATTTTTAAGGGTTGGCAAAAAGTGGGTTGTTAAACATCCAACCACTTGAGAATTTGATTTTTTCTACTCGAAATTTTTGGATCATTAGGTCACTTGCATCCTCAACATATTTCTGGCATGCATGTCCACCACGTTTAAAGCATGTTAGGATCACTTAGAAGTCCCTTTCCTATAAAATTCCACCAAGCTTATTATCAGGGGTTGTACAAGTGGAATTTCCCAAACATGGATAACAAAACCTTTGAGTTCATTTTTAGTGCGTTCACTTACATTTATTACAGTTTTCAAATATTTTTGCATAAAATTTTTACTTTGTTATTCCTCATATCTTTTTTGTTTACGAGAAAAATAGGAGAGTGAGTTTTGGATCTGAAAAAAAAAAATGTGAACATCCAAAATGGAAATGCACAAATGCTGTGAGAGATAATTTTAAAACGTATCTGTGATTTTTAAGGATAGGCAAAAAGTGGGTTGTTAAACATCCAACCACTTGAGAATTTGATTTTTCCTACTCTTTCAAATTTTTGGATCATTAGGTCACTTGCATCCTCAACATGTTTCTGGCATGCATGTGCACTATGTTTAAAGCATGTTAGGATCAGTTAGAAGTCCCCTTCCTATAAAATTCCACCAAGCTTATTATTAGGAGTTGTACTAGTGGAATTTTCCAAACATGGATAACAAAACCTTGGAGTTCATTTTTAGTGCGTTCACTTACAATTATTATAGTTTTCAAATTTTTTTACATAAAAATTTCATTTTGTTAGGCCTCATATCTTTTTTGTTTTCGAGAAATATGGCAGAGTGATATCTGGATCTGAAAAAAAATTTGAACATCCAAAATGGGAATGCACAAATGCTGTGAGAGATAATTCCAAAAGGTATCTGATATTTTAAGGATAGGCAAAAGGTGGGTTGTTAAACATCCAACCACTTCGGAATTTGATTTTTTCTACGGCTTGAAATTTTGGGATCATTAGGTGACTTGCATCCTCAACGCGTTTCTGGCATGCATATCCACCACGTTTAAAGCATGTTAGGAGCAGTTAGAAGTCCCTTTTCTATAAAATTCCACCAAGCTTATTATTAGAGGTTGTACTAGTGGAATTCCCCAAAAATGTATAACAAAACCTTGGAGTTCATTTTTAGTGTGTTCACTTACATTTATTATAGTTTTCAAATTTTTTTGCTTAAAATTTTCATTTTGTTATGCCTCATATCTTTTTTGTTTACAAGAAAAATGGAAGAGTGAGTTTTGGATCTGAAAAAAAATTTGAACACCCAAAATGGAAATGCACAAATGCTGACATTGATAATTCCAAAAAGTATCTGTGATTTTTAAGGATTGGCAAAAAGTGGGTTGTTAAATGTCCAACCACTTGAGAATTTGATTTTTTTCTACTCCTTGAAATTTTTGGATCATTAGGTCATTTGCATCCTACACATGTTTCTGGCATGCATGTCCACCACATTTAAAGCATGTTAGGATCAGTTAGAAATCCCTTTCCTATAAAATTCCACCAAGCTTATTATTAGGGGTAGTACTAGTGGAATTTCCGAAACATGGATAACTAAACCTTGTAGTTCATTTTTAGTGCGTTCACTTACATTTATTATTGTTTTCAAAATTTTTTGCAAAAAAAATTCTTTTTGTTTTGCCTCATATCTTTTTTGTTTATGAGAAAAATGGGAGAGAGAGTTTTAGATCTGAAAAACAATTTGAGCATCCAAAATGGAAATGCACAAATGCTTAGAGATATAATTCCAAAAAGTATCTGTGATTTTTAAGGAGAGGCAAAAAGTGGGTTGTTAAATGTCCAACCACTTGAGAATTTGATTTTTTCTACACCTTGGAATTTATGGATCATTAGGTCACTTGCATCCTTAACATGTTTCTGGCATGCATGTCCACCACATTTAAACCATGTTAGGATCAGTTAGAAGTCCTTTTCCTATAAAATTCCACCAAACTTATTATTAGGGGTTGTACTATTGGAATTTCCCTAACAAGGATAACAAAACCTAGGAGTTCATTTTTAGTGCGTTCACTTACATTTATTATAGTTTTCAAATTTTTTTGCATAAAATTTTCATTTTGTTATGCGTCATATCTTTTTTGTTTGCGAGAAATATGGGAGAGTGAGATCTGGATCTGAAAAAAAATTTGAACAACCAAAATGGAAATGCACAAATGTTGAGAGAGATAATTCCAAAAGGTATCTGAGATTTTAAGGATAGGCAAAAAGTGGGTTAATAAACATCCAACCACTTGGGAATTTGATTTTTTCTACTCCTTGAAATTTTGGGATCATTAGGTCACTTGCATCCTCAACATGCTTCTGGAATGCATGCCCACCATGTTTAAAGCATGTTAGGATCAATTAGAAGTCCCTTTCCTATAAAATTCCACCAAGCTTATTATTAGGGGTTGTACTAGTGGAATTTCCTAAACATGGATAACAAAACCTTGGAGTTCATTTTTAGTGTGTTCACTTACATTTATTATAGTTTTCAAATTTTTTTGCATAAAATTTTCATTTTGTTATGCCTCATATCTTTTTTGTTTACGAGAAAAATGGGCGAGTGAGTTTTAGATCTGAAAAGAAATTTGAACATCCAAAATGGAAATGCACAAATGCTGAGAGAGATAATTCCAAAAATGTTTCTATGATTTTTATGGATAGGCAAAAAGTGGGCTGTTAAACATCCAACCACTAGAGAATTTGATTTTTTCTAGTTCTTGAAATTTTTAGATCATTAGGTCACTTGCATCCTCAACATGTTTCTAGCATGCATGTCCACCACATTTAAAGCATGTTAGCATCAATTAGAAGTCCCTTTCCTATAAAATTTCACCTAGCGTATTATTAGGAGTTGTACTAGTGGAATTTCCCAAACATGGATAACAAAACTATGGAGTTCATTTTTAGTGTGTTCACTTACATTTAGTATAGTTTTCAATTTTTTTTGCTTAAAAATTTCATTTTGATATGCCTCATATCTTTTTTTTTACGAGAAAAATGGGAGAGAGAGTTTTGGATCTTAAAAAAATTTGAACATCCAAAATGGAAATGCACAAATGCTGAGAGAGATAATTCCAAAAAGTATCTGTGATTTTTAAGAATAGGCAAAAAGTGGGTTGTTAAATGTCCAACCACTTGAGAATTTGATTTTTTTCTCCTCCATGAAATTTTTGGATCATTAGGTCACTTGCACCCTCAACATATTTCTGGCATGCATGTCCACCACATTTAAAGCATTTTAGGAGCAGTTAGAAGTCCTTTTCCTACCAAATTCCACCAAGCTTATTATTAGGGGTAGTACAAGTGGAGTTTCCCAAACATGGATAACAAACCTTGGAGTTCATTTTTAGTGCGTGCACTTACATTTATTAAATTTTTCAAATTTTTTTGCATAAAATTTTCATTTTGTTATGCCTCATATCTTTTTTGTTTACGAGAAAAATGGGAGAGTGAGTTTTGGATCTGAAAAAAAATTTGAACATCCAAAATGGAAATGTTCAAATGCTAAGAGAGATAATTCAAGAAAGTATCTGTGATTTTTAAGGAGAGGCAAAAAGTGGGTTGTTAAAAGTCCAAGCACTTGAGAATTTGATTTTTTCTAGTTCTAAAATTTATTTGATCATTAGGTCACTTGCTTCCTCAACATGTTTCTAGCATGCGCGTCCACCACGTTTAAAGCATGTTAGGATCAGTTAGAAGTCCCTTTCCTATAAAATTTCACCAAGATTACTATTAGGGGTTGTACTAGTGGAATTTCCCAAACATGGATAACAAAACCATGGAGTTCATTTTTAGTGCGTTCACTTACATTTAGTATAGTTTTTAATTTTTTTTGCATAAAAATTTCATTTTTTTATGCCTCATATCTTTTTGGTTTTCGAAAAAAATGGGACAGAGAGTTTTGGATCTGAAAAAATATTTGAACATCCAAAATGGAATTGCACAAATGATGTGAGAGATAATTCCAAAAAGTATCTGTGATTTTTAAGGATATGCAAAAAGTGGGTTGTTAAATGTCCAACCACTAGAGAATTTGATTTTTTTCTACTCCTTGAAATTTTTGGATCATTCGGTCACTTGCATCCTCAACATATTTCTGGCATGCATGTCCACCACATTTAAAGCATGTTAGGATCAATTAGAAGTCCCTTTCCTATAAAATTCCACCAAGCTTATTATTAGGGATTGAACTAGTGGAATTTCCCAAACAAGGATAACAAAACCTTGGAGTTCATTTTTAGTGTGTTCACTTACATTTATTACAGTTTTCAAATTTTTTTGCATAAAATTTTTATTTTGTTATGCCTCATATCTTTTTTGTTTACGAGAAAAATGGGAGAGTAAGTTTCGGATCTGAAAAAAAATTTGAACATCCAAAATGGAAATGCACAAATGCTGAGAGAGATAATTTTAAAAAGTATCTGTGATTTTTAAGGATAGGCAAAAAGTGGGTTGTTAAACATCCAACCACTTGAGAATTTGATTTTTTCTACTGTTTGAAATTTTTGGATCATTAGGTCACTTGCATCCTTAACATGTTTCTGGCATGCATGTCCACTACATTTAAAGCATGTTAGGATCAGTTAGAAGTCCCTTTCCTATAAAATTCCACCAAGCTTATTATTAGGAGTTGTACTAGTGGAATTTCCCAAACATGGATAACAAAACCTTGGAGTTCATTTTTAGTGCGTTCACTTACAATTATTATAGTTTTCAAATGTTTTTGCATAAAATTTTTATTTTACTTTGCCTCATATCTTTTTTGTTTATGAGAAAAATAGGAGAGAGAGTTTTGAATCTGAAAAAAAATTTTAACATCCAAAATGGAAATGCACAAATGCTGAGAGAGATAATTCCAAAAAGTATCTGCGATTTTTAAGGGTAGGCAAAAAGTGGGTAGTTAAACATCCAACCACTTGGGAATTTGATTTTTTCTACACCTTAAAATTTTGGGATCATTAGGTCACTTGCATCCTCAATATGTTTCTGGCATGCATGTCCTCCATGTTTAAAGCATGTTAGGATCAGTTAAAAGTCCCTTTCCAATAAAATTCCACCAAGCTTATTATTAGGGCTTGTACTAGTGGAATTTCCCAAACATGGATAACAAAACCTTGGAGTTCATTTTTAGTGTGTTCACTTACATTTATTAAAGTTTTCAAATTTTCTTGCAAAAAATTTTCATTTTGTTATTTCTCATATCTTTTGGTTTACAAGAAAAATGGGAGAGTGAGTTTTGAATCTGAAAAAAAATTTGAACATCCAAAATGGAAATGCACAAATGCTGAGTGAGATAATTCCAAAATAGTATCTGTGATTTTTAAGGATAGGCAAAAAGTGGGTTGTTAAACATCCATCCACTTGAGATTTTGATTTTTTCTAGTTCGCGAAATTTTTAGATCATTAGGTCACTTGCATCCTTAACATGTTTCTAGCATGTATGTCCACAACGTTTAAAGCATGTTAGGATCAGTTAGAAGTCCCTTTCCTGTAAAATTTAACCAAGCTTATTATTAGGGGTTGTACTAGTGAAATTTCCCAAACATGGATAACAAAACCTTTGAGTTCATTTTTAGTGCGTTCACATACATTTATAATAGTTTTCAAATTTTTTTGCATAAAATTTTTACTTTGTTATGCCTCATATCTTTTTTGTTTACGAAAAAAATAGGTGAGAGAGTTTTGAATATGAAAAAAAATTTGAACATCTAAAATGGAAATGCACAAATGCTGTGAGAGATAATTTTAAAAAGTATCTGTGATTTTTAAGGATAGGCAAAAAGTGGGTTGTTAAACATCCAACCACTTGAGAATTTGATTTTTCCTACTCTTCAAAATTTTTGAAGCATATTAGGTCACTTGCATCCTCAACATGTTTCTGGCATGCATGTCCACTACGTTTAAATCATCATAGGATCAGTTAGAAGTCCTTTTCCTATAAAATTCCACCAAGCTTATTATTAGGAGTTGAACTAGTGGAATTTTCCAAACATGGATAACAAAACCTTAGAGTTCATTTTTAGTGTGTTCAGTTACATTTATTACTGTTTTCAAATTTTGTTGTATAAATTTTTTTTTTGTTATCCCTCATATCTTTTTTGTTTATGAGAAAAATAAGAGAGTGAGTTTTGGATCTGAAAAAAAAAATTCACATCCAAAATGGAAATGCACAAATGGTGACAGAGATAATTCCAAAAAGTATCTGCGATTTTTAAGGATAGGCAAAAAGTGGGTTGTCAAACATCCAACCGCTTGAGAATTTGGTTTTTTCTACTCTTTGAAATTTTTGGATCATTTGGTCCACTACGTTTAAAGCATGTTAGGATCAGTTAGAACTCCCTTTCTTATAAAATTCCACCAAGCTTATTATTAGGAGTTGTACTAGTGGAATATCGCAAACATGGATAACAAAACCTTGGAGTTCATTTTTAGTGCGTTCACTTACAATTATTATAGTTTTCAAATGTTTTTGCATAAAATTTTCATTTTATTATGCCTCATATCTTTTTTGTTTATGAGAAAAATAATAGAGTGAGTTTTGGATCTTGAAAAAAATTTTCACATCCAAAATGGAAATGCACAAATGCTGAGAGAGATAATTCCAAAAAGTATCTGCGATTTTTAAGGATAGCCAAAAAGTGGGTTGTTAAACATCCAACCACTTGAGAATTTGATTTTTTCTACTCCTTGAAAATTTTAAATCATTTGGTCACTTGCATCCTCAACATGTTTCTGGCACGCATGTACTCCACGTTTAATGCATGTTAGGATCAGTTAGAAGTCCCTTTCCTATAAAATTCCACCAAGCTTATTATTAGGGGTTTTACTAGAGGAATTTCCTAAACATGGATAACAAAACCTTGGAGTTCATTTTTAGTGCGTTCACTTACAAGTATTATAGTTGTCAAATATTTTTGCATTAAATTTTCATTTTGTTAGGCCACTTAACTTTTTTGTTTGCGAGAAATATGGGAGAGTGAGATCTGGATCTGAAAAAAAATTTGAACATGGAAAATGGAAATGCACAAATCCTGAGAGAGATAATTCCAAATGGTATCTGAGATTTTAAGGATAGGAAAAAAGTGGGTTGTGAAACATTCAACCACTTGGGAATTTGATTTTTTCTACTCCTTGAAATTTTGGGATCATTAGGTCACTTTCATCCTCAACATGTTTCTGGCATGCATGTCCTCTACGTTTAAAGCATGTTAGGATCAGTTAGAATTCCCTTTCCAGTAAAATTCCACCAAGCTTATTATTAGGGCTTGTACTAGTGGAATTTCCCAAACATGGATTACAAAACCTTGGAGTTCATTTTTAGTGTGTTCACTTACATTTATTAAATTTTTGAAATTTTTTGCGTAAAATTTTCTTTTTGTTATTTCTCATATCTTTTTTGTTTACGAGAAAAATGGGAGAGCGAGTTTTGAATCTGTAAAAAAATTTGAACATCCAAAATGGAAATGTACAAATGCTGAGTGAGATAATTTCAAAAAAGTATCTGTGATTTTTAAGGATAGGCAAAAAGTGGGTTGTTAAACATCCATCCACTTGAGAATTTGATTTTTTCTAGTTCGTGAAATTTTTAGATCATTAGGTCACTTGCATCCTCAACATGTTTCTAGCATGCATGTCCACCACATTTAAAGCATGTTAGGATCAGATAGAAGTCCCTTTCCTATAAAATTTAACCAAGCTTATTATTAGGGGTTGTACTAGTGGAATTTCCCAAACATGGATAACAAAACCATGGAGTTCATTTTTAGTTTGTTCACATACATTTAGTTTAGTTTTCACTTTTTTTTGCATAAAAATTTCATTTTGTTAAGCCTCATATCTTTTTTGTTTACGGGAAAAATGGGAGAGAGAGTTTTAGATCTGAAATAAAAATTTTACATCCAAAATGGAAATGCACAAATGCTGAGAGAGATAATTCCAAAAAGTATCTATGATTTTTAAGGATAGGCAAAAAGTGGGTTGTTAAATGTCCATCCACTTGAGAATTTGATTTTTTCTACTCCTTGAAATTTTTGGATCATTAGGTAACTTGCATCGTCAACATGTTTCTGGCATACATGTCCACCACGTTTGAAGCATGTTAGGATCAGTGAGAAGTCCCTTTCCTATAAAATTCCACCAAGCTTATTATCAGGGGTTGTACTAGTGGAATTTCCCAAACATGGATAACATAACCTTTGAGTTCATTTTTAGTGCGTTCACTTACATTTATTATAGTTTTCAAATTTTTTTGCATAAAATTTTCATTTTGTTATGCCTCATTTCTTTTTTGTTTACGAGAAAAATGGGAGAGTGAGTTTTGGATCTGAAAAAAAATTTGAACATCCAAAATGGAAATGCACAAATGCTGAGAGAGAAAATTTTAAAAATTATCTGTGATTTTTAAGGATAGGCAAAAAGTGGGTTGTTAAACATCCAACCACTTGAGAATTTGATTTTTTCTACTGTTTGAAATTTTTGGATCATTAGGTCACTTGCATCCTCAACATGTTTCTGGCATGCATCTCCACTACGTTTAAAGCATGTTAGGATCAGTTAGAAGTCCCTTTCCTATAAAATTCCTCCAAGCTTATTATTAGGAGTTGTACTAGTAGAATTTCCCAAACATGGATAACAAAACCTTGGAGTTCATTTTCAGTGAGTTCACTTACAATTATTAGTGTTTTCAAATTTTTTTGCATAAAAATTTTCATTTTGTTATGCCTCATCTCTTTTTTGTTTATGAGAAGAATAGGAGAGTGAGTTTTGGATCTGAAAAAAATTTGAACATCCAAAATGGAAATGCACAAATGCTAAGAGAGATAATTCCAAAAAGTATCTGCGATTTTTAAGGATAGGCAAAAAGTGGGTTGTTAAACATCCAACCATTTGAGAATTTGATTTTTTCTACTTGAAATTTTTGGATCCTAAGGTCACTTGCATCCTCAACATGTTTCTGGCATGCATGTCCACCACGTTTAAAGCATGTTAGGATCAGTTAGAAGTGCATTTCCTATAAAATTCCACCAAGCTTATTATCAGAGGTTGTAGTAGTGGAATTTCCCAAACATGGATAACAAAACCTTTGAGTTCATTTTTAGTGCGTTCACATACATTTATAATAGTTTTGAAATTTTTTTTCTTAAAATTTTTACTTTTTTATGCCTCATATCTTTTTTGTTTACGAAAAAAATAGGAGAGAGAGTTTTGGATATGAAAAAAAATTTGAACATCTAAAATGGAAATGCACAAATGCTGTGAGAGATAATTTTAAAAAGTATCTGTGATTTTTAAGGATAGGCAAAAAGTGGGTTGTTAAACATCCAACCACTTGAGAATTTGATTTTTTTCTACTCTTTGAAATTTTTGGATCATTAGGTCACTTGCATCCTCAACATGTTTCTGGCATGCATGTCCACTACGTTTAAAGCATGTTAGGATCAGTTAGAAGTCCCATTCCTATAAAATTCCACCAAGCGTATTATTAGGAGTTGTACTAGTGGAATTTTCCAAACATGGATAACAAAACCTTGGAGTTCATTTTTAGTGTGTTCAGTTACATTTATTACAGTTTTCAAATTTTTTTGTATAAATTTTTTTTTTTGTTATCCCTCTTATTTTTTTGTTTACGAGAAAAATGGGAGAGAGAGTTTTGGATCTGAAAAAAAATTTTCACATCCAAAATGGAAATGCACAAATGCTGAAAGAGATAATTCCAAAAAGTATCTGCGATTTTAAAGGATAGCCAAAAAGTGGGTTGTTAAACATCCAACCATTTGAGAATTTGATTTTTTCTACTCCTTGAAATTTTTAAATCATTTGGTCACTTGCATCCTCAACATGTTTATGGCACGCATGTCCTCCACGTTTAATGCATGTTAGGATCAGTTACAAGTCCCTTTGCTATAAAATTCCACCAAGCTTATTATTAGGAGTTTTACTAGCGGAATTTCCCAAACATGGATAACAAAACCTTGGAGTTAATTTTTAGTGCCTTCACTTACAATTATTATAGCTTTCAAATATTTTTGCGTAAAATTTTCATTTTGTTAGGCCTCATATCTTTTTTGTTTGCGAGAAAAATGGGAGAGAGAGATTTGGATCTGAAAAAAAATTTGAATATCCAAAATTGAAATGTACAAATGTGAGAGAGATAATTCCAAAAGGTATCTGAGATTTTAAGGATAGGCAAAAAGTGGGTTGTTAAACATCCTACCACTTGGGAATTTAATTTTTTCTACAGCTTGAAATTTTGGGATCATTAGGTCCCTTGCATCCTCAACACGTTTCTGGAATGCATGTCCACCACGTTTAAAACATGTTTGGATCAGTTAGAAGTCCCTTTTCTATAAAATTCCACCAAGCTTATTATTAAGGGTTGTACTAGTGGAATTTCCAAAACATGGATAACAAAACCTTGGAGTTCATTTTCAATGAGTTCACTTACATTTATTACAGTTTTCAAAATTTTTTGCATAAAAAGTTTCATTTTGTTATGCCTCATATCTTTTTTGTTTATGAGAAAAATAGGAGAGTGAGTTTTGGATCTGAAAAAAAATTTGAACATCCAAAATGGAAATGCACAAATGCTAAGAGAGATAATTCCAAAAAGTATCTGCGATTTTTAAGGATAGGCAAAAAGTGGGTTGTTAAACATCCAACCACATGAGAATTTGATTTTTTCTACTCCAAATTTTTGGATCATTAGGTCTCTTGCATCCTCAACATGTTTCTGGCATGCATGTCCACCACGTTTAAAGCATGTTAGGATCAGTTAGAAGTCCCTTTCCTATAAAATTCCACCAAGCTTATTATCAGGGGTTGTACTAGTGGAATTTCCCAAACATGGATAACAAAACCTTTGAGTTCATTTTTAGTGTGTTCACATACATTTATTAAAGTTTTCTAATTTTTTTGCATAAAATTTTTACTTTGTTATGCCTCATATCTTTTTTGTTTACGAGAAAAATAGGAGAGTGAGTTTTAGATCAAAAAAAAAAAAATTGAAGATCCAAAATGGAATTGCACAAATGCTGTGAGAGATAATTTTAAAAAGTATCTGTGATTTTTAAGGATAGGCAAAAAGTGGGTTGTTAAACATCCAACCATTTGAGAATTTAATTTTTCCTACTCTTCGAAATTTTTGGATCATTAGGTCACTTGCATCCTCAACATGTGTCTGGCATGCATGTCCACTACGTTCAAAGCATGTTAGGATCAGTTAGAAGTCCCTTTCCTATAAAATTCCACCAAGCTTATTATTAGGAGTTGTACTAGTGGAATTTTCCAAACATGGATAACAAAACCTTGGAGTTCATTTTTAGTGTGTTCAGTTACATTTATTATAGTTTTCAAATTTTTTTGCAAAAAAATTTCATTTTGTTATGCCTCATATCTTTTTTGTTTACGAGAAAATGGGAGAGTGAGTTTTGGATCTGAAAAAAATTTGAACATCCAAAATGGAAATGCACAAATGCTGAGAAAGATAATTCCGAAAAGTATCTGCGATTTTTAGGGATATGCAAAAAGTGGGTTGTTAAACATCCAACCACTTGGGAATTTGATTTTTTCTCCTCTTTGAAAATTTGGGATCATTAGGTCACTTGCATCCTCAACATGTTTCTGGCAAGCATGTCCACCACGTTTAAATCATGTTAGGATCAGTTAGAAGTCCCTTTCCTATAAAATTCCACCAAGCTTGTTATTTGGGGTTGTACTAGTGGAATTTCCCAAACATGGATAAGAAAACCATGGAGTTCATTTTTAGTGCGTTCACATACATTTAGTATAGTTTTCAATTTTTTTACATAAAAATTTCATTTTGTTAAGCCTCATATCTTTTTTGTTGACGGGAAAAATGGGAGAGAGAGTTTTTGATCTGAAAAAAAAATTTACATCCAAAATGGAAATGCACAAATGCTGAGAGAGATAATTCCAAAAAGTATCTGTGATTTTTAGGATAGGCAAAAATTGGGTTGTTAAATGTACAACCACTTGAGAATTTGATTTTTTCTACTCCTTGAAATTTTTTGATCATTAGGTCACTTGCATGCTCAACATGTTTCTGGCATGCATGTCCACCACGTTTAAAGCATGTTAGGATCAGTTAGAAGTCCGTTTCCTATAAAATTCCACCAAGCTTATTATCAGAGGTTGTACTAGTGGAATTTCCCAAACATGGATAACATAACCTTTGAGTTCATTTTTAGTGCGTTCACTTACATTTATTATATTTTTCAAATTTTTTTGCATAAAAGTTTCTCTTTGTTATGCCTCATATCTTTTTTGTTTACGAGAAAAATAGGAGAGTGAGTTTTGGATCTGAAAAAAAATTTGAGCATCCAAAATGAAAATGCACAAATACTGAGAGAGATAATTCCAAGGAGTATCTGCTATTTATAAGGATAGGAAAAAAGTGGGTTGTTAAACATCCAACCACTTGAGAATTTGATTTTTTCTACTCCTTGAAATTTTTTGATCATTAGGTCACTTGCATCCTCTACATGATTCTGGCATGCATCTCCACCACGTTTAAAGCATGTTAGGATCAGTTAGAAGTCCCTTTCCTATAAAATTCCACCAAGCTTATTATCAGGGGTTCTAGTAGTGGAATTTCCCAAACACGGATAACATAACCTTTGAGTTCATTTTTAGTGCGTTCACTTACATTTATTACAGTTTTCAAATTTTTTTGCATAAAATTTTCATTTTGTTATGCCTCATATCTTTTTTGTTTATGAGAAAGATGGGAGAGTGAGTTTTGGATCTGAAAAAAAAATTTAACATCCAAAATGGAAATGCACAAATGCTGAGAGAGATAATTTTAAAAAGTATCTGTGATTTTTAAGGATAGGCAAAAAGTGGGTTGTTAAACATCCAACCACTTGAGAATTTGATTTTTTCTACTCTTTGAAATTTTTGGATCATTAGGTCACTTCCATCCTCAACATGTTTCTGGCATGCATCTCCACTACGTTTAAGGCATGTTAGGTTCAGTTAGAAGTCCCTTTCCTATAAAATTCCACCAAGCTTATTATTAGGAGTTCTACTAGTGGAATTTCCCAAACATGGATAACAAAACCATGGAGTTTATTTTCAGTGACTTCTCTTACATTTATTACAGTTTTAAAATTTTTTTGCATAAAAATTTTCATTTTGTTATGCCTCATATCTTTTTTGTTTATGAGAAAAATAAGAGAGTGAGTTTTGCATCTGAAAAAAAATTTGAACATCCAAAATGGAAATGCACAAATGCTGTGAGAGATAATTCCAAAAAGTATCTGCGATTTTTAAGGATAGGAAAAAAGTGGGTTGTTAAACATCCAACCACTTGAAAATTTGATTTTTTCTACTCCAAATTTTTGGATCATTAGGTCACTTGCATCGTCAACAAGTTTCTGGCATGCATGTCCACCACGTTTAAAGCATGTTAGGATCAGCTAGAAGTCCCTTTCCTATAAAATTCCACCAAGCTTATTATCAGGGGTTGTACTAGTGGAATTTCCCAAACATGGATAACAAAACCTTTCAAGTCATTTTTAGTGCGTTCACATACATTTATTATTGTTTTCAAATTTTTTTGCATAAAAGTTTTTCTTTGTTATGCCTCTTATGTTTATTGTTTACGAGAAAAATAGTAGAGTGAGTTTTGGATCTGAAAAAAATTTTGAACATCAAAAATGGAAATGCACAAATGCTGTGAGAGATAATTTTAAAAAGTATCTGTGATTTTTAAGGATAGGCAAAAAGTGGGTTGTTAAACATCCAACCACTTCAGAATTTGATTTTTCCTACTCTTCAAAATTTTTGGGTCATTAGGTCACTTGCATCCTCAACATGTTTCTGGCATGCATGTCCACTATGTTTAAAGCCTGTTAGGATCAGTTAGAAGTCCCTTTCCTATAAAATTCCACCAAGTTTATTATTAGGAGTTGTACTAGTGGAATTTTCCAAACATGGATAACAAAACCTTGGAGTTCATTTTTAGTGTGTTCTGTTACATTTATTACAGTTTTCAAATTTTTTTGCATACAATTTTCATTTTGTTATGTCTCATATCTTTTTTGTTTACGAGAAAAATGGGAAAGTGAGTTTTGGATCTGAAAAAAAATTTGAACATCCAAAATGGAAATGCACAAATGCTGAGAGAGATAATTCCGAAAAGTATCTGCTACATTTAAGGATAGGCAAAAAGTGGGTTGTTAAACATCCAACCACTTGAGAATTTGAGTTTTTCAACTCTTTGAAATTTTTGGATCATTAGGTCACTTGCATCTTCAACATGTTTCTGGCATGCATGTCCACTACGTTTAAATCATGTTAGGATCAGTTAGAAGTCCCTTTCCTATAAAATTCTACCAAGCTTTTTATTAGGAGTTGTACTAGTGGAATTTCCCAAACATGGATAACAAAACCTTGGAGTTCATTTTTAGCGCGTTCACTTACAATTATTATAATTTTCAAATGTTTTTGCATAAAATTTTTATTTTATTATGCCTCATATCTTTTTTGTTTATGAGAAAAATAAGAGAGTGAGTTTTGGATCTGAAAAAAAAAATTTCACATCCAAAATGGAAATGCACAAGTGCAGAGAGAGATAATTCCAAAAAGTATCTGTGATTTTTAAGGATAGCCAAAAAGTGGGTTGTTAAACAACCAACCACTTGAGAATTTGATTTTTTCTACTCGAAATTTTTAAATCATTTGGTCATTTGCATCCTCAACATGTTTCTGGCACGCATGTCCTCCACGTTTAATGCTTGTTAGGATCAGTTAGAAGTCTCTTTCCTATAAAATTCCACCAAGCTTATTATTAGGGGTTTTACTAGTGGAATTTCCTAAACATGGATAACAAAACCATGGAGTTCATCTTTAGTTCCTTCACTTACAATTATTATAGTTTTCAAATTTTATTCCATAAAATTTTCATGTTGTTTGGCCTCATATCTTTTTTTTTTGCGAGAAATATGGGAGTGTTAGATCTGGATCTGAAAAAAAATTTGAACACCCAAAATGGAAATTGACAAATGCTGAGAGAGATAAATCCAAAAGGTATATAAGATTTTAAGGATAGGCCAAAAGTGGGTGGTTAAACATTCCAACCACTTGGGAATTTTTTTTTTTCTTCAGCTTGAAATTTTGGGATCATTATGTCACTTGCATCCTCAACACATTTCTGGCATGCATGTCCACCACGTTTAAAGCATGTTAGGATCAGTTAGAAGTCCCTTTTCTATACAATTCCACAAAGCTTATTATTAGGGGTTGTACTAGTGGAATTCCCCAAACATGTATAACAAAACCTTGGAGTTCATTTTTAGTGTGTTCCCCAACATTTATTATAGTATTCAAATTTTTTTGCATAAAATTTTCATTTTGTTATGCCTCATATCTTTTTTGTTTACGAGAAAAATGGGAGAGTGAGTTTTGGATCTGAAAAAAAATTTGAACATCCAAAATGGAAATGCACAAATGCTGAGAGAGATAATTCCAAAAAAGTATCTGTGATTTTAAAAGGATAGGCAAAAAGTGGGTTGTTACTCATCCAACCACTTGAGAATTTGATTTTTTCTAGTTCTTGAAATTTTTAGATCATTAGGTGACTTGCATCCTCAACTTGTTTCTAGCATGCATGTCCACCATGTTTAAAGCATGTTAGGATCAGTTAGAAGTACCATTCCTATAAAATTTCACCAAGCTTATTATTAGGGGTTGTAATAGTGGAATTTCCCAAACATGGATAACAAAACCATGGAGTTTATTTTTAGTGTGTTCACTTGCATTTAGTATAGTTTTCAATTTTTTTTTCATAAAAATTTCTTTTTGTTATGCCTCATATCTTTTTTGTTTACGAGAAAGATGGGATACAGAGTTTTGGATCTGAAAAAAAATTTGAACATCCAAAATGGAAATGCACAAATGCTGAGAGAGATAATTCCAAAAAGTATCTATGATTTTTAAGGATAGACAAAAAATGGGTTGTTAAATGTCCAACGACTTGAGAATTTGATTTTTTTCTGTAGCTTGAAATTTTTGGATCATTAGGTCACTTGCATCCTCAACATATTACTGGTATGCATGTCCACCATGTTTAAAGCATGTTAGGATCCGTTACAAGTCCCTTTCCTATAAAATTCCCCCAAGCTTATTATTAGGGGTTGTACTAGTGAAATTTCCAAAACATGGATAACAAAACCTTGGAGTTCATTTTTAGTGTGTTCACTTACATTTATTAAAGTTTTCAAATTTTTTTGCATAAAATTTTCATTTTGTTGTTCCTCATATCTTTTTTTTTTTACAAGAAAAATGGGAGAGAGAGTTTTGGATCTGAAAAAAAAATTTGAACATCCAAAATGGAAATGCACAAATGCTGAGTGAGATAATTCCAAAAAAGTATCCGTGATTTTTAAGGATAGGCAAAAAGTGGGTTGTTAAACATCCAACCACTTGAGAATTTGATTTTTTCTAGTTCTTGAAAGTTTTAGATCATTAGGTCACTTGCATCCTCAACATGTTTCTAGCATGCATGTCCACCACGTTTAAAGCATGTTAGGATCAGTTAGAAGTCCCGTTCTTGTAAAATTTAACCAAGCTTATTATTAGGGGTTGTACTAGTGGAATTTCCCAAACATGGATAACAAAACCATGGAGTTCATTTTTAGTGCATTCACATACATTTAGTATAGTTTTCAATTTTTTTGGCATAAAAATTTCATTTTGTTAAGCCTCATATCTTTTTTGTTTACGGGAAAAATGTTAGAGAGAGTTTTGGATCTGAAAAAAAAATTTTACATCCAAAATGGAAATGCACAAATGCTAAGAGAGATAATTCCAAAAAGTATCTGTGATTTTTAAGGATAGGCAAAAAGTGGGTTGATAAATGTCCATCCACTTGAGAATTTGATTTTTTTCTACTCCTTGAAATTTTTGGATCATTAGGTCACTTGCATCCTCAACATATTTCTGGCATGCATGTCCACCACATTTAAAGAATGTTAGGATCAATTAGAAGTCCTTTTCCTACAAAATTCCACCAAGCTTATTATTAGGGGTTGTACTAGTAGGATTTCCCAAACATGGGTAACAAAACCTTCTGTTCATTTTCAGTGCGTTCACTTACATTTATTATTGTTTTCAAATTTTTTTGCATAAAATTTTCTTTTTGTTGTGCCCCATATCTTTTTTGTTTACGAGAAAAAAGGGAGAGAGAGTTTTTGATCTGAAAAACAATTTGAGCATCCAAAATGGAAATGCACAAATGCTTAGAGAGATAATTCCAAAAAGTATCTGTGATTTTTAAGGAGAGGCAAAAAGTGGGTTGTTAAATGTCCAACCACTTGAGAATTTGATTTTTTCAACTCCTTGAAATTTATGGATCATTAGGTCACTTGCGTGCTCAAAATGTTTCTGGGATGCATGTCCACCACATTTAAAACATGTTAGGATCAGTTAGAAGTCCTTTTCCAATAAAATTCCACCAAACTTTTTATTAGGGGTTGTACTATTGGAATTTCCCAAACATGGATAACAAATCCTTGGAGTTCGTTTTTATTGCGTTCACTTACATTTATTATAGTTTTCAAATTTTTTTGCATAAAAATTTCATTTTGTTATGCCACATATCTTTGTCATTTACGAGAAAAATGGGAGAGGGAGTTTTGGATCTGAAAACAAATTTGATCATCCAAAATGGAAATGCACAAATGCTGTGAGAGATAATTCCAAATAGTATCTGTGATTTTTAAGGATAGGCAAAAAGAGGGTTGTTAAACACCCAACCACTTGAGAATTTGATTTTTACTACTCCTAAAAACTTTTGGATCATTAGGTCACTTGCATCGTCAACATGTTTCTGGCATGCATGTCCACCACGTTTAAAGCATGTTAGGATCAATTAGAAGTCCCTTTCCTATAAAATTCCACCAAGCTTATTATCAGGGGTTGTACTAATGGAATATCCCCAACATGGATAACATAACCTTTGAGTTCATTTTTAGTGCGTTCACTTACATTTATTATTGTTCTCAAATTTTTTTGCATAAAATTTTCACTTTGTTATGCCTCATATCTTTTTTGTTTACGAGAAAAATAGGAGAGTGAGTTTTGGATCTGAAAAAAAATTTGAACAACCAAAATGGAAATGCACAAATACTGAGAGAGATAATTCGAAAAAGAATCTCTGATTTGTAAGGATAGGCAAAAAGTGGGTTGATAAACATCCAACCACTTGAGAATTTGATTTTTTCTACTCGAAATTTTTGGATCATTAGGTCACTTGCATCCTCAACATGTTTCTGGCATGCCTGTCCACCACGTTTAAAGCATGTTCGGATCTGTTAGAAGTCCCTTTCCTATAAAATTCCACCAAGCTTATTATTAGGGGTTGTACTAGTGGAATTTCACAAACATGGATAACAAAACCATGGAGTTCATTTTTAGTGTGTTCACTTACATTTATTAAAGTTTTCAAATTTTTTTGCATAAAATTTTCATTTTGTTATGCCTCATATCTTTTTTGTTTACAAGAAAAATGGGAGAGTGAGTTTTGGATCTGAAAAAAAATTTGAACATCCAAAATGGAAATGCACAAATGCTAAGAGAGATAATTCCAAAAAGTATCTGTGATTTTTAAGGATAGGCAAAAAGTGGGTTGTAAAATGTCCAACCACTTGAGAATTTGATTTTTTTCTACAGCTTGAAATTTTCGGATCATTAGGTGACTTGCATCCTCAACATATTACTGGCATGCATGTCCACCACGTTTAAAGCATGTTAAGATCAGTTAGAAGTCCCTTTCCCATAAAATTCCCCCAAGCTTATTATTAGGGGTTGTACTAGTGGAATTTCCAAAACATGGATAAAAAAACCTTGGAGTTCATTTTTAGTGTGTTCACTTACATTTATTAAAGTTTTAAAATTTTTTTGCATAAAATTTTCATTTTGTTATGCCTCATATCTTTTTTGTTTACAAGAAAAATGGGAGAGAGAGTTTTGGATCTGAAAAAAATTTTGAACATCCAACATGGAAATGCACAAATGCTGAGTGAGATAATTCCAAAAAAGTATCTGTGATTTTTAATGATAGCCAAAAAGTCGTTTGTTAAACATCCAACCACTTGAGAATTTGATTTTTTCTAGTTCTTGAATGTTTTAGATCATTAGGTCACTTGCATCCTCCACATGTTTCTAGCATGCTTGTCCACCACGGTTAAAGCATGTTAGGATCGGTTAGAAGTCCCTTTCCTGTAAAATTTAACCAAGCTTATTATTAGGGGTTGTACTTGTGGAATTTCTCAAACATGGATAACAAAACCATGGAGTTCATTTTTAGTGCATTCACATACATTTTGTATCGTTTTCAAATTTTTTTGCATAAAAATTTCATTTTGGTAAGCCTCATATCTTTTTTGTTTATGGGAAAAATGGGAGAGAGAGTTTTGTATCAAAAAAAAAAAAATTTCACCCAAAATGGAAATGCTCAAATGCTGAGAGAGATAATTCCAAAAAGTAGCTGTGATTTTTAAGGATAGGCAAAAAGTGGGTTGATAAATGTCCATCAGCTTGAGAATTTGATTTTTTTCTACTCCTTGAAATTTTTGGATCATTAGGTCACTTGCATCCTCAACATATTTTTGGCATGCATGTCCACCACATTTAAAGAATGTTAGGATCAATTAGAAGTCCTTTTCCTACAATATTCCACCAAGCTTATTATTAGGGGTTGTACTAGTGGAATTTCCCAAACATGGATAACAAAACCTTGCTGTTCATTTTTAAAGCGTTCACTTACATTTATTATAGTTTTCAAATTTTTTTGCATAAAATTTTCATTTTGTTATGCCCCATATCTTTTTTGTTTACGAGAAAAATGGGAGAGAGAGTTTTGGATCTGAAAAACAAATTGAGAATCCAAAATGGAAATGCACAAATGATTAGAGAGATAATTCCAAAAAGTATCTGTGATTTTTAAGGAGAGGCAAAAAGTGGGTTGTTAAATGTCCAACCACTTGAGAATTTGATTTTTTCTACTCCTTGGAATTTATGGATCATTAGGTCACTTGCATCCTTAACATGTTTCTGGCATGCATGTCCACCACATTTAAAGAATGTTAGGATCAATTAGAAGTCCTTTTCCTACAATATTCCACCAAGCTTATTATTAGGGGTTGTACTAGTGGAATTTCCCAAACATGGATAACAAAACCTTGCTGTTCATTTTTAAAGCGTTCACTTACATTTATTATAGTTTTCAAATTTTTTTGCATAAAATTTTCATTTTGTTATGCCCCATATCTTTTTTGTTTACGAGAAAAATGGGAGAGAGAGTTTTGGATCTGAAAAACAATTTGAGAATCCAAAAAGGAAATGCACAAATGCTTAGAGAGATAATTCCAAAAAGTATCTGTGATTTTTAAGGAGAGGCAAAAAGTGGGTTGTTAAATGTCCAACCACTTGAGAATTTGATTTTTTCTACTCCTTGAAATTTATGGATCATTCGGTCACTTGCATCCTCAACATGTTTCTGGGATGCATGTCCACCACATTTAAAACATGTTAGGATCAGTTAGAAGTCCTTTTCCAATAAAATTCCACCAAACTTTTTATTAGGGGTTGTACTATTGGAATTTCCCCAACATGGATAAAAAAACCTTGGAGTTCGTTTTTAGTGCGTTCACTTACATTTATTATAGTTTTCAAATTTTTTTGCATAAAAATTTCATTTTGTTATGCCACATATCTTTGTCATTTACGAGAAAAATGGGAGAGGGAGTTTTGGATCTGAAAAAAAATTTGAACATCCAAAATGGAAATGCACAAATGCTTAGAGAGATAATTCCAAAAAGTATCTGTGATTTTTAAGGAGAGGCAAAAAGTGGGTTGTTAAATGTCCAACCACTTGAGAATTTGATTTTTTCTACTCCTTGAAATTTATGGATCATTAGGTCACTTGCATCCTCAACATGTTTTTGGGATGCATGTCCACCACATTTAAAACATGTTAGGATCAGTTAGAAGTCCTTTTCCAATAAAATTCCACCAAAATTTTTATTAGGGGTTGTACTATTGGAATTTCCCCAACATGGATAAAAAAACCTTTGAGTTCATTTTTAGTGTGTTCATTTACATTTATTATAGTTTTCAAATTTTTTTGCATAAAATTTTCACTTTGTTATGCCTCATATGTTTTTTGTTTACGAGAAAAATAGGAGAGTGAGTTTTGGATCTGAAAAAAAATTTGAACAACCAAAATGGAAATGCACAAATGCAGAGAGAGATAATTCCAAAAAGAATCTGCGATTTTTAAGGACAGGCAAAAAGTGGGTTGATAAACATCCAACCACTTGAGAATTTGATTTTTTCTACTTGAAATTTTTGGATCATTAGGTCAATTGCATCCTCAACATGTTTCTGGCTTGCATGTCCTCCACGTTTAAAGCATGTTAGGATCAGTTAGAAGTCCCTTTCCTATAACATTCCACCAAGCTTATTATTAGGGGTTGTACTAGTGGAATTTCCCAAACCTGGATAACAAAACCATGGAATTCTTTTTTAGTGTGTTCACTTACATTTATTAAAGCTTTCAAATGTTTTTACATAAAATTTTCATTTTGTTATGCCCCATATCTTTTTTGTTTACGAGAAAAATGGGAGAGAGAGTTTTGGATCTGAAAAACAATTTGAGCATCCAAAATGGAAATGCACAAATGCTTAGAGAGATAATTCCAAAAAGTATCTGTGATTTTTAAGGAGAGGCAAAAAGTGGGTTGTTAAATGTCCAACCACTTGAGAATTTGATTTTTTCTACTCCTTTAAATTTATGGATCATTAGGTCACTTGCATCCTCAACATGTTTCTGGGATGCATGTCCACCACATTTAAAACATGTTAGGATCAGTTAGAAGTCCTTTTCCAATAAAATTCCACCAAACTTTTTATTAGGGGTTGTACTATTGGAATTTCCCAAACATGGATAACAAAACCTTGGAGTTCATTTTTAGTGCGTTCACTTACATTTATTATAGTTTTCAAATTTTTTAGCATAAAAATTTCATTTTGTTATGCCACATATCTTTGTCATTTACGAGAAAAAAGGGAGAGGGAGTTTTGGATCTGAAAAAAAATTTGAACATCCAAAATGGAAATGCACAAATGCTGGGAGAGATAATTCCAAATAGTATCTGTGATTTTTAAGGATAGGCAAAAAGAGGGTTGTTAAACACCCAACCACTTGAGAATTTGATTTTTTCTACTCCTAGAAATTTTTGGATCATTAGGTCACTTGCATCGTCAACATGTTTCTGGCATGGATGTCCACCACGTTTAAAGCATGTTAGGATCAGTTAGAAGTCCCTTTCCTATAAAATTCCACCAAGCTTATTATCAGGGGTTGTACTAGTGGAATTTCCCCAACATGGATAACATAACCTTTGAGTTCATTTTTAGTGCGTTCACTTACATTTATTATAGTTTTCAATTTTTTTTGCATAAAATTTTCACTTTGTTATGCCTCATATCTTTTTTGTTTACGAGAAAAATAGGAGAGTGAGTTTTGGATCTGAAAAAAAATTTGAACAACCAAAATGGAAATGCACAAATGCTGAGAGAGATAATTCCAAAAAGACTGTGCGAATTTTAAGGATAGGCAAAAAGTTGGTTGTTAAACATCCAACCACTTGAGAATTTGATTTTTTCTACTCGAAATTTTTGGTTCATTAGGTCATTTGCATCCTCAACATGTTTCTGGCATGCATGTCCACCACGTTTAAAGCATGTTAGGATCAGTTAGAAGTCCCCTTCCTATAAAATTCCACCAAGCTTATTATTGGGGCTTGTACTAGTGGAATTTCCCAAACATGGATAACAAAACCATGGAGTTCATTTTTAGTGTGTTCACTTACATTTATGAAAGTTTTCAAAAATTTTTCCATAAAATTTATATTTTGTTATGCCTCATATCTTTTTTGTTTACGAGAAATATGGGAGAGTGAGTTTTTGATCGGAAAAAAAATTTGAACTTCCAAAATGGAAATGCACAAATACTGAGTGAGATAATTCCAAAAAAGTATCTGTGATTTTTAATGATAGGCAAAAAGTGGGATGTTAAACATCCAACCACTTGAGAATTTGATTTTTTCTAGTTCTTGAAATTTTTAGTTGATTAGGTCACTTGCATCCTCAACATGTTTCTAGCATGCATGTCCACCACGTTTAAAGCATGTTATGATCAGTTAGAAATCCATTTCTGTAAAATATAACCAAGCTTATTATTAGGGGTTGTACTAGTGGAATTTCCCAAACATGGATAACAAAACCTTGGAGTTCATTTTTAGTGCATTCACATACATTTAGTATAGTTTTCAATTTTTTTTGCATAAAAATTTCATTTTGTTAAGCCTCATATCTTTTTTGTTTGCGGGAAAAATGGGAGAGAGAGTTTTGGATCTGAAAAAAAAATTTTACATCCAAAATGGAAATGCACAAATGCTGAGAGAGATAATTCCAAAAAGTATCTGTGATTTTTAAGGATAGGCAAAAATTGGGTTGTTAAATGTACATCCACTTGAGAATTTGATTTTTTCTACTCCTTGAAATTTTTGGATCATTAGGTCAGTTGCATCCTCAACATGTTTCTGGCATGCATGTCCACCACGTTTAAAGCATGTTAGGATCAGTCAGAAGTCCTTTTCAAATAAAATTACACCAAGCTTATTATCAGTGGTTGTACTAGTGGAATTTCCCAATTATGGATAACATAAACTTTGAGTTCATTTTTAGTGCGTTCATTTACATTTATTATATTTTTCAAATTTTTTTGCATAAAATTTTCACTTTGTTATGCCTCATATCTTTTTTGTTTACGAGAAAAATAGGAGTGTGAGTTTTGGATCTGAAAAAATATTTCAACATCCAAAATGGAAATGCACAAATACTGAGAGAGATAATTCCAAAAAGTATCTGCGATTTATAAGGATAGGCAAAAAGTGGGTTGTTAAACATCCAACCACTTGAGAATTTGATTATTTCTACTCCTTGAAATTTTTTGATCATTAGGTCACTTGCATCCTGTACATGATTCTGGCATGCATCTCCACCACGTTTAAAGCATGTTAGGATCAGTTAAAAGTCCCTTTCCTATAAAATTCCACCAAGCTTATTATTAGGTGTTGTACTAGTGGAATTTCCCAAACATGGATAATAAAACCTTGGATTTCATTTTTAGTGTGTTCACTTACATTTATTACAGTTTTCAATTTTTTTTGCAGAAAATTTTCATTTTGTTATGCCTCATATCTTTTTTGTTCACGAGAAAAATGGGAGTGTGAGTTTTGGAACTGAAAAAAAATTTGAACATCCAAAATGGATATGCACAAAGGCTGAGAGAGATAATTTTAAAAAGTATCTGTGATTTTTAAGGATAGGAAAAAAGTGGGTTGTTAAACATCCAACCACTTGAGAATTTGATTTTTTCTACTCTATGAAATTTTTGGATCATTAGGTCACTTGCATCCTCAACATGTTCCAGGCATGCATCTCCACTACGTTTAAAGCATGTTAGGATCAGTTAGAAGTCCCTTTTGCTATAAAATTGCACTAAGCTTATTATTACGAGTTGTACTAGTGGAATTTCCCAAACATGGATAACAAAACCTTGGAGTTCATTTTCAGTGAGTTCACTTACATTTATTAGATTTTTCAATTTTTTTTGCATAAAAATTTTATTTTGTTCTGCCTCATATCTTTTTTTTTTATGACAAAAATAGGAGAGTGAGTTTTGGATCTGAAAAAAAATTTGAACATCCAAAATGGAAATCCACAAATGCTGAGAGAGATAATTCCAAGAAGTATCAGCGATTTTTAAGGATTAGCAAAAAGTGGGTTATTAAACATCCAACCAATTGAGAATTTGATTTTTTCTACTCTTTTAAATTTTTGGATCATTAGGTCACTTGCATCTTCAACATGTTTCTGGCATGCATGTCCACTACGTTTAAAGCATGTTAGGATCAGATAGAAGTCCCTTTCCTATAAAATTCCACCAAGCTTATTATTAGGTGTTGTACTAGTGGAATTTCCCAAACATGGATAACAAAACTTTGGAGTTCATTTTTATTCCGTTCACTTACAATTATTATAGTTTTCAAATGTTTTTGCATTAAATTTTTATTTTATTATTCCTCATATCTTTTTTGTTTAAGAGAAAAATAAGAGAGTGAGTTTTGGATCTGAAAAAAAAATTTCACATCCAAAATGGAAATGCACAAATGCAGAGAGAGATAATTCCAAAAAGTATCTGTGATTTTGAAGGATAGCGAAAAAGTGGGTTGTTAAAAATCCAACCACTTGAGAATTTGATTTTTTCTACTCCTTGAAATTTTTAAATCATTTTGTAACTTGCATCCTCAACATGTTTCTGGCACGCATGTCCTCCACGTTTAATGCATGTTAGGATCAGTTAGAAGTCCCTTTCCTATAAAATTCCACCAAGCTTATTATTAGGGGTTTTACTAGTGGAATTTCCCAAACATGGATAACAAAACCTTGGAGTTCATTTTTAGTGCGTTCACTTACAATTATTATAGTTTTCAAATTTTTTTGCGTAAAATTTTCATTTTGTTAGGCCTCATATCTTTTTTTTTTGCGAGAAATATGGGAGAGTGAGATCTAGATCTGAAAAAAAATTTGAACATCAAAAATGGAAATCCACAAATGCTGAGAGAGATAATTCCAAAAGGTATCTGAGATTTTAAGGATAGGCAAAAAGTGGGTTGTTAAACATCCAACCACTTGCGAATTTCATTTTTTCTACAACTTGAAAATTTTGGATCAGTAGGTCACTTGCATCCTCAACACGTTTCTGGCATGCATGTCCACCACATTTAAAGCAAGTTAGGATCAGTTAGAAGTCCCTTTTCTATAAAATTCCACCAAGCTTATTATTAGGGGTTTTACTAGTGGAATTCCCCAAACATGTATAACAAAACCATGGAGTTCATTTTTAGTGTGTTCCCTTACATTTATTATAGTTTTCAAATTTTTTGGCATAAAATTTTCATTTTGTTATGCCTCATATCTTTTTTGTTTACAAGAAAAATGGGAGAGTGAGTTTTGGAGCTGAAAAAAAATTTGAACATCCAAAATGGAAATGCACAAATGCTAAGAGAGATAATTCCAAAAAAGTATCTGTGATTTTTAAGGATAGGCAAAAAGTGGGTTGTTACACATCCAACCACTTGCGAATTTGATTTTTTCTAGTTCTAGAAATTTTTAGATCATTAGGTCACTTGCATCCTCAACTTGTTTCTAGCATGCATGTCCACCATGTTTAAAGCATGTTAGGATCAGTTAGAAGTCCCATTCCTATAAAATTTCCCCAAGCTTATTATTAGGGGTTGTACTAGTGGAATTTCCCAAACGTGGATAACAAAACCATGGAGTTCATTTTTAGTGCGTTCACTTACATTTAGTATAGTTTTCGATTTTTTTTTGTATAAAAATTTCATTTTGTTATGCCTCATATCTTTTTTGTATGCGAGAAAAATGGGAGAGAGAGTTTTGGATCTGAAAAAAAATTTGAACATCCAAAATGGAAATGCACAAATGCTAAGAGAGATAATTCCAAAAAGTATCTGTGATTTTTAAGCAAAGGCAAAAAGTGGGTTGTTAAATGTCCAACCACTTGAGAATTTGATTTTTTTCTACAACTTGAAATTTTTGGATCATTACGTCACTTGCATCCTCAACATATTACTGGCATGCATGTCCACCACGTTTAAAGCATGTTTGGATCAGTTAGAAGTCCCTTTCCTATAAAATTCCCCCAAGCTTATTATTAGGGGTTGTACTAGTGGAATTTCCAAAACATGGATAACAAAACCTTGGAGTTCATTTTTAGTGTGTTCACTTACATTTATTAAAGTTTTAAAATTTTTTTGCTTAAAATTTTCATTTTGTTATGCCTCATATCTTTTTTGTTTACAAGAAAAATGGGAGAGAGAGTTTTTGATCTGAAAAAAAATTTGAACATCCAAAATGGAAATTCACAAATGTTGAGTGAGATAATTCCAAAAAATTATCTGTGATTTTTAGGATAGGCAAAAAGTGGGTTGTTAAACATCCAACCACTTGAGAATTTGATTTTTTCTAGTTCTTGAAAGTTTTAGATCATTAGCTCACTTGCATCCTCAACATGTTTCTAGCTTGCATGTCCACCATGTTTAAAGCATGTTAGGATCAGTTAGAAGTCCCTTTTCCTGAAAAATTTAACCAAGCCAATTATTAGGGTTTGTACTAGTGGAATTTCCCAACCATGGAGTTCATTTTTAGTGCATTCACATACATTTAGTATAGTTTTCAATTTTTTTTGCATAAAAATTTCTTTTTGTTAAGCCTCATATCTTTTTTGTCTTCGGGAAAAATGGGAGAGAGAGTTTTGGATCTGAAAAAAAAATTTACATCCAAAATGAAAATGCACAAATGCTGAGAGCGATAATTCCAAAAAGTAACTGTGATTTTTAAGGATAGGCAAAAAGTGGGTTGATAAATGTCCCTCCACTTGAGAATTTGATTTTTTTCTACTCCTTGAAATTTTTGGATCATTAGGTCACTTGCATCCTCAACATATTTCTGGCATGCATGTCCACCACTTTTAAAGAATGTTAGGATAAATTAGAAGTCGTTTTCCAACAAAATTCCACCAAGCTTATTATTAGGGGTTGTACTAGTGGAATTTCCCAAACATGGATAACAAAACTTTGCTGTTCATTTTTAGTGCATTCAGTTACATTT
The DNA here is from genome assembly GCF_029961685.1 of Aristolochia californica. Lineage (NCBI taxonomy): Eukaryota > Viridiplantae > Streptophyta > Magnoliopsida > Piperales > Aristolochiaceae > Aristolochia > Aristolochia californica. The sequence goes on along the minus strand of NW_027181815.1, from coordinate 16,264,518 downwards.
ATTATAGTTTTCAAATTTTTTTTGCATAAAATTTTCATTTTGTTATGCCCCATATGTTTTTTGTTTACGAGAAAAATGGGAGAGAGAGTTTTCGATCAGAAAAACAATTTGAGCATCCAAAATGGAAATGCACAAATGCTTAGAGAGATAATTCCAAAACGTATTTGTGATTTTCAAGGAGAGGCAAAAAGTGGGTTGTAAAATGTCCAATCACTTGAGAATTTGATTTTTTCTACTCCTTGAAATTTAAGGATCGTTAGGTCACTTGCATCCTCATCATGTTTCTGGGATGCATGTCCACCACATTTAAAACATGCTACGATTAGTTAGAAGTCCTTTTCCAATAAAATTCATCCAAACTTTTTATTAGGGGTTGTACTATTGGAATTTCCCAAACATGGATAACAAAACCTTGGAGTTCGTTTTTAGTGCGTTCACTTACATTTATTATAGTTTTCAATTTTTTTTGCATAAAAATTTCATTTTGTTATGCCACATATCTTTGTCATTTACGAGAAAAATGGGAGAGTCAGTTTTGGATTTGAAAAAAAATTTGAACATCCAAAATGGAAATGCACAAATGCTGTGAGAGATAATTCCAAAAAGTATCTGTGATTTTTAAGGATAGGCAAAAAGTGGGTTGTTAAACACCCAACCACTTGAGAATTTGATTTTTTCTACTCCTAGAAATTTTTGGACCATTAGGTCACTTGCATCGTCAACATGTTTCTGGCATGCATGTCCACCACGTTTAAAGCATGTTAGGATCAGTTAGAAGTCCCTTTCCTATAAAATTCCATCAAGCTTATTATTAGGGGTTGTACTAGTGGAATTTCCCAAACATGGATAACATAACCTTTGAGTTCATTTTTAGTGTGTTCAGTTACATTTATTATAGTTTTCAAATTTTTTTGCATAAAATTTTCACTTTGATAAGCCTCATGTCTTTTTTGTTTACGAGAAAAATAGGAGTGTGAGTTTTGGATCTGAAAAAAATTTGAACAACCAAAATGGAAATGCACTAATGCAGAGAGAGATAATTCAAAAAAGTATCTGCGATTTATAAGGATAGGCAAAAAGTGGGTTGTTAAACATCCAACCACTTGAGAATTTGATTTTTTCTACTACTTGAAATTTTTTGATCATTAGGTCACTTGAATCCTCTACATGATTCTGCCATGCATCACCACCACGTTTAAAGCATGTTAGGATCAGTTAGAAGTCCCGTTCGTATAAAATTCCACCAAGCTTATTATTAGGGGTTGTACTAATGGAATTTCCCAACCATGGATAACAAAACATTGGAGTTCATTTTAGTGTGTTCACTTACATTTATTACAGTTTTCAATTTTTTTTGCGTTCATTTTGTTATGCCTCATATCTTTTTTGTTTACGAGAAAAATGGGAGAGTGAGTTTTGGATCTGAAAAAAATTTGAACATCCAAAATGGAAATGCACAAATGCAGAGAGAGATAATTCCAAAAAGTATCTTCGGTTTTTACGGATAGGCAAAAAGTGGGTTGTTAAACATCCAACCACTTGAGAATTTGATTTTTTCTACTCGAAATTTTTGGATCATTACCTCACTTGCATCCTCAACATGTTTCTGGCATGCGTGTCCACCACGTTTAAAGCATGTTAGGATCTGTTAGAAGTCCCGTTCGTATAAAATTCCACCAAGCTTATTATCAGGGGTTGTACTAGTGGAATTTCCCAAAGATGGATAACAAAACCTTTGAGTTCATTTTTAGTGCGTTAACTTACATTTATTATAGTTTTCAAATTTTTTTGCATAAAATTTTTACTTTGTTATGCCTCATATCTTTTTTTTTTACAAGAAAAATAGGAGAGTGAGTTTTGAATCTGAAAAAAAAATTGAACATCCAAAATGGAAATGCACAAATGCTATGAGAGATAATTTTAAAAAGTATCTGTGATTTTTAAGGATAGGCAAAAAGTGGGTTGTTAAACATCCAACCACTTGAGAATTTGATTTTTCCTACACTTTGAAATTTTTGGATCATTAGGTCACTTCCATCCTCAACATGTTTCTGGCATGCCTGTCCACTACGTTTAAAGCATGTTAGGCTCAGTTAGAAGTCCCTTTCCTATAAAATTCCACCTAGCTTATAATTAGGAGTTGTACTAGTGGAATTTTCCAAACATGGATAACAAAACCTTGGAGTTTATTTTTAGTGTGTTCAGTTACATTTATTTCTGTTTTCAAATTTTTTTCCATAAAATTTTCATTTTGGTATGCCTCATATCTTTTTTCTTTATGAGAAAAATGGGAGAGTGAGTTTTGGATCTGAAAAAAAAGTTGAACATCCAAAATGGAAATGCACAAATGCTGAGAGAGATAATTCCAAAAAGTATCTGTGATTTTTAAGGATAGGCAAAAAGTGGGTTGTTAAATATCCAACCACTTGAGAATTTGATTTTTCTACTCTTTCAAATTTTTTTATCATTAGGTCATTTGCTTCTTCATCAAGTTTCTGGCATGCATTTCCACTACGTTTAAAGCATGTTAGGATCAGTTAGAAGTCCCTTTCCTATAAAAGTCCACCAAGCTTATTATTAGGAGTTGTACTAGTGGAATTTCCCAAACATGGATAACAAAACCTTGGAGTTCATTTTTAGTGCGTTCACTTACAATTATTATAGTTTTCAAATGTTTTTACATAAAAGTTTTATTTTATTATGCCTCATATCTTTTTTTATTATGAGAAAAATAAGAGAGAGAGTTTTGGATCTGAAAAAAAATTTTCACATCCAAAATGGAAATGCACAAATGCTGAGAGAGATAATTCCAAAAAGTATCTGCGATTTTTAAGGATAGCCAAAAAGTGGGTTGTTAAACATCCAACCACTTGAGAATTTGATTTTTTCTACTCGAAATTTTTAAATCATTTGGTCACTTGCATCCTCAACATGTTTCTAGCACGCACGTCCTCCACGTTTCATGCATGTTAGGATTAGTTAGAAGTCCCTTTCCAATAAAATTCGACCAAGCTTATTATTAGGGGTTTTACTAGTGGAATTTCCAAAACATGGATAACAAAACCATGGACTTCATTTTTAGTGCGTTCACTTACATTTATTATAGTTTTTAAATTTTTATGCATAAAATTTTCATTTTGTTAGGCCTCATATATTTTTTGTTTGCGAGAAATATGGGAGAGTGAGATCTAGATCCAAAAAAAAAATTTGAACATCCAAAATGGAAATGCAGAAATGCTGAGGGAGATAATTCCAAAAGGTATCTGAGATTTTAAGGATAGGCAAAAACTGGGTTTTTAAACATCCAACCACTTGGGTATTGGATTTTTTCTACTGCTTGAAATTTTGGGATAATTAGGTCACTTGCATCCTCAACACGTTTCTGACATGCATGTCCACCACGTTTAAGGCATGTTAGGATCAGTTAGAAGTCCCTTTTCTATAAAATTCCACCAAGCTTATTATTAGGGGTTTTACTAGTGGAATTCCCCAAACATGTATAACAAAACCTTGGAGTTCATTTTTAGTGTGTTCCCTTACATTTATTAAAGTTTTTAAATTTTTTTGCATAAAATTTTCTTTTTGTTATGCCTCATATCTTTTTTACTTACGAGAAAAATGGGAGAGTGAGTTTTGGATCGGAAAAAAAATTTGAACATCCAAAATGGAATTGCACAAATGCTAAGAGAGATAATTCCAAAAAAGTATCTGTGATTTTTAAGGATAGACAAAAAGTGGGTTGTCAAACATCCAACCACTTGAGAATTTGATTTTTTCTAGTTCTTGAAATTTTTGGATCATTAGGTCACTTGCATCGTCAACTTGTTTCTAACATGCATGTCCACCACGTTTAAAGCATGTTAGGATCAGTTAGAAGTCCCTTTTCTATAAAATTCCACCAAGCTTATTATTAGGGGTTGTACTAGTGGAATTTCCCAAACATGGATAACAAAACCATTGAGTTCATTTTTAGTGTGTTCACTTACATTTATTATAGTTTTCAATTTTTTTTGCATAAAATTTTTATTTTGTTATGCCTCTTATCTTTTTTGTTTACGAGAAAAATGGGAGATTGAGTTTTGGATTGGAAAAAAAATTAGAACATCCAAAATGGAAATGCACAAATGCTAAGAGGGATAATTCCAAAAAAGTATCTGTGATTTTTAAGGATATGCAAAAAGTAGGTTGTTAAACATCCAACCACTTGAGAATTTGATTTTTTCTAGTTATTGAAATTTTTAGATCATTAGGTCACTTGCATCCTCAACGTGTTTCTAGCATGCATGTCTAGTACTTTTAAAGCATGTTAGGATCAGTTTGAAGTCCCTTTCCTATAAAATTCCACCAAGCTTATTATTAGAAGTTGTACTAGTGGAATTTCCCAAACATGGATACCAAAACCTTGGAGTTCACTTTTTGTGCGTTCACTTACAATTATTACAGTTTTCAAATGTTTTTGCATAAAATTTTTATTTTACTATGCCTCATATCTTTTTTATTTATGAGAAAAATAGGAGAGTGAGTTTTAGATCTGAAAAAAAATTTGAACATCCAAAATGGAAATGCACTAATGCTGAGAGAGATAATTTCAAAAAGGATCTGCGATTTTTAAGGGTAGCCTAAAAGTAGGTTGTTAAACATCCAACCACTTGAGAATTTGATTTTTTCTACTCGTTGAAATTTTTATATCATTTGGTCACTTGCATCCTCAACATTTTTCTGGCACGCATGTCCTCCACGTTTAATGCATGTTAGGATCAGTTAGAAGTCCATTTCCAATAAAAATCCACCAAGCTTATTATTAGGGGTTTTACAAGTGGAATTTCCCAAACATGGTTAACAAAACCTTGGAGTTCATTTTCAGTGCGTTCACTTACAATTATTATAGTTTTCAAATAGTTTTGCAAAAAATTTTCATTTTGTTAGGCCTCATATCTTTTTTGTTTACGTGAAATATGGGAGAGAGAGATCTGGATCTGAAAAAAAATTTGAACATCCAAAATGGAAATGCACAAATGCTGAGAGAGATAATTCCAAAAGGTATCTGAGATTTTAAGGATAGGCAAAAAGTGGGTTGTTAAACATCCAACTACTTGGGAATTTGATTTTTTTCTACTCCTTGAAATTTTGGGATCATTAGGTCACTTGCATACTCAACACGTTTCTGGCATGCATGTCCTCCATGATTAAAGCATGTTAGTATCAGTTAGAAGTCCCTTTTCTATAAAATTCCACCAAGCTTATTATTAGGAGTTGTACTAGTGGAATTCCCCAAACATGTATAATAAAACCTTGGAGTTCATTTTTAGTGTGTTCACTTACATTTATTATAGTTTTCAAATTTTTTTCCATAAAATTTTCTTTTTGTTATGCCACATATCTTTTTTGTTTACGAGAAAAATGGGAGAGCGAGTTTTGGATCTGAAAAAAAATTTGAACGTCCAAAATGGAAATGCACAAATGTTGTGAGAGATAATTCCGAAAAGTATCTGTGATTTTTAAGGATGGGCAAAAAGTGGGTTGTTAAACATCCAACCACTTGAGAATTTGATTTTTTTCTACTCCTTGAAATTTTTGGATCATTAGGTCATTTGCATCCCCAACATATTTCTGGCACGCATGTCCACCACATTTAAAGCATGTTAGTATCAGTTAGAACCCCTTTTCCCACAAAATTCCACCAAGCTTATTATAAGGGGTTGTACTAGTGGAATTTCCCAAACATGGATAACAAAACCTTGGAGTGCATTTTTAGTGTGTTCACTTACATTTATTACAGTTTTCAAATTTTTTGGCATAAAATTTTCATTATGTTATGCCTCATATCTTTTTTGTTTACGAGAAAAATGGGAGAGTGAGTTTCGGATCTGAAAAAAAATTTGAACATCCAAAATGGAAATGCACAAATGCTGATAGAGATAATTTTAAAAACTATCTGTGATTTTTAAGGATAGGCAAAAAGTGAGTTGTTAAGCATCCAACCACTTGAGAATTTGATTTTTTCTATTGTTTGAAATTTTTGGATCATTAGGTCACTTGCATCCTCAACATGTTTCTGGCATGCATGTCCACTACGTTTAAAGCATGTTAGGATCAGTTAGAAGTCCCTTTCCTATAAAATTCCACCAAGCTTATTATTAGGAGTTGTACTAGTGGAATTTCCCAAACATGGATAACAAAACCTTGGAGTTCATTTTTAGTGCGTTCACTTAAAATTATTATAGTTTTCAAATGTTTTTGCATAAAATGTTTTTATTACTATGCCTCATATCTTTTTTGTTTATGAGAAAACTAGGAGAGTGAGTTTTGGATCTGTAAAAAAATTTGAACATACAAAATGGAAATGCACAAATGCTGAGAGAGATAATTCCAAAAAGTATCTCCGATTTTTAAGGGTAGGCAAAAAGTGGGTTGTTAAAAATCCAATCACTTGAGAATTTGATTTTTTCTAGTCCTTCAAATTTTTAAATCATTTTGTGACTTGCATCCTCAACATGTTTCTGGCACGCATGTGCTCCACGTTTAATGCATGTTAGGATCAGTTAGAAGTCCATTTTTCTATAAAAATCCACCAAGCTTATTATTAGGGGTTTTACAAGTGGAATTTCCCAAACATGGATAACAAAACCATGGAGTTCATTTTTAGTGCGTTTACTTACAATTATTATTGTTTTCAAATTCTTTTGCATAAAATTTTCATTTTGTTAGGCCTCATATCTTTTTTGTTTGCGAGCAATATGGGAGAGTGAGATCTGGATCTGAAAAAAAATTTGAACATCCAAAATGGAAATGCACAAATGCTGTGAGAGATAATTCTAAAAAGTATCTGTGATTTTTTAGGATAGGCAAAAAGTGGGTTGTTAAATGTTCAACCACTTGAGAGCATCCTCAACATATTTCTAGCATGCATGTCCACCACATTTAAAGCATGTTAGGATCAGTTAGAAGTCCTTATCCTACAAAATTCCACCAAGCTTATTATTAGGGGTTGTACTAGTGGAATTTCCCAAACATGGATAACAAAACCATGGAGTTCATTTTTAGTGTGTTCACTTACATTTAGTATAGTTTTCAATTTTTTTTGCATAAAAATTTCGTTTTGTTATGCCTCATATCGTTTTTGCTTACAAGAAAAATGGGAGAGAGAGTTTTGGATCTGAAAAAAAATTTGAACATCCAATATGGAAATGCACAAATGCTGTGAGAGATAATTTCAAAAAGTATCGTTGATTTTTAAGGATAGGCAAAAAGTGGGTGGTAAAATGTCCAACCACTTGAGAATTTGATTTTTTTCTACTCGAAATTTTGGGACCATTAGGTCATTTGCATCCTCAACATATTTCTGGCATGCATGTCCACCACATTTAAAGCATGTTAGGATGAGTTAGAAGTCCCTTTCCAACAAAATTCCACCAAGCATATTATTAGGGGTTGTACTAGTCGAATTTCCCAAACATGGATAACAAAACCTCGGAGTTCATTTTTAGTGTCTTCACTTAAATTTATTACAGTTTTCAAATTTTTTTTCATAAAATTTTCAATTTGTTATGCCTCATACCTTTTTTGTTTACAAGAAAAATGGGAGAGTGAGTTTCGGATCTGAAAAAAGATTTGAACATCCAAAATGGAAATGCACTAATGCTGAGAGAGATAATTTTAAAAAGTATCTGTGATTTTTATGGATAGGCAAAAAGTGGGTTGTTAAACATCTAACCACTTGAGAATTTGATTTTTTCTACTGTTTGAAATTTTTGGATCATTATGTCACTTGCATCCTCAACATGTTTCTGGCATGCATGTCCACTACGTTAAAAGCATGTTAGGATCAGTTAGAAGTCCCTTTCCTATAAAATTCCACCAAGCTTATTATTAGGAGTTGTACTAGTGGAATTTCCAAAACATGGATGACAAAACCTTGGAGTTCATTTTTAGTGCGTTCACTTACAATTATTATAGTTTTCAAGTGTTATTGCATAAAAGTTTTATTTTACTTTGCCTCATATCTTTTTTGTTTAAGAGAAAAATAGGAGAGTGAGTTTTGGATCTGAAAAAAAATTTTAATATCCAAAATGGAAATGCACAATTGCTGCGAGAGATAATTCCAAAAAGTCTCTGAGAATTTTAAGAATAGACAAAAAGTAGGTTTATAAACATACAACCACTTGAGGATATGATTTTTTCTACTCCTTGAAATTTTTAGATCATTAGGTCACTTGCATCCTCAACATGTGTCTGGCATGCATGTCCACCACGTTTAAAGCACGTTAGGATCAGTTAGAAGTCCGTTTCCTATAAAATTCCACAAAGCTTATTATTAGGGGTTGTACTAGTGGAATTTCCCAAACATGGATATCAAAACCTTGGAGTTCATTTTTAGTGTGTTCACTTACATTTATTACAGTTTTCAAATTTTTTTCATAAAATTTTCAATTTGTTATGCCTCATATCTTTTTTGTTTACGAGAAAAATGGGATAGTGAGTTTCGGATCTGAAAAAAGATTTGAACATCCAAAATGGAAATGCACTAATGCTGAGAGAGATAATTTTAAAAAGTATCTGTGATTTTTATGGATAGGCAAAAAGTGGGTTGTTAAACATCTAACCACATGAGAATTTGATTTTTTCTACTGTTTGAAATTTTTGGATCATTAGGTCACTTGCATCCTCAACATGTTTCTGGCATGCATGTCCACTACGTTAAAAGCATGTTAGGATCAGTTAGAAGTCCCTTTCCTATAAAATTCCACCAAGCTTATTATTAGGAGTTGTACTAGTGGAATTTCCCAAATATGGATAACAAAACCTTGGAGTTCATTTTCAGTGAGTTCACTTACATTTATTACAGTTTTCAAATTTTTTTGCTGAAATATTTTCATTTTGTTATGCCTCATATCTTTTTTGTTTATGAGAAAAATAGGAGAGTGAGTTTTGGATCTGAAAAAAAATTTGAATATCCAAAATGGAAACGCACAAATGCAGACAGAGATAATTCCAAAAAGTATTTGAGATTTTTAAGGATAGGCAAAAAGTGGGTTGTTAAACATCCAACCACCTGACAATTTAATTTTTTCTACTCGAAATTTTTGGATCATTAGGTCACTTGCATCCTCAACATGTTTCTGGCATGCATGTCCACCACGTTTAAAGCTTGTTAGGATCAGTTAGAAGTCCTGCTTCTATAATATTCTACCAAGCTTATTATCAGGGGTTGTACTAGTGGAATTTCCCAAACATGGATAACAAAACCTTTGAGTTCATTTTTAGTGCGTTCACTTACATTTATTATAATTTTCAAATTTTTTTGCATAAAATTTTTACTTTGTTAAGCCTCATATCTTTTTTGTTTACGAGAAAAATAGGAGAGTGAGTTTTGGATCTGAAAAAAAATTTGAACATCCAAAATGGAAATGCACAAATACTATGAGAGATAATTTTAAAAGTATCTATGATTTTTAAGGACAGGCAAAAAGTGCATTGTTAAACATCCAACAACTTGAGAATTTGATTTTTCCTACTCTTTGAAATTTTTGGATCATTAGGTCACTTGCATCCTCAACATGTTTCTGGCATGCATGTCCACTACGTTTAAAGCATGTTAGGATCACTTAGAAGTCCCTTTCCTATAAAATTCCACCAAGCTTATTATTAGGAGTTTTACTAGTGGAATTTCCCAAACATGGATAAAAAAACCTTGGAGTTCATTTTTAGTGCATTCACTTACAATTATTATAGTTTTCAAATGTTTTTGTATAAAACTTTTATTTTTTTATGCCTCATATCTTTTTTGTTTATGAGAAAAATAAGAGAGCGAGTTTTGTATCTGAAAAAAAATTTTCACATCTAAAATGGAAATGCACAAATGCTGAGAGAGATAATTCCAAAAAGTATCTGCGATTTTTAAGGATAGCCAAAAAGTGGGTTGTTAAACATCCAACCACCTGAGAATTTGATTTTTTCTACTCCTTGAAATTTTTAAATCATTTGGTCACTTGCATCCTCAACATGTTTCTGGCACGCATGTCCTCCACGTTTAATGTATGTTAGCATCAGTTAGAAGTCCCTTTCCTATAAAATTCCACCAAGCTTATTATTAGGGGTTGTACTAGTGGAATTTCCCAAACATGGATAACAAAACCATGGAGTTCATTTTTAGTGCGTTCACTTACAATTATTATAGTTTTCAAATTCTTATGCATAAAATTTTCATTTTGTTAGGCCTCATATCTTTTTTGTTTGCGAGAAATATGGGAGAGCGAGATCTGGATCTGAAAAAAAATTTGAACATCCAAAATGGAAATGCACAAATGTTGAGGGAGATAATTCCAAAAGGTATCTGAAATTTTAAGGATAGGCAAAAACTGGGTTTTTAAACATCCAACCACTTGGGTATTTGATTTTTTCTACTGCTTGAAATTTTGGGATAATTACGTCACTTGCATCCTCAACACGTTTCTGACATGCATGTCCACCACGTTTAAGGCATGTTAGGATCAGTTAGAAGTCCCTTTTCTATAAAATTCCACCAAGCTTTTTATTTGGGGTTTTACTAGTGGAATTCCCCAACATGTATAATAAAACCTTGGAGGTCATTTTTAGTGTGTTCCCTTACATTTATTAAAGTTTTCAAATTTTTTTTCATTAAATTTTCTTTTTGTTATGCCTCATATCTTTTTTGCTTACGAGAAAAATGGGAGAGTGAGTTTTGGATCGGAAAAAAAATTTGAACATCCAAATTGGAATTGCACAAATGCTAAGAGAGATAATTCCAAAAAAGTATCTGTGATTTTTAAGGATAGACAAAAAGTGGGTTGTTAAACATCCAACCACTTGAGAATTTGATTTTTTCTAGTTCTTGAAATTTTTGGATCATTAGGTCACTTGCATCGTCAACTTCTTTCTAGCATGCATGTCCACCACGTTCAAAGCATGTTAGGATCAATTAGAATTCCCTTTTCTATAAAATTCCACCAAGCTTATTATTAGGGGTTGTACTAGTGGAATTTCCCAAACATGGATAACAAAACCATTGAGTTCATTTTTAGGGTGTTCACTTACATTTAATATAGTTTTCTTTTTTTTTTGCATAAAATTTTCATTTTGTTATGCCTCATATCTTTTTTGTTTACGAGAAAAATGGGAGAGTGAGTTTTGGATCGGAAAAAAAATTTGAACATCCAAAATGGAAATGCACAAATGCTAAAAGAGATAATTCCAAAAAAGTATCTATGATTTTTAAGGATACAAAAAAGTGGGTTGTTAAACATCCAACCACTTGAGAATTTGATTTTTTTTAGTTCTCGAAATTTTTAGATCATTAGGTCACTTGCATCCTCAACTTGTTTCTAGCATGCATGTCCACCACGTTTAAAGCATGTTAGGATCAGTAAGAAGTCCATTTTCTATAAAATTCCACCAAGCTTATTATTAGGGGTTGTACTAGTGGAATTTCCCAAACATGGATAACAAAACCATGGAGTTCATTTTTAGTGTGGTCACTAAGATTTATTACAGTTTTCAAATTTTTTTGCATAAAATTTTCATTTTCTTATGCCTCATATCTTTTTTGTTTACGAGAAAAATGGGAGAGAGAGTTTTGGATCAGAAAAAAATTTTGAACATCCAAAATGGAAATAAAAAAATACTGAGATAGATAATTCCAAAAAAGTATCTGTGATTTTTAAGGATAGGCAGAAAGTAGGTTGTTAAACATCCAACTACTTGAGAATTTGATTTTTTCTAGTTCTTGAAATTTTTAGATCATTAGGTCACTTGCATCCTCAACATGTTTCTAGCATGCATGTCCAGTACGTTTAAAGCATGTTAGGATCAGTTAGAAGTCCCTTTTCCTATGAAATTCCACCAAGCTTATTATTAGGAGTTGTACTAGTGGAATTTCCCAAACATGGATAACAAAACCTTCGAGTTCATTTTTGGTGCGTTCACTTACAATTATTATAGTTGTCAAATGTTTTTGCATAAAATTTTTATTTTACTATACCCCATATCATTTTTGTTTATGAGAAAAATATGAGAGTGAGTTTTGGATCTGAAAAAAAATTTTAACATCCAAAATGGAAATGCACAAATGCTGAGAGAGATAATTTCAAAAAGTATCTACGATTTTTAAGGGTAGGCAAAAAGTGGGTTGTTAAACATCCAACCACTTGAGAATTTGATTTTTTCTACTCGTTGAAATTTTTAAATCATTTGGTCACTTGCATCCTCAACATGTTTCTGGCACGCATGTCCTCCACGTTTAATGCATGTTAGGATCAGTTAGAAGTCCCTTTTCTATAAAATTCCACCAAGCTTATTATTAGGGGTTGTACTAGTGGAATTCCCCAAACATGTATAACAAAACCTTGGACTTCATTTTTAGTGTGTTCACTTAAATTTATTATAGTTTTCAAATTTTTTTCCATAAAATTTTCTTTTTGTTATGCCTCATATCTTTTTTGTTTACGAGAAAAATGGGAGAGGGAGTTTTGGATCTGAAAAAAAATTTGAACATCCAAAATGGAAATGCACAAATGTTGTAAGAGATAATTTCGAAATGTATCTGTGATTTTTAAGGATAGGCAAAAAGTGGGTTGTTAAACATCCAACCACTTGAGAATTTGATTTTTTTCTACTCCTTGAAATTTTTGGATCATTAGGTCATTTGCATCCTCAACATATTTCTGGCACGCATGTCCACCACATTTAAAGCATGTTAGGATCAGTTAGAAGTCCTTTTCCCACAAAATTCCACCAAGCTTATTATAAGGGGTTGTACTAGTGGAATTTCCCAAACATGGATAACAAAACCTTGGAGTGCTTTTTTAGTGTGTTCACTTACATTTATTACAGTTTTCAAATTTTTTTGCATAAAATTTTCATTTTGTTATGCCTCATATCTTTTTTGTTTACGATAAAAATGGGAGAGTGAGATTTGGATCCGAAAAAAAATTTGAACATCCAAAATGGAAATGCACAAATGCTGAAAGAGATAATTCCGAAAAAGTATCTGTGATTTTTAAGGATAGGCAAAAAGTGGGTTGTTACACATCCAACCACTTGAGAATTTGATTTTTTCTAGTTCTTGAAATTTTGAGATCATTAGGTCCCTTGCATCCTCAACTTGTTTCTAGCATGCATGTCCACCATGTTTAAAGCATGTTTGGATCAGTTAGAAATGCCATTCCTATAAAATTTCACCAAGTTTATTATTAGGGGTTGTACTAGTGGAATTTCCCAAACATGGATAACAAAACCATGGAGTTCATTTTTAGTGCGTTCACTTACATTTAGTATAGTTTTCAATTTTTTTTGCACAAAAATTTCATTTTGTTATGCCTCATATCTTTTTTGTTTACGAGAAAAATCGGAGAGAGAGTTTTGGATCAGAAAAAAAATTTGAACATCCAAAATGGAAAAGCACAAATGCTAAGAGAGATAATTCCAAAAAGTATTTATGATTTTTAAGAATAGGCAAAAAGTGGGTTGTTAAATGTCCAACCACTTGAGAAGTTGATTTTTTTCTACAGCTTGAAATTTTTGGATCAATAGGTCACTTGCATCCTCAACATATTACTGGCATGCATGTCCACCAGGTTTAAAGCATGTTAGGATTAGTTAGAAGTCCCTTTCCTATAAAATTCCCCCAAGCTTATTATTAGGGGTTGTACTAGTGGAATTTCCAAAACATGGATAACAAAACCTTGGAGTTCATTTATAGTGTGTTCACTTACATTTATTAAAGTTTTCAAATTTTTTTGCATAAAATTTTCATTTAGTTAAGCCTCATATATATTTTTTTGTTCAAGAAAAATGGGAGAGAGAGTTTTGGATCTGAAAAAAAAAATTTACATCCAAAATGGAAATGCATAAATGCTGAGACAGATAATTCCAAAAAGTATCTGTGATTTTTAAGGATAGGCAAAAAGTGGGTTCATAAATGTCCATCCACTTGAGAATTTGATTTTTTTCTACTCCTTGAAATTTTTGGATCATTTGGTCACTTGCATCCTCAACATATTTCTGGCATGCATGTCCACCACATTTAATGAATGTTAGGATAAATTAGAAGTCCTTTTCCTACAAAATTCCACCAAGCTTATTGTTAGGGGTTGTACTAGTGGAATTTCCCAAACATGGATAACAAATCCTTGGAGTTCATTTTTCGTGTCTGCACTTACTTTTAATAAAGTTTTTAATTTTTTTTGCATAAAATGTTCTTTTTGTTATGCCTCATATCTTTTTTGTTTACGAGAAAAATGGGAGAGAGAGTTTTGGATCTGAAAAAAAATTTGAACATCCAAAATGGAAATGCACAAATGCTGAGAGAGATAATTCCAGAAAGTATCTGTGATTTTTAAGGATAGGTAAAAAGTGGGTTGTTAAAAGTCCAACCACTTGAGAATTTGATTTTTTTCTACTCCTTGAATATTTTCGGTCATTAGGTCACTTGCTTCCTAAACATGTTTCTGGCATGCATGTCCACCACATTTAAAGCATGTTAGGATCAGTTAGAAGTCCCTTTCCAATAAATTCCTCCAAGCTTATTATTAGGGGTTGTACAAGTGAAATTTCCCACATATGGATAACAAAACCTTGCTGTTCATTTTTAGTGTGTTCACTTACATTTATTAATAGTTCTCAAATTTTTTTGCGTAAAATTTTCATTTTGTTATGCCCCATATCTTTTTTGTTTACGAGAAAAATGGGAGAGAGAGTTTCTGATCTGAAAAACAATTTGAGCATCCAAAATGGAAATGCACAAATGCTTAGAGAGATAATTCCAAAAAGTATCTGTGATTTTTAAGGAGAGGCAAAGTAGGTTGTTAAATGTTCAACCACTTGAGAATTTGATTTTTTCTACTCCTTGAAATTTAAGGATCGTTAGGTCACTTGCATCCTCAACATGTTTCTGGGATGCATGTCCACCACATTTAAAACATGTTAGGATCAGTTAGAAGTCCTTTTCCAATAAAATTCCACCAAACTTTTTATTAGGGGTTGTACTATTGGAATTTCCCAAACATGGATAACAAAACCTTGGAGTTCGTTTTTAGTGTGTTCACTTACATTTATTATAGTTTTCAATTTTTTTTGCATAAAAATTTCATTTTGTTATGCCACATATCTTTGTCATTTACGAGAAAAATGGGAGAGGGAGTTTTGGATCTGAAAAAAAATTAGAACATCCAAAATGCAAATGCACAAATGCGTTGAGAGATAATTCCAAAAAGTATCCGTGATTTTTAAGGATAGGCAAAAAGTGGGTTGTTAAACACCCAACCACTTGAGAATTTGATTTTTTCTACTCCTAGGAATTTTTGGATCATTAGGTCACTTGCATCGTCAATATGTTTCTGGCATGCATGTCCACCACGTTTAAAGCATGTTAGGATCAGTTAGAAGTCCCTTTCCTATAAAATTCCACCAAGCTTATTATCAGGGGTTGTACTAGTGGAATTTCCGAAACATGGATAACATAACCTTTGAGTTCATTTTTAGTGCGTTCACTTAAATTTATTATAGTTTTCAAATTTTTTTGCATAAAATTTTCACTTTGTTACGCCTCATATCTTTTTTGTTTACGAGAAAAATAGGAGAGTCAGTTTTGGATCTGAAAAAAAATTTGAACAACCAAAATGGAGATGCACAAATGCAGAGAGAGATAATTCCAAAAAGTATCTGCGATTTATAAGGATAGGCAAAAAGTGGGTTGATAAACATCCAACCACTTGAGAATTTGATTTTTTCTTACTCCTTGAAATTTTTTAGTCATTAGGTCACTTGCATCCTCTACATGATTCTGGCATGCATCTCCACCACGTTTAAAGCCTGTTAGGATCAGTTAGAAGTCCCTTTCGTATAAAATTCCACCAAGCTTATTATTAGGGGTTGTACTAATGGAATTTCCCAAACATGGATAACAAAACCTTGGAGTTCATTTTAGTGTGTTCGCTTACATTTATTACTGTTTTCAAATTTTTTTGTGTAAAATTTTCATTTTGTTATACCTCATATCTTTTTTTTTTATGAGAAAAATGGGAGAGTGAGTTTTGGATCTGAAAAAAATTTGAACATCCAAAATGGAAATGCACAAATGCTGAGAGAAATAATTTAAAAAAGTATATGTGATTTTTAAGGATAGGCAAAAAGTGGGTTGTTAAACATCCAACCACTTGAGAATTTGATTTTTTCTACTCTTTGAAATTTTTGGATCATTAGGTCACTTGCATCCTCAACATGTTTCTAGCATGCATCTCCACTACGTTTAAAGCATGTTAGGATCAGTTAGAAGTCCGTTTCCAATAAAATTCCACCAAGCTTATTATTAGGAGTTGTACTAGTGGAATTTCCCAAACATGGATAACAAAACCTTGGAGTTCATTTTCAGTGAGTTCACTTACATTTATTACAGTTTTCAAATTTGTGTGCAGAAATATTTTCATTTTGTTATGCCTCATATCTTTTTTGTTTATGAGAAAAATAGGAGAGTGAGTTTTGGAACTGAAAAAAAATTTGAACATCCAAAATGGAAATGCACAAATGCAGAGAGAGATAATTCCAAAAAGTATCTGCGATTTTTAAGGATAGGCAAAAAGTGGGTTGTTAAACTCCCAACCACTTGAGAATTTGATTTTTTCTACTCGAAATTTTTGGATCATTAGGTCACTTGCATCCTCAACATGTTTCTGGCATGCATGTCCACCCCGTTTAAAGCATGTTAGGATCAGTTAGAAGTCCCGTTCCTATAAAATTCCACCAAGCTTATTATCAGGGGTTGTACTAGTGGAATTTCCCAAACATGGATAACAAAACCGTGGAGTTCATTTTTAGTGTGTTCCCTTACATTTATTAAAGTTTTCAAATTTTTCTTGCATAAAATTTTCTTTTTGTTATGCCTCATATCTTTTTTGCTTACGAGAAAAATGGGAGAGTGAGTTTTGGATCTGAAAAAAAATTTGAACATCCAAAATGGAATTGCACAAATGCTAAGAGTGATAATTGCAAAAAAGTATCTGTGATTTTTAAGGATAGACAAAAAGAGGGTTGTTAAACATCCAACCACTTGAGAATTTGATTTTTTCTAGTTCTTGAAATTTTTGGATCATTAGGTCACTTGCATCCTCAACTTGTTTCTAGCATGCATGTCCACCACGTTTAAAGCATGTTAGGATCAGTTAGAAGTCCCTTTTCTATAAAATTCCACCAAGGTTATTATTAGAAGTTGTACTAGTGGAATTTCCCAAACGTGGATAACAAAACCATTAAGTTCATTTTTAGTGTGTTCACTTACATTTATTATAGTTTTCAATTTTTTTTTCATAAAATTTTCATTTTGTTATGCCTCATATCTTTTTTGTTTACGAGAAAAATGGGAGAGTGAGTTTTGGATCGGAAAAAAAATTTGAACATCCAAAATGGAAATGCACAAATGCTGAGAGAGATAATTCCAGAAAGTATCTGTGATTTTTAAGGATAGGTAAAAATTGGGTTGTTAAAAGTCCAACCACTTGAGAATTTGTTTTTTTTCTACACCTTGAATATTTTCGATCATTAGGTCACTTGCTTCCTAAACATGTTTCTGGCATGCATGTCCACCACATTTAAAGCATGTTAGGATCAGTTAGAAGTCCCTTTCCAATAAATTCCTCCAAGCTTATTATTAGGGGTTGTACAAGTGGAATTTCCCACATGGATAACAAAACCTTGCTGTTCATTTTCAGTGCATTCACTTACATTTATTATAGTTCTCAAATTTTTTTGCATAAAATTTTCATTTTCTTATGCCCCTTATCTTTTTTGTTTACGAGAAAAATGGGAGAGAGAGTTTCTGATCTGAAAAACAATTTGAGCATCAAAAATGGAAATGCACAAATGCTTAGAGAGATAATTCGAAAAAGTATCTGTGATTTTTAAGGAGAGGCAAAGTAGGTTGTTAAATGTTCAACCACTTGAGAATTTGATTTTTTCTACTCCTTGAAATTTATGGATCGTTAGGTCACTTGCATCCTCAACATGTTTCTGGGATGCATGTCCACCACATTTAAAACATGTTAGGATCAGTTAGGAGTCCTTTTCCAATAAAATTCCACCAAACTTTTTATTAGGGGTTGTACTATTGGAATTTCCCAAACATGGATAACAAAGCCTTGGAGTTCGTTTTTAGTGCGTTCACTTACATTTATTATAGTTTTCAATTTTTTTTGCATAAAAATTTCATTTTGTTATGCCACATATCTTTGTCATTTACGAGAAAAATGGGAGAGGGAGTTTTGGATCTGGAAAAAAATTTGAACATCCAAAATGCAAATGCACAAATGCGTTGAGAGATAATTCCAAAAAGTATCTGTGATTTTTAAGGATAGGCAAAAAGTGGGTTGTTAAACACCCAACCACTTGAGAATTTGATTTTTTCTACTCCTAGAAATTTTTTGATCATTAGGTCACTTGCATCGTCAATATGTTTCTGGCATGCATGTCCACCACGTTTAAAGCATGTTAGGATTAGTTAGAAGTCCCTTTCCTATAAAATTCCACCTAGCTTATTATCAGGGGTTGTACTAGTGGAATTTCCGAAACATGTATAACATAACCTTTGAGTTCATTTTTAGTGCGTTCACTTACATTTATTATAGTTTTCAAATTGTTTTGCATAAAATTTTCACTTTGTTACGCCTCATATCTTTTTTGTTTACGAGAAAAATAGGAGAGTCAGTTTTGGATCTGAAAAAAGATTTGAACAACCAAAATGGAGATGCACAAATGCAGAGAGAGATAATTCCAAAAAGTATCTGCGATTTATAAGGATAGGCAAAAAGTGGGTTGATAAACATCAACCACTTGAGAATTTGATTTTTTCTTAATCCTTGAAATTTTTTAATCATTAGGTCACTTGCATCCTCTACATGATTCTGGCATGCATCTCCACCACGTTTAAAGCATGTTAGGATCAGTTAGAAGTCCCTTTCGTATAAAATTCCACCAACCTTATTATTTGGGGTTGTACTAATGGAATTTCCCAAACATGGATAACAAAACCTTGGAGTTCATTTTAGTGTGTTCACTTACATTTATTACAGTTTTCAAATTTTTTTGCGTAAAATTTTCATTTTGTTATGCCTCATATCTTTTTTTTTTACGAGAAAAATGGGAGAGTGAGTTTCGGATCTGAAAAAAAATTTGAACATCCAAAATGGAAATGCACAAATGCGTTGAGAGATAATTCCAAAAAGTATCTGTGATTTTTAAGGATAGGCAAAAAGTGGGTTGTTAAACATCCAACCACTTGAGAATTTGATTTTTTCTACTCTTTGAAATTTTTGGATCATTAGGTCACTTGCATCCTCAACATGTTTCTAGCATGCATCTCCACTACGTTTAAAGCATGTTAGGATCAGTTAGAAGTCCGTTTCCTATAAAATTCCACCAAGCTTATTATTAGTAGTTGTACTAGTGGAATTTCCCAAACATGGATAACAAAACCTTGGAGTTCATTTTCAGTGAGTTCACTTACATTTATTACAGTTTTCAAATTTGTGTGCAGAAATATTTTCATTTTGTTATGCCTCATATCTTTTTTGTTTATGAGAAAAAAAGGAGAGTGAGTTTTGGAACTGAAAAAAAATTTGAACATCCAAAATGGAAATGCACAAATGCAGAGAGAGATAATTCCAAAAAGTATCTGCGATTTTTAAGGATAGGCAAAAAGTGGGTAGTTAAACTCCCAACCACTTGAGAATTTGATTTTTTCTACTCGAAATTTTTGGATCATTAGGTCACTTGCATCCTCAACATGTTTCTGGCATGCATGTCCACCACGTTTAAAGCATGTTAGGATCAGTTAGAAGTCCCGTTCCTATAAAATTCCACCAAGCTTATTATCAGGGGTTGTACTAGTGGAATTTCCCAAACATTGATAACAAAACCTTGGAGTTCATTTTTAGTGTGTTCCCTTACATTTATTAAAGTTTTCAAATTTTTTTGCATAAAATTTTCTTTTTGTTATGCCTCATATCATTTTTGCTTACGAGAAAAATGGGAGAGTGAGTTTTGGATCTGAAAAAAAATTTGAACATCCAAAATGGAATTGCACAAATGCTAAGAGAGATAATTCCAAAAAAGTATCTGTGATTTTTAAGGATAGACAAAAACTGGGTTGTTAAACATCCAACCACTTGAGAATTTGATTTTTTCTAGTTCTTGAAATTTTTGGATCATTAGGTCACTTGCATCCTCAACTTGTTTCTAGCATGCATGTCCACCACGTTTAAAGCATGTTAGGATCAGTTAGAAGTCCCTTTTCTATAAAATTCCACCAAGCTTATTATTAGAAGTTGTACTAGTGGAATTTCCCAAACATGGATAACAAAACCATTAAGTTCATTTTTAGTGTGTTCACTTACATTTATTATAGTTTTCAATTTTTTTTTCATAAAATTTTCATTTTGTTATGCCTCATATCTTTTTTGTTTACGAGAAAAATGGGAGAGTGAGTTTTGGATCGGAAAAAAAATTTGAACATCCAAAATGGAAATGCACAAATGCTGAGAGAGATAATTCCAGAAAGTATCTGTGATTTTTAAGGATAGGTAAAAAGTGGGTTGTTAAAAGTCCAACCACTTGAGAATTTGATTTTTTTCTACTCCTTGAATATTTTCGATCATTAGGTCACTTGCTTCCTAAACATGTTTCTGGCATGCATGTCGACCACATTTGAAGCATGTTAGGATCAGTTAGAAGTCCCTTTCCAATAAATTCCAGCAAGCTTATTATTAGGGGTTGTACAAGTGGAATTTCCCACACATGGATAACAAAACCTTGCTGTTCATTTTTAGTGCATTCACTTACATTTATTATGGTTCTCAAATTTTTTTGCATGAAATTTTCATTTTGTTATGCCCCATATCTTTTTTGTTTACGAGAAAAATGGGAGAGAGAGTTTCTGATCTGAAAAACAATTTGAGCAACCAAAATTGAAATGCACAAATGCTTAGAGAGATAATTCGAAAAAGTATCTGTGATTTTTAAGGAGAGGCAAAAAGTGGGTTGTTAAATGTTCAACCACTTGAGAATTTGATTTTTTCTACTCCTTGAAATTTAAGGATCGTTAGGTCACTTGCATCCTCAACATGTTTCTGGGATGCATGTCCACCACATTTAAAACATGTTACGATCAATTAGAAGTCCTTTTCCAATAAAATTCATCCAAACTTTTTATTAGGGGTTGTACTATTGGAATTTCCCAAACATGGATAACAAAACCTTGGGGTTCGTTTTTAGTGCGTTCTCTTACATTTATTATAGTTTTCAATTTTTTTTGCATAAAAATTTCATTTTGTTATGCCACATATCTTTGTCATTTACGAGAAAAATGGGAGAGGGAGTTTTGGATCTGAAAAAAAATTTGACCATCCAAAATGGAAATGCACAAATGCTGTGAGAGATAATTCCAAAAAATATCTGTGATTTTTAAGGATAGGCAAAAAGTGGGTTGTTAAACACCCAACCACTTGAGAATTTGATTTTTTCTACTCCTAGAAATTTTTGGATCATTAGGTCACTTGCATCGTCAACATGTTTCTGGCATGCATGTCCACCACGTTTAAAGCATGTTAGGATCAGTTAGAAGTCCCTTTCCTATAAAATTCCACCAAGCTTATTATCAGGGGTTGTACTAGTGGAATTTGCCAAACATGGATAACATAACTTTTGAGTTCATTTTTAGTGCGTTCACTTACATTTATTATAGTTTTCAAATTTTTTTGCATAAAATTTTCACTTTGTTACACCTCATATCTTTTTTGTTTACGAGAAAAATAGAAGCGTGAGTTTTGGATCTGAAAAAAAAATTGAACAACCAAAATGGAAATGCACAAATGCAGAGAGAGATAATTCCAAAAAGTATCTGCGATTTAAATGGATAGGCAAAAAGTGGGTTGTTAAACATCCAACCACTTGAGAATTTGATTTTTTCTGCTCCTTGAAATTTTTTGATCATTAGGTCACTTGCATCCTCTACATGATTCTGGCATGCATCACCACCACGTTTAAAGCGTGTTAGGATAAGTTAGAAGTCCCTTTCGTATATAATTCCACCAAGCTTATTATTAGGGGTTGTACTAATGGAATTTCCCAAACATGGATAACAAAACCTTCGAATTCATTTTAGTGTGTTCACTTACATTTATTACTATTTTCAATTTTTTTTGCGTAAAATTTTCATTTTGTTATGCCTCATATCTTTTTTGTTTACGAGAAAAATGGGAGAGTGAGTTTTGGATCAGAAAAAAATTTGAACATCCAAAATGGAAATGCTCAAATGCAGAGACAGATAATTCCAAAATGTATCTGCGATTTTTAAGGATAGGCAAAAAGTGGGTTGTTAAACATCCAACCACTTGATAATTTGATTTTTTCTACTCAAAATTTTTGGATCATTAGGTCCCTTGCATCCTCAACATGTTTCTGGCATGCATGTCCACCACGTTTAAAGCATGTTTGGATCAGTTAGAAGTCCCGTTCCTATAAAATTCCACCAAGCTTATTATTAGGGGTTGTACTAGTGGAATTTCCCAAACATGGATAACAAAACCTTGGAGTTCATTTTTAGTACGTTTACTTACAATTATTATAGTTTCAAATGTTTTTGAATAAAATTTTTATTTTATTATGCCTCATATCATTTTTGTTTATGAGAAAAATAAGAGAGTGAGTTTTGGATCTGAAAAAAAATTTTCACATCCAAAATGGAAATGCACAAATGCTGAGAGAGATAATTCCAAAAAGTATCTGCGATTTTTAAGGATAGCCAAAAAGTGGGTTGTTAAACATCCAACCACTTGAGAATTTGATTTTTTCTACTCCTTGAAATTTTTAAATCATTTGGTCACTTGCATCCTCAACATGTTTCAGGGACGCATGTCCTCCACGTTTAATGCATGTTAGGATCAGTTAGAAGTCCATTTCCTATAAAATTCCACCAAGCTAAATATTAGGGGTTTTACTTGTGGAATTTCCCAAACATGGATAACAAAACCATGGAGTTCATTTTTAGTGCGTTCACTTACAATTCTTATAATTTTCAAATTTTTATGCATAAAATGTTCATTTTGTTAGGCCTTATATCTTTTTTGTTTGCGAGAAATATGGGAGAGTGAGATCTGGATCTGAAAACAAATTTGAACATCCAAAATGGAAATGCACAAATATTGAGGGAGATAATTCCAAAAGGTATCTGAGATTTGAAGGATAGGCAAAAACTGGGTTTTAAACATCCAACCACTTGGGTATTTGATTTTTTCTACTGCTTGAAATTTTGGGATAACTAGGTCACTTGCATCCTCAACACGTTTCTGACATGCATGTCCACCATGTTTAAGGCATGTTAGGATCAGTTCGAAGTCCCTTTTCTATAAAATTCCACCAAGCTTATTATTAGGGGTTTTACTTGTGGAATTACCCAAACATGTATAACAAAACCTTGGAGTTCATTTTTAGTGTGTTCCCTTACATTTATTAAAGTTTTCAAATTTTTTTGCAAAAAATTTTCTTTTTGTTATGCCTCATATCTTTTTTGCTTACGAGAAAAATGGGAGAGTGAGTTTTGGATCGGAAAAAAAATTTGAACATCCAAAATGGAATTGCACAAATGCTAAGAGAGATAACTCCAAAAAAGTATCTGTGATTTTTAAGGATAGACAAAAATTGGGTTGTTAAACATCCAACCACTTGAGAATTTGATTTTTTCTAGTTCTTGAAATTTTTGGATCATTAGGTCACATGCATCTTCAACTTGTTTCTAGCATGCATGTCCACCACGTTTAAAGCATGTTAGGATCAGTTAGAAGTCCCTTTTCTATAAAATTCCCCCAAGCTTATTATTAGGCGTTGTACTAATGGAATTTCCCAAACATGGATAACAAAACCTTGGAGTTCATTTTAGTGTGTTCACTTACATTTATTACAGTTTTTAATTTTTTTTGCGTAAAATTTTCATTTTCTTATGCCTCATATCTTTTTTGTTTACGAGAAAAATGGGAGAGTGAGTTTTGGATCTGAAAAGAAATTTGAACTTCCAAAATGGAAATGCAAAAATGCTGAGAGAAATAATTTTAAAAAGTATATGTCATTGTTAAGGATAGGCAAAAAGTGGGTTGTTAAACATCCAACCACTTGAGAATTTGATTTTTTCTATTGTTTGAAATTTTTGGATCTTTAGGTCACTTGCATCCTCAACATGTTTCTGGCATGCATCTCCACTACGTTTAATGCATGTTTGGATCAGTTAGAAGTCCCTTTCCTATAAAATTCCACCAAGCTTATTATTAGGAGTTGTACTAGTGGAATTTCCCAAACATGGATAACAAAACCTTGGAGTTCATTTTCAGTGAGTTCACTTACATTTATTACAGTTTTCAAATTTTTTTGCAGAAATATTTTAATTTTTTTATGCCTCACATCTTTTTTGTTTATGAGAAAAATAGGAGAGTGAGTTTTGGATCTAAAAAAAAATTTGAACATCCAAAATGGAAATGCACAAATGCAGAGATAGATAATTCCAAAAAGTATCTGCGATTTTTAAGGATAGGCAAAAAGTGGGTTGTGATTTTTTCTACTTGAATTTTTTGGATCATTAGGTCACTTGCATCCTCAACATGTTTCTGGCATGCATGTCCACCACGTTTAAAGCATGTTAGGATCAGTTTGAAGTCCCATTCCTATAAAATTCCACCAAGCTTATTATCAGGGGTAGTACTAGTGGAATTTCCCAAACATGGATAACAAAACCTTGGAGTTCATTTTTAGTACGTTCACTTACAATTATTATAGTTTTCAAATGTTTTTGCATAAAAATTTTATTTTATTATGCCTCAAATTTTTTTTGTTTATGAGAAAAATAAGAGAGTGAGTTTTGGATCTGAAAAAAAATTTTCACATCCAAAATGGAAATGCACAAATGCTGAGAGAGATAATTCCAAAAAGTATCAGCGATTTTTAAGCATAGCCAAAAAGTGGGTTGTTAAACATCCAACCACTTGAGAATTTGATTTTTTCTACTCCTTGAAATTTTTAAATCATTTCGTCACTTGCATCCTCAACATGTTTCTGGCACGCATGTCTTCCACGTTTAATGCATGTTAGGATCAGTTAGAAGTCCATTTCCTATAAAATTCCACCAAGCTTAATATTAGGGGTTTTACTTGTGGAATTTCCCAAAGATGGATAACAAAACCATGGAGTTCATTTTTAGTGCGTTCACTTACAATTATTATAGTTTTCAAATTTTTATGCATAAAATTTTCATTTTGTTAGGCCTCATAACTTTTTTGTTTGCGAGAAATATGGGAGAGTGAGATCTGGATCTGAAAACAAATTTGAACATCCAAAATGTAAATGCACAAATGCTGAGGGAGATAATTCCAAAAGGTATCTGAGATTTGAAGGATAGGCAAAAACTGGGTTTTTAAACATCCAACCACTTGGGTATTTGATTTTTTCTACTGCTTGAAGTTTTGGGATAATTAGGTCACTTGCATCCTCAACACGTTTCTGACATGCATGTCCACCACGTTTAAGGCATGTTACGATCAGTTAGAAGTCCCTTTTCTATAAAATTCCACCAAGCTTATTATTAGGGGTTTTACTAGTGGAATTATCCAAACATGTATAACAAAACCTTGGAGTTCATTTTTAGTGTGTTCCCTTACATTTATTAAAGTTTTCAAATTTTTTTGCATAAAATTTTCTTTTTGTTATGCCTCATATCTTTTTTGCTTACGAGAAAAATGGGAGAGTGAGTTTTGGATCGGCAAAAAAATTTGAACATCCAAAATGGAATTGAACAAATGCTAAGAGAGATAACTCCAAAAAAGTATCTGTGATTTTTAAGGATAGACAAAAAGTGGGTTGTTAAACATCCAACCACTTGAGAATTAAATTTTTTCAAGTCCTTGAAATTTTTGGATCATTAGGTCACTTGCATCCTCAACTTGTTTCTAGCATGGATGTCCACCACGTTTAAAACATGTTACGATCAGTTAGAAGTCCCTTTTCTATAAAAGTCCCCCAAGCTTATTATTAGGGGTTGTACTAGTGGAATTTCCCAAACATGGATAACAAAACCTTCGAGTTCATTTTTGGTGCGTTCACTTACAATTATTATAGTTGTCAAATGTTTTTGCAAAAAATTTTTATTTTACTATGCCTCATATCATTTTTGTTTATGAGAAAAATATGAGTGTGAGTTTTGGATCTGAAAAAAAATTTTAACATCCAAAATGGAAATAAACAAATGTTGAGAGATATAATTCAAAAAGTATCTGTTATTTTTAAGGATAGGCAAAAAGTGGGTTGTTAAACATCCAACCACTTGAGAATTTGATTTTTTCTAGTTCTTGAAATTTTTGGATCATTAGGTCACTTGCATCCTCAACTTGTTTCTAGCATGGATGTCCACCACGTTTAAAGCATGTTAGGATCAGTTAGAAGTCCCTTTTCTATAAAATTCCCCCAAGCTTATTATTAGGGGTTGTACAAGTGGAATTTCCCAAACATGGATAGCAAAACCATTGAGTTCATTTTTAGTGTGTTCACTTACATTTATTATAGTTTTCAATTTTTTTTGCATAAAATTTTCATTTTGTTATGCCTCATATCTTTTTTGTTTACGAGAAAAATGGGAGAGAGAGTTTTGGATCTGAAAAAAAATTTGAACATCCAAAATGGAAATGCACAAATGCTGAGATAGAAAATTCCAAAAAAGAATCAGTGATTTTTAAGGATAGGCAAAAAGTAGGTTGTTAAACATCCTATCACTTGAGAATTTGATTTTTTCTGTTTCTTGAAAGTTTTAGATCATTAGGTCACTTGCATTCTCAACATGTTTCTAGCATGCATGTCCAGTACTTTTAAAGCATGTTAGGATCAGTTAGAAGTCCATTTCCTATAAAATTCCACCAAGCTCATCATTAGAAGTTGTACTAGTAGAATTTCCCAAACATCGATACCAAAACCTTGGAGTTCATTTTTTGTGCGTTCACTTACAATTATTATAGTTTTCAAATGTTTTTGCATTAAATTTTTATTTTACTATGCCTCATATCTTTTTTATTTATGAGAAAAATAGGAGAGTGAGTTTTCGATCTGAAAAAATTTTTAACATCCAAAATGGAAATGCACTAATGCTGAGAGAGATAATTTCAAAAAGGATCTGCGATTTTTAAGGGAAGGCAAAAAGTAGGTTGTTAAACATCCAACCACTTGAGAATTTGATTTTTTCTACTCGTTGACATTTTTAAATCATTTGGTCACTTGCATCCTCAACATGTTTCTGGCACGCATGTCCTCCACGTTTAATGCATGTTAGGATCAGTTAGAAGTCCATTTCCTATAAAAATCCACCAAGCTAATTATTAGGGGTTTTACAAGTGGAATTTCCCAAACATGGTTAACAAAACCTTGGAGTTAATTTTTAGTGCGTTCACTTACAATTATTATAGGTTTCAAATTGTTTTGCATAAAATTTTCATTTTGTTAGGCCTTGTATCTTTTTTGTTTGTGAGAAATATGGGAGAGTGAGATCTGGATCTGAAAAAAAATTTGAACATCCAAAATGGAAATGCACAAATGCTGAGAGAGATAATTCCAACAGGTATCAGAGATATTAAGGATAGGCAAAAAGTGGGTACTTAAACATCCAACTACTTGGGAATTTGATTTTTTTCTACTCCTTGAAATTTTGGGATCATTAGGTCACTTGAATCCTCAAGACATTTCTGGCATGCATGTCCACCACGTTTAAAGCATGTTAGGATCAATTAGAAGTCCCTTTTCTACAAAATTCTACCAAGCTTATTATTAGGGGTTGTACTAGTGGAATTCCCCAGACATGTATAACAAAACCTTGGACTTCATTTTTAGTGTGTTCACTTACATTTATTATAGTTTTCAAATTTTTTTGCATAAAATTTTATTTTTGTTATGCCTCATATCTTTTTTGTTTACGAGAAAAATGGGAGAGTGAGTTTTGGGTCTGAAAAAAAATTTTAAGATCCAAAATGGAAATGCACAAATGCTGAGAGAGATAATTCCAAAAAAGTATCAGTGATTTTTAAGGATAGCCAAAAAGTGGGTTGTTAAACATCCAACCACTTGAGAATTTGATTTTTTCTAGTTCTTGAAATATTTGGATAATTAGGTCACTTGCATCCTCAACTTGTTTCTAGCATGCATGTCCACCACGTTTAAAGCATGTTAGGATCAATTAGAAGTCCTTTTTCTATAGAATTCCTCCAAGCTTATTATTAGGGGTTGTACTAGTGGAATTTCCCAAACATGGATAACAAAACCATGGAGTTCATTTTTAGTGTGTTCACATACATTTATAATAGTTTTCAATTTTTTTTGCATAAAATTTTCATATTGTTATGCCTCAAATCTTTTTTGTTTACGAGAAAAATGAGAGAGAGAGTTTTGGATCTGAAAAAAAATTTGAACATCCAAAATGGAAATGCACAAATGCTAAGAGAGATAATTTCAAAAAAGTATCTGTGATTTTTAAGGATAGACAAAAAGTGGGTTGTTAAACATCCACACACTTGAGAATTTGATTTTTTCTAGTTCATGAAATTTTTAGATCATTAGGTCACTTGCATCCTCAACTTGTTTCTAGCATGCATGTCCACCACGTTTAAAGCATTTTAGGATCAGTTAGAAGTCCCTTTTCTATAAAATTCCACCAAGCTTATTATTAGGGGTTGTACTAGTGGAATTTCCCAAACATGGATAACAAAACCATGGAGTTCATTTTTAGTGTGTTCACTTACATTTATTTTAGTTTTCAAATTTTTTTGCATAAAAGTTTCATTTTGGTATGCCTCATATCTTTTTTGTTTACGAGAAAAAAGGGAGAGAGAGTTTTGGATCTGAAAAAAAATTTGAACATCCAAAATGGAAATGCACAAATGCTGAGATAGAAAATTCCAAAAAAGAATTAGTGATTTTTAGGGATAGGCAAAAAGTAGGTTGTTAAACATCCAATCACTTGAGAATTTGATTTTTTCTGTTTCTTGAAAGTTTTAGATCATTAGGTCACTTGCATTCTCAACATGTTTCTAGCATGCATGTCCAGTACTTTTAAAGCATGTTAGGATCAGGTAGAAGTCCATTTCCTATAAAATTCCACAAAGCTCATCATTAGAAGTTGTACTAGTAGAATTTCCCAAACATCGATACCAAAACCTTGGAGTTCATTTTTTGTGCGTTCACTTACAATTATTATAGTTTTCAAATGTTTTTGCATTAAATTTTTATTTTACTATGCCTCATATCTTTTTTATTTATGAGAAAAATAGGAGAGTGAGTTTTGGATCTGAAAAAATTTTTAACATCCAAAATGGAAATGCACTAATGCTGAGAGAGATAATTTCAAAAAGGATCTGCGATTTTTAAGGGAAGGCAAAAAGTAGGTTGTTAAACATCCAACCACTTGAGAATTTGATTTTTTCTACTCGTTGACATTTTTAAATCATTTGGTCACTTGCATCCTCAACATGTTTCTGGCACGCATGTCCTCCACGTTTAATGCATGTTAGGATCAGTTAGAAGTCCATTTCCTATAAAAATCCACCAAGCTAATTATTAGGGGTTTTACAAGTGGAATTTCCCAAACATGGTTAACAAAACCTTGGAGTTAATTTTTAGTGCGTTCACTTACAATTATTATAGGTTTCAAATTGTTTTGCATAAAATTTTCATTTTGTTAGGCCTTGTATCTTTTTTGTTTGTGAGAAATATGGGAGAGTGAGATCTGGATCTGAAAAAAAATTTGAACATCCAAAATGGAAATGCACAAATGCTGAGAGAGATAATTCCAACAGGTATCAGAGATATTAAGGATAGGCAAAAAGTGGGTACTTAAACATCCAACTACTTGGGAATTTGATTTTTTTCTACTCCTTGAAATTTTGGGATCATTAGGTCACTTGAATCCTCAAGACATTTCTGGCATGCATGTCCACCACGTTTAAAGCATGTTAGGATCAGTTAGAAGTCCCTTTTCTATAAAATTCTACCAAGCTTATTATTAGGGGTTGTACTAGTGGAATTCCCCAGACATGTATAACAAAACCTTGGACTTCATTTTTAGTGTGTTCACTTACATTTATTATAGTTTTCAAATTTTTTTGCATAAAATTTTATTTTTGTTATGCCTCATATCTTTTTTGTTTACGAGAAAAATGGGAGAGTGAGTTTTGGGTCTGAAAAAAAATTTTAAGATCCAAAATGGAAATGCACAAATGCTGAGAGAGATAATTCCAAAAAAGTATCTGTGATTTTTAAGGATAGGCAAAAAGTGGGTTGTTAAACATCCAACCACTTGAGAATTTGATTTTTTCTAGTTCTTGAAATATTTGGATAATTAGGTCACTTGCATCCTCAACTTGTTTCTAGCATGCATGTCCACCACGTTTAAAGCATGTTAGGATCAGTTAGAAGTCCTTTTTCTATAGAATTCCTCCAAGCTTATTATTAGGGGTTGTACTAGTGGAATTTCCCAAACATGGATAACAAAACCATGGAGTTCATTTTTAGTGTGTTCACATACATTTATAATAGTTTTCAATTTTTTTTGCATAAAATTTTCATATTGTTATGCCTCAAATCTTTTTTGTTTACGAGAAAAATGGGAGAGTGAGTTTTGGATCTGAAAAAAAATTTGAACATCCAAAATGGAAATGCACAAATGCTAAGAGAGATAATTTCAAAAAAGTATCTGTGATTTTTAAGGATAGACAAAAAGTGGGTTGTTAAACATCCACACACTTGAGAATTTGATTTTTTCTAGTTCATGAAATTTTTAGATCATTAGGTCACTTGCATCCTCAACTTGTTTCTAGCATGCATGTCCACCACGTTTAAAGCATTTTAGGATCAGTTAGAAGTCCCTTTTCTATAAAATTCCACCAAGCTTATTATTAGGGGTTGTACTAGTGGAATTTCCCAAACATGGATAACAAAACCTTCGAATTCATTTTAGTGTGTTCACTTACATTTATTACTATTTTCAATTTTTTTTGCGTAAAATTTTCATTTTGTTATGCCTCATATCTTTTTTGTTTACGAGAAAAATGGGAGAGTGAGTTTTGGATCAGAAAAAAATTTGAACATCCAAAATGGAAATGCTCAAATGCAGAGACAGATAATTCCAAAATGTATCTGCGATTTTTAAGGATAGGCAAAAAGTGGGTTGTTAAACATCCAACCACTTGATAATTTGATTTTTTCTACTCAAAATTTTTGGATCATTAGGTCCCTTGCATCCTCAACATGTTTCTGGCATGCATGTCCACCACGTTTAAAGCATGTTTGGATCAGTTAGAAGTCCCGTTCCTATAAAATTCCACCAAGCTTATTATTAGGGGTTGTACTAGTGGAATTTCCCAAACATGGATAACAAAACCTTGGAGTTCATTTTTAGTACGTTTACTTACAATTATTATAGTTTCAAATGTTTTTGAATAAAATTTTTATTTTATTATGCCTCATATCATTTTTGTTTATGAGAAAAATAAGAGAGTGAGTTTTGGATCTGAAAAAAAATTTTCACATCCAAAATGGAAATGCACAAATGCTGAGAGAGATAATTCCAAAAAGTATCTGCGATTTTTAAGGATAGCCAAAAAGTGGGTTGTTAAACATCCAACCACTTGAGAATTTGATTTTTTCTACTCCTTGAAATTTTTAAATCATTTGGTCACTTGCATCCTCAACATGTTTCAGGGACGCATGTCCTCCACGTTTAATGCATGTTAGGATCAGTTAGAAGTCCATTTCCTATAAAATTCCACCAAGCTAAATATTAGGGGTTTTACTTGTGGAATTTCCCAAACATGGATAACAAAACCATGGAGTTCATTTTTAGTGCGTTCACTTACAATTCTTATAATTTTCAAATTTTTATGCATAAAATGTTCATTTTGTTAGGCCTTATATCTTTTTTGTTTGCGAGAAATATGGGAGAGTGAGATCTGGATCTGAAAACAAATTTGAACATCCAAAATGGAAATGCACAAATATTGAGGGAGATAATTCCAAAAGGTATCTGAGATTTGAAGGATAGGCAAAAACTGGGTTTTAAACATCCAACCACTTGGGTATTTGATTTTTTCTACTGCTTGAAATTTTGGGATAACTAGGTCACTTGCATCCTCAACACGTTTCTGACATGCATGTCCACCATGTTTAAGGCATGTTAGGATCAGTTCGAAGTCCCTTTTCTATAAAATTCCACCAAGCTTATTATTAGGGGTTTTACTTGTGGAATTACCCAAACATGTATAACAAAACCTTGGAGTTCATTTTTAGTGTGTTCCCTTACATTTATTAAAGTTTTCAAATTTTTTTGCAAAAAATTTTCTTTTTGTTATGCCTCATATCTTTTTTGCTTACGAGAAAAATGGGAGAGTGAGTTTTGGATCGGAAAAAAAATTTGAACATCCAAAATGGAATTGCACAAATGCTAAGAGAGATAACTCCAAAAAAGTATCTGTGATTTTTAAGGATAGACAAAAATTGGGTTGTTAAACATCCAACCACTTGAGAATTTGATTTTTTCTAGTTCTTGAAATTTTTGGATCATTAGGTCACATGCATCTTCAACTTGTTTCTAGCATGCATGTCCACCACGTTTAAAGCATGTTAGGATCAGTTAGAAGTCCCTTTTCTATAAAATTCCCCCAAGCTTATTATTAGGCGTTGTACTAATGGAATTTCCCAAACATGGATAACAAAACCTTGGAGTTCATTTTAGTGTGTTCACTTACATTTATTACAGTTTTTAATTTTTTTTGCGTAAAATTTTCATTTTCTTATGCCTCATATCTTTTTTGTTTACGAGAAAAATGGGAGAGTGAGTTTTGGATCTGAAAAGAAATTTGAACTTCCAAAATGGAAATGCAAAAATGCTGAGAGAAATAATTTTAAAAAGTATATGTCATTGTTAAGGATAGGCAAAAAGTGGGTTGTTAAACATCCAACCACTTGAGAATTTGATTTTTTCTATTGTTTGAAATTTTTGGATCTTTAGGTCACTTGCATCCTCAACATGTTTCTGGCATGCATCTCCACTACGTTTAATGCATGTTTGGATCAGTTAGAAGTCCCTTTCCTATAAAATTCCACCAAGCTTATTATTAGGAGTTGTACTAGTGGAATTTCCCAAACATGGATAACAAAACCTTGGAGTTCATTTTCAGTGAGTTCACTTACATTTATTACAGTTTTCAAATTTTTTTGCAGAAATATTTTAATTTTTTTATGCCTCACATCTTTTTTGTTTATGAGAAAAATAGGAGAGTGAGTTTTGGATCTAAAAAAAAATTTGAACATCCAAAATGGAAATGCACAAATGCAGAGATAGATAATTCCAAAAAGTATCTGCGATTTTTAAGGATAGGCAAAAAGTGGGTTGTGATTTTTTCTACTTGAATTTTTTGGATCATTAGGTCACTTGCATCCTCAACATGTTTCTGGCATGCATGTCCACCACGTTTAAAGCATGTTAGGATCAGTTTGAAGTCCCATTCCTATAAAATTCCACCAAGCTTATTATCAGGGGTAGTACTAGTGGAATTTCCCAAACATGGATAACAAAACCTTGGAGTTCATTTTTAGTACGTTCACTTACAATTATTATAGTTTTCAAATGTTTTTGCATAAAAATTTTATTTTATTATGCCTCAAATTTTTTTTGTTTATGAGAAAAATAAGAGAGTGAGTTTTGGATCTGAAAAAAAATTTTCACATCCAAAATGGAAATGCACAAATGCTGAGAGAGATAATTCCAAAAAGTATCAGCGATTTTTAAGCATAGCCAAAAAGTGGGTTGTTAAACATCCAACCACTTGAGAATTTGATTTTTTCTACTCCTTGAAATTTTTAAATCATTTCGTCACTTGCATCCTCAACATGTTTCTGGCACGCATGTCTTCCACGTTTAATGCATGTTAGGATCAGTTAGAAGTCCATTTCCTATAAAATTCCACCAAGCTTAATATTAGGGGTTTTACTTGTGGAATTTCCCAAAGATGGATAACAAAACCATGGAGTTCATTTTTAGTGCGTTCACTTACAATTATTATAGTTTTCAAATTTTTATGCATAAAATTTTCATTTTGTTAGGCCTCATAACTTTTTTGTTTGCGAGAAATATGGGAGAGTGAGATCTGGATCTGAAAACAAATTTGAACATCCAAAATGTAAATGCACAAATGCTGAGGGAGATAATTCCAAAAGGTATCTGAGATTTGAAGGATAGGCAAAAACTGGGTTTTTAAACATCCAACCACTTGGGTATTTGATTTTTTCTACTGCTTGAAGTTTTGGGATAATTAGGTCACTTGCATCCTCAACACGTTTCTGACATGCATGTCCACCACGTTTAAGGCATGTTACGATCAGTTAGAAGTCCCTTTTCTATAAAATTCCACCAAGCTTATTATTAGGGGTTTTACTAGTGGAATTATCCAAACATGTATAACAAAACCTTGGAGTTCATTTTTAGTGTGTTCCCTTACATTTATTAAAGTTTTCAAATTTTTTTGCATAAAATTTTCTTTTTGTTATGCCTCATATCTTTTTTGCTTACGAGAAAAATGGGAGAGTGAGTTTTGGATCGGCAAAAAAATTTGAACATCCAAAATGGAATTGAACAAATGCTAAGAGAGATAACTCCAAAAAAGTATCTGTGATTTTTAAGGATAGACAAAAAGTGGGTTGTTAAACATCCAACCACTTGAGAATTAAATTTTTTCAAGTCCTTGAAATTTTTGGATCATTAGGTCACTTGCATCCTCAACTTGTTTCTAGCATGGATGTCCACCACGTTTAAAACATGTTACGATCAGTTAGAAGTCCCTTTTCTATAAAAGTCCCCCAAGCTTATTATCAGGGGTTGTACTAGTGGAATTTCCCAAACATGGATAACAAAACCTTCGAGTTCATTTTTGGTGCGTTCACTTACAATTATTATAGTTGTCAAATGTTTTTGCAAAAAATTTTTATTTTACTATGCCTCATATCATTTTTGTTTATGAGAAAAATATGAGTGTGAGTTTTGGATCTGAAAAAAAATTTTAACATCCAAAATGGAAATAAACAAATGTTGAGAGATATAATTCAAAAAGTATCTGTTATTTTTAAGGATAGGCAAAAAGTGGGTTGTTAAACATCCAACCACTTGAGAATTTGATTTTTTCTAGTTCTTGAAATTTTTGGATCATTAGGTCACTTGCATCCTCAACTTGTTTCTAGCATGGATGTCCACCACGTTTAAAGCATGTTAGGATCAGTTAGAAGTCCCTTTTCTATAAAATTCCCCCAAGCTTATTATTAGGGGTTGTACAAGTGGAATTTCCCAAACATGGATAGCAAAACCATTGAGTTCATTTTTAGTGTGTTCACTTACATTTATTATAGTTTTCAATTTTTTTTGCATAAAATTTTCATTTTGTTATGCCTCATATCTTTTTTGTTTACGAGAAAAATGGGAGAGAGAGTTTTGGATCTGAAAAAAAATTTGAACATCCAAAATGGAAATGCACAAATGCTGAGATAGAAAATTCCAAAAAAGAATCAGTGATTTTTAAGGATAGGCAAAAAGTAGGTTGTTAAACATCCTATCACTTGAGAATTTGATTTTTTCTGTTTCTTGAAAGTTTTAGATCATTAGGTCACTTGCATTCTCAACATGTTTCTAGCATGCATGTCCAGTACTTTTAAAGCATGTTAGGATCAGTTAGAAGTCCATTTCCTATAAAATTCCACCAAGCTCATCATTAGAAGTTGTACTAGTAGAATTTCCCAAACATCGATACCAAAACCTTGGAGTTCATTTTTTGTGCGTTCACTTACAATTATTATAGTTTTCAAATGTTTTTGCATTAAATTTTTATTTTACTATGCCTCATATCTTTTTTATTTATGAGAAAAATAGGAGAGTGAGTTTTCGATCTGAAAAAATTTTTAACATCCAAAATGGAAATGCACTAATGCTGAGAGAGATAATTTCAAAAAGGATCTGCGATTTTTAAGGGAAGGCAAAAAGTAGGTTGTTAAACATCCAACCACTTGAGAATTTGATTTTTTCTACTCGTTGACATTTTTAAATCATTTGGTCACTTGCATCCTCAACATGTTTCTGGCACGCATGTCCTCCACGTTTAATGCATGTTAGGATCAGTTAGAAGTCCATTTCCTATAAAAATCCACCAAGCTAATTATTAGGGGTTTTACAAGTGGAATTTCCCAAACATGGTTAACAAAACCTTGGAGTTAATTTTTAGTGCGTTCACTTACAATTATTATAGGTTTCAAATTGTTTTGCATAAAATTTTCATTTTGTTAGGCCTTGTATCTTTTTTGTTTGTGAGAAATATGGGAGAGTGAGATCTGGATCTGAAAAAAAATTTGAACATCCAAAATGGAAATGCACAAATGCTGAGAGAGATAATTCCAACAGGTATCAGAGATATTAAGGATAGGCAAAAAGTGGGTACTTAAACATCCAACTACTTGGGAATTTGATTTTTTTCTACTCCTTGAAATTTTGGGATCATTAGGTCACTTGAATCCTCAAGACATTTCTGGCATGCATGTCCACCACGTTTAAAGCATGTTAGGATCAATTAGAAGTCCCTTTTCTACAAAATTCTACCAAGCTTATTATTAGGGGTTGTACTAGTGGAATTCCCCAGACATGTATAACAAAACCTTGGACTTCATTTTTAGTGTGTTCACTTACATTTATTATAGTTTTCAAATTTTTTTGCATAAAATTTTATTTTTGTTATGCCTCATATCTTTTTTGTTTACGAGAAAAATGGGAGAGTGAGTTTTGGGTCTGAAAAAAAATTTTAAGATCCAAAATGGAAATGCACAAATGCTGAGAGAGATAATTCCAAAAAAGTATCAGTGATTTTTAAGGATAGCCAAAAAGTGGGTTGTTAAACATCCAACCACTTGAGAATTTGATTTTTTCTAGTTCTTGAAATATTTGGATAATTAGGTCACTTGCATCCTCAACTTGTTTCTAGCATGCATGTCCACCACGTTTAAAGCATGTTAGGATCAGTTAGAAGTCCTTTTTCTATAGAATTCCTCCAAGCTTATTATTAGGGGTTGTACTAGTGGAATTTCCCAAACATGGATAACAAAACCATGGAGTTCATTTTTAGTGTGTTCACATACATTTATAATAGTTTTCAATTTTTTTTGCATAAAATTTTCATATTGTTATGCCTCAAATCTTTTTTGTTTACGAGAAAAATGAGAGAGAGAGTTTTGGATCTGAAAAAAAATTTGAACATCCAAAATGGAAATGCACAAATGCTAAGAGAGATAATTTCAAAAAAGTATCTGTGATTTTTAAGGATAGACAAAAAGTGGGTTGTTAAACATCCACACACTTGAGAATTTGATTTTTTCTAGTTCATGAAATTTTTAGATCATTAGGTCACTTGCATCCTCAACTTGTTTCTAGCATGCATGTCCACCACGTTTAAAGCATTTTAGGATCAGTTAGAAGTCCCTTTTCTATAAAATTCCACCAAGCTTATTATTAGGGGTTGTACTAGTGGAATTTCCCAAACATGGATAACAAAACCATGGAGTTCATTTTTAGTGTGTTCACTTACATTTATTTTAGTTTTCAAATTTTTTTGCATAAAAGTTTCATTTTGGTATGCCTCATATCTTTTTTGTTTACGAGAAAAAAGGGAGAGAGAGTTTTGGATCTGAAAAAAAATTTGAACATCCAAAATGGAAATGCACAAATGCTGAGATAGAAAATTCCAAAAAAGAATTAGTGATTTTTAGGGATAGGCAAAAAGTAGGTTGTTAAACATCCAATCACTTGAGAATTTGATTTTTTCTGTTTCTTGAAAGTTTTAGATCATTAGGTCACTTGCATTCTCAACATGTTTCTAGCATGCATGTCCAGTACTTTTAAAGCATGTTAGGATCAGGTAGAAGTCCATTTCCTATAAAATTCCACAAAGCTCATCATTAGAAGTTGTACTAGTAGAATTTCCCAAACATCGATACCAAAACCTTGGAGTTCATTTTTTGTGCGTTCACTTACAATTATTATAGTTTTCAAATGTTTTTGCATTAAATTTTTATTTTACTATGCCTCATATCTTTTTTATTTATGAGAAAAATAGGAGAGTGAGTTTTGGATCTGAAAAAATTTTTAACATCCAAAATGGAAATGCACTAATGCTGAGAGAGATAATTTCAAAAAGGATCTGCGATTTTTAAGGGAAGGCAAAAAGTAGGTTGTTAAACATCCAACCACTTGAGAATTTGATTTTTTCTACTCGTTGACATTTTTAAATCATTTGGTCACTTGCATCCTCAACATGTTTCTGGCACGCATGTCCTCCACGTTTAATGCATGTTAGGATCAGTTAGAAGTCCATTTCCTATAAAAATCCACCAAGCTAATTATTAGGGGTTTTACAAGTGGAATTTCCCAAACATGGTTAACAAAACCTTGGAGTTAATTTTTAGTGCGTTCACTTACAATTATTATAGGTTTCAAATTGTTTTGCATAAAATTTTCATTTTGTTAGGCCTTGTATCTTTTTTGTTTGTGAGAAATATGGGAGAGTGAGATCTGGATCTGAAAAAAAATTTGAACATCCAAAATGGAAATGCACAAATGCTGAGAGAGATAATTCCAACAGGTATCAGAGATATTAAGGATAGGCAAAAAGTGGGTACTTAAACATCCAACTACTTGGGAATTTGATTTTTTTCTACTCCTTGAAATTTTGGGATCATTAGGTCACTTGAATCCTCAAGACATTTCTGGCATGCATGTCCACCACGTTTAAAGCATGTTAGGATCAGTTAGAAGTCCCTTTTCTATAAAATTCTACCAAGCTTATTATTAGGGGTTGTACTAGTGGAATTCCCCAGACATGTATAACAAAACCTTGGACTTCATTTTTAGTGTGTTCACTTACATTTATTATAGTTTTCAAATTTTTTTGCATAAAATTTTATTTTTGTTATGCCTCATATCTTTTTTGTTTACGAGAAAAATGGGAGAGTGAGTTTTGGGTCTGAAAAAAAATTTTAAGATCCAAAATGGAAATGCACAAATGCTGAGAGAGATAATTCCAAAAAAGTATCTGTGATTTTTAAGGATAGGCAAAAAGTGGGTTGTTAAACATCCAACCACTTGAGAATTTGATTTTTTCTAGTTCTTGAAATATTTGGATAATTAGGTCACTTGCATCCTCAACTTGTTTCTAGCATGCATGTCCACCACGTTTAAAGCATGTTAGGATCAGTTAGAAGTCCTTTTTCTATAGAATTCCTCCAAGCTTATTATTAGGGGTTGTACTAGTGGAATTTCCCAAACATGGATAACAAAACCATGGAGTTCATTTTTAGTGTGTTCACATACATTTATAATAGTTTTCAATTTTTTTTGCATAAAATTTTCATATTGTTATGCCTCAAATCTTTTTTGTTTACGAGAAAAATGGGAGAGTGAGTTTTGGATCTGAAAAAAAATTTGAACATCCAAAATGGAAATGCACAAATGCTAAGAGAGATAATTTCAAAAAAGTATCTGTGATTTTTAAGGATAGACAAAAAGTGGGTTGTTAAACATCCACACACTTGAGAATTTGATTTTTTCTAGTTCATGAAATTTTTAGATCATTAGGTCACTTGCATCCTCAACTTGTTTCTAGCATGCATGTCCACCACGTTTAAAGCATTTTAGGATCAGTTAGAAGTCCCTTTTCTATAAAATTCCACCAAGCTTATTATTAGGGGTTGTACTAGTGGAATTTCCCAAACATGGATAACAAAACCATGGAGTTCATTTTTAGTGTGTTCACTTACATTTATTTTAGTTTTCAAATTTTTTTGCATAAAAGTTTCATTTTGGTATGCCTCATATCTTTTTTGTTTACGAGAAAAAAGGGAGAGAGAGTTTTGGATATGAAAAAAAATTTGAACATCCAAAATGGAAATGCACAAATACTGAGATAGATAATTCCAAAGAAGTATCTGTGATTTTTATGGATAGGCAAAAAGTAGGTTGTTAAACATCCAACCACTTGAGAATTTGATTTTTTCTAGTTCTTGAAATTTTTAGATCATTAGGTAACTTGCATCCTCAAAATGTTTCTAGCATGCATGTCCAGTACGTTTAAAGCATGTTAGGATCAGTTAGAAGTCCCTTTCCTATAAAATTCCACCAAGCTTATTATTAGGAGTTGTACTAGTGGAATTTCCCAAACATGGATAACAAAACCTTCGAGTTCATTTTTGGTGCGTTCACTTACAATTATTATAGTTTTCAAATGTTTTGGCATAAAATTTTTATTTTACTATGCCTCATATAATTTTTGTTTATGAGAAAAATATGAGTGTGAGCTTTGGATCTGAAATAAAATTTTAACATCCAAAATAGAAATGCACAAATGGTGAGAGAGATAATTTCAAAAAGTATCTGCGATTTTTAGGGTAGGCAAAAAGTGGGTTGTTAAACATCCAACCACTTGAGAATTTGATTTTTTCTAATCTTTGAAATTTTTGGATCATTTGGTCACTTGCATCTTCAACATGTTTCTGGCATGCATGTCCACTACGTTTAAAGCATGTTAGGATCAGTTAGAAGTCCCTTTCCTATAAAATTCCACCAAGCTTATTATTAGGAGTTGTACTAGTGGAATATCCCAAACATGGATAACAAAACCTTGGAGTTCATTTTTAGTGCGTTCACTTACAATTATTATAGTTTTCAAATGTTTTTGCATAAAATTTTCATTTTATTATGCCTCATATATTTTTTGTTTATGAGAAAAATAAGAGAGTGAGTTTTGGATCTGAAAAAAAAATTTCACATCCAAAATGGAAATGCACAAATGCTGAGAGAGATAATTCCAAAAAGTATCTGCGATTTTTAAGGATAGCCAAAAAGTGGGTTGTTAAACATCCAACCACTTGAGATTTGATTTTTTCTACTCCTTGAAATTTTTAAATCATTTGGTCACTTGCATCCTCAACATGTTTCTGGCACGCATGTGCTCCACGTTTAATGCATGTTAGGATCAGTTAGAAGTCCATTTCCTATAAAAATCCACCAAGCTTATTATTAGGGATTTTACAAGTGGAATTTCCCAAACATGGATAAAAAAACCATGGAGTTCATTTTTAGTACGTTAACTTACAATTATTATAGTTTTCAAATTGTTTTGCATAAAATTTTCATTTGTTAGGCCTCTTATCTTTTTTTGTTTGCGAGCAATATGGGAGAGTGAGATCTGGATCTGAAAAAAAATTTGAACATCCAAAATGGAAATGCACAAATGCTGTGAGAGATAATTCTAAAAAGTATCTGTGATTTTTAAGGATAGGCAAAAAGTGGGTTATTAAATGTCCAACCACTTGAGAACTTGATTTTTTTCTACTCCTTGAAATTTTGGATCATTAGGTCATTTGCATCCTCAACATATTTCTAGCATGCATGTCCACCACATTTAAAGCATGTTAGGATCAGTTAGAAGTCCTTATCCTACAAAATTTCACCAAGCTTATTATTAGGGGTTGTACTAGTGGAATTTCCCAAACATGGATAACAAAACCATGGAGTTCATTTTTAGTGCGTTCACTTACATATAGTATAGTTTTAAATTTTTTTTGCATAAAAATTTCATTTTGTTATGCCTCATATCTTTTTTGCTTATGAGAAAAATGGGAGAGAGAGTTTTGGATCTGAAAAAAAATGTGAACATCCAATATGGAAATGCACAAATGCTGTGGGAGATAATTCCAAAAAGTATATGTGCTTTTTAAGGATAGGCAAAAAGTGGATTGTTAAATGTCCAACCACTTGAGAATTTGATTTTTTTCTACTCCTTGAAATTTTGGGATCATTAGGTCATTTGCATCCTCAACATATTTCTGGCATGCATGTCCACCACATTTAAAGCATGATAGGATCAGTTAGAAGTCCCTTTCCAAAAAAATTCCACCAAGCTTATTATTAGGGTTTGTACTAGTGGAATTTCCCAAACATGGATAACAAAACCTTGGAGTTCATTTTTAGTGTGTTCACTTACATTTATTACAGTTTTAAAATTTTTTTGCATAAAATTTTCAATTTGTTGTGCCTCATATCTTTTTTGTTTACGAGAAAAATGGGAGAGTGAGTTTCGGATCTGAAAAAAGATTTGAACATCCAAAATGGAAATGCACAAATGCTGAGAGAGATAATTTTAAAAAGTATCTGTCATTTTTAAGGATAGGCAAAAAGTGGGTTGTTAAACATCTAACCACTTGAGAATTTGATTTTTTTTACTGTTAGAAATTTTTGGATCATTAGGTCACTTGCATCCTCAACATGTTTCTGGCATGCATCTCCTCTACGTTTAAAACATGTTAGGATCAGTTAGAAGTCCCTTTCCTATAAAATTCCACCAAGCTTATTATTAGGAGTTGTACTAGTGGAATTTCCCAAACATGGATAACAAAACCTTGGAGTTCATTTTTAGTGCGTTCACTTACAATTATTATAGTTTTCAAATGTTTTTGCATAAAATTTTTATTTTACTTTGCCTCATATCTTTTTTGTTTATGAGAAAAATAGGAGAGTGAGTTTTGGATCTGAAAAAAAATTTTAATATCCAAAATGGAAATGCACAATTGCTTCAAGAGATAATTCCAAAAAGTGTCTGAGATTTTTAAGAATACACAAAAAGTAGGTTGTTAAACATACAACCACTTGAGAATTTGATTTTTTCTACTCCTTGAAATTTTTAGATCATTAGGTCAGTTGCATCCTCAACATGTTTCTGGCATGCATGTCCACCACGTTTAAACCATGTTGGGATCAGTTAGAAGTCCCTTTCCAATAAAATTCCACCATGCTTATTATCAGGGGTTGTACTAGTGGAATTTCCAAATTATGGATAACATAAACTTTGAGTTCATTTTTAGTGCGTTCACTTACAATTATTATTTTTTTCAAATTTTTTGGCATAAAATTTTCATTTTTTTATGCCTCATATCTTTTTTATTTACGAGAAGAATAGGAAAGTGAGTTTTGGATCTGAAAAAGTATTTCAACATCCAAAATGGAAATGCACAAATACTGAGAGAGATAATTCCAAAAAGTATCTGCGATTTATAAGGATATGCAAAAAGTGGGTTGTTAAACATCCAACCACTTGAGAATTTGATTTTTTCTACTCCTTGAAATTTTTTGATCATTAGGTCACTTGCATCCTGTACTGATTCTGGCATGCATCTCCACCACGTTTAAAGCATGTTAGGATCAGTTAGAAGTCCCTTTCCT
Organism: Aristolochia californica; assembly: GCF_029961685.1. Lineage (NCBI taxonomy): Eukaryota > Viridiplantae > Streptophyta > Magnoliopsida > Piperales > Aristolochiaceae > Aristolochia > Aristolochia californica. The sequence goes on along the minus strand of NW_027181815.1, from coordinate 16,221,143 downwards.
ATAAAATTCCACCAAGTTTATTATTAGGGGTTGTACTAGTGGAATTTCCCAAACATGGATAAGAAAACCTTGGAGTTCATTTTTAGTGTGTTCACTTACATTTATTACAGCTTTCAATTTTTTTTGCATAAAATTTTCTTTTTTTTATGCCTCATATCTTTTTTGTTTACGAGAAAAATGGGAGAGTGACTTTTGGATATGAAAAAAAATTTAAACATCCAAAATGGAAATGCACAAATGCTGAGAGAGATAATTTTAAAAAGTATCTGTTATTTTTAAGGATAGGCAAAAAGTGGGTTGTTAAACATCCAACCACTTGATAATCTGATTTTTTCTACTCTTTGAAATTTTTGGATCATTAGGTCACTTGCATCCTCAACATGTTTCTGGCATGCATCTCCACTACGTTTAAAGCATGTTTGGATCAGTTAGAAGTCCCTTTCCTATAAAATTCCACCAAGCTTATTATTAGGAGTTGTACTAATGGAATTTTCCAACCAAGGATAACAAAACCTTGGAGTTCATTTTCAGTGTGTTCACTTACATTTATTACCTTTTTCAAATTTTTTTGCATAAAAATTTTCTTTTTGTTATGCCTCATATCTTTTTTGTTTATGAGAAAAATAGGAGAGTGAGTTTTGGATTTGAAAAAACATTTGAACAGCCAAAATGGAAATGCACAAATGCTGAAAGAGAGAATTCCAAAAAGTATCTGCTATTTTTAAGGATAGGCAAAAAGTGGGTTGTTAAACATCCAACCACTTGAGAATTTGATTTTTTCTTCTCGAAATTTTTGGATCATTAGGTCACATGCATCCTCAACAAGTTTCTGGCATGCATGTCCACCACGTTTAAAGCATGTTAGGATCAGCTAGAAGTCCCTTTCCTATAAAATTCCACCAAGCTTATTATCAGGGGTTGTACTAGTGGAATTTCCCAAAGATGGATAACAAAACCTTTGATGTCATTTTTAGTGCGTTCACATACATTTATTATTGTTTTCAAATTATTTTGCTTAAAATTTTTACTTTGTTAAGCCTCATATCTTTTTTGTTTAAGGGAAAAATGGGAGAGTGAGTTTTGGATCTGAAAGAAAAATTTAACATCCAAAATGGAAATGCACAAATGCTGAGATAGATAATTCCGAAAAGTATCTGCGATTTTTAAGGATAGGCAAAAAGTGGCTTGTTCAACATCCACCCACTTGAGAATTTGATTTTTTCTACTCTTTGAAATTTTTGGATCATTAAGTCACTTGCATCTTCAACATGTTTCTGGCATGCATGTCCACTACGTTTAAAACATGTTAGGATCAGTTAGAAGTCCCTTTCCCATAAAATTCCACCAAGCTTATTATTAGGAGTTGGACTACTGGAATTTCCCAAACATGGATAACAAAACCTTGGAGTTCATTTTTAGTGCGTTCACTTACAATTATTATAGTTTTCAAATGTTTTTGCATTAAATTTATATTTTACTATGCCTCATATCTTTTTTGTTTATGAGAAAAATAAGAGAGAGAGTTTTGGATCTGAAAAAAAATTTTCACATCCAAAATAGAAATGCACAAATGCTGAGAGAGATAATTCCAAAAAGTATCTGTGATTTTTAAGGATCGCCAAAAAGTGGGTTGTTAAACATCCAACCACTTGAGAATTTGATTTTTTCTACTCCTTGAAATTTTTAAATCATTTTGTCACTTGGATCTTCAACATGTTTCTCGCACGATGTCCTCCACGTTTAATGCATGTTAGGATCAGTTAGAAGTTCCTTTCCTATAAAATTCCACCAAGCTTATTATTAGGGGTTTTACTAGTGGAATTTCCCAAACATGGATAACAAAACCTTGGAGTTCATTTTTAGTGCGTTCACTTACAATTATTATAGTTTTCAAATTTTTTTGCATAAAATTTTTATTTTGTTTGGCCTCATATCTTTTTTGTTTGCGAGAAATATGGGAGAGAGAGATCTGGATCTGAAAAAAAATTTGAACATCCAAAATGGAAATGCACAAATGCTGAGAGAGATAATTCCAAAAGGTATCTGAGATTTTAAGGATAGGCAAAAAGTGGGTTGTTAGACATCCAACCACTTGCGAATTTGATTTTTTCTACAACTTGAAATTTTTGGATCATTAGGTCACTTGACGTTTCTGGCATGCATGTCCACCACATTTAAAGCATGTTAGGATCAGTTAGAACTCCCTTTTCTATAAAATCCCACCAAGCTTATTATTAGGGGTTGTACTAGCGGAATTTCCCAAACATGTATAACAAAACCTTGGAGTTCATTTTTAGTGTGTTCCCTTACTTTTATTATAGTTTTCAAATTTTTCTGCATAAAATTTTCATTTTGTTATGCCTCATATCTTTTTTGTTTACGAGAAAAATTGGAGAGAGAGTTTTGGATCTGAAAAAAAATTTGAACATCCAAAATGGAAATGCACAAATGCTGAGAGAGATAATTCCAAAAAAGTATCTGTGATTTTTAAGGATAGGCAAAAAGTGGGTTGTTACACATCCAACCACTTGAGAATTTTAGTTTTTCTAGTTCTTGAAATTTTTAGGTCATTAGGTCACTTGCATCCTCAACTTGTTTCTAGCATGCATGTCCACCATGTTTAAAGCATGTTAGGATCGGTTAGAAGTCCCATTCCTATAAAATTTCACCAAGCTTATTATTAGGGGTTTGTACTAGTGGAATTTCCCAAACATGGATAACAAAACCATGGAATTCATTTTTAGTGCGTTCACTTACATTTAGTATAGTTTTCTATTTTTTTTGCATAAAAATTTCTTTTTGTTATGCCTCATATCTTTTTTGTTTACGAGAATAAAGGGAGAGAGAGTTTTGGATCTGAAAACAAATTTGAACATCCAAAATGGAAATGCACAAATGCTAAGAGAGATAATACCAAAAAGTATCTATGATTTTTAAGCATAGGCAAAAATTGGGTTGTTAAATGTCCAACCACTTGAGAATTTGATTTTTTTCTACAGCTTGAAATTTTTGGATCATTAGGTCACTTGCATCCTCAACATATTACTGGCATGCATGTCCACCACGTTTAAAGAATGTTAGGATCAGTTAGAAGTCTCTTTCCTATAAAATTCCCCCAAGTTTATTATTAGGGGTTGTACTAGTGGAATTTCCAAAACATGGATAACAAAACCTTGGAGTTCATTTTTAGTGTGTTCACTTACATTTATTAAAGTTTTCAAATTTTTTTGAATAAAATTTTCATTTTGTTATGCCTCATATCTTTTTTGTTTTCAAGAAAAATGGGAGAGAGAGTTTTGGATCAGGAAAAAAATTTGAACATCCAAAATGGAAATGCACAAATGCTGAGTGAGATAATTCCAAAAAAGTATCTGTGATTTTTAAGGATAGGCAAAAAGTGGGCTGTTAAACATCCAACCACTTGAGAATTTGATTTTTTCTAGTTCTTGAAATTTTTAGATCATTAGGTCACTTGCATCCTCAACATGTTTCTTGCATGCATGTCCACCACGTTTAAAGCATGTTAGGATCAGTTAGAAGTCCCTTTCCTGTAAAATTTATTCAAGCTTATTATTTGGGGTTGTACTAGTGGAATTTCCCAAACATGGATAACAAAACCATGGAGTTCATTTTTTAGTGCATTAACATACATTTAGTATAGTTTTCAATTTTTTTTGCATAAAAATTACATTTTGTTAAGCCTCATATCTTTTTTGTCTACGGGAAAAATGGGAGAGAGAGTTTTGGATCTGAAAAAAAAATTTTACATCCAAAATGGAAATGCACAAATGCTGAGAGAGATAATTCCAAAAAGTATCTGTGATTTTTAAGGATAGGCAAAAAGTGGGTTGATAAATGTCCATCCACTTGAGAATTTGATTTTTTTCTACTCCTTGAAAATTTTTGATCATTAGGTCACTTGCATCCTCAACATATTTCTGGCATGCATGTGCACCACATTTAAAGAATGTTAGGATCAATTAGAAGTCCTTTTCCTACAAAATTCCACCAAGCTTATCATTAGGGGTTGTACTAGTGGAATTTCCCAAACATGGATAACAAATCCTTGGAGTTGATTTTTCGTGCGTGCACTTACTTTTAATAAAGTTTTTAAATTTTTTTGCATAAAAATTTTCATTTTGTTATGCCTCATATCTTTTTTGTTTACACGAAAAATGGGAGAAAGAGTTTTGGATCTGAAAAAAAATTTGAACAACCAAAATGGAGATGCACAAATGCAGAGAGAGATAATTCCAAAAAGTATCTGCGATTAATAAGGATAGGCAAAAAGTGGGTTGATAAACATCCAACCACTTGAGAATGTGATTTTTTCTTACTCCTTGAAAATTTTTAATCATTAGGTCACTTGCATCCTCTACACGTTTCTAGCATGCATCTCCACTACGTTTAAAGCATGTTAGGATCAGTTAGAAGTCCGTTTCCTATAAAATTCCACCAAGCTTATTATTAGGAGTTGTACTAGTGGAATTTCCCAAACATGGATAACAAAACCTTGGAGTTCATTTTCAGTGAGTTCATGTACATTTATTACAGTTTTCAAATTTGTGTGCAGAAATATTTTGATTTTGTTATGCCTCATATCTTTTTTGTTTATGAGAAAAATAGGAGAGTGAGTTTTGGAACTGAAAAAAAATTTGAACATCCAAAATGGAAATGCACAAATGCAGAGAGAGATAATTCCAAAAAGTATCTGCGATTTTTAAGGATAGGCAAAAAGTGGGTTGTTAAACTCCCAACCACTTGAGAATTTGATTTTTTCTACTCGAAATTTTTGGATCATTAGGTCACTTGCATCCTCAACATGTTTCTGGCATGCATGTCCACCACGTTTAAAGCATGTTAGGATCAGTTAGAAGTCTCGTTCCTATAAAATTCCACCAAGCTTATTATCAGGGGTTGTACTAGTGGAATTTCCCAAACATGGATAACAAAACCTTGGAGTTCATTTTTAGTGTGTTTCCTTACATTTATTAAAGTTTTCAAATTGTTTTGCGTAAAATTTTCTTTTAGTTATGCCTCATATCTTTTTTGCTTACGATAAAAATAGGAGAGTGAGTTTTGGATCTGAAAAAAAGTTTGAACATCCAAAATGGATTTGCACAAATGCTAAGAGTGATAATTCCAAAAAAGTATCTGTGATTTTTAAGGATAGACAAAAAGTGGGTTGTTAAACATCCAACCACTTGAGAATTGGATTTTTTCTAGTTCTTGAAATTTTTGAATCATTAGGTCACTTGCATCCTCAACTTGTTTCTAGCATGCATGTCCACCACGTTTAAAGCATGTTAGGATCGGTTAGAAGTCCCATTCCTATAAAATTTCACCAAGCTTATTATTAGGGGTTTGTACTAGTGGAATTTCCCAAACATGGATAACAAATCCATTAAGTTCATTTTTAGTGTGTTCACTTATATTTATTAAAGTTTTCAAATTTTTTTGCACAAAATTTTCTTTTTGTTATGCCTCATATCTTTTTTGCTTACGAGAAAAATGGGAGAGTGAGTTTTGGATCTGAAAAAAAAATTGAACATCCAAAATGGAAATGCACAAATGATAAGAGAGATAATTCCAAAAAAGTATCTGTGATTTTTAAGGATAGACAAAAATTGGGTTGTTAAACATCCAACCACTTGAGAATTTGATTTTTTCTAGTTCTTGAAATTTTTAGATCATTAGGTCACTTGCATCCTCAACTTGTTTCTAGCATGCTTGTCCACTACGTTTTAAGCATCTTAGGATCAGTTAGAAGTCCCTTTCCTATAAAATTCCACCAAGCCTATTATTAGGAGTTGTACTAATGGAATTTCCCAAACATGGATAACAAAACCATGGAGTTCATTTTTAGTGTGTTCACTTACATTTATTATAGTTTTCAAATTTTTTTGCATAAAATTTTCATTTTGTTATGCCTCATATCTTTTTTGTTTACGAGAAAAAAGGGTGAGTGAGTTTTGGATCAGAAAAAAAATTTGAACATCCAAAATGGAAATGCACAAATGCTGAGATAGAAAATTCCAAAAAAGTATATGTGATTTTTAAGGATAGGCAAAAAGTAGGTTGTTAAACATCCAACCACTTGAGAATTTGATTTTTTCTAGTTCTTGAAATTTTTAGATCATTAGGTCACTTGCATCCTCAACATGTTTCTAGCATGCATGTCCAGTACTTTTAAAGCATGTTAGGATCAGTTAGAAGTCCCTTTCCTATAAAATTCCACCAAGCTTATTATTAGAAGTTGTACTAGTGGAATTTCCCAAACATGGAAACCAAAACCTTGGAGTTCATTTTTGGTGCGTTCACTTACAATTATTATAGTTTTCAAATGTTTTTGCATAAAATTTTTATTTTACTATGCCTCATATCTTTTTTGTTCATGAGAAAAATAGTAGAGTGAGTTTTGGATCAGAAAAAAAATTTTAACATCCAAAATGGAAATGCACTAATGCTGAGAGAGATAATTTCAAAAAGGATCTGCGATTTTTAAGGGTAGGCAAAAAGTAGGTTTCTTAAACATCCAACCACTTGAGAATTTGATTTTTTCTACTCGTTGAAAATTTTAAATCATTTGGTCACTTGCATCCTCAACATCTTTCTAGCACGCATGTCCTCAACGTTTAATGCATGTTAGGATCAGTTAGAAGTCCATTTCCTATAAAAATCCACCAAGCTTATTATTAGGGGTTTTACAAGCGGAATTTCCCAAACATGGTTAACAAAACCTTGGAGTTCAATTTTAGTGCGTTCACTTACAATTATTATATTTTTCAAAATATTTTGCATAAAATTTTCATTTTGTTAGGCCTCATATCTCTTTTGTTTGCGAGAAATATGGGAGAGTGAGATCTGGATCTGAAAAAAAATTTGAACATCCAAAATGGAAATACACAAATGCTGAGAGAGATAATTCCAAAAGGTATCTGAGATTTTAAGGATAGGCAAAAAGTGGGTTGTTAAAAATTCAACTACTTGGGAATTTGATTTTTTTCTACTCCTTGAAATTTTGGGATCATTAGGTCACTTGCATCCTCAACACGTTTCTGGCATGCGTGTCCACCACGTTTAAAGCATGTTAGGATCAGTTAGAAGTCTCCTTTCTATAAAATTCTACCACGCTTATTATTAGGGGTTGTACTAGTGGAATTCTCCAAACATGTATAACAAAACATTGGAGTTCATTTTTAGTGTGTTCACTTACATTAATAATAGTTTTCAAATTTTTTTGCATAAATTTTTCTTTTTCTTGTGCCTCATATCTTTTTTGTTTACGAGAAAAATGGGAGAGTGAGTTTTGGATCTGAAAACAAATTTGAACATCCAAATGGAAATGCACAAATGCTGAGAGAGATAATTCCAAAAAAGTATCTGTGATTTTTAAGGATAGGCAAAAAGTGGGTTGTTAAACATCCAGCCACTTGAGAATATGATTTTTTCTAGTTCTTGAAATTTTTTGACCATTAGGTCACTTGCATCCTCAACTTGTTTCTAGCAAGCATGTCCACCACGTTTAAGGCATGTTAGAATCTGTTAGAAGTCGTTTTTCAATAAAATTCCACCAAGCTTGTTATTAGGGGTTGTACCAGTGGAATTTCCCAAACATGGATAACAAAACCATGGAGTTCATTTTTAGTGTGTTCACTTACATTTATTATAGTTTTCAATGTTTTTTGCATAAAATTTTCATTTTGTTATGCCTCAAATCTTTTTTGTTTACGAGAAAATTGGGAGAGTGAGTTTTGGATTTGAAAAAATATTTCAACATCCAAAATGGAAATGCACAAATGCTAAGAGAGATAATTCCAAAAAAGTATCTGTGATTTTTAAGGATAGACAAAAAGTGGGTTGTTAAAAGTCCAAGAACTTGAGAATTTGATTTTTTCTAGTTCTGGAAATTTTTAGATCATTAGGTCACTTGCATCCTCAACTTGTTTCTAGCATGCATGTCCACCACGTTTAAAGCATGTTAGGATCAGTTAGATGTCCCTTTTCCATAAAATTCCACCAAGCTTATTATTAGGGGTTGTACTAGTGAAATTTCCCAAACATGGATAACAAAACCATGGAGTTCATTTTTAGTGTGTTCCCTTACATTTGTTATAGTTTTCAATTTTTTTAGCATAAAATTTTCATTTTGTTATGCCTCATATCTTTTTTGTTTACGAGAAAAATGGGAGAGAGAGTTTTGGATCTAAAAAAAAAATTGAACATCCAAAATGGAAATGCACAAATACTGAGATAAATAATTCCAAAAAAGTATCTGTGATTTTTATGGATAGGCAAAAAGTGGGATGTTAAACATCCAACCCCTTGAGAATTTGATTTTTTCTAGTTCTTGAAATTTTTAGATCATTAGGTCACTTGCATTCTCAACATGTTGCTAGCATGCATGTCCAGTACGTTTAAAGCATGTTAGGATCAGTTAGAAGTCCCTTTCCTATAAAATTGCACCAAGCTTATTATTAGGAGTTGTACTAGTGGAATTTCCCAAACATGGATAACAAAACCTTCGAGTTCATTTTTGGTGCGTTCACATACAATTATTATAGTTTTTAAATGTTTTTGCATAATATTTTTATTTTACTATACCTCATATCATTTTTGTTTATGAGAAAAATATGAGAGAGACTTTTGGATCTGAAAAAAAATTTTAACATCCAAAATGGAAATGCACAAATGCTGAGAGAGATAACTTCAAAAAGTATCTGCGATTTTTAAGGGTAAGCAAAAAGTGGGTTGTTAAACATCCAACCACTTGAGAATAAGATTTTTTCTACTCGTTGAAATTTTTAAATCATTTGGTCACTTGCATCCTCAATATGTTTCTGACACGCATGTCCTCCACGTTTAATGCATGTTAGGATTAGTTAGAAGTCCATTTCCAATAAAAATCCACCAAGCTTATTATTAGGGGTTTTACAAGTGGAATTTCCCAAACATGGATAACAAAACCTTAGAGTTCTTTTTTAGTGCGTTCACTTACAATTATTATAGTTTTCAAATTGTTTTGCATAAAATTTTCATTTTGTTAGGCCTCATATCTTTTTTGTTTGCGAGAAATATGGGAGAGAGATCTGGATCTGAAAAAAAATTTGAACATCCAAAATGGAATTGCACAAATGCTGAGAGAGATAATTTTAAAAACTATCTGTAATTTTTAAGGATAGGCAAAAAGTGAGTTGTTAAACATCCAACCACTTGCGAATTTGATTTTTTCTACTGTTTGAAATTTTTGGATCATTAGGTCACTTGCATCCTCAACATGTTTCTGGCATGCATGTCCACTACGTTTAAAGCATGTTAGGATCAGTTAGAAGTCCCTTTCCTATAAAATTCCACCAAGCTTATTATTAGGAGTCGTACTAGTGGAATTTCCCAAACATGGATAACAAAACCTTGGAGTTCATTTTTAGTGCGTTCACTTAAAATTATTATAGTTTTCAAATGTTTTTGCATAAAATTTCTATTTTACTATGCCTCATATCTTTTTTGTTTATGAGAAAAGTAGGAGAGCGAGTTTTGGATCTGAAAAAAAATTTGAACATCCTAAATGGAAATGCACAAATGCTGAGAGAGATAATTCCAAAAAGTATCTGCGATTTTTAAGGGTAGGCAAAAAGTGGGTTTTTAAAAATCGAACCACTTGAGAAGTTCATTTTTTCTACTCCTTGAAAATTTTAAATCATTTTGTCACTTGCATCCTCAACATGTTTCTGGCATGCATGTGCTCCACGTTTAATGCATGTTGGGATCAGTTAGAAGTCCATTTCCTATAAAAATCCACCAAGCTTATTATTAGGGGTTTTACAAGTGGAATTTCCCAAACATGGATAACAAAACCATGGTGTTCATTTTTAGTGCATTAACTTACAATTATTATGGTTTTCAAATTGTTTTGCATAACATTTTCATTTTGTTAGGCCTCATATCTTTTTTGTTAGAGAGAAATATGGGAGAGTGAGATCTGGATCTGAAAAAAAATTTGAACATCCAAAATGGAAATGCACAAATGCTGTGAGAGATAATTCTAAAAAGTATCTGTGATTTTTAAGGATAGGCAAAAAGAGGGTTGTTAAATGTCCAACAACTTGAGAACTTGATTTTTTTCTACTCCTTGAAATTTTTGGATCATTAGGTCATTTGTATCCTCAACATATTTCTAGCATGCATGTCCACCACATTTAAAGCATGTTAGGATCTGTTAGAAGTCCTTATCCTACAAAATTCCACCAAGCTTATTATTAGGGGTTGTACTAGTGGAATTTCCCAAACATGGATAACAAAACCATGGAGTTCATTTTTAGTGCGTTCACTTACATTTAGTATAGTTTTCAATTTTTTTGCATAAAAAATTCATTTTGTTATGCCTCATATCTTTTTTGCTTACGAGAAAAATGGGAGAGAGAGTTTTGGATCTGAAAAAAAATTTGAACATCCAATATGGAAATGCACAAATGCTGTGAGAGATAATTACAAAAAGTATCTGTGATTTTTAAGGATAGGCAAAAAGTGGGTTGTTAAATGTCCAACCACTTGTGAATTTGACTTTTTTCTACTCCATGAAATTTTGGGATCATTAGGTCATTTGCATCCTGAACATATTTCCGGCATGAATGTCCACCACATTTAAAGCATGTTAGGATCAGTTAGAAGTCCCTTTCGAACAAAATTCCACCAAGCTTATTATTAGGGGTTGTACTAGTGGATTTTCCCAAACATGGATAACAAAACCTTGGAGTTCATTTTTAGTGTGTTCACTTACATTTATTACAGTTTTCAAATTTTTTTGCATAAAATTTTCAATTTGTTATGCCTCATATCTTTTTTTTTACGAGAAAAATGGGAGAGTGAGTTTCGGATATGAAAAAAGATTTGAACATCCAAAATGGAAGTGCACAAATGCTGAGAGAGATAATTTTAAAAAGTATCTGTGATTTTTAAGGATAGGCAAAAAGTGGGTTGTTAAACATCTAACCACTTGAGAATTTGATTTTTTCTACTGTTTGAAATTTTTGGATCATTAGGTCACTTGCATCCTCAACATGTTTCTGGCATGCATGTCCACTAGGTTTAAAGCATGTTAGGATAAGTTAGAAGTCCCTTTCCTCTAAAATTCCACCAAGCTTATTATTAGGAGTTGTACTAGTGGAATTTCCCAAACATGGATAACAAAACCTTGGAGTTCATTTTTAGTGTGTTCCCTTACATTTATTAAAGTTTTCAAATTTTTTTGCATAAAATTTTCTTTTTCTTATGCCTCATATCTTTTTTGTTTACGAGAAAAATGGGAGAGTGAGTTTTGGATCTAAAAACAAATTTGAACATCCAAAATGGAAATGCACAAATGCTGAGAGAGATAATTCCAAAAAAGTATCTGTGATTTTTAAGGATAGGCAAAAAGTGGGTTGTTAAACATCCAACCACTTCAGAAGTTGATTTTTTCTACTCCTTGAAATTTTTAGATCATTAGGTCACTTGCATCCTCAACTTGTTTCTAGCAAGCATGTCCACCACGTTTAAGGCATGTTAGAATCAGTTAGAAGTCCTTTTTCTATAAAATTCCACCAAGCTTGTTATTAGGGGTTGTACTAGTGGAATTTCCCAAACATGGATAACAAAACCATGGAGTTCATTTTTAGTGTGTTCACTTACATTTATTATAGTTTTCAATTTTTTTTGCATAAAATTTTCATTTTGTTATGCCTCAAATCTTTTTTGTTTACGAGAAAAATGGGAGAGTGAGTTTTGGATCTGAAAAAATATTTGAACATCCAGAATGGAAATGCACAAATGCTAAGAGAGATAATTCCAAAAAAGTATCTGTGATTTTTAAGGATGGACAAAAAGTGGGTTGTTAAAAGTCCAAGAACTTGAGAATTTGATTTTTTCTACTTCTGGATATTTTTAGATCATTAGGTCACTTGCATCCTAAACTTGTTTCTAGCATGCATGTCCACCTCGTTTAAAGCTTGTTAGGATGAGTTAGAAGTCCCTTTTCCATAAAATTCCACCAAGCTTATTATTAGGGGTTGTACTAGTGGAATTTCCCAAACATGGATAACAAAACCATGGAGTTCATTTTTAGTGTGTTCCCTTACATTTATTATAGTTTTCAATTTTTTTTGCATAAAATTCTCATTTTGTTATACCTCATATCTTTTTTGTTTACGAGAAAAATGGGAGAGAGAGTTTTGGATCTAAAAAAAAAATTGAACATCCAAAATGGAAATGCACAAATACTGAGATAGATAATTCCAAAAAAGTATCTGTGATTTTTAAGGATAGGCAAAAAGTAGGTTGTTAAACATCCAACCCCTTGAGAATTTGATTTTTTCTAGTTCTTGAAATTTTTAGATCATTAGGTCACTTGCATCCTCAACATGTTTCTAGCATGCATGTCCAGTACGTTTAAAGCATGTTAGGATCAGTTAGAAGTCCCTTTCCTATAAAATTCCACCAAGCTTATTATTCGGAGTTGTACTAGTGGAATTTCCCAATCATGGATAACAAAACCTTCGAGTTCGTTTTTGGTGCGTTCACATACAATTATTATAGTTTTTAAATGTTTTTGCATAATATTTTTATTTTACTATGCCTCATATCATTTTTGTTTATGAGAAAAATATGAGAGAGAGTTTTGGATCTGAAAAAAAATTTTAACATCCAAAATGGAAATGCGTAAATGCTGAGAGAGATAATTTCAAAAAGTATCTGCGATTTTTAAGGGTAAGCAAAAAGTGGGTTGTTAAACATCCAACCACTTGAGAATAAGATTTTTTCTACTCATTGAAATTTTTAAATCATTTGGTCACTAGCATCCTCAACATGTTTCTGGCATGCATGTCCTCCACGTTTAATGCATGTTAGGATTAGTTAGAAGTCCATTTCCTATAAAAATCCACCAAGCTTATTATTAGGGGTTTTACAAGTGGAATTTCCCAAACATGGATAACAAAACCTTGGAGTTCATTTTTAGTGCGTTCACTTACAATTATTATAGTTTTCAAATTGTTTTGCATAAAATTTTCATTTTGTTAGGCCTCATATCTTTTTTTTTACGAGAAATATGGGAGAGAGATCTGGATCTGAAAAAAAATTTGAACATCCAAAATGGAAATGCACAAATGCTGAGAGAGATAATTTTAAAAACTATCTGTGATTTTTAAGGATAGGCAAAAAGTGAGTTGTTAAACATCCAACCACTTGCGAATTTGATTTTTTCTACTGTTGGAAATTTTTGGATCATTAGGTCACTTGCATCCTCAACATGTTTCTGGCATGCATGTCCACTACGTTTAAAGCATGTTAGGATCAGTTTTAGAAGTCCCTTTCCTATAAAATTCCACCAAGCTTATTATTAGGAGTTGTACTAGTGGAATTTCCCAAACATGGATAACAAAACCTTGGAGTTCATGTTTAGTGCGTTCACCTAAAATTATTATAGTTTTGAAATGTTTTTGCATAAAATTTATATTTTACTATGCCTCATATCTTTTTTGTTTATGAGAAAAGTAGGAGAGCGAGTTTTGGATCTGAAAAAAAATTTGAACATCCAAAATGGAAATGCACAAATGCTGAGAGAGATGATTCCAAAAAGTATCTGCGATTTTTAAGGGTAGGCAAAAAGTGGGTTTTTAAAAATCGAACCACTTGAGAAGTTCATTTTTTCTACTCCTTGAAAATTTTAAATCATTTTGTCACTTGCATCCTCAACATGTTTCTGGCACGCATGTGCTCCACGTTTAATGCATGTTGGGATCAGTTAGAAGTCCATTTCCTATAAAAATCCACCAAGCTTATTATTAGGGGTTTTACAAGTGGAATTTCCCAAACATGGATAACAAAACCATGGTGTTCATTTTTAGTGCATTAACTTACAATTATTATGGTTTTCAAATTGTTTTGCATAACATTTTCATTTTGTTAGGCCTCATATCTTTTTTGTTAGAGAGAAATATGGGAGAGTGAGATCTGGATCTGAAAAAAAATTTGAACGTCCAAAATGGAAATGCACAAATGCTGTGAGAGATAATTCTAAAAAGTATCTGTGATTTTTAAGGATAATCAAAAAGAGGGTTGTTAAATGTCCAACAACTTGAGAACTTGATTTTTTTCTACTCCTTGAAATTTTTGGATCATTAGGTCATTTGCATCCTCAACATATTTCTAGCATGCATGTCCACCACATTTAAAGCATGTTAGGATCCGTTAGAAGTCCTTATCCTACAAAATTCCACCAAGCTTATTATTAGGGGTTGTACTAGTGGAATTTCCCAAACATGGATAACAAAACCATGGAGTTCATTTTTAGTGCGTTCACTTACATTTAGTATAGTTTTCAATTTTTTTGGATAAAAAATTCATTTTGTTATGCCTCATATCTTTTTTACTTACGAGAAAAATGGGAGAGAGAGTTTTGGATCTGAAAAAAAATTTGAACATCCAATATGGAAATGCACAAATGCTGTGAGAGATAATTACAAAAAGTATCTGTGATTTTTAAGGATAGGCAAAAAGTGGGTTGTTAAATGTCCAACCACTTGTGAATTTGACTTTTTTCTACTCCTTGAAATTTTGGGATCATTAGGTCATTTGCATCCTCAACATATTTCCGGCATGAATGTCCACCACATTTAAAGCATGTTAGGATCAGTTAGAAGTCCCTTTCGAACAAAACTCCACCAAGCTTATTATTAGGGGTTGTACTAGTGGATTTTCCCAAACATGGATAACAAAACCTTGGAGTTCATTTTTAGTGTGTTCACTTACATTTATTACAGTTTTCAAATTTTTTTGCATAAAATTTTCAATTTTTTATTCCTCATATCTTTTTTGTTTACGAGAAAAATGGGAGAGTGAGTTTCGGATCTGAAAAAAGATTTGAAGATCCAAAATAGAAGTGCACAAATGCTGAGAGAGATAATTTTAAAAAGTATTTGTGATTTTTAAGGATAGGCAAAAAGTGGGTTGTTAAACATCTAACCACTTGATAATTTGATTTTTTCTACTGTTTGAAATTTTTGGATCATTAGGTCACTTGCATCCTCAACATGTTTCTGGCATGCATGTCCACTAGGTTTAAAGCATGTTAGGATCAGTTAGAAGTCCCTTTCCTCTAAAATTCCACCAAGCTTATTATTAGGAGTTGTACTAGTGGAATTTCCCAAACATGGATAACAAAACCTTGGAGTTCATTTTTTTGTGTGTTCCCTTACATTTATTAAAGTTTTCAAATTTTTTTGCATAAAATTTTCTTTTTCTTATGCCTCATATCTTTTTTGTTTACGAGAAAAATGGGAGAGTGAGTTTTGTAGCTAAAAACAAATTTGAACATCCAAAATGGAAATGCACAAATGCTGAGAGAGATAATTCCGAAAAAGTATCTGTGATTTTTAAGGATAGGCAAAAAGTGGGTTGTTAAACATCCAACCACTTGAGAATTTGATTTTTTCTACTCCTTGAAATTTTTAGATCATTAGGTCACTTGCATCCTCAACTTGTTTCTAGCAAGCATGTCCACCACGTTTAAGGCATGTTAGAATCAGTTAGAAGTCCTTTTTCTATAAAATTCCACCAAGCTTGTTATTAGGGTTGTACTAGTGGAATTTCCCAAACATGGATAACAAAACCATGGAGTTCATTTTTAGTGTGTTCACTTACATTTATTATAGTTTTCAATTTTTTTTGCATAAAATTTTCATTTTGTTATGCCTCAAATCTTTTTTGTTTACGAGAAAAATGGGAGAGTGAGTTTTGGATCTGAAAAAATATTTGAACATCCAAAATGGAAATGCACAAATGCTAAGAGAGATAATTCCAAAAAAGTATCTGTGATTTTTAAGGATAGACAAAAAGTGGGTTGTTAAAAGTCCAAGAACTTGAGAATTTGATTTTTTCTAGTTCTGGAAATTTTTAGATCATTAGGTCACTTGCATCCTCAACTTGTTTCTAGCATGCATGTCCACCACGTTTAAAGCATGTTAGGATCAGTTAGAAGTCCCTTTTCCATAAAATTCCACCAAGCTTATTATTAGGGGTTGTACTAGTGGAATTTCCCAAACATGGATAACAAAACCATGGAGTTCATTTTTAGTGTGTTCACTTACATTTATTATAGTTTTCAATTTTTTTTGCATAAAATTTTCATTTTGTTATGCCTCAAATCTTTTTTGTTTACGAGAAAGATTGGAGAGTGAGTTTTGGATCTGAAAAAATATTTGAACATCCAAAATGGAAATGCACAAATGCTAAGAGAGATAATTCCAAAAAACTATCTGTGATTTTTAAGGATAGACAAAAAGTGGGGTTTTAAAAGTCCAACAACTTGAGAATTTGATTTTTTCTAGTTCTGGAAATTTTTAGATCATTAGGTCACTTGCATCCTCAACTTGTTTCTAGCATGCATGTCCACCACGTTTAAAGCATGTTAGGATCAGTTAGAAGTCCCTTTTCCATAAAATTCCACCAAGCTTATTATTAGGGGTTGTACTAGTGGAATATCCCAAACATGGATAACAAAACCATGGAGTTCATTTTTAGTGTGTTCACTTACATTTATTATAGTTTTCAATTTTTTTTGCATAAAATTTTCATTTTGTTATGCCTCAAATCTTTTTTTTTTACGTGAAAAATGGGAGAGTGAGTTTTGGATCTGAAAAAATATATGAACATCCAAAATGGAAATGCACAAATGCTAAGAGAGATAATTCCAAAAAAGTATCTGTGATTTTTAAGGATAGACAAAAAGTGGGTTGTTAAAAGTCCAAGAACTTGAGAATTTGATTTTTTCTAGTTCTGGAAATTTTTAGATCATTAGGTCACTTGCATCCTCAACTTGTTTCTAGCATGCATGTCCACCACGTTTAAAGCACGTTAGGATCAGTTAGAAGTCCCTTTTCCATAAAATTCCACCAAGCTTATTATTAGGGGTTGTTCTAGTGGAATTTCCCAAACATGGATAACAAAACCATGGAGTTCATTTTTAGTGTGTTCACTTACATTTATTATAGTTTTCAATTTTTTTTGCATAAAATTTTCATTTTGTTATGTCTCAAATCTTTTTTGTTTACGAGAAAGATTGGAGAGTGAGTTTTGGATCTGAAAAAATATTTGAACATCCAAAATGGAAATGCACAAATGCTAAGAGAGATAATTCCAAAAAACTATCTGTGATTTTTAAGGATAGACAAAAAGTGGGGTTTTAAAAGTCCAACAACTTGAGAATTTGATTTTTTCTAGTTCTGGAAATTTTTAGATCATTAGGTCACTTGCATCCTCAACTTGTTTCTAGCATGCATGTCCACCACGTTTAAAGCATGTTAGGATCAGTTAGAAGTCCCTTTTCCATAAAATTCCACCAAGCTTATTATTAGGGGTTCTACTAGTGGAATATCCCAAACATGGATAACAAAACCATGGAGTTCATTTTTAGTGTGTTCACTTACATTTATTATAGTTTTCAATTTTTTTTTGCATAAAATTTTCATTTTGTTATGCCTCAAATCTTTTTTTTTTACGTGAAAAATGGGAGAGTGTGTTTTGGATCTGAAAAAATATATGAACATCCAAAATGGAAATGCACAAATACTGAGATAGATAATTCCAAAAAAGTATCTGTGATTTTTGAGGATAGGCAAAAAGTAGGTTGTTAAACATCCAACCCCTTGAGAATTTGATTTTTCTAGTTCTTGAAATTTTTAGATCATTAGGTCACTTGCATCCTCAACATGTTTCTAGCATGCATGTCCAGTACGTTTAAAGCATGTTAGGATCAGTTAGAAGTCCCTTTCCTATAAAATTCCACCAAGCTTATTATCAGGAGTTGTACTAGTGGAATTTCCCAAACATGGATAACAAAACCTTCGAGTTCATTTTTGGAGCGTTCACATACAATTATTATAGTTTTTAAATGTTTTTGCATAATATTTTTATTTTACTATGCCTCATATCATTTTTACTTATGAGAAAAATATGAGAGAGAGTTTTGGATCTGAAAAAAAATTTTAACATCCAAAATGGAAATGCACAAATGCTGAGAGTGATAATTTCAAAAAGTATCTGTGATTTTTAAGTGTAAGCAAAAAGTGGGTTGTTAAACATCCAACCACTTGAGAATAAGATTTTTTCTACTCGTTGAAATTTTTAAATCATTTGGTCACTTGCATCCTCAACATGCTTCTGGCACGCATGTCCTCCACGTTCAATGCATGTTAGGATTAGTTAGAAGTCCATTTCCTATAAAAATCCACCAAGCTTATTATTAGGGGTTTTACAAGTGGAATTTCCCAAACATGGATAACAAAACCTTGGAGTTCATTTTTAGTGCGTTCACTTTCAATTATTATAGTTTTCAAATTGTTTTGCATAAAATTTTCATTTTGTTAGGCCTCATATCTTTTTTGTTTGCGATAAATATGGGAGAGAGATCTGGATCTGAAAAAAAATTTGAACATCCAAAATGGAAATGCACAAATGCTGAGAGAGATAATTTTAAAAACTATCTGTGATTTTTAAGGATAGGCAAAAAGTGAGTTGTTAAACATCCAACCACTTGCGAATTTGATTTTTTCTACTGTTTGAAATTTTTGGATCATTAGGTCACTTGCATCCTCAACATGTTTCTGGCATGCATGTCCACTATGTTTAAAGCATGTTAGGATCAGTTAGAAGTCCCTTTCTTACAAAATTCCACCAAGCTTATTATTAGGAGTTGTACTAGTGGAATTTCCCAAACATGGATAACAAAACCTTGGAGTTCATTTTTAGTGCGTTCACTTAAAATTGTTATAGTTTTCAAATTTTTTTGCATAAAATTTATATTTTACTATGCCTCATATCTTTTTTGTTTATGAGCAAAGTAGGAGAGCGAGTTTTGGATCTGAAAAAAAAATTGAACATCCAAAATGGAATGCACAAATGCTGAGAGAGATAATTCCAAAAAGTATCTGCGATTTTTAAGGGTAGGCAAAAAGTGGGTTTTTAAAAATCGAACCACTTGAGAAGTTGATTTTCTCTACTCCTTGAAATTTTTAAATCATTAGGTCACTTGCATCCTCAACTTGTTTCTAGCAAGCATGTCCACCACGTTTAAGGCATGTTAGAATCAGTTAGAAGTCCTTTTCATATAAAATTTCACCAAGCTTGTTATTAGGGGTTGTACGAGTGGAATTTCCCAAACAGGGATAACAAAACCATGGAGTTAATTTTTAGTGTGTTCACTTACATTTATTATAGATTTCAATTTTTTTTGCATAAAATTTTCATTTTGTTATGCCTCAAATCTTTTTTGTTTACGAGAAAAATGGGAGAGTGAGTTTTGGATCTGAAAAAATATTTAAACATTCAAAATGGAAATGCACAAATGCTAAGAGAGATAATTCCAAAAAAGTATCTGTGATTTTTAAGGATAGACAAAAAGTGGGTTGTTAAAAGTCCAAGAACTTGAGAATTTGATTTTTTCTAGTTCTGGAAATTTTTAGATCATTAGGTCACTTGCATCCTCAACTTGTTTCTAGCATGCATGTCCACCACGTTTAAAGCATGTTAGGATCAGTTAGAAGTCCCTTTTCCATAAAATTCCACCAAGCTTATTATTAGGGGTTGTACTAGTGGAATTTCCCAAACATGGATAACAAAACCATGGAGTTCATTTTTAGTGTGTTCCCTTACATTTATTATAGTTTTCAATTTTTTTTGCATAAAATATTCATTTTGTTATGCCTCATATCTTTTTTGTTTACGAGAAAAATGGGAGAGAGAGTTTTGGATCTAAAAAAAAAATTGAACATCCAAAATGGAAATGCACAAATACTGAGATAGATAATTCCAAAAAAGTATCTGTGATTTTTAAGGATAGGCAAAAAGTAGGTTGTTAAACATCCAACCCCTTGAGAATTTGATTTTTTCTAGTTCTTGAAATTTTTAGATCATTAGGTTACTTGCATCCTCAACATGTTTCTAGCATGCATGTCCAGTACGTTTAAAGCATGTTAGGATCAGTTAGAAGTCCCTTTCCTATAAAATTCCACCAAGCTTATTATTAGGAGTTGTACTAGTGGAATTTCCCAAACATGGATAACAAAACCTTCGAGTTCATTTTTGGTGCGTTCACATACAATTATTATAGTTTTTAAATGTTTTTGCATAATATTTTTATTTTACTATGCCTCAAATCATTTTTGTTTATGAGAAAAATATGAGAGTGAGTTTTGGATCTGAAAAAAAATTTTAACATCCAAAATGGAAATGCACAAATGCTGAGAGAGATAATTTCAAAAAGTATCTGCGATTTTTAAGGGTAAGCAAAAAGTGGGTTGTTAAACATCCAACCACTTGAGAATAAGATTTTTTCTACTCGTTGAAATTTTTCAATCATTTGGTCACTTGCATCCTCAACATGTTTCTGGCACGCATGTCCTCCACGTTTAATGCATGTTAGGATTAGTTAGAAGTCCATTTCCTATAAAAATCCACCAAGCTTATTATTAGGGGTTTTACAAGTGGAATTTCCCAAACATGGATAACAAAACCTTGGAGTTCATTTTTAGTTCGCTCACTTACAATTATTATAGTTTTCAAATTGTTTTGCATAAAATTTTCATTTTGTTGGGCCTCATATCTTTTTTGTTTGCGAGAAATATGGGAGAGAGATCTGGATCCGGAAAAAAAATTGAACATCCAAAATGGAAATGCACAAATGCTGAGAGAGATAATTTTAAAAACTATCTGTGATTTTTAAGGATAGGCAAAAAGTGAGTTGTTAAACATCCAACCACTTGCGAATTTGAGTTTTTCTACTGTTTGAAATTTTTGGATCATTAGGTCACATGCATCCTCAACATGTTTCTGGCATGCATGTCCACTACGTTTAAAGCATGTTAGGATCAGTTAGAAGTCCCTTTCCTATAAAATTCCACCAAGCTTATTATTAGGAGTTGTACTAGTGGAATTTCCCAAACATGGATAACAAAACCTTGGAGTTCATTTTTAGTGCATTCACTTAAAATTATTATAGTTTTCAAATGTTTTTGCATAAAATTTATATTTTACTATGCCTCATATCTTTTTTGTTTATGACCAAAGTAGGAGAGCGAGTTTTGGATTTGAAAAAAAATTTGAACATCCAAAATGGAAATCCACAAATGCTGAGAGAGATAATTCCAAAAAGTATATGCGATTTTTAAGGGTAGGCAAAAAGTGGGTTTTTAAAAATCGAACCACTTGAGAAGTTGATTTTTTCTACTCCTTGAAATTTTTAAATCATTAGGTCACTTGCATCCCTAACATGTTTCTGGCACGCATGTGCTCCACGTTTAATGCATGTTGGGATCAGTTAGAAGTCCATTTCCTATAAAAATCCACCAAGCTTATTATTAGGGGTTTTACAAGTGGAATTTCCCAAACATGGATAACAAAACCATGGAGTTCATTTTTAGTGCATTAACTTACAATTATTATGGTTTTCAAATTGTTTTGCATAACATTTTCATTTTGTTAGGCCTCATATCTTTTTTGTTTGCGAGAAATATGGGAGAGTGAGATCTGGATCTGAAAAAAAATTTGAACATCCAAAATGGAAATGCACAAATGCTGTAAGAGATAATTCTAAAAACTATCTGTGATTTTTAAGGAGAGGAAAAAAGTGACTTGTTAAACATCCAACCACTTGCGAATTTGATTTTTTCTACTGTTTGAAATTTTTGGATCATTAGGTCACTTGCATCCTCAACATGTTTCTGGCATGCATGCCCACTACGTTTAAAGCATGTTAGGATCAGTTAGAAGTCCCTTTCCTATAAAATTCCACCAAGCTTATTATTAGGAGTTGTACTAGTGGAATTTCCCAAACATGGATAACAAAACCTTGGAGTTCATTTTTAGTGCGTTCACTTAAAATTATTATAGTTTTGAAATGTTTTTGCATAAAATTTATATTTTACTATGCCTGATATCTTTTTTGTTTATGAGCAATGTAGGAGAGCGAGTTTTGGATCTGAAAAAAAATTTGAACATCCAAAATGGAAATGCACAAATGCTGAGAGAGATAATTCCAAAAAGTATCTGCGATTTTTAAGGGTAGGCAAAAAGTGGGTTTTTAAGAATCGAACCACTTGAGAAGTTGATTTTTTCTACTCCTTGAAATTTTTAAATCATTAGGTCACTTGCATCCTCAACTTGTTTCTGGCAAGCATGTCCACCACGTGTAAGGCATATTAGAATCAGTTAGAAGTCCTTTTTCTATAAAATTCCACAAAGCTTGTTATTAGGGGTTGTACTAGTGGAATTTCCAAAACATGGATAACAAAACCATGGAGTTCATTTTTAGTGTGTTCACTTACATTTATTATAGTTTTCAATTTTTTTTGCATAAAATTTTCATTTTGTTATGCCTCAAATCTTTTTTGTTTACGAGAAAAATGGGAGAGTGAGTTTTGGATCTGAAAAAATATTTGAACATCCAAAATGGAAATGCACAAATACTGAGATAGATAATTCCAAAAAAGTATCTTTGATTTTTAAGGATAGGCAAAAAGTAGGTTGTTAAACATCCAACCCCTTGAGAATTTGATTTTTTCTAGTTCTTGAAATTTTTAGATCATTAGGTCACTTGCATCCTCAACATTTTTCTAGCATGCATGTCCAGTACGTTTAAAGCATGTTAGGATCAGTTAGAAGTCCCTTTCCTATAAAATTCCACCAAGCTTATTATTAGGAGTTGTACTAGTGGAATTTCCCAAACATGGATAACAAAACCTTCGAGTTCATTTTTAGTGCGTTCACATACAATTATTATAGTTTTTAAATGTTTTTGCATAATATTTTTATTTTACTATTCCTCATATCATTTTTGTTTTTGAAAAAAATATGAGAGTGAGTTTTGGATCTGAAAAAAAATTTGAACATCCAGAGTGGAAATGCACAAATGCTGAGAGAGATAATTTCAAAAAGTATCTGCGATTTTTAAGGGTAAGCAAAAAGTGGGTTGTTAAACATCCAACCACTTGAGAATAAGATTTTTTCTACTCGTTGAAATTTTTAAATCATTTGGTCACTTGCATCCTCAACATGTTTCTGGCACGCATGCCCTCCACGTTTAATGCATGTTAGGATTAGTTATAAGTCCATTTCCTATAAAAATCCACCAAGCTTATTATTAGGGGTTTTACAAGTGGAATTTCCCAAACATGGATAACAAAACCTTGGAGTTCATTTTTCGTGCGTTCACTTACAATTATTATAGTTTTTAAATTGTTTTGCATAAAATTTTCATTTTGTTAGGCCTCATATCTTTTTTGTTTGCGAGAAATATGGGAGAGAGATCTGGATCTGAAAAAAGATTTGAACATCCAAAATGGAAGTGCACAAATGCTGACAGAGATAATTTTAAAAAGTATCTGTGATTTTTAAGGATAGGCAAAAAGTGGGTTGTTAAACATCTAACCACTTGAGAATTTGATTTTTTCTACTGTTTGAATTTTTTGGATCATTAGGTCACTTGCATCCTCAACATGTTTCTGGCATGCATCTCCACTACGTTTAAAGCATGTTAGGATCAGTTAGAAGTCCCTTTCCTCTAAAATTCCTCCAAGCTTATTATTAGGAGTTGTACTAGTGGAATTTCCCAAACATGGATAATAAAACCTTGGATTTCATTTTTAGTTCGTTCACTTACAATTATTATAATTTTCAAATGTTTTTGCATAAAATTTTTATTTTACTTTGCCTCATATCTTTTTTGTTTATGAGAAAAATAGGAGAGCGAGTTGTGGATTTGAAAAAAAATTTTAATATCGAAAATGGAAATGCACAATTACTGTGAGAGATAATTTTAAAAACTATCTGTGATTTTTAAGGATAGGCAAAAAGTGAGTTGTTAAACATCCAACCACTTGCGAATTTGATTTTTTCTACTGTTTGAAATTTTTGGATCATTAGGTCACATGCATCCTCAACATGTTTCTGGCATGCATGTCCACTACGTTTAAAGCATGTTAGGATCAGTTAGAAGTCCCTTTCCTATAAAATTCCACCAAACTTATTATTAGGAGTTGTACTAGTGGAATTTCCCAAACATGGATAACAAAACCTTGGAGTTCATTTTTAGTGCGTTCACTTAAAATTATTATAGTTTTCAAATGTTTTTGCATAAAATTTATATTTTACTATGCCTCATATCTTTTTTGTTTATGAGCAAAGTAGGAGAGCGAGTTTTGGATCTAAAAAAAAATTTGAACATCCAAAATGGAAATGCACAAATGCTGAGAGAGATAATTTCAAAAAGTATCTGCGATTTTTAACGGTAAGCAAAAAGTGGGTTGTTAAACATCCAACCACTTGAGAAGTTGATTTTTTCTACTCCTTGAAATTTTTAAATCATTTGGTCACTTCCATCCTCAACATGTTTCTGGCACGCATGTCCTCCACGTTTAATGCATGTTAGGATTAGTTATAAGTCCATTTCCTATAAAAATCCACCAAGCTTATTATTAGGGGCTTTACAAGTGGAATTTCCCAAACATGGATAACAAAACCTTGGAGTTCATTTTTAGTGCGTTCACTTAAAATTATTATAGTTTTCAAATTGTTTTGCATAAAATTTTCATTTTGTTAGGCCTCATATCTTTTTTGTTGGCGAGAAATATGGGAGAGAGATCTGGATCTGAAAAAAGATTTGAACATCCAAAATGGAAGTGCACAAATGCTGACAGAGATAATTTTAAAAAGTATCTATGATTTTTAAGGATAGGCAAAAAGTGGGTTGTTAAACATCTAACCACTTGAGAATTTGATTTTTTCTACTGTTTGAATTTTTTGGATCATTAGGTCACTTGCATCCTCAACATGTTTCTGGCATGCATCTCCACTACGTTTAAAGCATGTTAGGATCAGTTAGAAGTCCCTTTCCTCTAAAATTCCTCCAAGCTTATTATTAGGAGTTGTACTAGTGGAATTTCCCAAACATGGATAATAAAACCTTGGATTTCATTTTTAGTTCGTTCACTTACAATTATTATAATTTTCAAATGTTTTTGCATAAAATTTTTATTTTAGTTTGCCTCATATCTTTTTTGTTTATGAGAAAAATAGGAGAGCGAGTTGTGGATTTGAAAAAAAAATTTAATATCGAAAATGGAAATGCACAATTGCTGTGAGAGATAATTCCAAAAAGTCTCTGAGATTTTTATGAATAGACAAAAAGTAGGTTGTTAAACATACAACCACTTGAGGATTTGATTTTTTCTACTCCTTGAAATTTTTAGATCATTAGGTCACTTGCATCCTCAACATGTGTCTGGCATGCATGTCCACCACGTTTAAAGCACGTTAGGATCAGTTAGAAGTCCGTTTCCTATAAAATTCCACAAAGCTTATTATTAGGGGTTGTACTAGTGGAATTTCCAAAAAATGGATAACAAGACCTTGGAGTTCATTTTTAGTGTGTACACTTACATTTATTATAGTTTTCAAAAAATTTTGCATAAAATTTTTATTTATTTATGCCTCATATCTTTTTTTTTTTACGAGAAAAATGGGAGAGTGAGTTTTGGATCTGAAAAAAAATTTGAACATCCAAAATGGAAATGCACAAATGCCGTGAGAGATAATTCAAGAAAGTATCTGTGATTTTTAGGGAGAGGCAAAAAGTAGGTTGTTAAAAGTCCAAGAACTTGAGAATTTGATTTTTTCTAGTTCTGGAAATTTTTAGATCATTAGGTCAATTGCTTCCTCAACATGTTTCTATCATGCATGTCCACCACGTTTAAAGCATGTTAGGATCAATTAGAAGTCCCTTTCCTATTAAAATTTCACCAAGCTTATTATTAGGGGTTGTAGTAGTGGAATTTCCCAAACATGGATAACAAAACCATGGAGTTCATTTTTAGTGTGTTCACTTCCATATAGTATAGTTTTCAATTTTTTTTGCATAAAAATTTCATTTTGTTATGCCTCATATCTTTTTCGTTTACGAGAAAAATGGGAGAGAGAGTTTTGGATTTGAAAAAAAGTTAGAACATCCAAAATGGAAATGGACAAATGCTGTGAGAGATAATTCCAAAAAGTATCTGTGATTTTTATGGATAGGCAAAAATTGGGTTGTTAAATGTCCAACCACTTGAAATTTTGATTTTTTTCTTCTCCTTGAAATTTTTGGATCATTAGGTCACTTGCATCCTCAACATATTTCTGGTATGCATGTCCACCACATTTAAAGCATGTTAGGATCAGTTAGAAGTCATTTTCCTACAAAATTCCACCAAGCCTATTATTAGGGGTTGTACAAGTGGTATTTCCCAAACATGGATAACAAAACCTTGGAGTTCATTTTTTGTGCGTACACTTACATTTTTTAAAGTTTTCAAATTTTTTAGCATAAAATTTTGATTTTGTTATGTCTCATATCTTTTTTGTTTACGAGAAAAATGGGAGAGTGAGTTTTCGATTTCAAAAACAATTTGAACATCCAAAATGGAAATGCACAAATGCTGAGAGAGATAATTCCAGAAAGTATCTGTGATTTTTAAGGAGAGGCAAAAAGTGGGTTGTTAAAAGTCATAGCACTTGAGAATTTGATTCTTTTCTAGTCCTTGAAATTTTTGGATCATTAGGTCCCTTGCATCCTAAACATGTTTCTGGCAATCATGTCCACCACATTTAAAGCATGTTAGGATCAGATAGAAGTTACTTTCCTATAAAATTCCACCAAGCTTATTATTAGGGGTTGTACTAGTGGAATTTCCCAAACATGGACAACAAAACCTTGAAGTACATTTTTAGAGTGTTCACTTACATTTATTATAGTTTTAAAATTTTTTTGCATAAAATTTTCACTTTGTTATGCCTCATATCTTTTTTGTTTACGAGAAAAATAGGAGAGTGAGTATTGTATCTAAAAAAAAATTTGAACATCCAAAATGGAAATGCACAAATGCTGCGAGAGATAATTCAAAAAAGTCTCTGAGATTTTTAAGAATAGACAAAAAGTGGGTTGTTAAACATACAACCACTTGAGGATATGATTTTTTCTACTCGAAATTTTTAGATCATTAGGTCACTTGCACCCTCAACATGTTTCTGGCATGCATGTCCACCACGTTTAAAGCACGTTAGGATCAGTTAGAAGTCCATTTCCTATAAAATTCCACCAAGCTTATTATTAGGGGTTGCACTAGTGGAATTTCCCAAACATGGATAAAAAAACCTTGGAGATTATTTTTAGTGTGTTCACTTACATTTATTATAGTTTTCAAATTTTTTTGCATAAAATTTTCATCTTGTTATGCCTCATATCTTTTTTTTTTTACTAGAAAAATGGCAGAGTGAGTTTTGGATCTAAAAAAAATTTGAACATCCAAAATGGAAATGCACAAATGCTAAGAGAGATAATTTTAAAAATATTCTGTGATTTTTAAGGATTGGCAAAAAGTGGGTTGTTGAACATCCTAGCACTTGAGAATTTGATTTTTACTACTCTTTGAAATTTTAAGTTCATTAGGTCACTTGCATCCTCAACATGTTTCTGGCATGCATCTCCACTACGTTTAAAGCATGTTAGGATCAGTTAGAAGTCCCTTTCCTATAAAATTCGACCAAGCTTATTATTAGGAGTTGTACTAGTGGAATTTCCCACAAGGATAACAAAACCTTGGAGTTCATTTCCAGTGAGTTCACATACATTTATTACAGTTTTCAAATTTTTTTGCATCAAATTTTCATTTTGTTATGCCTCATATCTTTTTTGTTTAAGAGAAAAATAGAGGAGCGAGTTTTGGATCTGAAACAAAATTTTAACATCCAAAATGGAAGAGCACAAATGCTGAGAGAGATAATTCCAAAAAGTATCAACGATTTTTAAGGATAGGCAAAAAGTGGGTTGTTAAACATCCAACCACTTGAGAATTTGATTTTTTCTACTCGAAATTTTTTGATCATAAGGTCACTTGCATCCTCAACATGTTTCTGGCAAGCATGTCCACCACGTTTAAAGCATGTTCGGATCAGTTAGAAGTGTGTTTCCTATAAAATTCCACCAAGTTTATTATCAGGGGTTGTACTATTGGAATTTCCCAAACATGGATAACAAAACCTTTGAGTTCATTTTTAGTGCGTTCACTTACATTTATTATAGTTTTCAAATTTTTTTGCATAAAATTTTTACTTTGTTATGCTTCATATCTTTTTTGTTTACGAGAAAAATAGGAGAGTGAGTTTTGGATCTGAAAAAAAATTTGAACATCCAAAATGGAAATGCACAAATGCTGTGAGAGATAATTTTAAAAAGTATCTGTGATTTTTAAGGATAGGCAAAAAGTGGGTAGTTAAACATCCAACTACTTGAGAATTTGATTTTTCCTACACTTTGAAATTTTTGGATCATTAGGTCACTTCCATCCTCAACATGTTTCTGGCATGCATGTCCACTACGTTTAAAGCATGTTAGGATCAGTTAGAAGTCCCTTTCCTATAAAATTCCACCAAGCTTATTATTAGGAGTTGTACTAGTGGAATTTTCCAAATATGCATAACAAAACATTGGACTTCATTTTTAGTGAGTTCACATACATTTATTATAGTTTTCAAATTTTTTTGCACCAAATTTTCATTTTGTTATGCCTCATCTCTTTTTTTTTTACGAGAAAAATGGGGGAGCGAGTTTTGGATCTGAAAAAAAATTTTAACATCCAAAATGGAAATGCACAAATGCTGAGAGAGATAATTCCAAAAAGTATCGGCGATTTTTAAGGATAGGCAAAAAGTGGGTTGTTAAACATCCAACCACTTGAGAATTTGATTTTTTCTACTCGAAATGCTTTGATCATTAGGTCACTCGCATCCTCAACATGTTTCTGGCAAGCATGTCCACCACGTTTAAAGCATGTTCGGATCAGTTAGAAGTCCCTTTCCTATAAAATTCCACCAAGTTTATTATTAGGGGTTGTACTAGTGGAATTTCCCAAACATGGATAACAAAACCTTTGAGTTCATTTTTAATGCGTTCACTTACATTTATTATTGTTTTCAACTTTTTTTGCATAAAATTTTTACTTTGTTATGCTTCATATCTTTTTTGTTTACGAGAAAAATAGGATAGTGAGTTTTGCATCTGAAAAAAAAATTGAACATCCAAAATGGAACTGCACAAATACTGTGAGAGATAATTTTAAAAAGTATCTGCGATTTTTAAGGATAGGCAAAAAGTGGGTAGTTAAACATCCAACTACTTGAGAATTTGATTTTTCCTACACTTTGAAATTTTTGGATAATTAGGTCACTTCCATCCTCAACATATTTCTAGCATGCATGTCCACTACGTTTAAAGCATGTTAGGATCAGTTAGAAGTCCCTTTCCTATAAAATTCCACCAAGCTTATTATTAGGAGTTGTACTAGTGGAATTTTCCAAATATGGATAACAAAACCTTGGACTTCATTTTTAGTGTGTTCAGTTACATTTACTATAGTTTTCAAATTTTTTTGCACCAAATTTTCATTTTGTTTTGCCTCATATCTTTTTTGTTTACGAGAAAAATGAAGAGTGAGTTTTGGATCTGAAAAAAAATTTGAACATCCAAAATGGAAACGCACAAATGCTGAGAGAGATAATTCTGAAAAGTATCTGTGATTTTTAAGGATAGGCAAAAAGTGGGTTGTTAAACACCCAACCACTTGAGAATTTGATTTTTACTACTCTTTGAAATTTTTGGATCATTAGGTCACTTGCATCTTCAACATGTTTCTGGCATGCATGTCCACTACATTTAAAGCATGTTAGGATCAGTTAGAAGTCCCTTTCCTATAAAATTCCACCAAGCTTATTATTAGGAGTTGTACTAGTGGAATTTCCCACACATGGATAACAAAACCTTGGAGTTCATTTTCAGTGAGTTCACATACATTTATTATAGTTTTCAAATTTTTTGGCATCAAATTTTCATTTTGTTATGCCTCATATCTTTTTTGTCTATGAGAAAAATAGGGGAGCGAGTTTTGGATCTGTAAAAAAATTTTAACATCCAAAATGGAAATGCAAAAATGCTGAGAAAGATAATTCCAAAAAGAATCGTTGATTTTTAAGGATAGGCAAAAAGTGGGTTGTTAAACATCCAACCACTTGAGAATTTGATTTTTTCTACTCGAAATTTTTTGTTCATTAGGTCACTTGCATCCTCAACATGTTTCTGGCAAGCATGTCCACCACGTTTAAAGCATGTTCGGATCGGTTAGAAGTCCCTTTCCTATAAAATTCCACCAAGTTTATTATCATGGGTTGTACTAGTGGAATTTCCCAAACATGGATAACAAAACCTTTGAGTTCATTTTTAGTGCGTTCACTTACATTTATTATAGTTTTCAAATTTTTTTGCATAAAATTTTTACTTTGTTATGCTTCATATCTTTTTTGTTTACGAGAAAAATAGGAGAGTGAGTTTTGGATCTGAAAAAAAATTTGAACATCCAAAATGGAAATGCACAAATGCTGTGAGAGATAATTTTAAAAAGTATCTTTGATTTTTAAGGATAGGCAAAAAGTGGGTAGTTAAACATCCAACTACTTGAGAATTTGATTTTTCCTACACTTTGAAATTTTTGGATCATTAGGTCACTTCCCTCCTCAACATGTTTCTGGCATGCATGTCCACTACGTTTAAAGCATGTTAGGATCAGTTAGAAGTCCCTTTCCTATAAAATTCCACCAAGCTTATTATTAGGAGTTGTACTAGTGGAATTTTCCAAATATAGATAACAAAACCTTGGACTTCATTTTTAGTGTGTTCAGTTACATTTATTACAGGTTTCAAATTTTTTTGCATCAAATTTTCATTTTGTTATGCCTCATATCTTTTTTGTTTACGAGAAAAATGGGAGAGAGAGTTTTGGATCTGAAAAAAAATTTGAACATCCAAAATGGAAATGCACAAATGCTGAGAGAGATAATTCTGAAAAGTATCTGCGATTTTTAAGGATAGGCAAAAAGTGGGTTGTTAAACATCCTAGCACTTGAGAATTTGGTTTTTTCTACTCTTTGAAATTTTATGATCATTAGGTCACTTGCATCTTCAACATGTTTCTGGCATGGATCTCCACTACGTTTAAAGCATGTTAGGATCAGTAAGAAGTCCCTTTCCAATAAAATTCCACCAAGCTTATTATTAGGAGTTGTACTAGTGGAATTTCCCACACATGGATAACAAAACCATGGAGTTAATTTTCAGTGAGTTCACATACATTTATTACAGTTTTCAAAATTTTTTTCATCAAATTTTCATTTTGTTACGCCTCATATCTTTTTTGTTTACGAGAAAAATAGGGGAGCGAGTTTTGGATCTGAAAAAAACTTTTAACATCCAAAATGGAAATGCACAAATACTGAGAGAGATAATTCCAAAAAGTATCAGCAATTTTTAAGGATAGGCAAAAAGTGGGTTGTTAAACATCCAACCACTTGAGAATTTGATTTTTTCTACTCGAAATTTTTTGATCATTAGGTCACTTCCATCCTCAACATGTTTCTGGCAAGCATGTCCACCACGTTAAAAGCATGGTCGGATCAGTTAGAAGTCCCTTTCCTATAAAATTCCACCAAGTTTATTATCAAGGGTTGTACTAGTGGAATTTCCCAAACATGGATAACAAAACCTTTGAGTTCATTTTTAGTGCGTTCACTTACATTTATTATTGTTTTCAACTTTTTTTGCATAAAAGTTTTACTTTGTTATGCTTCATATCTTTTTTGTTTAAGAGAAAAATAGGATAGTGAGTTTTGGATCTGAAAAAAAATTTGAACATCCAAAATGGAAATGCACAAATGCTGTGAGAAATAATTTTAAAAAGTATCTGTGATTTTTAAGGGTAGGCAAAAAGTTGGTAGTTAAACATCCAACTACTTGAGAATTTGATTTTTCCTACACTTTGAAATTTTTGGATCATTAGGTCACTTCCATCCTCAACATGTTTCTGGTAGGCATGTCCACTACGTTTAAAGCATGTTAGGATCAGTTAGAAGTCCATTTCCTATAAAATTCCACCAAGCTTATTATTAGGAGTTGTACTAGTGGAATTTTCCAAATATGGATAACAAAACCTTGGACTTCATTTTTAGGGTGTTCAGTTACATTTACTACAGTTTTCAAATTTTTTTGCATCAAATTTTCATTTTGTTATGCCTCATATCTTTTTTGTTTACGAGAAAAATGGGAGCGTGAGTTTTGGATCTGAAAAAAAATTTGAACATCCAAAATGGAAATGCACAAATGCTGAGAGAGATAATTCCGAAATGTATCTGCGATTTTTAAGGATAGGCAAAAAGTGAGTTGTTAAACATCCTACCACTTGAGAATTTGATTTTTACTAGTCTTTGAAATTTTTGGATCATTAGGTCACTTGCATCTTCAACATGTTTCTGGCATGCATGTCCACTACTTTTAAAGCATGTTAGGATCAGTTAGAAGTCCCTTTCCTATAAAATTCCACCAAGATTATTATTAGGAGTTGTACTAGTGGAATTTCCCACACATGGATAACAAAACCTTGGAGTTCATTTTCAGTGAGTTCACATACATTTATTACAGTTTTCAATTTTTTTTGCATCAAATTTTCATTTTGTTATGCCTCATATCTTTTTTGTTTACGAGAAAAAAAGCGGAGCGAGTTTTGAATCTGAAAAAAAATTTTAACATCCAAAATGGAAGAGCTCAAATGCTGAGAGAGATAATTCCAAAAAGTATCAACGATTTTTAAGGATAGGCAAAAAGTGGGTTGTTAAACATCCAACCACTTGAGAATTTGATTTTTTCTACTCGAAATTTTTTGATCATTAGGTCACTTGCATCCTCAACATGTTTCTGGCAAGCATGTCCACCACGTTTAAAGCATGTTCGGATCAGTTAGAAGTCCTTTTCCTATAAAATTCCACCTAGTTTATTATCAGGGGTTGTACTAGTGGAATTTCCCAAACATGGATAACAAAACCTTTGAGTTCATTTTTAGTGCGTTCACTTACATTTATTATAGTTTTCAAATTTTTTTGCATAAAATTTTTACTTTCTTATGCTTCATATCTTTTTTGTTTACAAGAAAAATAGGAGAGAGTGTTTTGGATCTGAAAAAAAAATTTGAACATCCAAAATGGAGATGCACAAATGCTGTGAGAGATAATTTTAAAAAGTATCTGTGATTTTTAAGGATAGGCAAAAAGTGGGTAGTTAAACATCCAACTACTTGAGAATTTGATTTTTCCTACACTTTGAAATTTTTGGATGATTAGGTCACTTCCATCCTCAACATGTTTCTGGCATGGATGTCCACTACGTTTAAAGCATGTTAGGATCTGTTAGAAGTCCCTTTCCTATAAAATTCCACCAAGCTTATTATTAGGAGTTGTACTAGTAGAATTTTCCAAATATAGATAACAAAACCTTGGACTTCATTTTTAGTGTGTTCAGTTACATCTATTACAGTTTTCAAATTTTTTTGCATCAAATTTTCATTTTGTTATGCCTCATATCTTTTTTGTTTACGAGAAAAATGGGACAGCGAGTTTTTTATCTGAAAAAATATTTGAACATCCAAAATGGAAATGCACAAATGCTGAGAGAGAAAATTCTGAAAAGTATCTGCGATTTTTAAGGAAAAGCAAAAAGTGGGTTGTTAAACATCCAACCACTTGAGAATTTGATTTTTACTACTCTTTGAAATTTTTGGATCATTAGGTCACTTGCCTCTTCAACATGTTTCTGGTATGCATGTCCACTACGTTTAAAGCATGTTAGGATCAGTTAGAAGTCCCTTTCCTATAAAATTCCACCAAGTTTATTATTAGGAGTTGAACTTGTGGAATTTCCCAAACATGGATAACAAAACCTTGGAGTTCATTTTTAGTGCGTTCACTTACAATAATTATAGTTTTCAAATGTTTTTGTATAAAATTTTAAAATATTTATGCCTCATATCTTTTTTGTTTATGAGAAAAATAAGAGATTGAGTTTTGGATCTGAAAAAAAATTTTCACATCCAAAATGGAAATGCACAAATGCTATGAAAGATAATTCCAAAAAAGTATCTGTGATTTTCAAGGATAGGAAAAAATTGGGTTGTTAAACATCCAACCACTTGAGAATTTGATTTTTTCTAGTTCTTAAAATTTTTAGATCATTAGGTCACTTGCATCCTCAACTTGTTTATAGCATGCATGTCCACCACGTTTAAAGCATGTTAGGATCAGTTTAAACTCCCATTCCTATAAAATTTCACCAAGCTTATTATTAGCGGTTGTACTAGTGGAATTTCCCAAACATGGAAAAGAAAACCATGGAGTTCATTTTTAGTGCGTTCACTTACATTTAGTATAGTTTTCAATTTTTTTTACATAAAAATTTCATTTTGTTATGCCTCATATCTTTTTTGTTTACGAGAAAAATGGGAGAGAGAGTTTTGGATCTGAAAAAAAATTTGAACATCCAAAATGGAAATGCACAAATGCTGAGAGAGATAATTCCAAAAATTATTTGTGATTTTTAAGGATAGGCAAAAAGTGGGTTGGTAAATGTCCAACCACTTGAGAATTTGTTTTTTTCTACTCCTTGAAATTTTTGGATCATTAGGTCACTTGCATCCTCAATATATTACTGGCATCCATGTCCACCACTTTTAGAGCATGTTAGGTTCAGTTAGAAGTCCTTTTCCTACAAAATTCCACCAAGCTTATTATTAGGGGTTGTCCTAGTAGAATTTCCCAAACATGGATAACAGAACCTTGGAGTTCATTTTTTGTTCGTGCACTTACAATTATTAAAGTTTTCAAATTTTTTTGCATAAAATTTTCATTTTGTTATGCCTCATATCTTTTTTGTTTACCAGAAAAATGGGAGAATGAGTTTTGGATCTGAAAAAAAATTTGAACATCCAAAATGGAAATGCACAAATGCTGAGAGAGATAATTCCAGAAAGTATCTTGTAATTTTTAAGGAGAGTCAAAAAGTGGGTTGTTAAAAGTCCAACCACTTGAGAATTTGATTTTTTTCTACTCCTTGAAATTTTTGGATCATTAGGTCACTTGCATCCTAAACATGTTTCTGGCATGCATGTCCACCACATTTAAAGCATGTTAGGATTAGTTAGAAGTCCCTTTTCTATAAAATTCCACCAAGCTTATTATTAGGGATTGTACTAGTAGAATTTCCCAAGCATGGATAACAAAACCTTGGAGTTCATTTTCAGTGCGTTCACTTACATTTATAATTGTTTTCAAAATTTTTTGCAAAAAATTTTCATTTTGTTATGCCACATTTCTTTTTTGTTTACGATCAAAATGGGAGAGAGAGTTTTGGATCTGAAAAACAATTTGAGCATCCAAAATGGAAATGCACAAATGCTTAGAGAGATAATTCCAAAAAGTATCTGTGATTTTTCAGGAGAGGCAAAAAGTGGGTTCTTAAATGTCCAACCACTTGAGAATTTGATTTTTTCTACTCCTTGAAATTTATGGATCATTAGGTCACTTGCAGCCTCAACATGTTTCTGGCATTCATGTCCACCACATTTAAAATATGTTAGGATCAGTTAGAAGTCCTTTTCCTATAAAATTCCACCAAACTTATTATTAGGGGTTGTACTATTGGAATTTCCCAAACATGGATAACAAAACCTTGGAGTTCATTTTTAGTGCGTTCACTTACATTTCTTATAGTTTTCAAATTTTTTTGCATAAAATTTTCATTTTGTTATGCCTCTTATCATTTTGGTTTGCGAGAAATATGGGGGAGTGAGATCTGGATCTGAAAAAAAATTTGAACATTCAAAATGGAAATGCACAAATGCTGACAGAGATAATTCCAAAAGGTATCTATGATTTTAAGGAAAGCCAAAAAGAGGGTTACTAAACATCCAACCACTTGGGAATATGATTTTTTTTACTCCTTGAAATTTTGGGATCAATAGGTCACTCCCATCCTCAACATGTTTCAGGCATGTATGTCCACCACGTTTAAAGCATGTTAGGATAAGTTAGAAGTCCCTTTCCTATAAAATTCCACCAAGCTTATTATTAGGGGTTGTACTAGTGGAATTTCCTAAACATGGATAACAAACCCTTGGAGTTCATTTTTAGTGTGTTCACTTATATTTATTATAGTTTTTAAATTTTTTTGCATAAAATTTTCATTTTGTTATGCCTCGTATCTTTTTTGTTTATGAGAAAAATGGGAGAGTGAGTTTTGGATCTGAAAAAAAATTTGAACATCCAAAATGGAAATGCACAAATTCTGAGAGAGATAATTCCAAAAAAATATCTGTGATTTCTAAGAATAGAAAAAAAGTGGGTTGTTAAACATCCAAACACTAGAGAATTTAATTTTTTCTAGTTCTTGAAATTTTTAGATCATTAGGTCACTTGCATCCTCAACATGTTTCTAGCATGCATGTCCACCACATTTAAAGCATGTTAGGATCTGATAGAAGTCCCTTTTTTATAAAATTTCACCAAGCTTATTATTAGGGGTTGTACTAGTGGAATTTCCCAAACATGGATTACAAAACCTTAGAGTTCATTTTTAGTGCGTTCACTTACATTTATTATAGTTTTAAAAAAATTTAGCATAAAATTTTCACTTTGTTATGCCTCATATCTTTTTTGTTTACGAGAAAAATAGGAGAGTGAGTTTTGGATCTGAAAAAAAATTTGAACATCCAAAATGGAAATGCACAATTGCAGCGAGAGATAATTCAAAAAATTATTTGTGATTTTTAAGAATAGGCAAAAACTGGGTAGTTAAACATTCAACTACTTGAGAATTTGATTTTTCCTACACTTTGAAAATTTTGGATCATTAGGTCACTTCCATCCTCAACATGTTTCTGGCATGCATATCCACTACGTTTAAAGCATGTTAGGATCAGTTAGAAGTCCCTTTCCTATAAAATTCCACCAAGCTTATTATTAGGAGTTGTACTAGTGGAGTTTTCCAAATATAGATAACAAAACCTTGGACTTCATTTTTAGTGTGTTCAGTTACATTTACTACAGTTTTCAATTTTTTTTGCATCAAATTTTCATTTTGTTATGCCTCATATCTTTTTTGTTTACGAGAAAAATGGGAGAGTGAGTTTTGGATCTGAAAAAAAATTTGAACATCCAAAATGGAAATGCACAAATGCTGAGAGAGATAATTCTGAAAAGTATCTGCGATTTTTAAGGATAGGCAAAAAGTGGGTTGTTAAACATCCTAGCACTTGAGAATTTGATTTGTACTACTCTTTGAAAATTTTGGATCATTAGGTCACTTGCATCTTCAACATGTTTCTGGCATGCATGTCCACTACGTTTAAAGCATGTTAGGATCAGTTAGAAGTCCCTTTCCTATAAAATTCCACCAAGCTTATTATTAGGAGTTGTACTTGTGGAATTTCCCAAACATGGATAACAAAACCTTGGAGTTCATTTTTAGTGTGTTCACCTACCATTATTATAGTTTTCAAATGTTTGTTGCATAAAATTTTTATTTAATTATGCCTCATATCTTTTTTGTTTATGAGAAAAATAAGAGAGTGAGTTTTGGATCTGAAAAAAAATTTTCACATTCAAAATGGAAATGCACAAATGCTATGAAAGATAATTCCAAAAAAGTATATGTGATTTTCAAGGATAGGCAAAAAGTGGGTTGTTAAACATCCAACCACTTGAGAATTTGATTTTTTCTTGTTCTTGAAATTTTTAGAACATTAGGTCACTTGCATCCTCAACTTGTTTCTAGCAAGCATGTCCACCACGTTTAAAACCTGTTAGGATCAGTATAAACTCCTATTCCTATAAAATTTCACCAAGCTTATTATTAGCGGTTGTACTAGTGGAATTTCCCAAACATGGATAACAAAACCATGGAGTTCATTTTTAGTGCGTTCACTTACATTAAGTATAGTTTTCAATTTTTTTTACATAAAAATTTCATTTTATTATGCCTCATATCTTTTTTGTTTATGAGAAAAATGGGAGAGAGAGTTTTGGATCTGAAAAAAAATTTGAACATCCAAAATGGAAATGCACAAATGCTGAGAGAGATAATTCCAAAAATTATTTGTGATTTTTAAGGATAGGCAAAAAGTGGGTTGGTAAATGTCCAACCACTTGAGAATTTGAGTTTTTTCTACTCCTTGAAATTTTTGGATCATTAGGTCACTTGCATCTTCAATATATTACTGGCATCCATGTCCACCACATTTAAAGCATGTTAGGTTCAGTTAGAAGTCCTTTTCCTACAAAATTCCACTAAGCTTATTATTAGGGGTTGTCCTAGTAGAATTTCCCAAACATGGATAACAGAATCTTGGAGTTCATTTTTAGTTCGTGCACTTACATTTATTAAAGTTTTCAAATTTTTTTTGCATAAAATTTTCCTTTCATTATGCCTCATATCTTTTTTGCTTACGAGAAAAACGGGAGAGTGAGTTTTGGATCTGAAAAAAAATTTGAACATCCAAAATGGAAATGCACAAATGCTGAGAGAGATAATTCCAGAAAGTATCTGTGATTTTTAAGGAGAGTCAAAAAGTGGGTTGTTAAAAGACCAACCACTTGAGAATTTGATTTTTTTCTACTCCGTGAAATTTTTTGATCATTAGGTCACTTGCATCCTAAACATGTTTCTGGCATGCATGTCCACTACATTTAAAACATGTTAGGATCAGTTAGAAGTCCCTTTTCTACAAAATTCCACCAAGCTTATTATTAGGGCTCGTACTAGTGGAATTTCCCAAACATGGATAACAAAACCTTGGAGTTCATTTTTAGTGCATTCACTTACATT
Source organism: Aristolochia californica (assembly GCF_029961685.1). Classification (NCBI taxonomy): domain Eukaryota; kingdom Viridiplantae; phylum Streptophyta; class Magnoliopsida; order Piperales; family Aristolochiaceae; genus Aristolochia; species Aristolochia californica. The sequence goes on along the minus strand of NW_027181815.1, from coordinate 16,182,334 downwards.
TATAATTGTTTTCAAATTTTTTTACAAAAAAATTTCATATTGTTATGCTTCATATCTTTTTTGTTTACGAGAAAAATAGGAGACAGAGTTTTGGATCTGAAAAAAAATTTGAACATCCAAAATGGAAATGCACAAATGCTGTGAGAGATAATTTTAAAAAGTATTTGTGATGTTTAAGGAGAGGCAAAAACTGGGTTGTTAAACATCCAACCACTTGAGAATTTGATTTTTCCTACACTTTGAAATTTTTGGATCATTAGGTCACTTCCATCCTCAACATGTTTCTGGCATGCATGTCCACTACGTTTAAAGCATGTTAGGATCAGTTAGAAGTCCCTTTCCTATAGAATTCCACCAAGCTTATTATTAGGAGTTGTACTAGTGGAATTTTCCAAATATGGATAACAAAACCTTGGACTTCATTTTTAGTGTGTTCAGTTACATTTATTACAATTTTCAAATTTTTTTGCATAAAATTTTCATTTTGTTATGCCTCATATCTTTTTTGTTTACGAGAAAAATAGGGGAGCGAGTTTTGGATCTGAAAAAAAAATATAACATCCAAAATGGAAATACACAAATGCTGAGAGAGATAATTCCAAAAAGTATCGGCGATTTTTAAGGATAGGCAAAAAGTGGGTTGTTAAACATCCAACCACTTGAGAATTTGATTTTTTCTACACGAAATTTTTTGATCATTAGGTCACTTGCATCCTCAACATGTTTCTGGCAAGCATGCCCACCACGTTTAAAGCATGTTCGGATCAGTTAGAAGTCCCTTTCCTATAAAATTCCACCAAGTTTATTCTCAGGGGTTGTACTAGTGGAATTTCCCAAACATGGATAACAAAACCTTGAGTTCATTTTTAGTGCGTTCACTTACATTTATTATAGTTTTCAAATTTTTTTGCATAAAATTTTTACTTTGTTATGCTTCATATCTTTTTTGTTTACGAGAAAAATAGGAGAGAGTGTTTTGGATCTGAAAAAAAATTTGAACATCCAAAATGGAAATGCACAAATGCTGTGAGAGATAATTTTAAAAAGTATCTGTGATTTTTAAGGATAGGCAAAAAGTGGGTTGATAAACATCCAACCACTTGAGAATTTGATTTTTCCTACACTTTGATATTTTTGGATCATTAGGTCACTTCCATCCTCAACATGTTTCTGGCATGCATGTTCACTACGTTTAAAGCATGTTAGGATCAGTTAGAAGTCCCTTTCCTATAAAATTCCACGAAGCTTTTTATTCGGAGTTGTACTCGTGGAATTTTCCAAATATGGGTAACAAAACCTTGGACTTCATTTTTAGTGTGTTCAGTTACATTTATTACAGTTTTCAAATTTTTTTGCAAAAAAATTTCATTTTGTTATGCCTCATATCTTTTTTGTTTACGAGGAAAATGGGAGAGTGAGTTTTGGATCTGAAAAAAAATTTGAACTTCCAAAATGGAAATGCACAAATGCTGAGAGAGATAATTCCGAAAAGTATCTGCGATTTTTAAGGATAGGGAAAAAGTGGGTTGTAAAACATCCAACCACTTGAGAATTTGATTTTTTCTATTCTTTGAAATTTTTGGATCATTAGGTCACTTGCATCTTCAACATGTTTTTGGCATGCATGTCCACTACGTTTAAAGCATGTTAGGATCGGTAAGAAGTCCCTTTCCTATAAAATTCCACCAAGCTTATTATTAGGAGTTATACTTGTCGAATTTCCCAAACATGGATAACAAAACCTTGGAGTTCATTTTTAGTGCGTTCACATACAATTATTATAGTTTTCAAATGTTTTTGCATAAAAGTTTTATTTAATTAAGCCGTATATCTTTTTTGTTTATGAGAAAATAAGAGAGTGAGTTTTGGATCTGAAACAATTTTGACATCAAAAATGAAAATGCACAAATGCTGAGAGAGCTAATTCCAAAAAAGTATCTGTGATATTCAAAGATAGGCAAAAAGTGGGTTGTTAAACATCCAACCACTTGAGAATTTGATTTTTTCTAGTTCTTGAAATTTTTAGATCATTAGGTCACTTGCATCCTCAACTTGTTTCTAGCATGCATCTCCACCACGTTTAAAGCATGTTAGGATCAGTTAGAACTCCCATTCCTATAAAATTTCACCAAGCTTATTATTAGCGGTTGTACTAGTGGAATTTCCCAAACATGGATAAGAAAACCATGGAGTTCATTTTTAGTGCATTCACTTACATTTAGTATAGTTTTCAATTTTTTTTGCATAAAAATTTCATTTTGTTATGCCTCATATCTTTTTTTTTTACGAGAAAAATGGGAGAGAGAGTTTTGGATCTGAAAAAAAATTTGAACATCCAAAATGGAAATGCACAAATGCTGAGAGAGATAATTCCAAAAATTATTTGTGATTTTTAAGGATAGGCAAAAAGTGGATTGTTAAATGTCCAACCACTTGAGAATTTGATTTTTTTATAATCCTTGAAATTTTTGGATCATTAGGTCACTTGCATCCTCAACATATTACTGGCATCCATGTCCACCACATTTAAAGGATGTTAGGATCAGTTAGAAGTCCTTTTCCTACAAAATTCCACCAAGCTTATTATTAGGGGTTGTCCTAGTGGAATTTCCCAAACATGGATAACAGAACCTTGGAGTTCATTTTTAGTGCGTGCACTTAGATTTATTAAAATTTTCAAATTTTTTTGCATAAAATTATCTTTTTGTTATGCCTCATATCTTTTTTGTTTACGAGAAAAATGGGAGAGTGGATTTTGGATCTCAAAAAAAATTTGAACATCCAAAACGGAAATCCACAAATGCTGAGAGAGATAATTCCAGAAAGTATCTGTTACTTTTAAGGAGAGGGAAAAAGTGGGTTGTTAAAAGTCCAACCACTTGAGAACTTGATTTTTTTCTACTCCTTGAAATTTTTGGATCATTAGGTCACTTGCATCCTAAACATGTTTCTGGCGTGCATGTCCACCACATTTAAAGCATGTTAGGATTAGTTAGAAGTCCCTTTTCTATAAAATTCCACCAAGCTTATTATTAGGGGTTGTACTAGTGGAATTTCCCAAACATGGATAACAAAACCTTGGAGTTCATATTTAGTGCGTTCACTTACATTTATTATTGTTTTCAAAATTTTTTGCAAAAAATTTTCATTTTTTTATGCCTCATATCTTTTTTGTTTACGAGAAAAATGGGAGAGAGAGTTTTGGATCTGAAAAACAATTTGAGCATCCAAAATGGAAATGCACAAATGCTTAGAGAGATAATTCCAAAAAGTATCTGTGATTTTTAAGGAGAGGCAAAAAGTGAGTTGTTAAATGTCCAAGCACTTGAGAATTTGATTTTTTCTACTCCTTGAAATTTATGGATCATTAGGTCACTTGCATCCTCAACATGTTTCTGGCATCCATGTCCACCACAATTAAAATATGTTAGGATCAGTTAGAAGTCCTTTTCCTATAAAATTCCACCAAACTTATTATTAGGGGTTCTACTGTTGGAATTTCCCAAACATGGATAAAAAAACCTTCGAGTTCGTTTTTAGTGCGTTCACTTACATTTCTTATAGTTTTCAAATTTTTTTGCATAAAATCTTCTTTTTGTTTTGCCTCCTATCTTTTTGTTTGCGAGAAATATGGGAGATTGAGATCTGGATCTGAAAAAAAATTTGAACATCCAAAATGGAAATGCACAAATGCTGACAGAGATAATTCCTAAAGGTATCTAAGACTTTATGGATAGGCAAAAAGTGGGTTACTAAACATCCAACCACTTGGGAATTTGATTTTTTCTACTCCTTGAAATTTTGGGATCATTAGGTCACTTGCATCCTCAACATGTTTCTGGCATGCATGTCCACCACGTTTAAAGCATGTTAGGATCAGTTAGAAGTCCCTTTCCTATAAAATTCCACCAAGCTTATTATTAGGGGTTGTACTAGTGGAATTTCCTAAACATGGATAACAAAACCTTGGAGTTCATTTTTAGTGTGTTCACTTATATTTATTACAGTTTTCAAATTTTTTTGCATAAAATTTTCATTTTGTTCTGCCTCATATCTTTTTTTTTTACGAGAAAAACGGGAGAGGGAGTTTTGGATCTGAAAAAAAATTTGAACATCCAAAATGGAAATGCGCAAAAGCTGAGAGAGATAATTCCAAAAAAGTATCTGTGATTTTTAAGGCTAGACAAAAAGTGGGTTGTTAAAGATCCAAACACTAGAGAATTTGAATTTTTCTAGTTCTTGAAATTTTTAGATCATTAGGTCACTTGCATCCTCAACATGTTTCTAGCATGCATGTCCACCACGTTTAAAGTATGTTAGGATCAGTTAGAAGTCCCTTTCCTATAAAATTTCACTGGGCTTATTATTAGCGGTTGTACTAGTGGAATTTCCCAAACATGGATAACAAAACCATGGAGTTCATTTTTAGTGTGTTCACTTACATTTATTATAGTTTTCCATTTTTTTGCATAAAAATTTCATTTTGTTATGCCTCATATCTTTTTTGTTTACGATAAAAATGGGAGAGCGTGTTTTGGATCTGAAAAAAATTTTGAACATCCAAAATGGAAATGCACAAATGCTGAGAGAGATAATTCCAAAAAGTATCCATGATTTTTAAGGATAGGCAAAAAGTGGGTATTTAAATGTCCAACCACTTGAGAATTTGATTTTCTTCTATTCCTTGAAATTTTTGGATCTTTAGGTCACTTGCATCCTCAACATATTTCTTGCATGCATGTCCACCACATTTAAAGCATGTTAGGATCAGTTAGAAATTATTTTCCTAAAAAATTCCACCAAGCTTATTAATAGGGGTTGTACTAGTGGAATTTCCCAAACATGGATAACAAAACCTATGAGTTCATTTTTAGTGTGTTCACTTACATTTATTATAGATTTCAAATTTTTTTGCATAAAATTTTCATTTGGATATGCCTCAAATCTTTTTTGTTTATGAGAAAAATGGGAGAGAGAGTTTTGGATCTGAAGAAAATTTGAACATCCAAAATGGAAATGCATAAATGCTGAGAGAGATAATTCCAAAAAAGTATCTGTGATTTTTAAGGATAGGCCAAAAGTGGGTTGTTAAATATCCAACCACTAGAGAATTTGATTTTTTCTGCTTCTTGAAATTTTTTGATCATTAGGTCACTTGCATCCTCAACATGTTTCTAGCATGCATGTCCACCACGTTTAAAGCATGTTAGGATCAGTTAGAAGTCCCTTTCCTATAAAATTTCACCAAGCTTATTATTAGGAGTTGTACTAGTGGAATTTTCCAAATATGGATAACAAAACCTTGGGCTTCATTTTTAGTGCGTTCACTTACATTTAGTATAGTTTTCAATTTTTTTTCATAAAAATTTCATTTTGTTATGCCTCATATCTTTTTTGTTTACGAGAAAAATGGGAGAGAGAGTTTTGGATCTGAAAAACAATTTGAGCATCCAAAATGGAAATGCACAAATGCTTAGAGAGATAATTCCAAAAAGTATCTGTGATTTTTAAGGAGAGGCAAAAAGTGAGTTGTTAAATGTCCAAGCACTTGAGAATTTGATTTTTTCTACTCCTTGAAATTTATGGATCATTAGGTCACTTGCATCCTCAACATGTTTCTGGCATGCATGTCCACCACAATTAAAATATGTTAGGATCGATTAGAAGTCCTTTTCCTATAAAATTCCACCAAACTTATTATTAGGGGTTGTACTAGTGGAATTTCCCAAACATGGATAACAAAACCATGGAGTTCATTTTTAGTGTGTTCTCTTACATTTAGTATAATCTTCAATTATTTTTGTATAAAAATTTCATTTTTTTATGCCTCATATCTTTTTTGTTTAAGAGAAAAATGGGAGAGAGAGTTTTGGATCTGAAAAAAAATTTGAACATCCAAAATGGAAATGCACAAATGTCGAGAGAGATAATTCCAAAAAGTATCCGTGATTTTTAAGGATAGGCAAAAAGTGGGTTGTTAAATACCCAACCACTTGAGAATTTGATTTTTTTCTACTTCATGAAATTTTTGGATCATTAGGTCACTTACGTTCTCAACATATTTCTGGCATGCATGTCCACCACATTTAAAGGATGTTAAGATCAGTTAGAAGTCTTTTTCCTACAAAATTCCACCAAGCATATTATTAGGGGTAGTACTAGTGGAATTTCCCAAACATGGATAACAAAAGCTTGGAGTTCATTTTTAGTGCGTGCACTTACATTTATTAAAGTTTTCAAATTTTTTTGCATAAAATTTTCATTTTGTTATGCCTCATATCTTTTTTGTTTACGAGAAAAATGGGAGAGTGAGTTTTGGATCTGAAAAAAAATTTGAACATCCAAAATGGAAATGCACAAATGCTGAGAGAGATAACTCCAGAAAGTATCAGTGATTTTTAAGTATAGGCTAAAAGTGGGTAGTTAAAAGTCCAAGCACTTGAGAATTAGATTTTTTCAAGTTCTGGAAATTTTTAGATCATTAGGTCACTTGCTTCCTCAACATGTTTCTCGCATGCATGTCCACCACGTTTAAAGCATGTTAGGATCAGTTAGAAGTCCCTTTCCTATAAAATTTCACCAAGCTTATTATTAGGGGTTGTAGTAGTGGAATTTCCCAAACATGGATAACAAAACCATGGAGTTCATTTTTAGTGTGTTCACTTACATTTAGTATAGTTTTCAATTTTTTTTGCATAAAGATTTCATTTTGTTATGCCTCATATCTCTTTTGTTTACGAGAAAAATGTTGAGAGAGAGTTTTCGATCTGAAAAAAAATTTGAACATCCAAAATGGAAATGCACAAATGCTGAGAGAGATAATTCCAGAAAGTATCTGAGATTTTTAAGAAGAGGCAAAAAGTGGGTTGTTAAAAGTCCAAGCACTTGAGAATTTGATTTTTTCTAGTTCTAGAAATTTTGAGATCATTAGGTCACTTGCTTCCTCAACATGTTTCTAGCATGCATGTCCACCACGTTTAAAGCATGTTAGGATCAGTTAGAAGTCCCTTTCCTAAAAAATTTCACCAAGCTTATTATTAGGGGTTGTACTAGTGGAATTTCCCAAACATTGATAACAAAACCATGGAGTTCATTTTTAGTGCGTTCACTTACATTTAGTATAGTTTTCAATTTTTTTTCATAAAAATTTCATTTTGTTATGCCTCATATCTTTTTTGTTTACGAGAAAAATGTTGAGAGAGAGTTTTGGATCTAAAAAAAAATTTTAACATCCAAAATGGAAAAGCACAAATGCTTAGAGAGATAATTCCAGAAAGTATATGTGATTTTTATGGATAGGCAAAAAGTGGGTTGTTAAATGTCCAACCACTTGAGAATTTGATTTTTTTCTACTCCTTGAAATTTTTGGATCATTAGGTCACTTGCATCCTCAACATATTTCTGGCATGCATGTCCACCACATTTAAAGCATGTTAGGATCAGTTAGAAGTCATTTTCCTACAAAATTCCACGAAGCTTATTATTAGGGGTTGTAAAAGTGGAATTTCCCAAACATGGATAACAAAACCTTGGAGTTCATTTTTAGTGCCTGCACTTACATTTATTAAAGTTTTCAAATTTTTTTGCATTAAATTTTCATTTTGTTATGCCTCATATCTTTTTTGTTTACGAGAAAAATGGGAGAGAGAGTTTTGGATGTGAAAAAAAATTTGAACATCCAAAATGGAAATGCACAAATGCTGACAGAGATAATTCCAAAAGGTATCTGAGATTTTAAGGATGGGCAAAAAGTGGGTTACTAAACATCCAACCACTTGGGAATTTGATTTTTTCTACTCCTTGAAATTTTGGGATCATTAGGTCACTTGCATCCTCAACATGTTTCTGGCATGCATGTCCACCACGTTTAAAGCATGTTAGGATCAGTTAGAAGTCATTTTCCTACAAAATTCCACCAAGCTTATTATTAGGGGTTGTAAAAGTGGAATTTCCCAAACATGGATAACAAAACCTTGGAGTTCATTTTTAGTGCCTGCACTTACATTTATTAAAGTTTTCAAATTTTTTTGCATTAAATTTTCATTTTGTTATGCCTCATATCTTTTTTGTTTACGAGAAAAATGGGAGAGAGAGTTTTGGATCTGAAAAAAAATTTGAACATCCAAAATGGAAATGCACAAATGCTGACAGAGATAATTCCAAAAGGTATCTGAGATTTTAAGGATGGGCAAAAAGTGGGTTACTAAACATCCAACCACTTGGGAATTTGTTTTTTTCTACTCCTTGAAATTTTGGGATCATTAGGTCACTTGCATCCTCAACATGTTTCTGGCATCCATGTCCACCACGTTTAAAGCATGTGAGGATCAGTTAGAAGTCCCTTTCCGATAAAATTCCACCAAGCTTATTATTAGGGGTTTTACTAGTGGAATTTCCTAAACATGGATAACAAAACCTTGGAGTTCATTTTTAGTGTGTTCACTTATATTTATTATAGTTTTAATTTTTTTTGCATAAAATTTTCATTTTGTTATGCCTCATATCTTTTTTGTTTACGAGAAAAATGGGACAGCGAGTTTTTGATCTGAAAAAAAATTTGAACATCCAAAATGGAAATGCACAAATGCTGAGAGAGATAATTCCAAAAAAGTATTTGTGATTTTTAAGGATAGACAAAAAGTGGGTTGTTAAACATCCAAACACTAGAGAATTTGATTTTTTCTAGTTCTTGAAATTTTTAGATCATTAGGTCACCTGCATCCTCAACATGTTTCTAGCATGCATGTCCACCACGTTTAAAGTATGTTAGGATCAGTTAGAAGTCCCTTTCCTATAAAATTTCACTGGGCTTATTATTAGGGGCTGTACTAGTGGAATTTCCCAAACATGGATAACAAAACCATGGAGTTCATTTTTAGTGTGTTCACTTACATTTAGTATAGTTTTCCATTTTTTTTGCATAAAAATTTCATTTTGTTATGCCTCATATCTTTTTTGTTTACGAGAAAAATAGGAGAGAGAGTTTTGGATCTGAAGAAAATTTGAACATCCAAAATGGAAATGCACAAATGCTGAGAGGGATAATTCCAAAAAAGTATCTGTGATTTTTAAGGATAGCCAAAAAGTGGGTTGTTAAATATCCAACCACTAGAGATTTTGATTTTTTCTACTTCTTGAAATTTTTAGATCATTAGGTCACTTGCATCCTCAACATGTTTCTAGCATGCATTTCCACCACGTTTAAAGCATGTTAGGATCAGTTAGAAGTTCCTTTCCTATAAAATTTCACCAAGCTTATTTTTAGGGGTTGTACTAGTGGAAATTCCCAAACATGGATAACAAAACCATGGAGTTCATTTTTAGTGCGTTCACTTACATTTAGGATAGTTTTCAATTTTTTTTGCATAAAAATATCATTTTGTTATGTCTCATATCTTTTTTGTTTACGGGAAAAATGCGAGAGAGAGTTTTGGATCTGAAAAAAATTTGAACATCCAAAATGGAAATGCACAAATGCTATGAGAGATAATTCCAAAAAGTATCTGTGATTTTTAAGGATAGGCAAAAAGTGGGTTGTCAAATGTCCCATTTGAGAATTTGATTTTTTTCTACGCGTTGAAATTTTTGGATCATTAGGTCACTTGCATCCTCAACATGTTTCTGGCATGCATGTCCACCACGTGTAAAGCATGTTAGGATCAGTTAGAAGTCATTTTCCTATAAAATTCCACCAAGCTTATTATTAGGAGTTGTAGTAGTGGAATTTCCCAAACATGGATAACAAAACCTTGGAGTTCATTTTTAGTGCGTACACTTACATTTATTACAGTTTTCAAATTTTTTTACATAAAATTTTCATTTTTTTATGTCTCATATCTTTTTTGTTTACAAAAAAAATGGGAGACTGAGTTTTGGATCTGAAAAAAAATTTGAACATCCAAAATGGAAATGCACAAATGCTGAGAGAGATAATTCCAGAAAGTATCTGTGATTTTTATGGAGAGGCAAAAAGTGGGTTGTTAAAAGTCCAACCACTTGAGAATTTGATTTTTTTCTACTCCTTGAAATTTTTGGATAATTAGGTCACTTGCATCCTAAAAATGTTTTTGGCAATCAACTCCACCTCATTTAAAGCATGTTAGGATCAGATAGAAGTCCATTTCCTATAAAATTTCACCAAGCTTATTATTAGTGGTTGTACTAGTGGAATTTCCCAAACATGGATAACAAAACCTTGGAGTTCATTTTTAGTGCGTTCACTTACATTTATTTTAGTTTTAAAAATTTTTTGCATAAAATTTTCACTTTGTTATGCCTCATATCTTTTTTTCCTTACGAGAAAAATAGGAGAGTGAGTTTTGGATTTGAAAAAAAACTTTGAACATCCAAAATGGAGATGCACAAATGCTGCGAGAGATAATTCCAAAAAGTCTCTGAGATTTTTAAGAATAGACAAAAAGTGGGTGTTTAAACATACAACCACTTGAGGATTTGATTTTTTCTACTCCTTGAAATTTTTAGATGATTAGGTCACTTGCATCCTCAACATGTTTCTGGCATGCATGTCCACCACGTTTAAAGCACATTAGGATCAGTTAGAAGTCTGTTTCCTATAAAATTCCACCAACCTTATTATTAGGGGTTGTACTAGTGGAATTTCCCAAACATGTATAACAAAATCTTGGAGTTCATTTTTAGTGTGTTCACTTACATTTATTATAGTTTTCAAATTTTTTTACATAAAATTTTCATTTTGGTATCCCTCAAATCTTTTTTTTTTACGAGAAAAATGGGAGAGTGAGATCTGGATCTGAAAAAAAAATTGACAATCCAAAATGGAAATGCACAAATGCTGAGAGAGATAATTTTAAAAAGTCTCTGTGACTTTTAAGGATTGGCAAAAAGTCGGTTGTTAAACATCCAACCACTTGAGAATTTGATTTTTTCTACTCTTTGAAATATTTGGATCATTAGGTCACTTGCATCCTCAACATGTTTCTGGCATGCATGTCCACTACGTTTAAAGCATGTTAGGTTCAGTTAGAAGTCCCTTTCCTATAAAATTCCACCAAGCTTATTATTAGGAGTTGTACTAGTGGAATTTCCCAAACATGGATAACAAAACCTTGGAGAGTGAGTTTTTTATCTGAAAAATGGGAGAGAGAGTTTTGGATCTGAAAAAAAATTTGAACATCCAAAATGGAAATGCACAAATGCTGAGAGAGATAATTCCAGAAAGTATCTGTGATTTTTAAGGAGAGGCAAAAAGTGGGTTGTTAAAAGTCCAAGCACTTGAGAATTTGATTATTTTCTACTCCTTGAAATTTTGGATCCTTAGGTCACTTGCATCATAAACATGTTTTTGGCAATCATGTCCATCACATTTAAAGCATGTTAGGATCAGATAGAAGTCCATTTCCTATAAAATTCCACCCAGCTTATTATTACGGGTTGTACTAGTGGAATTTCCCGAACTTGGATAACAAAACATTGCAGTTCATTTTTAGTGCGTTCACTTACATTTATTATAGTTTTAAAAAAAATTGCATAAAATTTCACTTTGTTATGCGTCATATCTTTTTTGTTTACGAGAAAAATAGGAGAGAGAGTTTTGGATCTGAAAAAAAATTTGAACATCCAAAATGGAAATGCACAAATACTGAGAGAGATAATTCAAAAAAGTATCTGCGATTTATAAGGATAGGCAAAAACTAGGTTGTTAAACATCCAACCACTTGAGAATTTGATTTTTTCTACTCCTTGAAATTTTTTGATCATTAGGTCACTTGCATCGTCTACATGATTCTGGCATGCATCTCCACCACGTTTAAAGCATGTTAGGATCAGATAGAAGTCCCTTTCCTATAAAATTCCACCAAGCTTATTATTAGGGGTTGTACTAGTGGAATTTCCCAAACATGCATAACAAAACCTTGGAGTTCATTTTTAGTGTGTTCACTTACATTTATTACAGTTTACAATTTTTTTTGCATAAAATTTTCATTTTTTTATGCCTCATATCTTTTTTGTTTACGAGAAAAATGGGAGAGTGAGTTTTGGATCTGAAAAAAAATTTGAACATCCAAAATGGAAATGCACAAATGCTGAGAGACATAATTTTAAAAAGTCTCTGTGATATTTAAGGATAGGCAAAAAGTGGGTTGTTAAACATCCTACCACTTGAGAATTTGATTTTTTCTACTTTTTGAAATTTTTGGATCATTAGGTCACTTGCATCCTCAACATGTTTCTGGCATGCATGTCCACTACGTTTAAAGCATGTTAGGATCAGTTAGAAGTCCCTTTCCTATAAAATTCCACCAAGCTTATTATTAGGAGTTGTACTAGTGGAATTTCCCAAACATGGATAACTAAACCTTGGAGTTCATTTTTAGTGCGTTCACTTACAATTATTATAGTTTTCAAATGTTTTTGCATAAAATTTTTATTTTATTATGCCTCATATCTTTTTTATTGACAAGAAAAATAGGAGAGTGAGTTTTGGATCTGAAAAAAAATTTTAACAACGAAAATGGAAATGCACAAATGCTGAGAGAGATAGTTCCAAAAAGTATCTGCGATTTTTAAGGATAGGCAATAAGTGGGTTGTTAAACATCCAACCACTTGAGAATTTGATTTTTCTACTCCTTGAAAATTTTAAATTATTTGGTCACTTGCATCCTCAGCATGTTTCTTGCACGCATGTCCTCCACGTTTAATGGATGTTGGGATCAGTTAGAAGTCGCTTTCCTATAAAATTCAACCAAGCTTATTATTAGGAGTTTTACTAGTGGAATTTCCCAAACATGGCTAACAAAACCTTCAAATTCATTTTTATTGCGTTCACTTACAATTAGTATAGTTTTCAAAAAAAATTTCATAAAATGTTCATTTTGTTAGGCCTCATATCTTTTTTGTTTGCGAGAAATATGGGAGAGTGAGATCTGGATCTGAAAAAAATTTGAACATCCAAAATGGAAATGCACAAATGCTGAGAGAGATAATTCCAAAAGGTATCTGAGATTTTAAGGATAGGCAAAAATTGGGTTGTTAAACATCCAACCACTTGGGCATTTGATTTTTTCTACTCCTTGAAATTTTGGGATCATTAGGTCACTTACATCCTCAACACGTTTCTAACACGCATGTCCACCACGTTTAAAGCATGTTAGGATAAGTTAGAAGTCCATTTCCTATAAAATTCCACCAAGCTTATTATTAGGGGTTGTACTAGTGGAATTTCCCAAACATGGATAACAAAACCTTGGAGTTCATTTTTAGTGTGTTCACTTACATTTATTATAGTTTTCAAGTTTTTTTGCATAAAATTTTTATTTTGTTATGCCTCATATCTTTTTTTGTTTATGAGAAAAATGGGAGAGTGAGTATTGGATCTGAAAAAAAATTTGAACATCCAAAATGGAAATGCACAAATGCTGAGAGAGATAATTCCAAAAAAGTATCTGAGATTTTTAAGGATAGGCAAAAAGTGGGATGTTAAACATCAAACTACTTGAGAATTTGATTTTTTCTAGTGCTTGAAATTTTTAGATCATTAGGTCACTTGCGTCCTCAGCATGTTTCTAGCATGCATGTCCACCACGTTTATAGCATGTTAGGATCAGTTAGAAGTCCCTTTCCTATAAAATTTCACAAAGCTTATTATTAGGGGTTGTACTAGTGGAATTTCCCAAACATGGAAAACAAAACCATGGAGTTCTTTTTTGGTGCGTGCACTTGCATTTATTAAAGTTTTCAAATTTTTTTGCCTAAAATTTTCATTTTGTTTTGCCTCATATCTTATTTGTTTACGAGAAAAATGGGAGAGTGAGTTTGGATCTGAAAAAAATTTGAACAGCCAAAATGGAAATGGAAAAATGCCGAGAGAGATAATTCCAACAAGTATCTGTGATTTTTAAGGAGAGGCAAAAAGTGGGTTGTTAAAAGTCCAACCACTTGAGAATTTGATTTTTTTCTACTCCTTGAAATTTTATGATCATTAGGTCACTTGCATCCTAAACATGTTTCTGGCATGCATGTCCACCACATTTAAAGCAGGTTAGGATCAGTTAGAAATCCCTTTCTTATAAAATTCCACGAATCTTGTTATTAGGGGTTGTACTAGTGGAATTTCCCAAACATGGATAACAAAACCTTGTAGTTCATTTTTAGTGCGTTCACTTACATTTATTATAGTTTTCAAATTTTTTTGCATAAAATTTTCATTTTGTTATGCCTCATATCTTTTTTGTTTACGAGAAAAATGGGAGAGAGAGTTTTGGATCTGAAAAACAATTTGAGCATCGAAAATGGGAATGCACAAATACTTAGAGAGATAATTCCAAAAAGTATCGGTAATTTATAAGGAGAGGCAAAAAGTGGGTTGTCAAATGTCCAACCACTTGAGAATTTGATTTTTTTCTACTCCTTGAAATTTATGGATCATTAGGTCACTTGCATCCTCAACATCTTTCTGGCATGCATTTTCTCCACATTTAAAACATGTTAGGATCAGTTAGAAGTCCTTTTCCTATAAAATTCCACCAAACTTATTATTAGGGTCTTTACTATTGGAATTTCCAAAACATGGATAACAAAACCTTGGAGTTCGTTTTTAGTTCGTTCACTTACATTTATTATAGTTTTCAAAAAAATTTTGCATAAAATTTTCATTTTGATATGCCTCATATCTTTTTCATTTAGGAGGAAAATGGGAGAAAGAGTTTTGGATCTGAAAACAAATTTGAACATCCAAAATGGAAATGCCCAAATGCTGCGAGAGATAATTCCAAAAACTCTCTGAGATTTTTAAGAATAGACAAAAAGTAGGTTGTTAAACATACAACCTCTTGAGGATTTGATTTCTTCTACTCCTGGAAGTTTTTAGATCATTAGGTCACTTGCATCCTCAACAAGATTTTGGCATGCATGTCCACCACATTTAAACACCGTTAGGATCAGTTAGAAGTCCGTTTCCTATAAAATTCCACCAAGCTTATTATTAGGGGTTGTACTAGTGGAAATGTCCCAAACATGGATAAAAAAACCTTGGAGTTCATTTTTAGTGCGTTCACTTACATTTATTATAGTTTTCAAACTTTTTTGCATAAAGTTTCATTTTCTAATGCCTCATATCTTTTTTGTTTACGAGAAAAATGGGAGAGTGAGTTTCGGATCTGAAAAAAAATTTGAACTTCCAAAATGGAAATGCACAAATGCTGAGAGAGATAATTTTAAAAAGTATCTGTGATTTTTAAGGATAGGCAAAAAGTGGGTTGTTAAACATCCAACCACTTGAGAATTTGATTTTTCCTACTGTTTGAAATTTTTATATCATTAGGTCACTTGCATCCTCAACATGTTTCTGGCATGCATGTCCACTACGTTTAAAGCATGTTAGGATCAGTTAGAAGTCCCTTTCCTATAAAATTCCACCAAGCTTATTATTAGGAGTTGTACTAGAGGAATTTCCCAAACATGGATAACAAAACCTTGGAGTTCATTTTTAGTGTGTTTACTTAAAATTATTATAGTTTTCAAATGTTTTTGCATAAAATTTTTATTTTACTATGCCTCATATCTTTTTTGTTTATGAGAAAAGTAGGAGAGTGAGTTTTGGATCTGAAAAAAAATTTTAACATCCAAAATGCAAATGCACAAATGCTGAGAGAGATAATTCCAAAAAGAATCTGTGATTTTTAAGGGTAGGCAAAAAGTGGGATGTTAAACATCCAACCACTTGAGAATTTGATTTTTTCTACTCAAAATTTTTAAATCATTTGGTCACTTGAATCCTCAACATGTTTCTGGCACGCATGTGCTCCACGTTTAATGCATGTTAGGATCAGTTCGAAGTCCATTTCCTATAAAAATCCACCAAGCTTATTATTAGGGGTTTTACAAGTGGAATTTCCCAAACATGGATAACAAAACCATGGAGTTCATTTTTAGTGCGTTCACTTACAATTATTATAGTTTTCAAATTGTTTTGCATAAAATTTTCATTTTGTTAGGTCTCATATCTTTTTTGTTTGGGAGAAATATGGGAGAATGAGATCTGGATCTAAAAAAAATTTGAACATCCAAAATGGAAATGCACAATTGCTGTGAGAGATAATTCTAAAAAGTATCTGTGATTTTAAAGGATATGCAAAAAGTGGGTTGTTAAATGTCCAACCACTTGAGAATTTGATTTTTTTCTACTCCTTGAAATTTTTGGATCATTAGGTCATTTGCTTCCTCAACATATTTCTGGCATGCATGTCCACCACATTTAAAGCATGTTAGGATCAGTTAGAAGTCCCTTTCCAACAAAATTCCACCAAGCTTATTATTAGGGGTTGTACTAGTGGAATTTCCCAAACATGGATAACAAAACCTTGGAGTTCATTTTTAGTGTGTTCACTTACATTTATTACAGTTTTCAAATTTTTTTTTGCATAAAATTTTCAATTTGTTATGCCTCATATCTTTTTTGTTTACGAGAAAAATGGGAGAGTGAGTTTCGGATCTGAAAAAAAATTTGAACATCCAAAATGGAAATGCACAAATGCTGAGAGTGATAACTTTAAAAAGCATTTGTGATTTTTAAGGATAGGCAAAAAGTGGGTTGTTAACCATCCAACCACTTGAGAATCTGATTTTTTCTACTGTTTGAAATTTTTGGATCATTAGGTCACTATCATCCTCAACATGTTTCTGGCATGCATGTCCACTACGTTTAAAGCAAGTTAGGATTAGTTAGAAGTCCCTTTCCTATAAAATTCCACCAAGCTTATTATTAGGAGTTGTACTAGTGGAATTTCCCAAACATGGATAACAAAACCTTGGAGTTCATTGTTAGTGTGTTCACTTACAATTATTATAGTTTTCAAATGTTTTTGCATAAAATTTTAATTTTACTTTGCCTCATATCTTTTTTTTTTATGAGAAAAATAGGAGTGTGAGTTTTGAATCTGAAAAAAAATTTTAACATCCAAAATGGAAATACACAATTGCTGCGAGAGATAATTCCAAAAAGTCTCTGAGATTTCTAAGAATAGACAAAAAGTGGGTTGTTAAACATACAACCACTTGAGGATTTGATTTTTTCTACTCCTTGAAATTTTTAGAACATTAGGTTACTTGCATCCTCAACATGTGTCTGGCATGCATGTCCACCACGTTTAAAGCACGTTAGGATCAGTTAGAAGTCTGTTTCCTATAAAATTCCACAAAGCTTATTATTAGGGGTTGTACAAGTAAATTTCCCAAACATGGATAACAAAACCTTGGAGTTCATTTTTAGTGTGTTCACTTACATTTATTACAGTTTTCAAAAATTTTTGCATAAAATTTTCTTTTTGTTTTGCCTCGTATCTTTTTTTTTTTACGAGAAAAATGTTGAGAGAGAGTTTTGGATCTAAAAAAAAATTTGAACATCCAAAATGGAAATGCACAAATACTGTGAGAGATAATTCCAAAAAGTATCTATGATTTTTAAGGGTAGGAAAAAAGTGGGTTGTTAAATGTCTGACCACTTGAGAATATGATTTTTTTCTACTCCTTGAAATTTTTGGATCATTAGGTCACTTGAATCCTCAACATATTTCTGGCATGCATGTCCACCACATTTAAAGCATGTTAGGATCAGTTAGAAGTCATTTTCCAACAAAATTCCACCAAGCTTATTATTAGGGGTTGTACTAGTGGAATTTCCAAAACATGGATAACAAACCTTGGACTTTATTTTTAGTGCGTGCACTTACGTTTATTAAAGTTTTCCAATTTTTTTGCATAAAATTTTCATTTTGTTATGCCTCAAATCTTTTTTGTTTACGAGAAATATGGGAGAGTGAGTTTTGGATGTGAAAAAAAATTTTAACATCCAAAATAGAAAATGCACAAATGCTAAGAGAGATAATTCCAAAAAGTATCTGCGATTTTTAAGGATAGGCAAAAAGTGGGTTGTTAAACATCCAACCACTTGAGAGTTTGATTTTTCTACATGAAAATTTTAAATCATTTGGTCACTTGCATCCTCAACATGTTTCTGGCACGCATGTCCTCCACGTTTAATGCATGTTAGGATCAGTTAGAAGTCCCTTTCCTATAAAATTCCACCATGCTTATTATTAGGGGTTTTACTAGTGGAATTTCCCAAACATGGATAACATAACCTTGAAGTTCATTTTTATTGCGTTCACTTACTATTATTATAGTTTTCAAATTTTTTTGCATAAAATTTTCTTTTTGTTAGGCCTCATATCTTTTTTGTTTGCGAAAAATATGGGAGAGTGACATCTGGATCTGAAAAAAAATTTGAATATCCAAAATGGAAATGCATAAATGCTGAGAGAGATAATTCCAAAAGGTATCTGAGATTTTAAGGATAGGCAAAAATTGGGTTGTTAAACATCCAACCACTCTGGCATTTGATTTTTTCTACTCCTTGAAATTTTGGGATCATTAGGTCACTTGCATCCTCAACACGTTTCTAACATGCATGTCCACCACGTTTAAAGCATGTTAGGATCAGTTAGAAGTCCCTTTCCTATAAAATTCCACCATGCTTATTATTAGGGGTTGTACTCGTGGAATTTCCCAAACATGGATAACAAAACCTTGGAGTTCATTTTTAGTGTGTTCACTTACATTTATTATAGTTTTCAAGTTTTTTTGCATAAAATTTTTATTTTGATATGCCTCATATCTTTTTTTGTTTATGAGAAAAATGGGAGAATGAGTTTTGGATCTGAAAAAAAATTTGAACATCCAAAATGGAAATGTACAAATGCTGAGAGGGATAATTCCAAAAAAGTATCTTTGATTTTTATGGATAGGCAAAAAGTGGGTTGTTAATCATCCAACTACTTGAGAATTTGATTTTTTCTAGTTCTTAAATTTTTTAGATCATTAGGTCACTTGCGTCCTCAACATGTTTCTAGCATGCATGTCCACCACGTTTATAGCATGTTAGGATCAGTTATAAGTCCCTTTCCTATAAAATCTCACCAAGCTTATTATTAGGGGTTGTACTAGTGGAATTTCCCAAACATGGAAAACAAAACCATGGAGTTCTTTTTTGGTGCGTGCACATACATTTATTAAAGTTTTCAAATTTTTTTGCCTAAAATTTTCTTTTTGTTTTGCCTCATATCTTTTTTGTTTACGAGAAAAATGGGAGAGTGAGTTTGGACCTGAAAAAAAATTTGAACATCCACAATGGAAATGCTCAAATGCCGAGAGAGATAATTCCATAAAGTATCTGTGATTTTTAAGGAGAGGCAAAAAGTGGGTTGTTAAAAGTCCAACCACTTGAGAATTTGATTTTTTTCTACTCCTTGAAATTTTTGGATCATTAGGTCACTTGCATCCTAAACATGTTTCTGGCATGCATGTCCACCACATTTAAAGCATGTTAGGATCAGTTAGAAGTCCCTTTCCTTTAAAATTCCACCAATCTTTATATTAGGGATTGTACTAGTGGAATTTCCCAAACATGGATAACAAAACCTTGCAGTTCATTTTTAGTGCGTTCACTTACATTTATTATAGTTTTCAAATTTTTTTGCATAAACTTTTCATTTTGTTATGCCTCATATCTTTTTTGTTTACGAGAAAAATGGGAGAGAGAGTTTTGGATTTGAAAAACAATTTGAGCATCCAAAATGGAAATGCACAAATGCTTAGAGAGATAATTCCAAAAAGTATCTGTGATTTTTATGGAGAGGCAAAAAGTGTGTTGTCAAATGTCCAACCACTTGAGAATTTGATTTTTTCTACTCCTTGAAATTTATGGATCATTAGGTCACTTGCAGCCTCAACATGTTTCTGGCATGCATTTTCACCACATTTAAAACATGTTAGGCTCAGTTAGAAGTCCTTTTCCTATAAAATTCCACCAAACTTATTATTAGGGTTTGTACTATTAGAATTTCCAAAACATGGATAACAAAACCTTGGAGTTCATTTTTAGTGCATTCACTTACATTAATTATAGTTTTCAAAAAAATTTTGCATAAAATTTTCGTTTTGTGATGCCTCATATCTTTTTCATTTACGAGGAAAATGGGAGAGAGAGTTTTGGATCTGAAAAAAAATTTGAACATCCAAAATAGTAATGCCCAAATGCTGCGAGAGATAATTCCGAAAAGTCTCTGAGATTTTAAAGAATAGAAAAAAAGTGGGTTGTTAAACATACAACCACTTGAGGATTTTATTTTTTCTACTCCTTGAAATTTTTAGATCATTAGAACACTTGCATCCTAAACATGTTTCTGGAATTCATGTCCACCACGTTTAAACACCGTTAGGATAAGTTAGAAGTCTGTTTCCTATAAAATTCCACCAAGCTTATTAGTAGGGGTTGTACTAGTGAAATTTCCCAAACATGGATAAAAAAACCTTGGAGTTCATTGTTAGTGCGTTCACTGACATTTATTATAGTTTTCAAATTTGTTTGCATAAAATTTTAATTTTGTTATGCCTCATATCTTTTTTGTTTACGAGAAAAATGGGAGAGAGAGTCTTGGATCTAAAAAAAAATTTGAACATCCAAAATGGAAATGCACAAATGCTGAGAGAGATAATTCCAAAAAGTATCTACGATTTTTAAAGATAGGCAAAACTGGGTTGTTAAACATCCAACCACTTGAGAATTTGATTTTTTCTACTCCTTGAAATTTTTTTTATCATTAGGTCACTTGCATCCTCTACATGATTCTGGCATGCATGGCCACCACGCTTAAAGCATGTTAGGATCAATTAGAAGTCCCTTTCATATAAAATTCCACCAAGCTTATTATTAGGGGTTGTACTAGTGGAATTTCCCAAACATGGATAACAAAACCTTGGAGTTCATTTTTAGTGTGTTCACTTACATTATTATAGTTTTCAATTTTTTTTCCATAAAATTTTCATTTTGTTATGCCTCATATCTTTTTTGTTTACGAGAAAAATGGGAAAGTGAATTTTGGATCTGAAAAATAATTTGAACAACCAAAATGGAAATGCACAAATGCTGAGAGAGATAATTACAAAAAAGTATCTGTCATTTTTAAGGATAGGCAAAAAGTGGGTTGTTAAACATCCAACCACTAGAGAATTTGATTTTTTCTAGTTCTTGAAATTTTTAGATCATTAGGTCACTTGCATCCTCAACATGTTTCTAGCATGCATGTCCACCACGTTTAAAGTATGTTAGGATCAGTTAGAAGTCCCTTTCCTATAAAATTTCAGCACGTTTATTATTAGGGGTTGTACTAGTGGAATTTCCCAAACATGGATAACAAAACCATGGAGTTCATTTTTAGTGTGTTCACTTACATTTAGTATAGTTTTCAATTGTTTTTGCATAAAAATTACATTTTGTTATGCTTCATATCTTTTTTGTTTATGAGAAAAATGGGAGAGAGTGTTTTGGATCTGAAAAAAATTTGAACATCCAAAATGGAAATGCACAAATGCTGAGAGAGATAATTCCAAAAAGTATCTGTGATTTTTAAGGATAGGCAAAAAGTGGATGTTAAATGTCCAACCACTTGAGAATTTGATTTTTTTCTACTCCATGAAAATTTTGGATCATTACGTCACTTGCATCCTCAACATATTTCTTGCATGCATGTCCACCACATTTAAAACATGTTAGGATCAGTTAGAAGTCCTTTTCCTACAAAATTCCACCAAGCTTATTATTAGGGGTAGTACTAGTGGAATTTCCCTAACATGGATAACAATACCTTGGAGTTCATTTTTAGTGCGTGCACTTATATTTATTAAAGTTTTAAAATTTTTTTGCATAAAACTTTCATTTTTTTATGCCTCATATCTTTTTTCTTTACGAGAAAAATAGGAGAGTGAGTTTTGGATCTGAAAAAAAATTTGAACATCCAAAATGGAAATGCACAAATGCTGAGAGAGACAATTCAAAAAAGTATCTGCGATTTTTAAGGATAGGCCAAAACTGGGTTGTTAAACATCCAACCACTTGAGAATTTGATTTTTTCTACTCCTTGAAATTTTTTGATCATTAGGTCACTTGCATCCTCTACATGATTCCGGCATGCATGTCCACCACGCTTAAAGCATGTTAGGATCAATTAGAAGTCCCTTTCAGATAAAATTCCACCAAGCTTATTATTAGGGGTTGTACTAGTGGAATTTCCCAAACATGGATAACAAAACCTTGGAGTTCATTTTTAGTGTGTTCACTTACATTTATTATAGTTTTAAAAAATTTTGCATAAAATTTTCATTTGGTTATGCCTCATATCTTTTTCGTTTACGAGAAAAATGGGAAAGTGAGTTTTGGATCTGAACAAAATTTTAACATTCAAAATGGAAATGCACAAATACTGTGAGAGATAACTCCAAAAAAGTACCTGTGATTTTTAAGGAATGACAAAAAGTGGGTTGTTAAACATCCAACCACTTGAGAATTTGATTTTTTTCTACTCCTTGAAGTTTTTGGATCATTAGGTCACTTGCATCCTCAACATATTTCTGGCATGTATGTCCACCACATTTAAAGCATGTTAGGATCAGTTAGAAGTCCTTTTCCAACAAAATTCCACCAAGCTTATTTTTAGTGGTTGTACTAGTGGAATTTCCCAAACATGGATAACAAAACATTGGAGTTCATTTTTAGTGCGTGCACTTACATTTATTACAGTTTTCAAATTTTTTTGCATAAAATTTTCATTTTGTTGTGCATCATATCTTTTTTGTTTACGAGAAAAATGGGGGAGTAAGTTTTGGATGTGGAAAAAAATTTAAACATTCAAAATGGAAATGCACAAATGCTGAGAGAGATAATTCCTGAAAGTATCTGTGATTTTTAAGGAGAGGCAAAAAGTGGGTTGTTAAAAGTCCAACCAATTGAGAATTTGATTTTTTTCTACACCTTGAAATTTTTGGATCATTAGGTCACTTGCATCCTAAACATGTTTCTGGCAATCATGTCCACCACATTTAAAGCATGTTAGGATCAGATAGAAGTCCCTTTCCAATAAAATTCCACTAAGTTTATTATTAGGGGTTGTACTAGTGGAATTTCCCAAACATGGATAACAAAACCTTGGAGTTCATTTTTAGTGCGTTCATTTACATTTATTATAGTTTTAAAAAAAATTTCCTTAAAATTTCCACTTTGTTATGCCTCATATCTTTTTTGTTTACGAGAAAAATAGGAGAGTGAGTTTTGGATCTGAAAAAAAATTTGAACATCCAAAATTGAAATGCACAAATGCTGCAAGAGATAATTCCAAAAAGTCTCTGAGATTTTTAAGAATAGACAAAAAGTGGGTTGTTAAACATACAACCACTTGAGGATTTGATTTTTTCTACTCCTTGAAATTTTTAGATCATTAGGTCACTTGCATCCTCAACATGTTTTTGGCACGCATGTCCACCATGTTTAAACACCGTTAGGATCAGTTAGAAGTCCCATTCCTATAAAATTCCACCAAGCTTATTATTAGGGTTTGTACTTGTGGAATTTCCCAAACATGGATAACAAAACGTTTGAGTTAATTTTTAGTGCGTACACTTAAATTTATTATAGTTTTCAAATTTTTTTCCATAAAATTTTCACTTTGTTACACCTCATATCCTTTTTGGTTACGAGAAAAATAGGTGAGTGAGTTTTGGATCTGGAAAAAAATTTGAACATCCAAAATGAAAATGCACAAATGCTGAGAGGGATAATTCCAAAAAGTATCTGCGATTTTTAAGGATAGGGAAAAAGTGGGTTGTTAAACATCCAACCACTTGAGAATTTGATTTTTTCTACTCCTTGATATTTTTTGATCATTAGGTCACTTGCATCCTCTACATGATTCTGGCATGCATGTCCACCACGCTTAAAGCATGTTAGGATCAATTAGAAGTCCCTTTCTTATAAAATTCCACCAAGCTTATTATTAGGGGTTGTACTAGTGGAATTTCCCAAACATGGATAACAAAACCTTGGAGTTCATTTTTAGTGTGTTCACTTACATTTATTATAGTTTTCAAATTTTTTTGCATAAAATTTTCATTTTGTTCTGCCTCATATCTTTTTTTGTTTATGAGAAAAATGGGAGAGTGAGTTTTGGATCTGAAAAAACATTTGAACATCCAAAATTGAAATGCACAAATGCTGAGAGAGATAATTCCAAAAAAATATCTGTGATTTTTAAGGATAGACAAAAAGTGGGTTGTTAAACATCCAACCACTTGAGAATTTAAGTTTTTCTAGTTCTTGAAATTTTTAGATCATTAGGTCACTTGCGTCCTCAACAGGTTTCTAGCATGCATGTCCACCACGTTTTAAACATGTTAGGATCAGTTAGAAGTCCCTTTCCTATAAAATTTCCCCAAGCTTATTATTAGGGGTTGTACTAGTGGAATTTCCCAAACATGGAAAACAAAACCATGGAGTTCTTTTTTAGTGCGTGCACTTACATTTATTAAAGTTTTTAAATTTTTTTGCATAAAATTTTCATTTTGTTTTGCCTCTTATCTTTTTTGTTTACGAGAAAAATGGGAGAGTGAATTTTGGATCTGAAAAAAAATTTGAACATCCAAAATGTAAATGCACAAATGGTGAGAGAGATAATTCCAGAAAGTATCTATGATTTTTAAGGAGAGGCAAAAAGTGGGTTGTTAAAAGTCCAACCACTTGAGAATTTGATTTTTTTCTACGCCTTCAAATTTTTGGATCATTAGGTCACTTGCATCCTAACATGTTTCTGGCATGCATGTCAACCACATTTAAAGCATGTTACGATCAGTTAGAAGTCCCTTTCCTATAAAATTATACCAAACCTATTATTAGGGGTTGTAGTAGTGGAATTTCCCAAACATGGATAACAAAAACTTGCAGTTCATTTTTAGTGCGTTCACTTACATTTATTATAGTTTTCAAATTTTTTTGCATAAAATTTTCATTATGTTATGCCTCATATCTTTTTTGCTTACGAGAAAAATGGGATAGAGAGTTTTGGATCTGAAAAACAATTTGAGCATCCAAAATGGAAATGCACAAATGGTTAGAGGGATAATTCCAAATCGTATCTGTGATTTTTAAGGAGAGGCAAAAAGTGGGTTGTCAAATATCCAACCACTTGAGAATTTGATTTTTTCTACTCCTTGAAATTTATGGATCATTAGGTCACTTGCATCCTCAACATGTTTCTGGCATGCATGTTCACCACATTTAAAACATGTTAGGATCAGTTAGAAGTCCTTTTCCTATAAAATTCCACCAAACTTATTATTAGGGTTTGTACTATTGGAATTTCCCAAACATGGATAACAAAACCTTGGAGTTCGTATTTAGTGCGTTCACTTACATTTATTATAGTTTTCAAATTTATTTGCATAAAATTTTTGTTTTGTTATGCCTCATATCTTGTTTGTTTACGCGAAAAATGGGAGGGTGATTTTTCGATCGGAAAAAAAATTTGAACATCCAAAATGGAAATGCACAAATGCTGTGAGAGATAATTCCAAAAAGTATCCGTGATTTTTAAGGATAGGCAAAAAGTGGGTTGTTAAACATCCAACCACTTGAGAATTTTATTTTTTCTACTCCTTGAAATTTTTGGATCAGTAGTTCACTTGCATACTCAACATGTTTCTGGCATGCATGTCCGCGACATTTAAAGCATGTTAGGCTCATTTAGAAGTCCCATTCCTATAAAATTCCACCAAGCTTATTATTAGGGGTTGTACTTGTGGAATTTCCCAAACATGGATAACAAAACCTTTGAGTTCATTTTTAGGGCGTGCACTTACATTTATTATAGTTTTGAAATTTTTTTGCATAAAATTTTCACTTTGTTACGCCTCATATCTATTTTGTTTACGAGAAAAATAGGAGAGTGAGTTTTGGATCTGAAAAAAAATTTGGACATCCAAAATGGAAATGCACAAATGCTGAGAGAGATAATTCCAAAAGGTATCTGAGATTTTAAGGATAGGCAAAAAGTGGGTTGTTAAACATCCAACTACTTGGGAATTTGATTTTTTTCTACTCCTTGAAATTTTGGGATCATTAGGTCACTTGCATACTCAACATGTTTCTGGCATGCATGTCCACCACGTTTAAACAACGTTAGGATCAGTTAGAAGTCCGTTTCCTATAAAATTCAATCAAGCTTATTATTAGGGGTTGTACTAGTGGAATTTCCCAAACATGGATAACAAAACCTTGGAGTTCATTTTTAGTGCGTTCACTTACATTTATTAAAGTTTTCAAATTTATTTGCAATAAATTTTGGTTTTGTTATGCCTCATATCTTTTTTTTTTACAAGAAAAATGGGAGGGTGATTTTGGGATCTGAAAATAAATTTGAGCATCCAAAATGGAAATGCACAAATGCTGTGAAAGATAATTCCAAAAAGTATCCGTGATTTTTAAGGATAGGCAAAAAGTGGGTTGTTAAACATCCAACCACTTGAGAATTTGATTTTTTCTACTCCTTGAAATTTTTTGATCATTAGGTCACTTGCATCCTCTACACGATTCTGGCATGCATGTCCACCGCGTTTAAAGCATGTTGGGATCAATTAGAAGTCCCTTTCCTATAAAATTCCACCAAGCTTATTATTAGGGGTTGTACTAGTGGAATTTCCAAAACATGGATAACAAAACCTTGCAGTTCATTTTTAGTGCGTTCACTTACATTTATTATAGTTTTCAATTTTTTTTGCATAAATTTTTATTTTTGTTATGCCTCATATCTTTTTTGTTTACGAGAAAAATGGGAGAGAGAGTTTTGGATCTGAAAAACAATTTGAACATCCAAAATGGAAATGCACAAAATCTTAGAGAGATAATTCCAAAAAGTATCTGTGATTTTTAAGGAGAGGCAAAAAGTGGGTTGTCAAATGTCCAACCACTTGTGAATTTGATTTTTTCTTCTCCTTGAAATTTATGGATCATTAGGTCACTTGCATCCTGAACATGTTTCTGGCATGCATGTTCACCACATTTAAAACATGTTAGGATCAGTTAGAAGTCCTGTTCCTATAAAATTCCACCAAACTTATTATTAGGGTTTGTACTAGTGGAATTTCCCACACATGGACAACAAAACCTTGGAGTTCATTTTTAATGTGTTCACTTACATTTATTACAGTTTTCAAATTTTTTTGCATAAAATTTTCATTTTGTTATGCCTCATATCTTTTTCATTTACGAGGAAAATGGGAGAGAGAGTTTTGGATCTGAAATAATATTTGAACGTCCAAAATGGAAATGCCCAAATGCTACGAGAGATAATTCCAAAAAGTCTCTGAGATTTTTAAGAATAGACAAAAAGTGGGTTGTTAAACATACAACCACATGAGGATTTGATTTTTTCTACTCCATGAAATTTTTTGATCATTAGGTCACTTGCATCCTCAACATGTTTCTCGCATGCATGTTCACCACGTTTAAAGCATGTTAGGATCAGTTAGAAGTCCGTTTCCTATAAAATTCCACCAAGCTTATTATTAGGGGTTGTACTAGTGGAATTTCCCAAACATGCATAACAAAACGTTGGAGTTCATTTTTAGTGCGTTCACTTACATTTATTATAGTTTTCAAATTTGTTTGCATAAAATTTTTATTTTGTTATGCCTCATATCTTTTTTGTTTACGAGAAAAATGGGAGAGTGAGTTTTGGATCTAAAAAAAAATTTGAACATCCAAAATGGAAATGCACAAATGCTGAGAGAGATAATTTTAAAAAGTCTCTGTGATTTTTAAGGATAGGCAAAAACTGGGTTGTTAAACATCCAACCACTTAAGAATTTGATTTTTTCTACTCTTTGAAATTTTTGGATCATTAGGTCACTTGCATCCTCAACATGTTTCTGGCATGCATGTCCACTACGTTTAAAGCATGTTAGGATCAGTTAGAAGTCCCTTTCCAATAAAATTCCACCAAGCTTATTATTAGGGGTTGTACTAGTGGAATTTCCCAAATATGGATAACAAAACCTTGGAGTTCATTTTTAGTGTGTTCACTTACATTTATTTTTCAAATTTTTTTGCATAAAATTTTCATTTTTTTATGCCACATATCTTTTTGGTTTACGAGAAAAAAGGGACAGAGAGTTTTGGATCTGAAAAAAAATTTGAACATCCAAAATGGAACTGCACAAATGCTGAGAGAGATAATTCCAGAAAGTATCTGTGATTTTTAGGGAGAGCCAAAAAGTGGGTAGTTAAAAGTCGAAGCACTTGAGAATTTGATTTTTTTCTACTCCTTGAAATTTTTGGATCATTAGGTCACTTGCATCCTAAACACGTTTCTGGCAATCATGTCCACCACATTTAAAGCATGTTAGGATCAGATAGAAGTCCCTTTCCTATAAAATTCCACGAAGCTTATTATTAGGGGTTGTACTAGTGGCATTTCCCAAACATGGATAACAAAACCTTGCAGTTCATTTTTAGTGCGTTCACTTACATTTATTATAGTTTCAAAAAATTTATGCATAAAATTTTCACTTTGGTATGCCTGATATCTTTTTTGTTTACGAGAAAAAAAGGAGAGTGAGTTTTGGATCTGAAAAAAAATTTGAACATCCAAAATGCAAATGCACAAATGCTGAGAGAGATAATTCCAAAAAGTATCTGCGATTTATAAGGATAGGCAAAAACTGGTTTGTTAAACATCCTACCACTTGAGAATTTGATTTTTTCTTCTCTTTGAAATTTTTTCATCATTAGGTCACTTGCATCCTCTACATGATTCTGGCATGCATCTCCACCACGTTTAAAGCATGTTAGGATCAGATAGAAGTCCCTTTCCAATAAAATTCCACCAAGCTTATTATTAGGGGTTGTACTAGTGGAATTTCCCAAACATGGATAACAAAACCTTGGAGTTCATTTTTAGTGTGTTCACTTACATTTATTACAGTTTACAAATTTTTTTGCATAAAATTTTCATTTTGTATGCCTCTTTTCTTTTTTGGTTACGAGAAAAATGGGAGAGTGAGTTTTGGATCTGAAAAAAAATTTGAACATCCAAAATGGAAATGCACAAATGCTGAGAGATAATTTTAAAAAGTCTCTGTGATTTTTAAGGATAGGCAAAAAGTGGGTTGTTAATTGTCCAACCACTTGAGAATTTGATTTTTTCTACTCTTTGAAATTTTTGGATCATTAGGTCACTTGCATCCTCAACATGTTTCTGGCATGCATGTCCACTACGTTTAAAGCGTGTTAGGATCAGTTAGAAGTCCCTTTCCTATAAAATTCCACCAAGCTTATTATTAGGAGTTGTACAAGTGGAATTTCCCAAACATGGATAACAAAACCTTGGAGTTCATTTTTAGTGCATTCACTTACAATTATTAGAGTTTTCAAATGTTTTTGCATAAAATTTTTATTTTATTATGCCTCATATCTTTTTTCTTAATGAGAAAAATAGAAGAGTGAGTTTTGGATCTGAAAAAAAAGTTTAACATCCAAAATCGAAATGCACAAATACTGAGAGAGATAATTCCAAAAAGTATCTGCGATTTTTAAGGATAGGCAAAAATAGGGTTGTTAAACATCCAACCACTTGAGAATTTGATTTTTCTACTCCTTAAAAATTTTAAATCATTTGGTCACTTGTATCCTCAACATGTTTCTGGCACGCATGTCCTCCACGTTTAATGCAAGTTAGGATCAGTTAGAAGTCCCTTTCCTATAAAATTCCACCAAGCTTATTATTAGGGGTTTTAGTAGTGGAATTTCCCGAACATGGATAACAAAACCTTGGAGTTCATTTTTAGTGCATTCACTTACAATTATTATAGTTTTCAAATTTGTTTCATTAAATTTTCATTTTGTTAGGCCTCATATCTTTTTTGTTTGCGAGAAATATGGGAGAGTGAGTTCTGGATCTGAAAAAAAATTTGAACATCCAAAATGGAAATGCACAAATGCTGAGAGAGATTATTCCAAAATGTATATGAGATTTTACGGATTGGCAAAAATTGGGTTGTTAAACATCCAACCACTTGGGCATTTGATTTTTTCTACTCCTTGAAATTTTGGGATCATTAGGTCACTTGCATCCTCAACCTGTTTCTAGCATGCATGTCCTCCACGTTTAAAGCATGTTAGGATCAGTTAGAAGTCCTTTTCCTATAAAATTCCACCAAGCTTACTATTAGGGGTTGTACTAGTGGAATTTCCCAAACATGGAAAACGAAACCATGGAGTTCCTTTTTAGTGCGTTCACTTACATTTAGTATAGTTTTCAATTTTTTTTGCATAAAAATTTCATTTTGCTATGCCTCATATCTTTTTAGTTTACGAGAAAAATGGGAGAGAGAGTTTTTTATCTGAAAAAAAATATTAACATCCAAAATGGAAATGCACAAATGCTGAGAGAGATATTTCCAAAAAGTATCTGTGATTTTTAAGGATAGGCAAAAAGTGGGTTGTTAGTTGTCCAACCACTTGAGTGTTTGATTTTTTTCTACTCCTTGAAATTTTTGGATCATTAGGTCACTTGCGTCCTCAACATATTTTTGGCATACATGTCCACCACATTTAAGGCATGTTAGGATCAGTTAGAAGTCCTTTTGCTACAAAATCTCACCAAGCTTATTATTAGGGGTTGTACTAGTCGAATTTCCCAAACATGGATAACAAAACCTTGGAGTTCTTTTTAAGTGCGTGGACTTACATTTATTAAAGTTTTCAAATTTTTTTGGATAAAATTTTCATTTAGTTATGCCTCATATCTTTTTTGTTTACGAGAAAAATGGGAGAGTGAGTTTTGGATCTGAAAAAAAATTTGAACATCCAAAATGGAAATCCACAAATGCTGAGAGAGATAATTCCAGAAAGTATCTGTGATATATAAGGAGAGGCAAAAAGTGGGTTGTCAAATGTCGAACCACTTGAGAATTTGATTTTTTTCTACTCCTTGAAATTTATGGATCATTAGGTCACTTGCATCCTCAACATGTTTCTGGCATGCATGTCCACTACGTTTAAAGCATGTTAGGATCAGTTAGAAATCCCTTTCCTATAAAATTCCACCAAGCTTATTATTAGGAGTTGTACAAGTGGAATTTCCCAAACATGGATAACAAAATCTTGGAGTTCGTGTTTAGTGCGTTCACTTACATTTATTATAGTTTTCAAATTTTTTTGCATAAAATTTTCATTTTTTTTGCCACATATCTTTTTCATTTACGAGGAAAATGGGAGAGAGAGTTTTGGATCTGAAAAAAAATTATAACATCCAAAATGGAAATGCACAAATGCTGCGAGACATAATTCCAAAAAGTCTCTGAGATTTTTAAGAATTGACAAAAAGTGGGTTGTTAAACATACAACCACTTGAGGATTTGATTTTTTCTACTCGAAATTTTTAGATCATTAGGTCACATGCATCCTCAACATGTTTTTGGCATGCATGTCCACAACGTTTAAAGCACGTTAGGATCAGTTAGAAGTCCGTTTCCTATAAAATTCCACCAAGCTTATTATTAGGGGTTGTACTAGTGGAATTTCCCAAACATGGATAACAAAACCTTGGAGTTCATTTTTAGTGCGTTCACTTACATTTATTAGAGCTTTCATATTTGTTTGCATAAAATTTAATTTGTTATGCCTCATATCTTTTTTGTTTACGAGAAAAATGGGAGAGTGAGTTTTGGATCTGAAAAAATATTTGAACATCCAAAATGGAAATGCACAAATGCTGTGAGAAATAATTCCAAAAAGAATCTGTGATTTTTAAGGATAGGCAAAAAGTGGGTTGTTAAACATCCAACCACTTGAGAATTTGATTTTTTCTACTCCTTGAAATTTTTGGATCATTAGGTCACTTCCATCCTCAACATGTTTCTGGCATGCATGTCCGCCACATTTAAAGCCTGTTAGGCTCAGTTACAAGTCCCATTCCTATAAAATTCCACCAAGCTTATTATTAGGGGTTGTACTAGTGGAATTTCCCAAACATGGATAACAAAACTTTTGAGTTCATTTTTAGTGCGTGCACTTACATTTATTATAGTTTTCTAATTTTATTGCATAAAATTTTCTCTTTGTTATGCCTCATATGTTTTTGTTTACGAGAAAAATAGGAGAGAGAGTTTTGGATCTGAAAAAAATTTTGAACATCCAAAATGGAAATGCACAAATGCTGAGAGAGATAATTCCAAAAAGTATATGAGATTTTTAAGGATAGGCAAAAAGTGGGTTGTTAAACATCCAACCACTTGAGAATTTGATTTTTTCTACTCTTTTAAATTTTTTGATCATTAGGTCACTTGCATCCTGTACATGATTCTGGCATGCATGTCCACCACGTTTAAGGCATGTTAGGATCAATTAGAAGTCGCTTTCCTATAAAATTCCACCAAGCTTATTATTAGGGGTTGTACTAGTGGAATTTCCCAAACATGGATAACAAAACCTTCGAGTTCTTTTTAAGTGCATGCACTTACATTTATTATAGTTTTCAAATTTTTTTGCATAAAATTTTCTATTTGTTATTCCTCATATATTTTTTGTTTTCAAGCAAAATGTGAGAGTGAGTTTTGGATCTGAAAAAAAAATTAAACATCCAAAATGGAAATGCACAAATGTAGGGAGAGATAATTCCAAAAAGTATCTGTGATTTTTAAGGATAGGCAAAACGTGGGTTGTTAAACATCCAACCATTTGACAATTTGATTTTTTCTAATACATGAAATTTTTTTATCATTAGCTCACTTGCATCCTCAACATGTTTCTGGCATGCATGTCCACCACGTTTAAAGCATGCTAGGATCAGTTAGAAGTCTCTTTCATATAAACTTCCATCAAGCTTTTTATTAGGGGTTGTACTAGTGGAATTTTCCAAACATGGATAGCAAAACCTTGGAGTTCCTTTTTAGTGCGTTCACTTACATTAATTATAGTTTTCCAATTTTTTTGCATAAAATTTTCATTTTGTTAAGCCTCATATCTTTTTTATTTAAAAGAAAAATGGGAGAGCGAGTTTTGGAGCTGAAAAAAAAATTGAACATCTAAAATGGAAATGCACAAATGCTGAGCGAGATAATTCCAAAAACTATCAGCGATTTTTAAGGATAGGCAAAAGTGGGTAGTTAAACATCCAACAACTTGAGAATTTGATTTTTTCTTCTCCTTGAAATTTTTTGATCATTAGGTCACTTGCATCCTCTACATGATTCTGGCATGCATGTCCACCACGTTTAAAGCATGTTAGGATCAATTAGAAGTCGCATTCCTATAAAATTCCACCAAGCTTATCATTAGGGGTTGTACTAGTAGAATTTCCCAAACATGGATAACAAAACCTTGGAGTTCATTTTTAGTGTGTTCACTTACATTTATTACGGTTTTTAATTTTTTTTGCGTAAAATTTTCATTTTGTTGTGCCTCATATCTTTTTTGTTTACGAGAAAAATGGGAGAGTGAGTTTTGGATCTGAAAAAATATTTGAACATCCAAATTGGAAATGCAGTAATGCTGAGAGAGATAATATTAAAAAGGATCTGTGATTTTTAAGGATAGGCAAAAAGTGGGTTGTTAAACATCCAACCACTTGAGAATTTGATTTTTTTCAACTCTATGAAATTTTTGGATCATTAGGTCACTTGCATCCTCAACATGTTTTTGGCATGCATGTCCACTACGTTTAAAGCATGTTAGCATCAGTTAGAAGTCCCTTTCCTATAAAATTCCACCAAGCTTATTATTAGGAGTTGTACTAGTGGAATTTCCCAAACATGGATAACAAAACCTTGGAGTTCATTTTTAGTGCGTTCACTTAAAATTTATATAGTTTTCAAATTTTTTTGCATAAAGTTTTTATTTTGTTATGCCTCATATCTTTTTTGTTTATGAGAAATAAAGGAGAGTGAATTTTGGATCAGAAAAAAAATTTGAACATCCAAAATGGAAATGCACAAATGCTGAGAGAGATAATTCCAAAATGTATCTACGATTTTTAAGGATAGGTAAAAAGTGGGGTGTTAAACATCCAACCACTTGAGAATTTGATTTTTTCTACTCCTTGAAATTTTTAAATCATTTGGTCACTTGCATCCTCAACATGTTTCTGGCACGCATGTCCACCACGTTTAAAGCATGTTAGGATCAGTTAGAACTCCCTTTCCTATAAAATTCCACCAAGCTTATTATTGGGGTTTTTACTAGTGGAATTTCTTGAACATGGATAACCTTGGAGTTCATTTTTAGTGCGTTCACTTACAATTATTATAGTTTTCAATTTTTTTGCATAAAGTTTTCTTTTTGTTTGGCCTCATATCTTTTTTGTTTGCGAGAAATATGGGAGAGTGAGATCTGAATCTGAAAAAAAATTTGAACATCAAAAATGGAAATGCACAAATCCTGAGAGAGATAATTCCAAAAGATGTATGTGATTTTAAGGATAGGCAAAAATGGTTTGTTAAACATCCAACCACTTGGGAATTTAATTTTTTCTACTCCTTAAAATTTTGGGATCATTAGGTCACTTGCATCCTCAACATGTTTCTTGCATGAATGTCCACCACGTTTAAAGCATGTTAGGATCAGTAAGAAGTCCCTTTCCTATAGAATTCCACCAAGCTTATTATTGGGGGTTGTACTAGTTGAATTTCGCAAACATGGATAACAAAGCCTTCGAGTTCTTTTTTAGTGTGTTCACATACATTTATTAATGTTTTCAAATTTTTTTGCAGAAAATTTTCATTTTGTTATGCCTCATATCTTTTTTGTTTACGAGAAAAATACGAGATTGAGTTTATGATCTGAAAAAAAATTTGAACAACCAAAAAAGAAATGCACAAATGCTGAGAGAGATAATTCCAAAAAGTATCTCTGATTTTTAAGGATAGGCTAAAAGTGGGTTGTTAAACATCCAACCACTTGAGAATTTGATTTTTTCTACTTCTTGAAATTTTTAGATCAATAGGTAACTTGCATCCTCAACATGTTTCTGGCATGCATGTCCACCACGTTTAAAGCATGTTAGGATCAGTTAGAAATCCCTTTCCTATAAAATTCCACCAAGCTTAATATAAGGGGTTGTACAAGTGGAATTTCCCAAACATGGATAACGAAACCTTGGTGTTCATTTTTAGTACGTTCACTCATATTTGTTATAGTTTTCAAAAAATTTTGCATAAAATTTTCATTTCTTTATGCCTCATATATTTTTTGTTTACGAGAAAAATTGGTGAGTGAGTTTTGGATCTGAAAAAAAATTTGAACATCCAAAATGGAAATGCACAAATGCTAGGAGAGATTATTCCAAAAAGTATCTGTGATTTTTAAGGATAGGCAAAAAGTGGGTTGTTAAACATCCAACCATTTGAGAATTTGATTTTTTCTACTCCATGAAAGTTTTGGATCATTAGGTCACTTGCATCCTCAACAAGTTTCTGGCATGCATGTCCACGACGTTTAAAGCATGTTAGGATCAGTTAGAACTCCCTTTCCTATAAAATTCCACCAAGCTTATTATTAGGGGTTGTACTAGTGGAATTTCCCAAACATGGATAACAAAACCTTGGAGTTCTTTTTAAGTGCATGCACTTACATTTATTATAGTTTTCAAATTTTTTTGTGTAAAATTTTCATTTTGTTATGCCTCATATATTTTTTGTTTACGAGAAAAATGGGAGAGTGATTTTTGGATCTGAAAAAAAAATTGAACATCCAAAATGGAAATGCACAAATGCAGGGAGAGATAATTCCAAAAAGTATCTGTAATTTTTAAGGATAGGCAAAAAGTGGGTTGTTAAACATCCAACCATTTAAGAATTTGATTTTTTCTACTCCTGAAATTTTTTGATCATTAGGTCACTTGCATCCTCAACATGTTCCTGGCATGCATGTCCACCACATTTAAAGCATGCTAGGATCAGTTAGAAGTCCCTTTTCTATAAAATTCCACCAAGCTTATTATTAGGGGTTGTAGTAGTGAAATTTCCCAAACATGGATTACAAAACCTTGGAGTTCCTTTTTAGTGCGTTCACTTACATTTATTATAGTTTTCAAATTTTTTTGCATAAAATTTTCATTTTGTTATGCCTCATATATTTTTTGTTTACGAGAAAAATGGGAGAGCGATTTTTGGAACTGAAAAAAAAATTGAACATCTAAAATGGAAATGCACAAATGCTGCGAGAGATAATTCCAAAAAGTATCTGTGATTTTAAGGATAGGCAAGAAGTGGGTCGTTAAACATCCAACCACTTGAGAATTTGATTTTTTCTACTCCTTGAATTTTTTTTACCATTAGGTCACTTGCATTCTCAACATGTTTCTGGCATGCGTGTCCACCATGTTTAAAGCATGTTAGGATCAGTTAGAAGTCCCCTTCCTATAAAATTCCTCCAAGCTTATTATTAGGGGTTGTATTAGTGGAATTTCCCAAACATGGATAATAAAACCTTGGAGTTCATTTTTAGTGCGTTCTCTTACATGTATTATAGTTTTCAAATATTTTTGCATAAAATTTTCTTTTTGTTATGCCTCATATTTTTTTTGTTTACGAGAAAAATGGGAGAGTGAGTTTTCGATCTGAAAAAAAATTGAACATCCAAAATGGAAATGCAGAAATGCCGAGAGAGATAATTCCAAAAAGTATCTGTGATTTTTAAGGATAGGCAAAAAGTGGGTTGTTAAATATCCAACCACTAGACAATTTGATTTTTTCTTCTCCTTGAAATTTTTTGATCATTAGGTTACTTGTATCCTCAACATTTTTCTGGCATGCATGTCCACCACATTTAACGCATGTTAGGATCAGTTGGAAGTCCCTTTCCTAGAAAATTCCACCATGCTTATTATTAGGGGTTGTACTAGTGGTATTTCCCAAACATGGATAACAAAACCATGGAGTTCTTTTTTAATGCGTTCACTTACATTTTGTATAGTTTTAAATTTTCTTTGCATAAAAATTTCATTTTGTTATGCCTCATATGTTTTTTGTTTACGAGAAAAATGGGAGTGCGAGTTTTGGATCTGAAAAAAAATTTGAACATCCAAAATGGAAATGCAGAAATGCTGAGAGAGATAATTTAAAAAAGTATCTGTGATTTTTAAAGATAGGCAAAAAGTGGGTTTTAAGACATCCAACCACTTGAGAATTTTTTTTTCTACTATTTGAAATTTTTGGATCATTAGGTCACTTGTATCCTCAACATGTTTCTTGCCATGCATGTCCACAACATTTAAAACATGTTAGGATCAGTTAGAAGTCCCTTTCCTATAAAATTTCACCAACCTTTTTATTAGGGGTTGTACTAGTGGAATTTCCCAAACATGGATAACCAAACCATAGAGTTCTTTTTTAGTCTGTTCACATACATTTAGTATAGTTTTCAATTTTTTTTGCATAAAAATTTCTTTTTGTTGTGCCTAATATCTTTTTTGTTTACGAAAAAAATGGGAGAAAAAGATTTTGGATCTGAAAAAAAATTAGAACATCCAAAATGGAAATGCCCAAATGCTGAGAGAGATTATTCCAAAAAAGTATCTGTGATTTTTAAGGATAGGCAAAAAGTGGGTTGTTAAACATCCAACCACTTGAGAATTTTGACTTTTTGTACTTCTTGATATTTTTAGATAATTAGGTCACTTGCATCCTTAACATGTTTCTCGCATGCATGTCCACCACGTTTAAAGCATGTTAGGATCAGTTAGAAGTCCTTTTCCTATAAAATTTCACCAAGCTTATTATTAGGGGTTGTACTAGTGGAATTTCCCAAACATGGATAACCAAACCATGGAGTTCATTTTTAGTGTGTTTACTTACATTTAGTATAGTTTTGAATTTTTTTGCATAAAAATTTCATTTTGTTATGTCTCATATCTATTTTGTTTACGAGAAAAATGGAAGAGTGA
The DNA here is from genome assembly GCF_029961685.1 of Aristolochia californica. Lineage (NCBI taxonomy): Eukaryota > Viridiplantae > Streptophyta > Magnoliopsida > Piperales > Aristolochiaceae > Aristolochia > Aristolochia californica. Next base: position 16,144,534 of record NW_027181815.1, on the reverse strand, counting down.
GTTTTGGATTTGAAAAAAAATTTGTACATCCAAAATGGAAATGCAGAAATGCTGAGAGAGATAATTTTAAAAAGTATCTGTGACTTTTAAAGATAGGCAAAAAGTGGGTTTTTAGACATCCAACCACTTGAGAATTTTATTTTTTCTTCTGTTTGAAATTTTTGGATCATTAGGTCACTTGCATCCTTAACATGTTTCAGGCATGCATGTCCACCACGTTTAAAGCATGTTAGGATCAGTTCGAAGTCCCTTTCCGATAAAATTTCACCAAGCTTATTATTTGGGGTTGTACTAGTGGAATTTCCCAAACATGAATAACGAAACCTTGGAGTTTATTATTAGTGCGTTCACTAACATTTATTATAGTTTTCAATTTTTTTTCCATAAAATTTTTATTTTGTTATGCTTCATATCTTTTTTGGTTACGAGAAATATGCGAGAGAGAGTTTTGGATCTGGAAAAAAATTTGAACATCCAAAATGGAAATGCAGAAATGCTGAGAGAGATAATTTTAAAAAGTATCTGTGATTTTTAAAGATAGGGCAAAAGTGGGTTTTTAGACAACCAACCACTTGAGAATTTTATTTTTTCTACTGTTTGAAATTTTTGGATCATGAGGTCACTTGCATCCTCAACATGTTTCAGGCATGCATGTCCACCACATTTAAAGCATGCTAGGATCAGTTAGAAGTCCCTTTCCTATAAAATTTCACCAATCTTATTATTAGGGATTGTACTAGTGGAATTTCCCAAAAATGGATAACCAAACCATGGAGTTCATTTTTAGTGCGTTCACTTACATTTAGTATAGTTTTCAATTTTTTTTGCATAAAAATTTCATTTGGTATGCCTCATATCTTTTTTGTTTACGAAAAAAATGGGAGAGAGAATTTTGGATCTGAAAAAAAATTTGAATGTCCAAAATGGAAATGCAGAAATGCTGACAGAGATAATTCCAAAAAGTATCTGTGATTTTTAAGGATAGGCAAAAAGTGGGTTGTTAAACATCCAACCACTTGAGAATTTGATTTTTTCTACTTCTTGAAATTTTTAGATCATTAGGTCACTTGCATCCTCAACAAGTTTCTGGCATGCATGTCCACCACGTTTAAAGCATGGAAGGATCAGTTAGAAGTCCCTTTCCTATAAAATTCCACCACGCTTATTATTAGAGGTTGTACTAGTGGAATTTCGCAAACATGTATAACAAAAGCATGGAGTTCATTTTTAGTGCATTCACTTACAATTATTATAGTTTTCAAATTTTTTGGCATAAAATTTTCTTTTTGTTATACCTCATATCTTTATTGGTTACGAGAAAAATTGGAGAGTGAGTTTTGGATCTGAAAAAAAATTTGAACATCCAAAATGGAAATGCAGAAATGCTGAGAGAGATAATTTTAAAAACTATTTGTGATCTTTAGAGATAGGCAAAAAGTGGGTTTTTAGACATCCAACCACTTGAGAATTTTTTTTTTCTACTGTTTGAAATTTTTGGATCATTAGGACACTTGCATCCTCAACATGTTTCTGGCATGCATGTCCACCAAGTTTAAACCATGTTAGGATAAGTTAGAAGTCCCTTTCCTATAAAATTCTACCAAGCTTATATTTTGGGGTTGTACTAGTGAAATTTCCCAAACATGGATCACAAAACCTTGGAGTTCATTTTTAGTGCGTTCACTTACATTTATTATAGTTTTCAAATTTTTTTGCATAAATTTTTTTTTTTTTTATGTCTCATATCTTTTTTGTTTACGAGAAAAATAGGAGAGTGAGTTTTGGATCAGAAAAAAAATTTGAACATCCAAAATGGAAATGCACAAATGCTAAGAGAGATAATTTTAAAAAGTATTTGTGATCTTTAAGGATAGGCAAAAAGTTGGTTGTTAAACATCCAACCACTTAAGAATTTGATTTTTTCTAATCCTTGAAATTTTTGGATCATTAGGTCACTAGCATCCTCAACATGTTTCTGGCATGCATGTCCACCACATTTAAAGCATGTTAGGATCAGTTAGAAGTCCCATTCCTATAAAATTCCACCAAGCTTATTATTAGGGGTTGTACTAGTGGAATTTCCCTAACATGGATAACAAAACCTTGGGATTGATTTTTAGTGCGTTCACATACATTTATTATTTTTTTCAAATTTATTTGCATAAAATTTTCGTTTTGTTATGCCTCATATCCTTTTTGTTTACGAGAAAAATGGGAGAGTGAGTTTTGGATCTGAAAAATAATTTTAACATCCAAAATTGAAATGCACAAATGCTGAGAGAGATAATTCCAAAAAGTATCTGTGATTTTGAAGGAGAGGCAAAAAGTGCGTTGTTAAACATCCAACCACTTGAGAATTTGATTTTTTTCTACTCCTTGAAATTTTTGGATCATTAGGTCACTTGCAACCTCAACATATTTCTCGCAAGCATGTCCACCACATTAAAAGCATGTTAGGATCAGTTAGAAGTCCCTTTCCTAAAAAATTCCACCAAGCTTTTTATTAGGGGTTGTACTAGTGGAATTTCCCAAACATGGATAACAAAACCTTGGAGTTCATTTCTAGTGCGTTCACTTACATTTATTAAAGTTTTCAAATTTTTTTGCATAAAATTTTCATTTTGGTTTGCCTCATATCTTTTTTGTTTACGAGAAAAATGGGGAGTGAGTTTTGGATCTGAAAAAAAATTTGAACATCCAAAATGGAAATGTAGAAATGCTGAGAGATATAATTTTAAAAAGTATCCGTGATTTTTAAAGATAGGCAAAAAGTGGGTTTTTAGACATCCAACCACTTGAGAATTTGATTTTTTTCTACTCCCTAACATTTTTGGATCATTAGGTCACTTGCATCCTCAACATGTTTCTGGCATGCATGTCCACCACATTTAAAGCATATTAGGACAAGATAGAAGTCCCTTTCCTATAAAATTTCACCATTCTTATTATTAGGGGTTGTACTAGTGGAATTTCCCAAACATGGAAGACAAAACCTTGGAGTTCATTTTTAATGCATTCACTTACATTTATTATGGTTTTCATTTTTTTTTCATAAAATTTTCATTTTTTTTTCATAAAATTTTCATTTTTTTATGCCTCATATCTTTTTTGTTTACGAGAAAAATGCAAGAGTGAGTTTTGGATCTGAAAAAAATTTTGAACATCCTAAATGGAAATGCTCAATTGATGACAGTGATAATTCCAAAAAGTATTTGTGATTTTTAAGGATAGGCGAAAAGTGGGTTGTTAAATATCCAACCACTTGAGAATTTGATTTTTTCTACTCCTAGAAATTTTTGGATCATTAGGTTACTTGCATCCTCAACATGTTTCTGGCATGCATGTCCACAAAATTTAAAGCATGTTAGGATCAGTTAGAAATCCCTTTCCTATCAAATTTCACCAAGCTTATTATTAGGTGTTCGTGGAATTTCCCAAACATGGATAACCTAACCATGGAGTTCATTTTTAGTACGTTCACTTACATTTAGTATAGTTTTCAATTTTTTTTACATAAAATTTTCTTTTTATTATGCCTCATATCTTTTTTGTTTACGAGAAAAATGGGAGAGTGAGTTTTGGATTTGAAAAGAAATTTGAAGTTCCAAAATGGAAATGCACAAATGCTGAGAGAGATAATTCCAAAAAGTATCTGTGATTTTTAAGGATAGGCAAAACGTGGGTTGTTAAAAGTCCAACCACTTGAGAATTTGATTTTTTTCTACTCCTTGAAATTTTTGGATCATTAGGTCACTTGCATCCTCAACATGTTTCTGGCATGCATGTCCACCACATTTAAAGCAAGTTAGGATTAGTTAGAAGTCCTTTTCCCATAAAATTCCTCCAAGCTTATTATTAGGGGTAGTACTATTGGAATTTCCCAAACAAGGATAACAAAACCTTGGAGTTCCTTTTTAGTGCGTTCACTTACATTTATTACAGTTTTCAAATTTTTTTGCATAAAATTTTCAATTTGTTATGCCTCATATCTATTTTGTTTACGAGTAAAATGGGAGAGATAGTTTTGGATCTGAAAAAAAATTTAAACATCCAAAATGGAAATGCACAAATGCTGAGGGAGATAATTTTAAAAAGTATCTGTGATTTTTAAGGATAGGCAAAAAGTGGGTTGTTAAACATCCAACCGCTTGAGAATTTCATTTTTTCTACTCCTTGAAATTTTTGGATCATTAGGTCACTTGCATCCTCAACATGTTTCAGGCATGCATGTCCACCAAATTTAAAGCATGTTCGGTTCAGTTAGAAGTCCCTTTCCTATAAAATTCCACCAAGCTTATTATTAGCGGTTGTACTTGTGGAATTTCCCAAACATGGATAACAAAACTTTGGAGTTCATTTTTAGTGCGGTCACTTACATTTATTATAGTTTTCAAATTTTTATGTATAAAATTTTCATTTTGTTATGCCTCATATCTTTTTTGTCTACAAGAAAAATGGGAGAGAGAGTTTTTGATCTGAAAAAAAATTTGAGCAACCAAAATGGAAATGCGCAAATGCTGAGAGAGATAATTCCAAAAAGTATCAGTTATTTCTAAGGATAGGCAAAAAGTGGGTTGTTAAATGTCCAATATCTTGAGAATTTGATTTTTTTCTACTCCCTGAAATTTTTGGATCATTAGGTCACTTGCATCCTCAACATGTTTCTAGCATGCATGTCCACCACATTTAAAGCATGTTAGGATCAGTTAGAAGTCCCTTTCCTATAAAAGTCCACCATGCTTATTATTAGGGGTTGTACTAGTGGAATTTCCCAAACATGGAAAACAAAACCTTGGAGTTCATTTTTAATGCGTTCACTTACATTTATTATAGTTTTCAAATTTTTTGTCATAAAATTTTCATTTTTTTATGCCTCATATCTTTTATGTTTAAGTGAAAAATGCAAGAGTGAGTTTTGGATTTGAAAAAAATTTTGAACATCCAAAATGGAAATGCTCAATTGATGACAGTGATAATTCCAAAAAGTATCTGTGATTTTTAAGGATAGGCGAAAAGTGGGTTGTTAAATATCCAACCACTTGAGAATTTGATTTTTTCTACTCGAAATTTTTGGATCATTAGGTTACTTGCATCCTCAACAAGTTTCTGGCATGCATGTCCACAAAATTTAAAGCATGTTAGGATCAGTTAGAAGTCCCTTTCCTATCAAATTTCACCAAGCTTATTATTAGGTGTTGTACTAGTGGAATTTCCCAAACATGGATAACCTAACCACGGAGTTCATTTTTAGTATGTTCAGTTACATTTAGTATAGTTTTCCATTTTTTTTGCATAAAAATTTCAATTGGTTATGCCTCATATCTTTTTTGTTTACGAGAAAAATGGGAGAGTGAGTTTTGGATCTAAATAAAAAATTGAACACCCAAAATGGAAATGCACAAATGCTGAGAGAGATAACTCCAAAAAGTATCTGTGATTTTTAAGGATAGGCAAAACGTGGGTTGTTAAATGTCCAACCACTTGAGAATTTGATTTTTTTCTACTCCTTGAAATTTTTGGATCATTAGGTCACTTGCATCCTCAACATGTTTCTTGTATGCATGTCTACCACATTTAAAGCATGTTAGGATAAGTTAGAAGTCCCTTTCCTATAAAGTTCCACCTAGCTTATTATTTGGGGTTGTACTAGTGGAATTTCTCAAACATGGATAACAAAACCTTGGAGTTCATTTTTAGTGGGTTCACTTACATTTATTATAGTTTTCAAATTTTTTTGCATCAAATTTTCCTTTTGTTATGCTTCATATCTTTTTTGTTTACGAGCAAAATGGGAGAGAGAGTTTTGGATCTCAAAAAGTATTTGAGCATCCAAAATGGAAATGCACAAATGCATAGAGATATAATTCCAAAAGTTTCTGTCATTTTTAAGGAGAGGCAAAAAGTGGGTTATTAAATGTCCAACCACTTGAGAATTTGATTTTTTCTACTGCTTGAAATTTTTGGAACATTTCGTCACTTGAATCCTCAACATGTTTCTGGCATGCATGTCCACCACATTTAAAGCATGTTAGGATCAGTTAGAAGTCCTTTTCCCATAAAATTCCTCCAAGCTTATCATTAGGGGTTGTACTATTGGAATTTCCCATACAAGGACAACAAAACCTTGGAGTTCCTTTTTAGTGCATTCACTTACATTTATTATAGTTTTCAAATTTTTTTGCATAAAATTTACTTTTTGTTATGCCTCATATCTATTTTGTTTACGAGAAAAATGGGAGAGTGAGTTTTGGATCTGAAAAAAAATTTGAACATCCAAAATGGAAATGCACAAATGCTGCGAGAGATAATTCCAAAAAGTATCTGTGATTTTTAAGGATAGACAAAAAGTGGGTTGTTAAACATACAACCACTTGAGAATTTTATTTTTTCAAATCCTTGAATTTTTTAGATCATTAGGTCACTTGCATCCTCAACATGTTTCTGGCATGCATGTCCACCTCGTTTAAAGCATGTTAGGATCAGTTAGAAGTCCCTTTCTTATAAAATTCCACCAAGCTTATTATTCGGGGTTGTACTAGTGGAATTTCCCAAACACGGATAACAAATCTTTGGAGTTCATCTTTAGTGCGTTCACTTACATTTATTATAGTTTTCAAATTTTTTTGCATAAAATATTTACTTTGTTATGCCGCATATCTTTTTTTTTTACGAGAAAAATGGGCGAATGAGTTTTGGATCTGAAAAAAAATTTGAACATCCAAAATGGAAATACACAAATGTTGTGAGAGATAATTCAGAAACGTATCTGTGATTTTTAAGGATAGGCAAAAAGTGGGTTGTTAAACATCCAACCACTTGAGAATTTTTTTTTTTAACTTCTTGAAATATTAAGATCATTAGGTCACTTGCATCCTCAACGTGTTTCTGGCATGAATGTCCACCACGTTTAAAACATGTTAGGATCAGTTAGAAGTCCCTATCCTAAAAAATTTTACCAAGCTTATTATTTGGGGTTGTACTAGTGGAATTTTCCAAACATGGATAACAAAACCATGGAGTTGATTTTTAGTGCGTTCACTAACATTTATTATAGTTTTCAAATTTTTTTGCATAAAATTTTTATTTTTTTATGCCTCATATCTTTTTTTGTTTACTAGAAAAATAGGAGATTGTGTTTTGGATCCCAAAAAAAATTTTAACATCCAAAATGGAAATGCACAAATGCTATGAGAGATAATTCCAAAAAGTATCTGTGATTTTTAAGTTTTGGCAAAAAGTGGGTTGTTAAACATCCAACAACTTGAGAATTTGATTTTTTCTACTCGAAATTTTTGGATCATTAGGTCACTTGCATCCAATACATTTTTCCGGCATGCATGTCCACCACATTTAAAGCATGTTAGGATCAGTTAGAAGTCCCTTTCCTATAAAATTCCACCAAGCTTATTATTAGGGGTTGTACTAGTGGAATTTCCCAAATATGGATAACAAAACCTTGGAGTTTTTTTTATTGCGTTTACTTACTTTTATTATAGTTTTCAAATTTTTTTGTATGAAATTTTCATTTTGTTATGCCTCATATCTTTTTTGTTTCCAAGAAAAATGCGAGAGAGAGTTTTGGATCTGAAAAAAAATTTGAACATCCAAAATGGAAATGCACAAATGCTAAGGGAGTTGATTCCAAAAAGTATCTGTATTTTTTAAGGATAGGCAAAAAGTGGGTTGTTAAACATCCAACCACTTGAGAATTTGATTTTTTCTTCTCATTGAAATTTTTGGATCATTAGGTTAGTTGCATCCTCAACATGTTTCTAGCATGCATGTCCACCACGTTTAATGCATGTTAGGATCAGTTAGAAGTCCCTTTCCTATAAAATTCCACCAAGCTTATTATTAGGGGTTTTACATGTGGAATTTCCCAAACATGGATAACAAAACCTTGGAGTTCATTTTTAGTGCGTTCACTTACAATTATTAAAGTTTTCAAATTTTTTTGCATAAAATTTTCATTTGGTTAGGCGTCTTATCTTTCTTTTTTGCGAGAAATATGGGAGAGAGAGATCAGGATCAGAAAAAAAAAATTGAACATCCAAAATGGAAATCCACAAATGCTGAGAGAGATAATTCCAAAAGTTATCTGAGATTTTAAAGATAGGCAAAAAGTGGCTTGTTAAACATCTACCCACTTGGGAATTTGATTTTTTCTACTCCTTGATATTTTTGGATCATTAGGTCACTTGCATCCTCAACATGTTTCAGGCATGCATGTCCACCACGTTTAAAGCATCTTATGATCAGACAGAAGTCCCTTTCCTATAAAATTCCATCAAGCTTATTATTAGGGGTTGTACTAGTGGAATTTCCCAAACATGGATAACAAAACCTTGGAGTTCATTTTTAGTGCGTTCACTTACATTTATTATAGTTTTCAAATTTTTTGGCATAAAATTTTCTTTTTGTTATGCCTCATATCTTTTTTGTTTACGAGAAAAATGGGAGAGTGAGTTTTGGATCTGAAAAAAAATTTCAACATCCAAAATGGAAATGCACAAATGCTGCGAGAGAAAATTCAAAAAAGTATCTGTGATTTTTAAGGATAGGCAAAAATTGGGTAGCTAAACATCCAACCATTTGAGAGTTTGATTTTTTCTACTCCTTGAAATTTTTGGATCTTTAGGTCACTTGCATCCTCAACATGTTTGTGGCATGCATGTCCTCCACGTTTAAAGCATGTTAGGATCACTTAGAAGTCCCTTTCCTATATAATTCCACCAAGCTTATTATTAGGGGTTGTACTAGTGGAATTTCCCAAACATGGATAAGTAAACCTTGGAGTTCATTTTTAGTGCGTTCACTTACATTTATTATAGTTTTCATATTTCTTTGCATAAAATTTTCATTTTGTTAAGCCTTCTATCTTTTTTGTTCGCGAGAAAAATGGGAGAGTGAGTTATGGATCTGAAAAAAAAATTGAACATCCAAAATGGAAATGCACAAATGCTGAGAGAGATAATTCCAAAAAGTATCAGTGATTGGTAAGGATAGGCAAAAAGTGGGTTGTTAAACATCAAACCACTTGAGAATTTGATTTTTTCTACTTCTTGAAATTTTTAGATCATTAGGTCACTTGCATCCTCAACATGTTTCTGGCATGTATATCAACCACGTTTAAAGCATGTTAGGATCTGTTAGAAGTCCCTTTCCTATAAAATTCCACCAAGCTTATTATTATGGGTTGTACTAGTGGAATTTCCCAAACATGGATAACAAAACCTTGGAGTTCATTTTTAGTGTGTTCACTTACATTTATTATAGTTGTCAATTTTTTTTGCATAAAATTTTCATTTTGTTATGCCTCATATCTTTTTTCTTTACGAGAAAAATTGGAGGGAGAATTTTGGATATGAAAAAAAATTTGAACATCCAAAATGGAAATGCATAAATGCTGAGAGGGATAATTTTAAAAAGTATCGGTTACTTTTAAAGATAGCCAAAAAGTGGGTTTTTAGACATCCAACCACTTGAGAATTTTATTTTTTCAACTGTTTGAAATTTTTGGATCATTAGGTCACTTGCATCCTCAACATATTTCTGGCATGCGTGTCCACCACGTTTAAAGCATGTTAGGATCAGTTAGAAGTCATTTTCCTATAAAATTCCACCAAGCTTATTATTTGGGGTTGTACTAGTGGAATTTCCCAAACATGGATAACAAAACCTTGGAGTTCATTTTTAGTGCGTTCACTTACATTTATTATAGTTTTCAAATTTTTTGAAGAAAATTTTCATTTTGTTATGCTCATATCTTTTTTGTTGACGAGAAAAATGGGAAATCGAGTTTTGGATGTGAAAAAAAATTTCAACATCCAAAATGGAAATGCACAAATGCTGCGAGACATAATTCCAAAAAGTATCTGTGATTTTTAAGGATAGGCAAAAATATGGTTGTTAAACATCCAACCATTTGAGAATTTGATTTTTTCTACTCGAAATTTTTGGATGATTAGGTCACTTGTTTCCTCAACATGTTTCCAGCATGCATGTCCACCACATTTAAAGCATTTTAGGATCAGTTAGAAGTCCGCTTCCTATAAAACTCCACCAAGCTTATTATTAGGGGTCGTACTAGTGGAGTTTCCCAAACATGGATAACAAAACCTTGGAGTTCATTTTTAGTGCATTCACTTACATTTATTATAGTTTTCAAACTTTTTTGCGCAAAATTTTCATTTCGTTATGCCTCATATCTTTCTTGTTTACGAGAAAAATGGGAGAGTGAGTTTTGGTTATGAAAAAAAATTTGAACATCCAAAATCGAAATGCAGAAATGCTGAGAGAGATATTTTTAAAAAGTATCTGTTATTTTAAAAGATAGGCAAAAAGTGGATCTTTAGACATCCAAAAACTTGAGAATTTTATTTTTTCTACTCTTTGAAATTTTTGGATCATTAGGTCACTTCCATCCGCAACATGTTTCTGGCATGCATGTCCACCACATTTAAAGCATGTTAGGATCAATTAGATGTCCCTTTCCTATAAAATTCCACCAAGCTTATTACTTGGGGTGGTACTAGTGGAATTTCCAAAATATGGATAACAAAACCTCTGAGTTCATTTTTAGTGTGTTCACTTACATTTATTATAGTTTTCAAATTTTTTAGCATAAAATTTTCATTTTGTTATAAAATTTTCTTTTTTGTTTACGAGAAAAATGGGAGAGTGAGTTATGGATGTGAAAAAAAATTTGAACTTCGATAATGGAAATGCACAAATGCTGATAGAGATAATTCTAAAAAGTATCAGTGATTTTTAAGGATAGGCAAAAAGTGGGTTGTTAAACATCCAACCACTTGAGAATTTGATTTTCTCAACTTCTTGAAATTTTAAGATCATTAGGTCACTTGCATCCTCAACATGTTTCAGGCATGCATGTCCACCACGTTTAAAGCATATTAGGATCAGTTAGAAGTCCTTTTCCTATAAAATTCCACCAAGCTTATTATTAGGGGTTGTACAAGTGGAATTTCCCAAACATGGATAACAAAACCATGGAGTTCATTTTTAGTGCGTTCACTTACATTTATTATAGTTTGCAAATTTTTTTGCATAAAATTTTAATTTTGTTATGCCTCGTATCTTTTTTGTTTACTAGAAAAATAGGAGATTGTGTTTTGGATCCCAAAAAAAATTTTAACATCCAAAATGGAAATGCACAAATGCTATGAGAGATAATTCCAAAAAGTATCTGTGATTTTTAAGTTTTGGCAAAAAGTGGGTTGTTAAACATCCAACAACTTGAGAATTTGATTTTTTCTACTCGAAATTTTTGGATCATTAGGTCACTTGCATCCAATACATTTTTCCGGCATGCATGTCCACCACATTTAAAGCATGTTAGGATCAGTTAGAAGTCCCTTTCGTATAAAATTCCACCAAACTTATTATTAGGGGTTGTTCTAATGGAATTTCCCAAACATGGATAACAAAACCTTGGAGTTTTTTTTAGTGCATTTACTAACATTTATTATAGTTTTCAAATTTTTTTGTATAAAATTTTCATTTTGTTATGCCTCAAATCTTTTTTGTTTACGAGAAAAATGCGAGAGAGAGTTTTGGATCTGAAAAAAAAAATTGAACATCCAAAATGGAAATGCACAAATGCAAAGAGAGTTGATTCCAAAAAGTATCTGTATTTTTTAAGGATAGGCAAAAAGTGGGTTGTTAAACATCCAACCACTTGAGAATTTGATTTTTTCTTCTCATTGAAATTTTTGGATCATTAGGTTAGTTGCATCCTCAACATGTTTCTAGCATGCATGTCCACCACGTTTAATGCATGTTAGGATCAGTTAGAAGTCCCTTTCCTCTAAAATTCTACCAAGCTTATTATTAGCGGTTTTACATGTGGAATTTCCCAAACATGGATAACAAAACCTTGGAGTTCATTTTTAGTGCGTTTACTTACAATTATTAAAGTTTTCAAATTTTTTTGCATAAAATTTTCATTTGCTTAGGCCTCTTATCTTTTATTTTTTGTGAGAAATATGGGAAAGAGAGATCAGGATCAGAAAAAAAAAATTGAACATCCAAAATGGAAATCCACAAATGCTGAGAGAGATAATTCCAAAAGTTATCTGAGATTTTAAGGATAGGCAAAAAGTGGCTTGTTAAACATCCACCCACTTGGGAATTTGATTTTTTCTACTCCTTGATATTTTTGGATCATTAGGTCACTTGCATCCTCAACAGGTTTCAGGCATGCATGTCCACCACGTTTAAAGCATGTTAGGATCAGTTAGAAGTCCCTTTCCTATAAAATTCCACCGAGCTTATTATTAGGGGTTGTACTAGTGGAATTTCCCAAACATGGATAACAAAACCTTGGAGTTCATTTTTAGTGCGTTCACTTACATTTATTATAGTTTTCAAATTTTTTTGCATAAAATTTTCTTTTTGTTATGCCTCATATCTTTTTTGTTTATGAGAAAAATGGGAGAGTGAGTTTTGGATCTGAAAAAAAATTTCAACATCCAAAATGGAAATGCACAAATGCTGCGAGAGAAAATTCAAAAAAGTATCTGTGATTTTTAAGGATAGGCAAAAATTGGGTAGCTAAACATCCAACCATTTGAGAGTTTGATTTTTTCTACTCCTTGAAATTTTTGGATCATTAGGTCACTTGCATCCTCAACATGTTTGTGGCATGCATGTCCTCCACGTTTAAAGCATGTTAGGATCAGTTAGAAGTCCCTTTCCTATATAATTCCACCAAGCTTATTATTAGGGGTTGTACTAGTGGAATTTCCCAAACATAGATAAGTAAACCTTGGAGTTCATTTTTAGTGCGTTCACTTACATTTATTATAGATTTCACATTTCTTTGCATAAAATTTTCATTTTGTTAAGCCTTCTATCTTTTTTTTTCACGAGAAAAATGGGAGAGTGAGTTATGGATCTGAAAAAAAATTGAACATCCAAAATGGAAATGCACAAATGCTGAGAGAGATAATTCCAAAAAGTATCAGTGATTTTTAAGGATAGGCAAAAAGTGGGTTGTTAAACATCAAACCACTTGAGAATTTGATTTTTTCTACTTCTTGAAATTTTTAGATCATTAGGTCACTTGCATCCTCAACATGTTTCTCGCATGTATATCAACCACGTTTAAAGCATGTTAGGATCAGTTAGAAGTCCCTTTCCTATAAAATTCCACCAAGCTTATTATTAGGGGTTGTACTTGTGGAATTTCCCAAACATGGATAACAAAACCTTGGAGTCCATTTTTTGTGTGTTCACTTACATTTATTACAGTTGTCAAATTTTTTTGCATAAAATTTTCATTTTGTTATGCCTCATATCTTTTTTCTTTACGAGAAAAGTTGGAGAGTGAATTTTGGATCTGAAAAAAAATTTGAACATCCAAAATGGAAATGCATAAATGCTGAGAGGGATAATTTTAAAAAGTATCGGTTACTTTTAAAGATAGCCAAAAAGTGGGTTTTTAGACATCCAACCACTTGAGAATTTTATTTTTTCAACTGTTTGAAATTTTTGGATCATTAGGTCACTTGCATCCTCAACATGTTTCTGGCATGCATGTCCACCACGTTTAAAGCATGTTAGGATCAGTTAGAAGTCATTTTCCTATAAAATTCCACCGAGCTTATTATTTGGGGTTGTACTAGTGGAATTTCCCAAACATGGATAACAAAACTTTGGAGTTCATTTTTAGTGCGTTCACTTACATTTATTATAGTTTTCAAATTTTTTTGAAGAAAATTTTCATTTTGTTATGCTCATATCTTTTTTGTTGACGAGAAAAATGGGAAAGCGAGTTTTGGATGTGAAAAAAAATTTCAACATCGAAAATGGAAATGCACAAATGCTTCGAGACATAATTCCAAAAAGTAACTGTGATTTTTAAGGATAGGCAAAAATTGGGTTGATAAACATCCAACCATTTGAGAATTTGATTTTTTCAACTCCTTGAAATTTTTGGAGCATTAGGTCACTTGTATCCTCATCATGTTTCTGGCATGCATGTCCACCACGTTTAAAGCATTTTAGGATCAGTTAGAAGTCTGCTTCCTGTAAAATTCCACCTAGCTTATTATTAGGGGTCGTACTAGTGGAATTTCCCAAACATGGATGACAAAACCTTGGAGTTCTTTTTTAGTGCATTCACTTACATTTATTGTAGTTTTCAAATTTTTTTGCATAAAATTTTCATTTCGTTATGCCTCATATCTTTTTTGTTTACGAGAAAAATGGGAGAGTTAGTTTTGGTTATGAAAAAAAATTTGAACATCCAAAATCGAAATGCAGAAATGCTGAGAGAGATATTTTTAAAAAGTATCTGTTATTTTAAAAGATAGGCCAAAAGTGGATTTTTAGACATCGAAAAACTTGAGAATTTTATTTTTTCTACTCTTTGAAATTTTGGATCGTTAGGTCACTTCCATCCGCAACATGTTTCTGGCATGCATGTCCACCACGAATAAAGCATGTTAGGATCAATTGGAAGTCCCTTTCCTATATAATTCCACCAAGCTTATTATTTGGGGTTGTACTAGTGGAATTTCCCAAATATGGATAACAAAACCTCTGAGTTCATTTTTAGTGTGTTCACTTACATTTATTATAGTTTTCAAATTTTTTAGCATAAAATTTTCATTTTGTTATGCCTTCTATCTTTTTTGTTTACGAGAAAAATGGGAGAGTGAGTTATGGATCTGAAAAAAAAATCGAACAACGAAAATGGAAATGCACAAATGCTGAGAGAGATAATTCCAAAAAGTATCAGTGATTTTTAAGGATAGGTAAAAAGTGGGTTGTTAAACATCCAACCACTTGAGAAATTGATTTTTTCAACTTCTAGAAATTTTAAGATCATTAGGTCACTTGCATCCTCAACATGTTTCTGGCATGCATGTCCACCACGTTTAAAGCATGTTAGGATCAGTTAGAAGTCCCTTTCCTATAAAATTCCACCAAGCTTATTATTAGGGGTTGTACTAGTGGAATTTCCCAAACATGGATAACAAAACCATGGAGTTCATTTTTAGTGCGTTCACTTACATTTATTATAGTTTTCAAATTTTTTTGCATAAAATTTTCATTTTGTTATGCCTCATATCATTTTTGTTTACGAGAAAAATGGGAGAGTGAGGTTTGGATCTGAAAAAAATTTCAACATCCAAAATGGAAATGCACAAATGCTACGAGAGATAATTCCAAAAAGTATATGTGATTTTTAAGGATAGGAAAAAATTGGGTTGTTAAACATCCAACCATTTCAAGATTTAATTTTTTCTACTCCTTGTAATTTTTGGATCAATAGGTCACTTGCATCCTCAACTTGTTTCTGGCATGCATGTCCACCACGTTTAAAGCATGTTAGGATCAGTTAGAAGTCCCTTTCCTATATAATTCCACCAAGCTTATTATTAGGGATTGTACTAGTGGAATTTCCCAAACATGAATAACAAAACCTTGGAGTTCATTTTTAGTGCGTTCACTTACATTTATTATAGTTTTCAAATTTTTTTGCATAAAATGTTCTTTTTGTTATGCCTT
Organism: Aristolochia californica; assembly: GCF_029961685.1. NCBI lineage: Eukaryota > Viridiplantae > Streptophyta > Magnoliopsida > Piperales > Aristolochiaceae > Aristolochia > Aristolochia californica. The sequence goes on along the minus strand of NW_027181815.1, from coordinate 16,128,997 downwards.
ATATCTTTTTTGTTTACGAGAAAAATGGGAGACTGAGTTATGGATCTGAAAAAAAATTTGAACATCCAAAATGGAAATGCACAAATGCTGAAAGAGATAATTCCCAAAAGTATCATTGATTTTTAAGGATAGGTAAAAAGTGGGATGTTAAACATCCAACCACTTGAGAATTTGATTTTTTCTACTTCTTGAAATTTTTAGATCATTAGGTCACTTGCATCCTCAACATGTTTCTGGCATGCATGTCCACCACGTTTGAAGCATGTTAGGATCAGTTAGAAGTCCCTTTCCCATAAAATTCCACCAAGCTTATTATTAGGGGTTGTACTTGTGAAATTTCCCGAACATGGATAACAAAACCTTGGAGTTCATTTTTAGTGTGTTCACTTACTTTTATTATAGTTTTCAAATTTTTTTGCTTAAAATTTTCATTTTGTTATGCCTCATATCTTTTTTGTTTACGAGAAAAATGGGAGAGAGAGTTTTGGATCTGAATAAAAATTTGAACATCCAAAATGGAAATGCACAATTGCTGCGAGAGATAATTCCAAAAAGTATCTATTATTTTTAAGGATAGGCAAAAAGTTGGTTGTTAAACATCCAACCATTTGAGAATTTGATTTTTTCTACTCCTTGAAATTTTACGATCATTAGGTCACTTGCATCCTCAACATGTTTCTGGCATGCATGTCCACCACGTTTAAAGCATTTTAGGATCAGTTAGAAGTCTCCTTCCTATAAATTTCACCAAGCTTATTATTAGGGGTCGTACTAGTGGAATTTCCGAAACATGGATAACAAAACCTTGGAGTTCATTTTTAGTGCGTTCACTTACATTTATTATAGTTTTCAAATTTTTTTGCATAAAATTTTTATTTTGTTATGCCACATATCTTTTTTGTTTACGAGAAAAAAAAGAGAGTAAGTTTTGGCACTGAAAAAAAAATTTAACATCCAAAATGCAAATGCACAAATGCTGTGAGAGATAATTCCAAAAAGTATCTGTGATTTTTAAGGATAGGCAAAAAGTGGGTTGTTAAACATCCAACCACTTGAGAATTTAATTTTTTCTACTCCTTAAAATTTTTGTATCATTAGGTCACTTGCACCGTCAACTTGTTTCTTGCATGCATGTCCACCGCGTTTAAAGTATGTTAGGAACAGTTAGAAGTCCATTTCCTATATAATTCCACCAAGCTTTTTATTAGGGGTTGTACTAGAGGAATTTCCCAAACATGGATAACAAAACCTTGGAGTTCATTTTTAGTGAGTTCACTTACATTTATTGTAGTTTTCAAATTTTTTTGCATAAAATTTTCATTTTGTTATGCGTTATTTTGTTTTTGGTTTACGAGAAAAATGGGAGAGTGAGTTATGGATTTGAAAAAAAATTTTAACATCCAAAATGGAAATGCACAAATGCTGAGAGAGATAATTCCCAAAAGTATCAGTGATTTTTAAGGATAGGCAAAAAGTGGGTTGTTAAACATCCAACTACTTGAGAATTTGCTTTTTCTACTTCTTGAAATTTTTAGATCAGTTAGAAGTCCATTTCCTATAAAATTCCACCAAGCTTATTATTTGGGGTTGTACTAGTGGAATTTCCTAAACATCGATACCAAAACCTTGGAGTTCATTTTTAGTGCGTTCACTTACATTTAGTATAGTTTTCAATTTTTTTTGCATAAAATTTTCATTTTGTTATGCCTCATATCTTTTTTGTTTACGAAAAAAATAGGAGAGAGAGTTTTGGATCTGAAAAAAATTTGAACATCCAAAATGGAAATGCAGAAATGCTGAGAGAGATAATTTTAAAAAGTATCTGTGATTTTTAAAGATAGGGCAAAAGTGGGTTGTTAAACATCCAACCACTTGAGAATTTGATTTTTTCTACTTCTTGAATTTTTTAGATCATTAGGTCACTTGCATCCTCAACATGTTTCTGGCATGCATGTCCACCATGTTTAAAGCATGTTAGGATCAGTTAGAAGTCCCTTTCCTATAAAATTGCACCAAGCTTATTATTAGGGGTTGTACTAGTGGAATTTTCCCAAACATGGATAACAAAACCATGGAGTTCATTTTTAGTGCGTTCACTTACAATTATAATTGTTTTCAAATTTTTTGGCATAAAATTTTCTTTTTCTTATGCCTCATATCTTTATTGGTTACGAGAAAAATAGGAGAGTGAGTTTTGGATCTGAAAAAAAATTTGAACATCCAAAATGGAAATGCAGAAATGCTGAGAGAGATAATTTTAAAAAGTATCTATGATTTCTAAAGATAGGCAAAAAGTGGGTTTTTAGACATCCAACCACATGAGAATTTTATTTTTTCTACTGTTTGAAATTTTTGGATCATTAGGTCACTTGTATCCTCAACATGTTTCTGGCATGCATGTCCACCACATTTAAAGCTTGTTAGGATAAGTTAGAAGTCCCTTTCCTATAAAATTTCACCAAGCTTATTATTAGGGGTTGTACTACTGGAATTTCCCAAAAATGGATAACCAAACCATGGAGTTCATTTTTATTGCGTTCACTTACATTTAGTATAGTTTTCATTTTTTTTTGCCCAAAAATTTCATTTTGTTATGCCTCATATCTTTTTTGTTTACAAAAAAAAATGGGAGAGTGAGTTTTGGGTCTGAAAAAATATTTGAACATCCAAAATGGAAATGCACAAATGCTGAGAGAGATTATTCCAAAAAGTATCTGTGATTTTTAAGCAGAGGCAAAAAGTGGGTTGTTAAACATCCAACCACTTGAGAATTTGATTTTTTTCTACTCGCTGAAATTTTTGGATCATTAGGTCACTTGCATCCTCAACATGTTTCTGGCATGCATGTCCACCACGTTTAAAGCATGTTAGGGTTTGGTAGAAGTCCCTTTCCAATAAAATTCCACCAATCTTATTTTTTGGGATTTTAGAAGTGGAATTTCCCAAACATGGATAACAAAACCTTGGGGTTCATTTGTAGTCCGTTCACTTACATTTATTATAGTTTTCAAATTTTTTTGCATAAAATTTTTATTTTGTTATGCCTCATATCTTTTTTGTTTACAAGAAAAATAGGAGAGTGAGTTACGGATCTGAAAAAAAATTTGAACATCCAAAATGGAAATGCACAAATGCTGAGAGAGATAATTTTAAAAAGTATCTGTGATTTTTAAGGATAGGCAAAAAGTGGGTTGTTAAAATCCCAACCACTTGAGAATTTCATTTTTTCTACTGCTTGAAATTTTTGGATCATTACGTCACTTGCATCCTCTACATGTTTCTGGCATGCATGTCCACCAAATTTAAAGCATGTTAGATTCAGTTAGAAGTCCCTTTCCTATAAAATTCCACCAAGCTTATTATTAGGGGTTGTACTAGTGGAATTTCCCAAACATGGATAACAAAACCTTGGAGTTCATTTTTAGTGCGGTTACTTACATATATTATAGTTTTCAAATTTTTTGGTATAAAATTTTCATTTTCTTATGCCTCGTATCTTTTTTGTTTGCGAGAAAAATAGGAGAGACTGTTTTTGATCTGAAAAAAAAATTTGTGCATCCAAAATGGAAATGCACAAATGTTAAGAAAGATAATTCCAAAAATTATCTAAGATTTTTAAGGATAGGCAAAAAGTGGGTTGTTAAATGTCCAACCACTTGAGAATTTGATTTTTTTCTACTCCCTGACATTTTTGGATCATTAGGTCACTTGCATCCTCAACATGTTTCTGGCATGCATGTCCACCACATTTAAAGCATGTTAGGATCAGTTAGAAGCCCTTTCCTATAAAATTTCACCATTCTTAATATTAGGGGTTGTACTAGTGGAATTTTCCAAACATGGAAAACAAAACCTTGGAGTTCATTTTTAATGCGTTCACTTACATTTATTAAAGTTTTCAAATTTTTTTCATAAAATTTTCATTTTTTTATGCCTCATATCTTTTTTGCTTTTCGAGAAAAATGCAAGAGAGAGTTTTGGATCTGAAAAAAAATTTGCACATCCAAAATGGAAATGCTTAATTGATGACAGTGATAATTCCAAAAAGTATCTAAGATTTTTAAGGATAGGCGAAAAGTGGGTTGTTAAATATCCAACCACTTGAGAATTTGATTTTTTCTACTCCTTGAAATTTTTGGATCATTAGGTTACTTGCATCCTCAACATGTTTCTGGCATGCATGTCCACAAAATTTAAAGCATGTTAGGATCAGTTAGAAGTCCCTTTCCTATAAAATTTCACCAAGCTTATTATTAGGTGTTGTACTAGTGGAATTTCCCAAACATGGATAACCAAACCATGGAGTTCATTTTTAATACGTTCACTTACATTTAGTATAGTTTTCAATTTTTTTTTGCAAAAAAATTTCATTTTATTATGCCTCATATCTTTTTTGTTTACGAGAAAAATGGGAGAGTGAGTTTTGGATCTGAAAAAAAAATTGAATTTCCAAAATGGAAATGCACAAATGCTGAGAGAGATAATTCCAAAAAGTATCTTGTTACGGTCCCGGGTCATGGATCGAGTAACACGGCGTGGGATTGTGAATCCAGCACTCAGAATTTACTCACTTCACGTCAAGGGTCTGTGTATGAGTATTTCTCCTTAACCAATGCTTGGCCAGGAGGAAAGATCCTCTTTTGAGGGTCCTACCGAGTTGTTGTGCTAGGTAGAAGACCCCACAGCAATGTTGACCTTGCTAGAGCAAGGTGCTCTCTTTTCTTGGTCACGGCAAAGAGGGTTTGGCCCTCTTTGTTGCTGCTCTAGCTAAGAATGCAATCCTTCTTTCTTAAATAACTTGAAACACAAGTTTGGGATAGATTAATACCTCTTCTTTGATGCTATGATCAGCTCCAACGTTGCACCAGGAATTGCTCAAGATTTGAGGATAAAAATCCTCACTTTGCTGCTTGGTAAGGGAGGAATTGGGCCTCTCTTGCTGCTGCTGCCAAGAAGGAAGATAGACCTCCTCTTTGGGCTCGAAAAAGGGGCAGGAAGCTCCTTTTCTTAGTAGGGATGATGGTGGATGAATTTGGGTGAAGATGGATGGCAATGGAGGGTGAATGATAGGTTGGATTTTTGGAGTAAACCCTAAACTCGGGATCAAGAGGTGATCCCAACCTATTTAGACTAGGTTATTCTAAAATCTCAAAGCTTACCTATTTCATTCATACCTATCCCTTAAATAGGGAGTTTTAGGGTTAGGGTTACAATACTTCCCCATAATGCCCTTACATAAAAAGTAATTAGAAATAACTCCTACTTAAAACAATATAAGAAATAAATCCTACTTAAAACAATATTAGAAATAAATCCTACTTAAAGAAATATAAGATTTAAATCCTATTGAGTGAGTTGTTGTTGTCTTCTTCGTTGTGTGACTCGGTGTGCTATTGAGTCCACAACATCTGCCTCCCCATGGAGAAAGAGCTTGTCCTCAATCTCAAAAGCTGGGTAGACTTGTTTGAAGATGTCCACACGTTCCCATGTAGCAGCGTCGGGGTCAGTGTCCGTCCACTGAACGAGAATCTCCCAATGATCATTGGTCAGCCGTGCACGCAACACCGCAGCTGGGTTAAGAATAACCTCGCCATGATCAATTGGTGGTAGGAATGGAGTGGATGTAGGCTGTGCTCCGGAATGCGGCTTCAAAAGAGAGACATGAAACACATCGTGAATTCTGGCTATGTCCGGTAATTTGAGTTGATAGGCGACTGGTCCCACGCGTCAAAGAATGGGAAACAGCCCAAAAAATCTAGGTGAGAGCTTATGACGTGGAGGTCCTGCTAGAGACTGCTGACGGTAGGGCTGGAGCCGTAGCCACACATACTTTCCAACCTCAAAAGAGACATCACGGTGGCCTCTATCGTATACATCCTTCATCCGAGCTTGGGCACGTCGTAGCCGTTCTGTGATATTCTGTAGCAGTAGATCCCTGTCTATGAGTGCCTGATCAATCGTGTCCACGTGGGTGGACCCTGGGTTGTACGAGAGGAGGCGAGGTGGATCCCGGCCATATATAACCTGAAAAGGAGTGGATTGCAATGCAGAGTGGAATGAAGTGTTGTAACAATATTCGGCCCACGGAAGCCATTGAACCCATTGCCGCGGACGATCCCCCACCAAGCACCGTAGATACATCTCGATGGTGCGGTTCACCACCTCAGTCTGCCCGTCTGTCTGTGGATGATAGGCTGAGGAGAACTTCAATTTCGTCCCACTCAAGCGAAACAGTTCCCGCCAAAAGGTGCTCATGAAAACTGCATCTCTGTCACTCACAATGGATTCTGGAATGCCATGTAAGCGGACTATCTGCTCCAGGAAAGTCTGAGCAACCCGTGTTGCTGTATACGGATGAGCCATCGGTATAAAATGCCCGTACTTGGAGAATCTATCAACAACTACGAAAAGTACGGATTTGCCGGCTGACAGGGGTAGGCCTTCCACAAAATCCATTGAAATGTCGGCCCAAACCTGCGTTGGAAGGGCCAGAGGCTGGAGAAGACCGGCTGGACTCAAGTGCTCGGCTTTGTTGCGCTGGCATACCTGACAGTCGCCAACATAAGTCGCAATAGAGGCTTTCATGGCTTGCCAGTAAAAATCAGCTCGAATTCTGTGCAAGGTCTTCTGGATCCCCTCATGTGTACTGTCGTGGTAGGCCGAGAGAATAGCTGGAATCAACTCGGACTCAGGTGGAAGGAAAATCTGATGCTTGTAATAAATAAGGGAATCCTGGATGGACCACTTCACATTCATTGTCCCTTCTGAGATCTGCTGATGCAATTCCTGTAGTGCAGGGTTAGTAGCATGTGCTTCTCACACCAAGTCCATAATGAGAAATCTCGGCTAGCTGATAGAATAGACCGACTGCTGATCTTCAAAACACCGTGACAAGGCATCTGCCACCTTATTTAATCTCCCCACACGATACTCCACTGAGAAGTCAAACCCCAACAACTTACTGATCCAATGTTGTTGTGGCGACGTCGTCAAACGCTGTTCTAGTAAGAATTTAAGGCTGTAGTGATCCGTGCGTATGAGAAAAGCCCGGCCCCAGAGATAAGGCCTCCAATGTTGGACCGCTTTGGCCAACCCAATCAATTCGCGCTCATAGGCTGCCAGTTTGTGATGGCGGACTGCCAACTGTCTGCTAAAATAAGCAATAGGATGGCCCAGCTGCTGTAAAACGACCCCCATGCCCACGCCCGAAGCGTCGCACTCTACCACGAACAATTCGTCGAAGTTGGGAAGTTGTAATACTGGCGCGGATGCGTGGGCAGCTTTGAGTGCCACAAACGACATGGTAGCCCCCTCATTCCAAACAAAGGAATTTTTCTTGAGTAAACTCGTCAATGGTGCTGCCACTGGCCCATAGTTCTGAATAAATTTACGGTAGTAGCCCGCAAAACCCAGAAAACCCCGTAATGCAGAACACGACTGTGGTTGCGGCCACTCATGAATAGCTCGGATCTTCTCGGGATCCACCATAACCCCCTCATGTGAGATAATGTGTCCCAGATATCCCACGTGTGAAGCCGCAAAAGAACACTTGGAGTGTTTCAAATAGAGCTTATGTGCTCTTAACAAGTCGAAAACAATCCTCAAGTGTGGCAAGTGCTCCTCAACCGACTTGCTATATATCAAAATATCATCGAAAAATACAAGAACAAATTTTCGAAGATAGGGGCTAAATACCTCGTTCATCAAAGCTTGAAAAGTGGAGGGTGCATTGGATAACCCGAACGGCATGACGACGAACTCAAAGTGGCGATGGTGCGTGCGGAACGCCGTCTTCTCGATATCAGAGGGGTGCATCCGGACCTGATGGTATCCCGAACGGAGGTCGAGTTAAGTGAATAACCACGACCCATGTAACTCATCCAGAAGCTCATCCACTACCGGAATCGGGAACTTGTCTTTTACTATCTGCACGTTCAACTCCCGATAATCCACGCAGAACCTCCATGTCCCATCATGTTTCCTCACAAGTAAGATGGGTGAAGAGAACGGGGAGCGGCTGGGACGAATAAGACCCTGTTTCAACATCTCATGGCACTGGCGCTCTATCTCGTCCTTCTAAAGGTGTGGGTAACGGTATGGTCGCACGACCACTACCTCAGAACCTGGTTTCAGACAGATCCTGTGGTCACAGTGCCTCATGGGAGGCAACCCCGAAGGCTCCTGGAAGAAGTCATAGAACTTCTCAACCAGACCATCACTAGTACTGTTAGGCTGATCCTGTGTCTGCAAAGTGTGTATGTGGTGGGCCCTGTCCACCTGACAGCCCTGTAAGAGCACCCGACTTCCTGCCAAATCAAAGCTCATGGTTAAAGCCGAAAAGTCCCACAGAATGGGCCCCAATGTTTGTAATCATTTAATGCCTAAAACCATATCAAATCCCGCTAGGGGAATAACAAAAAATTCCGCATTAAATGAAGTAAATCCAATGGAAAAAGTTACCGCCTTACTAATCCCATAGCTAGGGACCTTCTCGCCATTGGCCACTGAGACGGTGGCTGTCGGATGAGTGTGTATCTGGAGCTGGAGATGTTGTGCGGCTGTCAAACTCAGAAAATTGTGTGTACTCCCCGAGTCGACTAGTCCCACCAGTTCTCGGTCGATGACATGAGCTCGGACTTGCATTGTAGTAGGCGATTTCTGCCTAGTAATAGCATGCAAGGATATCTCTGGTGGTTCCTCCTCGATAATATCCTCTGGTTCCTCTGGATCCTCTGAATCCTCCATGTCGAGCCAAAATAAACGTTTACATTGGTGTCCGACCCAATACTGCTCATCACAGTTATAACAGAGATTTTTGGACCCCTTTCTGCCATCTCCGCACTCGTCAATTTTTTTATAAAGCTCGGTAGGGAATTACCAGGGCGGGGATCGGCTACCCGAGTTGTAGTCGGAGTGTGTCTGGATGGTGCTGCTGTAGATGCTCCCTGAGATGAATTATAGCGGCGCCCTTGCCACGTGGAGGAAGAGTTCCTCTCACTCGACCAACCCGGCTTACGTTGCTGCAACTGTTGTCGTTGTTCCATTGCTCGGGCCATATTCATGGCATGAGCTAGATCCGTGGGCAAAAGGAGTTCTACCTCTAGCCGTAAATACTCATTGAGACCTGCTCTGAATAAGGAGACCTGCTGGTCAACCAATACCCTCTCTCCAGCATGAGCCAACTTTTCCTGGAAGATTTTTTGATAGTGTTCCACCGAACCCGTTTGTCTCAATAGGACTAACTCTCCCAAGGGGTTTCTGTTGGCGGGAGGCCCAAATCTAACTGTGCATAGATTTTAAAATTCTCCCCAAGTCATTCCCGGTCTCTCTTTCTCTACTTGAGTCACCCATAACATGGCTTCATCTGTCATATGGAAAGAGGCTAGTTGCACCTTATCCCATTCAGTAGTCCCTTGGTTCAAAAAAAAATTTTCACATCTATGCAACCAAATTACGGGATCCACAGAACCATTGAATGAGGGAAACTCTAACTTGGTGGACCTTGGGATTGTGCCTCCATGCTGAGGTGCTTGGACAGCAGTGCGCCCAGGCCACTGCTCCCCTCTTCTGTGATATGGTTGAGCAACCTCTCTCACCTCTGGACTCTGATGTCTCTCTGTCCTCAACTCCTGTAGCATGCTAATGATTTGGCTCATCTCTTCTTCCAAACCACAAACTTTTCCCAACACTGGTTGTGCAGTTTCAAGGCTATCTTCTATCTTTTGTATCCTGATTTGGATTTCTTCATTGCTGATATTATCCCCCATGTTACCCTGCTCTGATACCAAGTTGTTACGGTCCCGGGTCATGGATCGAGTAACACGGCGTGGGATTTGTGAATCCAGCACTCAGAATTTACTCACTTCACGTCAAGGGTCTGTGTATGAGTATTTCTCCTTAACCAATGCTTGGCCAGAAGGAAAGATCCTCTTTTGAGGGTCCTACCGAGTTGTTGTGCTAGGTAGAAGACCCCACAACAATGCTGACCTTGCTAGAGCAAGGTGCTCTCTTTTCTTGGTCACGGCAAAGAGGGTTTGGCTCTCTTTGTTGCTGCTCTAGCTAAGAATGCAATCCTTCTTTCTTAAATAACTTGAAACACAAGTTTGGGATAGATTAATACCTCTTCTTTGATGCTATGATCAGCTCCAATGTTGCACCAGGAATTGCTCAAGATTTGAGGATAAAAATCCTCACTTTGCTGCTTGGTAAGGGAGGAATTGGGCCTCTCTTGCTGCTGCTGCCAAGAAGGAAGATAGACCTCCTCTTTGGGCTCGGAAAAGGGGCAGGAAGCTCCTTTTCTTAGTAGGGATGATGGTGGATGAATTTGGGTGAAGATGGATGGCAATGGAGGGTGAATGATAGGTTGGATTTTTGGAGTAAACCCTAAACTCGGGATCAAGAGGTGATCCCAACCTATTTAGACTAGGTTATTCTAAAATCTCAAAGCTTACCTATTTCATTCATACCTATCCCTTAAATAGGGAGTTTTAGGGTTAGGGTTACAATACTTCCCTATAATGCCCTTACATAAAAAGTAATTAGAAATAACTCCTACTTAAAATAATATAAGAAATAAATCCTACTTAAAACAATATTAGAAAAAAATCCTACTCAAAGAAATATAAGAATTAAATCCTATTGAGTGAGTTGTTGTTGTCTTCTTCGTTGTGTGACTCGGTGTGCTATTGAGTCCACAACATATCTGTGATTTTTAAGGATAGGCAAAACGTGGGTTGTTAAATGTCCAACCACTTGAGAATTTGATTTTTTTCTACTCCTTGAAATTTTTGGATCATTAGGTCACTTGCATCCTCAACATATTTCTTCCATACATGTCTATCATATTTAAAGCATGTTCGGATCAGTTAGAAGTCCCTTTCCTGTAAAGTTCCACCAAGCTTATTATTTGAGGTTGTACTAGTGGAATTTCCCAAACATGGATAACAAAACCTTGGAGTTCATTTTTAGTGCGTTCTCTTACATTTATTATAGTTTTCAAATTCTTTTGCATCAAATTTTCATTTTGTTATGCCTCATATCTTTTTTTTTTACGAGCAAAATGGGAGAGAGAGTTTTGGATCTGAAAAAATATTTGAGCATCCAAAATGGAAATGCACAAATGCTTAGAGAGATAATTCCAAAAATTATCTGTCATTTTTTAGGAGAGGCAAAAAGCGGGTTGTTAAATGTCCAACCACTTGAGAATTTGATTTTTTCTACTCCTTGAAATTTTTGGATCATTAGGTCACTTGCATCCTCAACATGTTTCTGGCATGGATGTCCACCACATTTAAAGCATGTTAGGATCAGTTAGAAGTCCTTTTGCCATAAAATTCCTCCAAGCTTATTATTAGGGGTTGTACTATTGGAATTTCCCAAACAAGGGTAACAAAACCTTGGAATTCCTTTTTAGTGCGTTCACTTACATTTATTACAGTTTTCAAATTTTTTTGCATAAAATTTTCATTTTGTTATGCCTCATATCTATTTTGTTTACGAGAAAAATGGGAGAGTCAGTTTTGGATCTGAAAAAAATACGAACATCCAAAATGGAAATGCACAAATTCTGAGAGAGATAATTTTAAAAAGTATCTGTGATTTTTAACGATAGGCAAAAAGTGGGTTGTTAAACATCCAACCGCTTGAGAATGTCATTTTTTCTACTCCTTGAAATTTTTGGATCATTAGGTCACTTGCATCCTCAACATGTTTCTGGCATGCATGTCCACCAAATTTAAAGCATGTTCAGTTCAGTTAGAAGTCCATTTCCTATAAAATTCCACCAAGCTTATTATTAGGGGTTGTACTTGTGGAATTTCTGAAACATGGATAACAATACCTTGGAGTTCATTTTTAGTGCGGTCACTTAAATTTATTATAGTTTTCAATTTTTTTTGTATAAAATTTTCTTTTTGTTATGCCTCATATCTTTTTTGTTTACGAGAAAAATGGGAGAGAGAGTTTTTTATCTGAAAAAAAATTTGAGCATCCAAAATGGAAATGCACAAATGCTGAGAGAGATAATTCCAAAAAGTATCTGTGATTTTTAAGGATAGGCAAAAAGTGGGTTGTTAAATGTCCAATATCTTGAGAATTTTATTTTTTTTCTACTCCCTAAAATTATTGGATCATTAAGTCACTTGCATCCTCAACATGTTTCTGGCATGCATGTCAACCACATTTAAAGCATGTTAGGATCAGTTAGAAGTCCCTTTCCTATAAAATTCCACCATGCTTATTATTAGGGGTTGTACTAGTGGAATTTCCCAAACATGGAAATCAAAATCTTGGAGTTCATTTTTAATGCGTTCACTTACATTTGTTATAGTTTTCAAATTTTTTTTCATAAAAATTTCATTTTTTTATGCCTCATATCTTTTTTGTTTACGAGAAAAATGCAAGAGTAAGTTTTGGATTTGAAAAAAATTTTGAACATCCAAAATGGAAATGCTCTTTTGATGACAGTGATAATTCCAAAAAATATCTGTGATTTTAAAGGATAGGCGAAAAGTGGGTTGTTGAATATCCAACCACTTGAGAATTTTATTTTTTCTACTCCTTGAATTTTTTGGATCATTAGGTTACTTGCATCCTCACCATGTTTCTGGCATGCATGTCCGCAAAATTTAAAACATGTTAGGATCAGTTAGAAGTCCCTTTCCTAGAAAATTTCACGAACTTATTATTAGCTGTTGTACTAGTAGAATTTCCCAAACATGGATAAACAAACCAAGGAGTTCATTTTTAGTACGTTCACTTACATTTAGTATAGTTTTCAATTTTTTTTGCATAAAAAATTCATTTTGTTATGCCTTATATCTTTTTTGTTTACGAGAAAAATGGGAGAGCGAGTTTTGGATCTTAAAAAAAATTTGAACATCCAAAATGGAAATGCACAAATGCAGAGAGAGATAATTCCAAAAAGTATCTGTGATTTTTAAGGATAGGCAAAACGAGGGTTGTTAAATGTCCAACCACTTGAGAATTAGATTTTTTTCTACTCCTTGAAATTTTTGGATCATTAGGTCACTTGCGTCCTCAACATGTTTCTTGCATGCATGTCTACCACATTTAAAGCATGTTAGGATCAGTGAGAAGTCCCTTTCCTGTAAAGTTCCACCTAGCTTATTATTTGGGGTTGTACTAGTGGAATTTCCCAAACATGGATAACAAAACCTTGGAGTTCATTTTTAGTGCGTTCACTTACATTTATTATAGTTTTCAATTTTTTTGCATCAAATTTTCATTTTGTTATACCTCATATCTTTTTTGTTTACGAGCAAAATGGGAGAGAGATTTTTGGATCTTAAAAAATATTTGAGCATCCAAAATGGAAATGCACAAATGCATAGAGAGATAATTCTAAAAAGTATCTGTCATTTTTAAGGAGAGGCAAAAAGCGGGTTGTTAAATGTCCAACCACTTGAGAATTTGATTTTTTCTACTCCTTGAAATTTTTGGATCATTAGGTCATTTGCATCCTCAACATATTTCTGGCATGCATGTCCACCACATTTAAAGCATGTTAGGATCAGTTAGAAGTCCTTTTCCCATAAAATTCCTTCAAGCTTATTATTTTAGGTTGTACTATTGGAATTTCCCAAAGAAGGATAACAAAACCTTAGAGTTCCTTTTTAGTTCATTCACTTACATTTATTATAGTTTTCAAATTTTTTTGCATAAAATTTTCACTTTGTTATGCCTCTTATCTATTTTGTTTACGAGAAAAATGGGAGAGTGAGTCTTGGATCTGAAAGAAAATTTGAATATCCAAAATGGAAATGCACAAATGTTGTGAGAGATAATTCCAAAAAGTCTCTGTGATTTTTAAGGATAGACAAAAAGTGGGTTGTTAAACATACAACCACTTGAGAATTTGATTTTTTCTAATAATTGAAACTTTTAGATCATTAGGTCACTTGCATCCTCAACATGTTTCTGGCATGCATGTCCACCACGTTTAAAGCATGTTAGGATCAGTTAGAAGTCCCTTTCTTATAAAATTCGACCAAGCTTATTATTAGGGGTAGTACTAATGGAATTTCCCTAACATGGATAACAAAACCTTGGAGTTCATTTTTAGTGCGTTCACTTACATTTATTATAGTTTTCAAATTTTTTTCCATAAAATTTTTTATTTTTATATGCCTCATATCTTTTTTTTTTACGAGAAAAATGTGTGAGTGAGTTTTGGATCTGAAAAAAAATTTGAACATCCAAAATGGAAATACACAAATGCTGTGAGAGATAATTCAGAAAAGTATCTTTGATTTTTAAGGATAGGCAAAAAGTGGGTTGTTAAACATCAAACCACTTGAGAATTTTATTTTTTCAACGTCTTGAAATTTTTAGATCATTAGGTCACTTGCATCCTCAACTTGTTTCTGGCAAGCATGTCCACCATGTTTAAAGTTTGTTAGGTTCAGTTAGAAGTTCCTTTCCAATAAAATTCCACCAAGCTTATTATTAGGGGTTGTACTAATGGAGTTTCCCAAACATGGATAACGAATCCACGGAGTTCATTTTTATTACGTTCAATTACATTTATTATAGTTTTCAAATTTTTTTGCATAAAATTTTCATTTTATTATGCCTCATATCTTTTTTGTTTGCGAGAAATATGGGAGAGAGAGATTTGAATCTGAAAAAAAATTTGAACAACCAAAATGTAAATGCACAAATGCTGAGAGAGATAATTTCAAAACGTATCTGAGATTTTAAGGATAGGCAAAAAGTGGGTGCTTAAACATCCAACCACTTGGCAATTTGAGTTTTTCTACTCCTTGAAATTTCTGGATCATTAGGTCTCTTGCATCCTCAACATGTTTCTGGCATGCATGTCCACCACGTTTAAAGCATGTTAGGATTAGTTAGAAGTCCCTATCCTAAAAAATTCTACCAACCTTATTATTTGGGGTTGTACTAGTGGAATTTCCCAAACATGGATAACAAAACCTTGGAGTTCATTTTTAGTGCGTTCACTTTCATTTATTATAGTTTTCAAATTTTTTTGCATAAATTTTTATTTTGTTATGCCTCATATCTTTTTTGTTTACGAGAAAAATAGGAGAGTGAGTTTTGGATCCCAAAAACAATTTGAACATCCAAAATGGAAATGCACAAATGCTAAGAGAGATAATTCCAAAAAGTATCTGTGATTTTTAAGGATAGGCAAAAAGTGGATTGTTAAACATCCAACAACTTGAGAATTTGATTTTTTTCTCCTCCTTCAAATTTTCGGATCATTAGGTCACTTGCATCAGATACATGTTTCCGCAATGCATGTCCACCACATTTAAACCATGTTAGGATCAGTTAGAAGTCCCTTTCCTATAAAATTCCACCAAGTTATTTTTAGGGGTTGTACTAGTGGAATTTCCCAAACATGGATAACAAAACCTTGGAGTTCATTTTTAGTGCGTTTACTTACATTTATTATAGTTTTCAATCTTTTTTGTACAAAATTTTCATTTTGTTATGCCTCATATCTTTTTTGTTTACGACAAAAATGGGAGAGAGAGTTTTGGATCTGAAAAAAAAATTTGAACATCCAACATGGAAATGCACAAATGCTGATAGAGATCATTCCAAAAAGTATCTGTAAGTTTTAAGGATAGGCAAAAAGTGGGTTGTTAAACATCCAACCACTTGAGAATTTGATTTTTTCTACTCATTGAAATTTTTGGATCATTAGGTTAGTTGCATCCTCAACATGTTTGTAGCTTGCATGTCCACCACATTTAATGCATGTTAGGATAAGTTAGAAGTCCCTTTCCTATAAAATTGCACCATGCTTATTATTAGGGATTGTGCATGTGGAATTTCCCAAACATGGATAACAAAACCTTGGAGTTCATTTTTAGTGCGTTCACTTACAATTATTAAAGTTTTCAAATTTTTTTGCATAAAATTTTCATTTTGTTAGGCCTTTTATCTTTTTTGTTTGCGAGAAATATGGGAGAGTGAGATCAAGATCTGAAAAAGAAATTGAACATCCAAAATGGAAATCCACAAATGCTGAGAGAGATAATTCCAAAAGGTATCTGAGATTTTAAGGACCGGCAAAACGTGGGTTGTTAAACATCCAACCACTTGGGAATTTGATTTTTTCTACTCCTTGATATTTTTGGATCATTAGGTCACTTGCCTCCTCAACATGTTTCTGGCATGCATGTCCACCACGTTTAAAGCATGTTAGGATCAGTTAGAAGTCCATTTCCTATAAAATTCCACCAAGCTTATTATTAGGGGTTGTACTAGTGCAATTTCCCAAACATGGATAACAAAACCTTGGAGTTCATTTTTAGTGCGTTCACTTACATTTATTATAGTTTTCAAATTTTTTTTGCATGAAATTTTCATTTTGTTATAACTCATATCTTTTTTGGTTACGAGAAAATACGGAGAGTGAGTTTTGGATCTGAAAAAAAAATTCAACATCCAAAATGGAAATTCACAAATGATGCGAGAGATAATTCCAAAAAGTATCTATGATTTTTAAGGATAGGCAAAAATTGGGTTGTTAAACATCCAACCATTTGAGAGTTTGATTTTTTCTACTCCTTGAAATTTTTGGATCATTAGGTCACTTGCATCCTCAACATGTTTCTGGCATGCATGTCCACCACGTTTAAAGCATGTTAGGATCAGTTAGAAGTCCCTTTCCTATAAAATTCCACCAAGCTTATTATTTTGGGTTGTAGTAGTGCAATTTCCCAAATATGGATAACAAAACCTTGGAGTTCATTTTTAGTGCGTTCACTTACATTTATTATAGTTTTCAATTTTTTTGGCATAAAATTTTCATTTTCTTATGCCTTATATCTTTTTTGTTTACGAGAAAAATGAGAGAGTGAGTTATGGATCTGAAAAAAAAAATTGAACATCCAAAATGGAAATGCACAAATTCTGAGAGAGATAATTCCAAAAAGAATCAGTGATTTTTCAGGATAGGCAAAAAGTGGGTTGTTAAACAACCAACCACTTGAGAATTTTATTTTTTCTACTTCTTGAAATTTTTAGATCATTAGGTCACTTGCATCCTCAACATGTTTCTGGCATGCATGTCCACCAAGTTTAAAGCATGTTAGGATTAGTTAGAAGTCCCTTTCCTATAAAATTCCTCCAAGCTTATTATTTGGTGTTGTACTAGTGGAATTTCCCAAACATGGATAACAAAACCTTGGAGTTCATTTTTAGTGCGTTCACTTACATTTATTATAGTTTTCAAATTTTTTTGCATGAAATTTTCATTTTGTTATGCCTTATATCTTTTTTGTTTACAAAAAAAATGGGAGAGAGAGTTATTGATCTGAAAAAAAATTTCAACATCCAAAATGGAAATGCACAAATGCGGCGAGAGATAATTCCAAAAAGTATCTGTGATTTTGAAGGATAAGCAAAAAGTGGGTTGTTAAACATCCAACCACTTGAGAATTTTATTTTTTCTACTTCTATGAAATTTTTAGATCATTAGGTCACTTGCATCCTCAACATGTTTCTGACATGCATGTCCACCACGTTTAAAGCATGTTAGGATCAGTTAGAAGTCCCTTTCCTATAAAATTCCACCAAGCATATTATTCGGGGTTGTACTAGTGGAATTTCCCAAACATGGATAACAAAACCTTGGAGTTCATTTTTAATGCGTTCACTTACATTTATTATACTTTTCAAATTTTTTTGCATAAAATTTTCATTTTGTTATGTCTCATATCTTTTTTGTTTACGAGAAAAATGGGAGAGTGAGTTATGGATCTGAAAAAAAATTTGAACACCCAAAATGGAAATGCACAAATGCTGAGAGAGATAATTCCCAAAAGTATTAGTGATTTTTAAGGATAGGCAAAAAGTGGGATGTTAAACATCCAACCACTTGAGAATTTGATTTTTTCTACTTCTTTAAATTTTTAGATCATTAGGTCACTTGCATCCTCAACATGTTTCTGGCATGCATGTCCACCACGTTTAAAGCATGTTAGGATTAGCTAGAAGTCCCTTTCCTATAAAATTCCACCAAGCTTATTATTAGGGGTCGTACTTGTGGAATTTCCCAAACATGGTTAACAAAACCTTGGAGGTCATATTTAGTGCGTTCACTTACATTTATTATAGTTTTCAAATTTTTTTGCATAAAATTTTCGTTTTGTTATGTCTCATATCTTTTTTGTTTACGAGAAAAATGGGAGACTGAGTTATGGATATGAAAAAAAATTTGAACACCCAAAATGGAAATGCACAAATGCTGAGAGAGATAACTCCCAAAAGTATCAGTGATTTTTAAGGATAGGCAAAAAGTGGGATGTTAAACATCCAACCACTTGAGAATTTTATTTTTTCTTCTTCTTTAAATTTTTAGATCATTAGGTCACTTGCATCCTCAACATGTTTCTGGCATGCATGTCCACCACGTTTAAAGCATGTTAGGATCAGCTAGATGTCCCTTTCCTATAAAATTCCACCAAGCTTATTATTAGGGGTTGTACTTGTGGAATTTCCCAAACATGGATAAAAAAACCTTGGAGTTCATTTTTAGTGTGTTCACTTGTATTTATTATAGTTTTCAAAATTTTTGCATAAAATTTTCATTTTGTTATGTCTTATATCTTTTTTTTTACTAGAAAAATGGGAGAGTGAGTTTTGGATCTGAAAAAAAATTTGAACATCCAAAATGGAAATGCAGAAATGCCGTGAAAGATAATTTTAAAAAGTATATGTTATTTTTAAAGATAGGCAAAAAGTGGGTTTTTAGACATCCAACCACTTGAGAATTTTATTTTTTCACTCTTTGAAATTTTTGGATCATTAGGGCACTTGCATCCTCAACATGTTTCTGGCATGCATGCCCACCACGTTTAAACATGTTAGGATCAGTTAGAAGTCCCTTTCCTATAAAATTCCACCAAGCTTATTATTAGGGGTTGTATTAGTGGAATTTCTCAAACATGGATAACAAAACCTTGGAGTTCATTTTTAGTGTGTTCACTTACATTTTTTATAGTTTTCAAATTTTTTTGCATAAAATTTTCATTTTGTTATGACTCATATCTTTTTTGTTTACGAGAAAAATGGGACAGCGAGGTTTGGATCTGTAAAAAAATTTCAACATCCAAAATGGAAATGCACAAATGCTGCAAGAGATAATTCAAAAAAGTATCTGTGATTTTAAAGGATAGGCAAAAAGTGGGTTGTTAAACATCACACCATTTGAGAATTTGATTTTTTCTACTCCTTGAAATTTTTGGATCATTAGTTCACTTGCATCCTCAACATGTTTCTGGCATGCATGTCCACCACGTTTAAAGCATTTTAGGACCAGTTAGAAGTCCCCTTCTTAAAAAATTCCACCTTGCTTGTTATTAGAGGTTGTACTAGTGGAATTTCCCAACATGGCTAACAAAACCTTGGAGTTCATTTTTAGTGCGTTCACTTACATTTATTAGAGTTTTCAAATTTTTTTGCATAAAATTTTCATTTTGTTATGCCTCATATCTGTTTATGTTTACCAGAAAAATGGGAGAGTGAGTTGTCGATCTGAAAAAAGATTTGAACATCCAGAATGGAAATGCAGAAATGCTTAGAGAGATAATTTTTAAAAGTATCTGTTATTTTTAAAGATAGGCAAAAAGTGGGTTTTTATACATCCAACCACTTGAGAATTTTATTGTTTCTACTCTTCAAATTTTTTGGATCATTAGGTCACTTGCATCCTCAACATGTTTCTGGCATGCATGTCCACCACGTTTAAAGCATGTTAGGATCAATTAGAAGTCCCTTTCCTATAAAATTCCTCCAAGCTTATTATTTGGGGTTGTACTAGTGGAATTTCCCAAACATGGATAACAAAACCTTGAAGTTCATTTTTAGTGCGTTCACTTACATTTATTATAGTTTTCAAATTTTTTTGCATTAAATATTCATTTTGTTATGCCTTATATCTTTTTTGTTTACGAGAAAAATGGGAGAGTGAGTTATGGATCTGAAAAAAATTTCAACATCCAAAATGGAAATGCACAAATGCGGCGAGAGATAATTCCAAAAAGTATCTGTGATTTTGAAGGATAAGCAAAAATTGGGTTGCTAAACATCCAACCACTTGAGAATTTGATTTTTTCTACTTCTATGAAATTTTTAGATCATTAGGTCACTTGCATCCTCAACATGTTTCTGGCATGCATGTCCACCACGTTTAAAGCATGTTAGGATCAGTTAGAAGTCCCTTTCCTATAAAATTCTACCAAGCTTATTATTAGGGGTTGTACTAGTGGAATTTCCCAAACATGGATAACAAAACCTTGGAGTTCATTTTTAGTGCATTCACTTACATTTATTTTAGTTTTCAAATTTTTTTGCATAAAATTTTCATTTTTGTATGCCTCATATCTATTTTTGTTTACGAGAAAAAAGGGAGAGTGAGTTATGGATCTGAAAAAAAATTTCAACACCCAAAATGGAAATGTACAAATGCTATGAGAGATAATTCCAAAAAGTATATGAGATTTTTATGGATAGGCAAAAAGTGGGAAGATAAACATCCAACCATTTGAGAATTTGATTATTTCTACTCGAAATTTTTTGGATCATTAGGTCACTTGCATCCTTAACATGTTTCTGGCATGCTTGTCCACCACGTTTAAAGCATTTTAGGATCAGTTAGAAGTCCCCTTCTTAAAAATTCCACCAAGCTTATTATTAGGGGTTGTACTAGTGGAATTTCCCAAACATGGATAAGAAAACCTTGGAGTTCATTTTTAGTGCGTTCACTTACATTTATTATAGTTTTCAAATTTTTTTCCATAAATTTTTCATTTTGTTATGCCTCATATCTTTTTTGTTTACTAGAAAAATGGGGGAGAGAGTTTTGGATATGAAAAAAAATTTGAACATCCAAAATGGAAATGCAGAAATGCTGAGAGAGATAATTTTAAAAAGTATCTGTTATTTTTAAAGATTGGCAAAAAGTGGGTTTTTATACATCCAACCACTTGATAATTTTCATTTTTCTACTCTTTGAAATTTTTGGATCATTAGGTCACTTGCATCCTCAACATGTTTTTGGCATGCATGTCTACCACGTTTAAAGCATGTTAGGATCTGTTATAAGTCCCATTCCTAGAAAATTCCAACAAGCTTATTATTTGGTTTTGTACTAGTGGAATTTCCCAAACATGGATAACAAAACCTTGGAGTTCATTTTTAGTGCGTTCACTTACATTTATTATAGTTTTCAAATTGTTTTTGCAAAAAAATTTTATTTTGTTATGCGTCATTTCTTTTTTGTTTACGAGAAAAAAAGGAGAGTGAGTTTTGGAACTGAAAAACAAATTTGAACATCCAAATTGGAAATGCACAAATGCTGTGAGAGATAATTCCAAAATGTATGTGTGATTTTTAAGGAAAGGCAAAAAGTGGGTTGTTAAGCATCCAACCACTTGAGAATTTGACTTTTTCTACTCCTTGAAATTTTTGGATCATTAGGTGACTTGCATCCTCAACTTGTTTCTGGCATGCATGTCCACCATGTTTAAAGCATGTTAGGATCAGTTAGAGGTCCCGTTCCTATACAATTCCACCAAGCATATTATTAGGGGTTGTACTAGTGGAATTTCCCAAACATGGATAACAAAACCTTTGAGTTCATTTTTAGTGCGTTCACTTACATTTATTATAGTTTTCAATTTTTTTTGCATAAAATTTTCGTTTTGTTATGCCTTTTATCTTTTTGGTTTATGAGAAAAATGGGAGAGTGAGTTATGGATCTGTAAAAAAATTTGAACATCCAAAATGGAAATGCAGAAATGCTGAGAGAGATAATTCCAAAAAGTATCAGTGATTTTTAAGGATAGGCAAAAAGTGGGTTGTTAAACATCCAACCACTTGAGAATTTGATTTTTTCTACTTCTTGAAATTTTTAGATCATTAGGTCACTTGCATCCTCAACATATTTCTGGCATGCATGCCCACCACGTTTAAAGCATGTTAGGATCAGTTAGAAGTCCCTTTCCTTTAAAATTCCACCAAGCTTATTATTAGGGGTTGTACTAGTGGAATTTCCCTAACATGGATAACAAAACCATGGAGTCCATTTGTAGTGTGTTCACTTACATTTATTATAGTTTTCAAATTTTTTTGCATAAAATTTTCTTTTTGTTATGCCTCATATGTTTTTTGTTTACGAGAAAGATGGGAGAGTGAGTTTTGGATCTGAAAACAAATTTCAACATCCAAAATGGAATTGCAAAAATGCTGGGAGAGATAATTCCAAAAAGTATCTGTGATTTTTAAGGATAGGAGGAAAGTGGGTTGTTAAACATCCAACCATTTGATAATATTATTTTTTCTACTCTTTGAAATTTTTGGATCATTAGGTCACTTGCATCCTCAACATGTTTTTGGCATGCATGTCGACCACGTATAAAGCATTTTAGGATCAGTTGGAAGTCCCCTTCCTATAAAATTCCACCAAGCTTATTATTAGGGGTTGTACTAGTGGAATTTCCCAAACATGGATAACACAACCTTGGAGTTTATTTTTAGTGCGTTCACTTACATTTATTATAGTTTTCAAATTTTTTTCCATAAATTTTTCATTTTGTTTTGTCTCTTATCTTTTTTGTTTACGAGAAAAATGGGAGAGTGAGTTTTAGATTTGAAAAAAATTTGTACATCCAAAATGGAAATGCAGAAATGCTCAGAGAGATAATTTTAAAAAGTATCCATTATTTTTAAAGATAGGCAAAAAGTGGGTTTTCAGACATCCAACCACTTGAGAATTTTTTTTTTCTACTCTTTGAAATTTTTGGATCATTAGGTCACTTGCATCCTGAACATGTTTCTGGCATGCATGTCCACCACGTTTAAAGCATGTAAGGATCAGTTAGAAGTCCCTTTCCTATAAAATTCCACCAAGCTTATTATTGGGGGTTGTACTAGTGAAATTTCCCAAACATGGATATCAAAACCCTGGAGTTCATTTTTAGTGCGTTCACCTACATTTATTATAGTTTTCAAATTTTTTTGCATAAAATTTTTATTTTGTTATGCCTCATATCTTTTTTGTTTATGAGATAAAAAGGAGAGTGAGTTTTGTCACTGAAAAAACATTTTGAACATCCAAAATGGAAATGCACAAATGGTGCGAGAGATAATTCCAAAAAGTATTTGTGATTTTTAAGGATAGGGAAAAAGTGGGTTGTTAAACATCCAACCATTTGAGAATTTGATATTTTCTACTCCTTAAAATTTTTGGATCATTAGGTCACTTGCATCCTCAACATGTTTCTGGCATGCATGTCCTCCATGTTTAAAGCATTTTAGGATCAGTTAGAAGTCCCCTTCCTTTGAAATTCCACTTTGGTTATTATTAGGGGTTGTGCTAGTGGAATTTCCCAAACATGGATAACAAAACCTTGGAGTTCATTTTTAGTGCGTTCACTTACATTTATTATAGTTTTCAAATTTTTTTGCATAAAATTTTTTTTTTGTTATGCCTCATATCTTTTTTGCTTACGATAAAAATGGGAGAGAGAGTTTTGGATCTGAAAAAAAATTTGGACATCGAAAATGGAAATGCAGAAATGCTGAGAGAGATAATTTTAAAAAGTATCTGTTATTTTTAAATATAGGCAAAAAGTGGGTTGTTAAACATCCAACCACTTGAGAATTTGATTTTTTCTACTCCTTGAAATTTTTAGATCATTAGGTCACTTGCATCCTCTACATGTTTCTGGCAAGCAATGCGACCACGTTTAAAGCATGTTAGGATCAGTTAGAAGTCCCTTTCCTATAAAATTCCACCAAGCTTTATATTTGGGGTTATACTAGTCGCATTTCCCAAACATGGATAACAAAACCTTGGAGTTCATTTTTAGTGCGTTCACTTACATTCATTATAGTTTTCAAATTTTTTTGCATAAAATTTTCGTTTTGTTATGCCTTATATCTTTTTGGTTTACGAGAAAAATGGGCGAGAGAGTTATGGATCTGTAAAAAAATTTGAACATCCAAAAAGGAAATGCACAAATGCCGAGAGAGATAATTCCAAAAAGTATCAGTGATTTTTAAGGATAGGCAAAAATTGGGTTGTTAAACATCCAACCACTTGAGAATTTGATTTCTTCTACATCTTGAAATTTTTAGATCATTAGGTCACTTGCATCCTCAACATATTTCTGGCATGCATGTCCACCACGTTTAAAGCATGTTAGGCTCAGTTAGAAGTCCCTTTCCTATAAAATTCCACCAAGCTTATTATTAGGGGTTGTACTAGTGGAATTTCCCAAACATGGATAACAAAACCATGGAGTTCATTTTTAGTGTGTTCACTTACATTTATTATAGTTTTCAAATTTTTTTGCATAAAATTGTCCATTTTTTATGCCTCTTATCTTTTTTGTTTACGAGAAAAATGGGAGAGTGAATTTTGGATTTGAAAAAAAATTTGAACATCCAAAATGGAAATGCACAAATCCTGCGAGAGATAATTCCAAAAAGTATCTGTGATTTTTAAAGATAGGAAAAAGTGGCTTGTTAAACATGCAACCATTTGAGAATTTCATTTTTTCTACTCCTTGAAATTTTTGGATCATTAGTTCACTTGAATCCTCAACATGTTTCTGGCATGCATGTCCTCTATGTTTAAAGCATTTTAGGATCAGTTAGAAGTCCCCTTCCTATGAAATTCCACTTTGGTTATTATTAGGGGTTGTGCTAGTGGAATTTCCCAAACATGGATAACAAAACCTTGGAGTTCATTTTTAGTGCGTTCATTCACATATATTTTATTTTTCAAATTTTTTTGCATAAAATTTTCATTTTGTTATGCCTCATATCTTTTTTGTTTACGAGAAAAATGGGAGAGTGAGTTTTGGATCTGAAAAAAAATTTGAACATCCAAAATGGAAATGCAGAAATGCTGAGAGAGATAATTTTAAAAAGTATCTGTTATTTTTAAAGATAGGCAAAGAGTGGGTTGTTAGACATCCAAACACTTGAGAATTTTAAATTTTCTACTGTTTGAATTTTTTGGATCATTAGGTCACTTGCATCCTCAACATGTTTCTGGCATGCATGTCCCCCACGTTTAAAGCATGTTAGGATCAGTTAGAAGTCCCTTTCCAATAAAATTCCACCAAGCTTTATATTTGGGGTTATACTAGTGGCATTTCCCAAACACGGATAACAAAACCTTGGAGTTCATTTTTAGTGCGTTCACTTACATTTATTATAGTTTTCAAATTTTTTTGCATAAAATTTTCATTTTGTTATGCCTCATATCTTTTTTGTTTACAAGAAAAATAGGAGAGTAAGTTTTGGAACTGAAAAAAATATTTGAACATCCAAAATGGAAATGCACAAATGCTGTGAGACATAATTCCAAAAAGTATCTGTGAGTTTTAAGGATTGCCAAAATGTGGGTTGTTAAACATCCAACCACTTGAGAATTTTGATTTTTTCTACTCGAAATTTTTGGATCATAAGGTCACTTGCATCCTGAACTTGTTTCTAGCATGCATGTTCACCACGTTTAAAGCATGTTAGGATCAGTTAGATGTCCCTTTCCTCTATAATTCCACCAAGCTTATTAAGAGGGGCTGTAGTAGTGGAATTTCCCAAACATGGATAACAAAACGTTGGAGTTCATTTTTACTACGTTCACTTATATTTATTATAATTTTCAAATTTTTTTGCATAAAATTTTCATTTTGTTATGCCTCATATCTTTTTTGTTTACGAGAAAAATGGGAGAGTGAGTTATGGATCTGAAAAAAAATTTGAACATCCAAAATGGAAATGCAAAAATGCTGAGAGAGATAATTTTAAAAAGTATCTGTTATTTTTAAAGATAGGCAAAGAGTGTGTTGTTAGACATCCAAACACTTGAGAATTTTAATTTTTCTACTCTTTGAATTTTTTGGATCATTAGGTCACTTGCATCCTCAACATGTTTCTGGCATGCATGTCCACCACGTTTAAAGCATGTTAGGATCAGTTAGAAGTCCCTTTCCTATAAAATTCCACCAAGCTTTATATTTGGGGTTATACTAGTGGCATTTCCCAAACATGGATAACAAAACCTTGGAGTTCATTTTTAGTGCGTTCACTTACATTTATTATAGTTTTCAAATTTTTTTGCATAAAATTTTCATTTTCTTATGCCTCATATCTTTTTTGTTTACGAGAAAAATAGGCGAGTAAGTTTTGGAACTGAAAAAAATATTTGAACATCCAAAATGGAAATGCACAAATGCTGTGAGAGATAATTTCAAAAAGTATCTGTGAGTTTTAAGGATTGGATAAAAGTGGGTTGTTAAACATCCAACCACTTGAGAATTTTGATTTTTCTACTCCTTGAAATTTTTGGATCATAAGGTCACTTGCATCCTGAACTTGTTTCTAGCATGCATGTTCACCACGTTAAAAGCATGTTAGGATCAGTTAGAAGTCCCTTTCCTCTATAATTCCACCAAGCTTATTAAGAGGGGCTGTAGTAGTGGAATTTCCCAAACATGGATAACAAAACGTTGGAGTTCATTTTTACTGCGTTCACTTATATTTATTATAATTTTCAAATTTTTTGATATAAAATTTTCATTTTGTTATGCCTTATATCTTTTTTGTTTACGAGAAAAATGGGAGAGAGAGTTATGCATCTGAAAAAAAATTTGCACATCCAAAATGGAAATGCACAAATGCTGAGAGAGATAATTCCAAAAAGTATCAGTGATTTTTAAGGATAGGCAAAAAGTGGGTTGTTAAACATCCAACCACTTGAGAATTTGAATTTTTCTACTTCTTTGAAATTTTTATATCATTAGGTCACTTGCATCCTCAACATGTTTCTGGCATGCATGTCCACCACGTTTAAAGCATGTTAGGATCAGTTAGAAGTCCCTTTCCTATAAATTTCCACCAAGCTTAATATTAGGGGTTGTACAAGTGGAATTTCCCAAACATGGATAACAAAACCTTGGAGTTCATTTTTAGTGTGTTCACTTACATTTATTATAGTTTTTAAATTTTTTCGCATAAAACTTTCATTTTGTTATGCCTCATATCTTTTTTGTTTACGAGAAAAATGGGGGAGAGAGTTTTGGATCTGAAAAAAATATTCAACATCCAAAATGGAAATGCAGAAATGCTGAGAGAGATAATTTTAAAAAGTATCTGTTATTTTTAAAGATAGACAAAAACTGGGTTTTTAGACATCCAACCATTTGAGAATTTGATTTTTTCCACTCCTTGAAATTTTTGGATCATTAGGTCACTTGCATCCTCAACATGTTTTTTGCAAGCATGTCGACCACGTTTAAAGCATTTAAGGATCAGTTAGAAATCCCCTTCCTATAAAATTCCACCATGCTTATTATTAGGGGTTGTACTAGTGGAATTTCCCAAACATGGATAACAAAACCTTGGAGTTCATTTTTAGTGCGTTGACATACATTTATTATAGTTTTCAAATTTTTTTGCATAAAATTTTCATTTTGTTCTGCCTCATACCTTTTTTGTTTACGAGAAAAATGGGAGAGAGTTTTGGATCTGAAAAAAAATTTGAACATCCAAGATGGAAATGCAGAAATGCTGAGGGAGATAATTTTAAAAGTATCTGTTATTTTTAAAGATAGGCAAAAAGTGGGTTGTTAAACATCCAACCACATGAGAATTTGATTTTTTCTACTTCTTCAAATTTTTAGATCATTAGGTCACTTGCATCCTCAACATGTTTATGGCATGGATGTCCGCCATGTTTAAAGCATGTTAGGATCAGTTAGAGGTCCCCTTTCTATAATATTCCACCAAGCTTATTATTAGGGGTTGTACTAGTGGAATTTCCCAAACATGGATAACAAAACCATGGAGTTCATTTTTAGTGTGTTCACTTACATTTATTATAGTTTTCATATTTTTTTGCATAAAATTTTCATTTTTTTATGCCTCATATCATTTTTGTTTACGACAAAAATGGGAGAGTGAGTTTTGGATCTGGAAAAAAATTTGAACATCCAAAATGGAAATGCACAAATGCTGAGAGAGATAATTCGAAAAAGTATCCATGATTTATAAGGATAGGCAAAAAGTGGGTTGTTAAACATCCAACCATTTGAGAATTTGATTTTTTCTACTCCTTGAATTTTTTGGATCATTTGGTAACTTGCATCCTCAACATGTTTCTGGCATGCATGTCCACCACGTTTAAAGCATTTTAGGATCAGTTAGAAGTCCCCTTCCTATAAAATTCCACCAAGTTTATTATTAGGGGTTGTACTAGTGGAATTTCCAAAACATGGATAAGAAAACCTTGGAGTTCATTTTTAGTTCGTTCACTTACATTTGTTATAGTTTACAAATTTTTTTGCATAAAAATTTCATTTTGTTATGCCTCATATGTTTTTTGTTTACGAGAAAAATGGGAGAGTGAGTTTTGGATTTGAAAAAGATTTGAACATCCAAAATGGTAATGTAGAAATGCTGAGAGTTGTAATTTTAAAAACTATTTGTTATTTTTAAAGAGAGGCAAAAAGTGGGTTTTTAGACATCCAACCACTTGAGAATTTTTTTTTTTCTACTCTTTGAAATTTTTGGATCATTAGGTCACTTGCATCCTGAACATGTTTCTGGCATGCATGTCCACCACGTTTAAAGCATGTTAGGATCAGTTAGAAGTCCCTTTCCTATAAAATTCCACCAAGCTTATTATTAGGGGTTGTACTAGTGGAATTTCCCAAACATGGACAACAAAACCTTGGAGTTCATTTTTACTGTGTTCACTTACATTTATTATAGTTTTCAAATTTTTTTGCATAAAATTTTCTTTTTTTTATGCCTTATATCTTTTTTGTTTACGATAAAAATGGGAGATTGAGTTTTGGATCTAGAAAAAAATTTCAACATCCAAAATGGAAATACACAAATACTGCGAGAGATAATTCCAAAAAGTATCTGTGATTTTTAAGGATAGGAGGAAAGTGGGTTGTCAAACATCCAACCATTTGAGAATTGATTTTTTCTACTCCTTGAAATTTTTGGTTCATTAGGTCACTTGCATCCTCAACATGTTTTTGGCATGCATGTCCACCATGTTTAAAGCATGTTAGGATCAGTTCGAAGTCCCTTTCCTATATAATTCCACCAAGTTTATTATTAGGGGTTGTACTAGTGGAATTTCCCAAACATGGATAACAAAACCTTGGAGTTCATTTTTAGTGCGTTGACTTACATTTATTACAGTTTTGAAATTTTTTTGCATAAAATTTTCATTTTGTTATGCCTCATTTGTTTTTTGTTTACGAGAAAAATGGGAGAGTGAGTTTTGGATCTGAAAAAAATTTGACCATCCAAAATGGAAATCCAGAAATGCTGGGGGAGATAATTTTAAAAACTATCTGTTATTTTTAAAGATAGGCAAAAAGTGGGTTTTCAAACATCCAACCACTTGAGAATTTTATTTTTTCTACTCTTTGAAATTTTAGGATCATTAGGTCACTTGCATCCTGAACATGTTTCTGGCATGCATGTCCACCACGTTTAACGCATGTTAGGATCAGTTAGAAGTCCCTTTCCTATAAAATTCCACCAAGCTTATTTTTAGGGGTTGTACTAATGGAATATCCCAAACATGGATAAAAAAACCTTGGAGTTCATTTTTAGTGTGTTCACTTACATTTAGTATAGTTTTCAATTTTTTTGCATAAAATTTTCTTTTTGTTATGCCTCATATCTTTTTTGTTTACGATAAAAATGGGAGATTGAGTTTTGGATCTTAAAAAAAATTTCAACATCCAAAATGGAAATACACAAATACTGCGAGAGATAATTCCAAAAAGTATCTGTGATTTTTAAGGATAGGAGGAAAGTGGGTTGTCAAACATCCAACGATTTGAGAATTGATTTTTTCTACTCCTTGACATTTTTGGATCATTACGTAACTTGCATCCTCAACATGTTTTTGGCATGCATGTCCACCACGTTTAAAGCATGTTAGGATCAGTTAGAAGTCCCTTTCCTATATAATTCCACCAAGTTTATTATTAGGGGTTGTACTAGTGGAATTTCCCAAACATGGATAAATAAACCTTGGAGTTCTTTTTTAGTGCGTTGACTTACATTTATTATAGTTTTCAAATTTTTTTGCATAAAATTTTCATTTTGTTATGCCTCATTTATTTTTTGTTTCGAGAAAAATGGTAGAGTGAATTTTGGATCTGAAAAAAATTTGAACAACCAAAATGGAAATGCAGAAATGCTGAGAGAGATAATTTTAAAAACTATCTGTTATTTTTAAAGATAGGCAAAAAGTGGGTTTTTAGACTTCCAACCACTTGAGAATTTTATTGTTTCTACTCTTTGAAATTTTAGGATCATTAGGTCACTTGCATCCTAAACATGTTTCTGGCATGCATGTCCACCACGTTTAACGCATGTTAGGATCAGTTAGAAGTCCCTTTCCTATAAAATTCCACCAAGCTTATTTTTAGGGGTTGCACTAGTGGAATATCCCAAACATGGATAACAAAACCTTGGAGTTTATTTTTAGTGTGTTCACTTACATTTATTTTAGTTTTCAATTTTTTTTGCATACAATTTTCTTTTTGTTATGCCTCATATCTTTTTTGTTTACGATAAAAATGGGAGATTGAGTTTTGGATCTTAAAAGAAATTTCAACATCCAAAATGGGAATGCACAAATGCTGCGAGACATAATTCCAAAAAGTATCTGTGATTTTTAAGGATAAGCAAAAAGTGGGTTGTTAAACATCCAATCATTTGGGAATTTGATTTGTTCTACTCGTTGAAATTTTTGGATCTTTTGTTCACTTGCATCCTCAACATGTTTCTGGCATGCATGTCCACCACGTTTAAAGCATTTTAGGATCAGTTAGAAGTCCCCTTCCTATAAAATTCCACCAAGCTTATTATTAGGGGTTGTACTAGTGGAATTTCCCAAACATGGATAACAAAACCTTGGAGTTCATGTTTAGTGCGTTCACTTACATTCATTATAGTTTTCAAATTTTTTTGCATAAAATTTTCATTTTGTTATCCCTCATATCTTTTTTGTACACGAGAAAGATGGCAGATTGAGTTTTGGATCTGAAAAAAAATTAAAACATCCAAAATGGAAATGCAGAAATGCTGAGAGAGATAATTTTAAAAATTATCTGTTATTTTTATAGATAGGCAAAACGTGGGTTTTTAGATATCCAACCACTTGAGAATTTTATTTTTTCTACTCTTTGAAAATTTTGGATCATTATGTCACTTGCATCCTCAACATGTTTCTGGCATGCATGTCCACCACGTTTAAAGCCTGTTAGGATCAGTTAGAAGTCCCTTTCCTATAAAATTCCACCAAGCTTATTATTAGGGGTTGTACTAGTGGAATTTCCCAAACATGAATAACAAAACATTGGAGTTCATTTTTAGTGTCTTCACTTACTTTTATTATTGTTTTAAAATTTTTTTGCATAAAATTTTCATTTTGTTATGCCTCATATCTTATTTTACGAGAAAAATGGGAGAGTGAGTTTTGGATCTGAAAACAAATTTCAACATCCAAAATGGAAATTCACAAATGCTGCGAGAGATAATTCCAAAAGGTACCTATGATTTTTAAGGATAGGAAAAAAGTGGGTTGTTAAACATCCAACCATTTCAGAATTTCATTTTTTCTACTCCTTGAAATTTTTGGATCATTTGGTCACTTGCATCCTCAACATGTTTCTGGAACGCATGTCCACCACGTTTAAAGCATTTTAGGATCAGTTTTAAATCCCCTTCCTATAAGTTCCACCAAGCTTATTAATAGGGGTTGTACTAGTGGAATTTCCCTAACATGGATAACAAAACCTTGGAGTTCATTTTTAGTGCGTTCACTTACATTTATTATAGTTTTCAAATTTTTTTGCACAAAATTTTCATTTTGTTATGCCTCATATCTTTTTTGTTTACGAGAAAAATGGGAGAGTGAGTTTATGATCTGAAAAAAAATTTGAACATCCAAAATTGAAACGCAGAAATGCTGAGAGAGATAATTTTAAAAAGTATCTGTTATTATTAAAGATAGGCAAAAAGTGGGTTTTTAGACATCTAACCACTTGAGAATTTTATTTTTTCTACTCTTTGAAACTTTTGGATCATTAGGTCACTTGCATCCTCAACATGTTTCTGGCATGAATGTCCTCCACGTTTAAAGCATGTTAGGATCAGTTAGAAGTCCCTTTCCTATAAAATTCCACCAAGCTTATTATTTGGGGTTGTACTAGTGGAATTTCCCAAACATGGATAACAAAACCTTGGAGTTCATTTTTAGTGCGTTCACTTACATTTATTATAGTTTTCAAATTTTTTTGATTAAAATTTTCATTTTGTTATGCCTTATATCTTTGTTGTTTACGAGAAAAATGGGAGAGTGAGTTATGGATCTGAAAAAAAATTTAAACATCCAAGATGGATATGCAGAGATGCTGAGAGAGATAATTTTAAAAAGCATCTGTTATTTTTAAAGATAGGCAAAAAGTTGGGTTTTAGACATCCAACCACTTGAGAATTTTATTTTTTTTACACTTTGAAATTTTAGGATCATTAGGTCACTTGCATCCTCAACATGTTTCTTGCATGCATGTCCACCACGTTTAAAGCATGTTAGGATCAGTTAGAAGTCCCTTTCCTATAAATTTCCACCAAGCTTATTATTTGGGGTAGTACTAGTGGAATTTCCCAAACATGGATAACAAAACCTTGGAGTTCATTTTTAGAGTGTTCACTTACATTTATTATAGTTTTCAAATTTTTTTGCATAAAATTTTCATTTTGTTATGCCTCGTATCTTTTTATTTTACGAAAAAAATGGGAGAGTGAGTTTTGGATCTGAAAACAAATTTCAACATCCAAAATGGAAATGCACAAATGCTGCGAGAGATAATTCAGAAAAGTACCTGTGATTTTTAAGGATAGGAAAAAAGTGGGTTGTTAAACATTCAACCATTTGAGAATTTGATTTTTTCTACTCCCTTAAATTTTTGGATCATAAGGTCACTTGCATCCTCAACATGTTTCTAGCATGCATGTCCTCCACGTTTAAAGCATTTTAGGATCAGTTAGAAGTCCCCCTCCTATAAGAATCCACCTTGCTTATTATTAGGGGTTGTGCTAGTGGAATTTCCCAAACATGGATAACAAAACCTTGGAGTTCATTTTTAATGCGTTCATTTACATTTATTATAGATTTCAAATTTTTTTGCATAAAATTTTCATTTTGTTATGCCTTATATCTTTTTTGTTTACGAGGAAAATGGGAGAGTGAGTTAAGGATCTGAAAAAAAATTTAAATATCCAAGATGAAAATGCAAAAATGCTGAGAGAGATAATTTTAAAAAGCATCTGATATTTTTAAAGATAGGCAAAAAGTGGGTTTTTAGACATCCAACCACTTGAGAATTTTATTTTTTCTAGTCTTTGAAATTTTTGGATCATTAGGTCACTTGCATCCTCAACATGTTTCTGGCATGCATGTCCACCACGTTTAAAGCATGTTAGGATCAGTTAGAAGTCCCTTTCCTATAAAATTTCACCAAGCTTATTATTTGGGGTTGTACTAGTGGAATTTCCCAAACATGGATAACAAAACCTTGGAGTTCATTTTTAGTGCGTTCACTAACATTTATTACAGTTTTCAAATTTTTTTGCATAAAATTTATATTTTGTTATGCCTCATATCTTTTTTGTTTGCGAGAAAAATAGGAGAGCAAGTTTTGGAACTGAAAAAAAATTTGAACATCCAAAATGGAAATGCAGAAATGCTAAGAGTGATAATCCCAAAAAGTATCAGTGATTTTTAAGGACAGGCAAAAAGTGGGTTGTTAAACATCCAACCACTTGAGAATTTGATTTTTTCTACTTCTATGAAATTTTTAGATCATTAGGTCACTTGCATCCTCAACATGTTTCTGGCATGCATGTCCACCACGTTTTAAGCATGTTAGGATCAGTTAGAAGTCCCTTTCCTATAAAATTCCACCAAGTTTATTATTAGGGGTTGTACTAGTGGAATTTCCCAAACATGGATAACAAAACCTTGGAGTTCATTTTTAGTGCGTTCACTTACATTTATTATAGTTTTCAAATTTTTTTGCAAAAAAATTTCATTTTGTTATGCCTCATATCTTTTTTGTTTACAAGAATAAAGGGAGAGTGAGTTATGGATCTGAAAAGAAATTTCAACATCCAAAATGGAAATGCACAAATGCTGTGAAAGATAATTCCAAAAAGTATCTGTGATTTTTATGGATAGGAAACAAGTGGGTTGTTAAACATCCAACCATTTGAGAATTTGATTTTTTCTACTCCTTGAAATGTTATGGATCATTAGGTCACTTGCATCTTCAACATGTTTCTGGCATGCATGTCCACCACGTTTAAAGCATTTTTGGATCAGTTAGAAGTCCTCTTCCTAAAAAATTCCACCAAGCTTATTATTAGGGGTTGTACTAGTGGAATTTCCCAAACATGGATAACAAAACCTTGGAGTTCATTTTTAGTGCGTACACTTACATTTATTATAGTTTTCAAATTTTTTTGCATAAATGTTTCATTTTGTTATGCCTCATATCTTTTTTGTTGATGAGAAAAATGGGGGAGAGAGTTTTGGATCTGAAAAAAAATTTGAACATCCAAAATGGAAATGCAGAAATGCTGAGAGAGATAATTTTAAAAAGTATCCGTTATTTTTAAAGATTGGCAAAAAGTGTGTTTTTATACATCCAACCACTTGAGAATTTTATTTTTTCTACTCTTTGAAATTTTTGGATCATTAGGTCACTTGCATCCTCAACAAGTTTCTGGCATGCATGTCCACCACGTTTAAAGCATGTTAGGATCAGTTAGAAGTCCCATTCCTATAAAATTCCAACAAGCTTATATTTTGGGGTTGTACTAGTGGAATTTCCCAAACATGGATAACAAAACCTTGGAGTTCATTTTTAGTGCCTTCACTTACGTTTATTATAGTTTTCAAATTTTTTTGCATAAAATTTTTATTTTGTAATACTTCATATCTTTTTTGTTTACGAGAAAAATAGGAGAGTGAGTTTTGGAACTGAAAAAAAAATTTGAACATCCAAAATGGATATGCACAAATGGTGTGAGAGATAATTCCAAAATGTATCTGTGATTTTTAAGGAAAGGCAAAAAGTGGGTTGTTAAACATCCAACCACTTGAGAATTTGACTTTTTCTACTCCTTGAAATTTTTCGATCATTAGGTGACTTGCATCCTCAACATGTTTCTGGCATGCATGTCCACCATGTTTAGAGCATGTTAGGATCAGTTAGAAGTCCCGTTCCTATACAATTCCACCAAGCATATTATTAGGGCTTGTACTAGTGGAATTTCCCAAACATGGATAACAAAACCTTGGAGTTCGTTTTTAGTGTGTTCACTTACTTTTATTATAGTTTTCAAATTTTTTTTCTTAAAAATTTCGTTTTGTTATGCCTGATATCTTTTTGGTTTACGAGAAAAATGGGACAGTGAGTTATAGATCTGAAAAAAATTTTAACATCCAAAATGGAAATGCACAAATGCTGAGAGAGATAATTCCAAAAAGTATCAATGATTTTTAAGGATAGGCAAAAAGTGGGTTGTTAAACATCCAACCACTTGAGAATTTGATTTTTTCTTCTTCTTGAAATTTTTAGATCATTAGGTCACTTGCATCGTCAACATGTTTCTGGCATGCATGTCCACCACGTTTAA
Source organism: Aristolochia californica (assembly GCF_029961685.1). Classification (NCBI taxonomy): domain Eukaryota; kingdom Viridiplantae; phylum Streptophyta; class Magnoliopsida; order Piperales; family Aristolochiaceae; genus Aristolochia; species Aristolochia californica. The sequence continues at coordinate 16,093,243 of NW_027181815.1, read as the reverse complement.
AGCATGATAGGATCAGTTAGAAGTCCCTTTCCTATAAAATTCCACCAAGCTTATTATTAGGGGTTGTACTAGTGGAATTTCCCAAACATGGATAATAAAACCATCGAGTTCATTTTTAGTGTGTTCACTTACATTTATTATAGTTTTCAAATTTTTTTGCATAAAATTTTCATTTTGTTATGCCTCAAATCTTTTTTGTTTACGAGAAAAATGGGAGAGTGAGTTTTGGATCTGAAAACAAATTTCAACATCCAAAATGGAAATGCACAAATGCTGCGAGAGATAATTCCAAATAGTATCTATGATTTTTAAGGATAGGAGGAAAGTTGGTAGTTAAACATCCAACCATTTGATAATTTGATTTTTTCTACTCCTTGAAATTTTTGGATCATTAGGTCACTTGCATCCTCAACATGTTTTTGTTATGCATGGCAACCACGTATAAAGCATTTTAGGATCAGTTGGAAGTCCCCTTCCTATAAAATTCCACCGAGCTTATTATTAGGAGTTATACTAGTGGAATTTCCCAAACATGGATAACACAACCTTGGAGTTCATTTTTAGTGCGTTCACTTCCATTTATTATAGTTTTCAAATTTTTTGCTTAAATTTTTCAGTTTTTTATGCCTTATATCTTTTTTGTTTACGAGAAAAATGGGAGAGTGAGTTTTGGATCTGAAAAAAAATTTGAACATCCAAAATGGAAATGCAGAAATGCTGAGAGAGATAATTTTAAAAAGTATCAATTATTTTTAAAGATAGGCAAAAAGTTGGTTTTTAGACATCCAACCACTTGAGAATTTTATTTTTTCTACTCTTTGAAATTTTTGGATCATTAGGTCACTTGCATCTTCAACATGTTTCTGGCATGCATGTCCACCACGTTTAAAGCATGTTAGGATCAGTTAGAAGTCGCTTTCCTATAAAATTCCACCAAGCTTATTATTAGGGGTTGTACTAGTGAAATATCCCAAACATGGATAACAAACCTTGGAGTTCATTTTTAGTGCTTTCACCTACATTTATTATAGTTTTATAATTTTTTTGCATAAAAGTTTTATTTTGTTATGCCTCATATCTTTTTTTTTACGAGAAAAATAGGAGAGTGAGTTTTGGAACTGAAAAAAAAATTTGAACATCCAAAATGGAAATGCACAAATGTTGTGAGAGATAATTCCAAAAACTATCTGTGATTTTTAAGGTTAGGCAAAAAGTGGGTTGTTAAACATCCAACCAGTTGAGAATTTGATTTTTTCTACTTCATGAAATTTTTGGATCATTAGGTCACTTGTATATTCAACTTGTTTCTGGCATGCATGTCCACCACGTTTAAAGCATGTTAGGATCAGTTAGAAGTCCCTTTCCTATAAAATTCCACCAAGCTTATTATTAGGGGTTGTACTAGTGGAATTTCCCAAACATGGATAACAAAACCATGGAGTTCATTTTTAGTGTGTTCACTTACATTTATTATAGTTTTCAAATTTTTTTGCATAAAATTTTCATTTTGTTATGCCTCTTATCTTTTTTGTTTACGAGAAAAATGGAAGAATGAGTTTTGGATATGAAAAAAAATTTCAACATCCAAAATGGAAATGCACAAATGCTGCGAGAGATAATTCCAAAAAGTATCTTTGATTTTTAAGGATAGGGAAAAAGTGGGTTGTTAAACATGCAACCATTTGAGAATTTGTTTTTTTCTTCTCCTTGAAATTTTTGGATCATTAGGTTACTTGCATCCTCAACATGTTTCTGGCATGCATGTCCTCCTCGTTTAAAGCATTTTAGGATCAGTTAGAAGTCCCCCTCCTATAAAATTCCACCTTGCTTATTATTAGGGGTTGTGCTAGTGGAATTTCCAAAACATGGATAACAAAACCTTGGAGTTCATTTTTAGTGCGTTCACTTACATTTATTATAGTTTTCAAATTTTTTTGCATAAAATTTATCATTTTTTTATGCCTCATATCTTTTTTGTTTACGAGAAAAATGGGAGAGTGAGTTTTGGATCTGAAAAAAAATTTGAACATCCAAAATGGAAATGCAGAAATGCTGAGAGAGATAATTTTAAAGAGTATCTATTATTTTTAAAGATAGGCAAAAAGTGGGTTTTTTGAAATCCAACCACTTGATAATTTTATTTTTTCTACTCTTTGAAATTTTTGGATCATTAGGTCATTTGCATCCTCAACTTGTTTCTGGCATGCATGTCCACCATGTTTAAAGCATGTTAGGATCAGTTAGAAATCCCTTGCCTATAAAATTCCACCAGGCTTATTATTTGGGGTTGTACTAGTGGAATTTCCCAAACTTGGATACCAAAACCTTGGAGGTCATTTTTAGTGCGTTCACTTACATTTATTATAGTTTTCAAATTTTTTTGCATAAAGTTTTCATTTTGTTATGCCTTATATCATTTTCTTTTACGAGAAAAATGGGAGAGTAAGTTATGGATCTGAAAAAAAATTTCAACATCCAAGATGGAAATGCAGAAATGCTGAGAGAGATAATTTTATAAAGCATCAGTTATTTTTAAAGATAGGCAAAAAGTGGGTTTTTAGACATCCAACCACTTGAGAATTTTATTTTTTCTACTCTTTGAAATTTTTGGATCATTAGGTCACTTGCATCCTCAACATGTTTCTTGCATGCATGTCCACCAAGTTTAAAGCATGTTAGGATCAGTTAGAAGTCGCTTTCCTATAAAATTCCAACAAGCTTATTATTAGGGCTTGTACTAGTGGAATTTCCCAAACATGGATAACAAAACCTTGGAGTTCATTTTTAGTGCGTTCACTTACATTTATTATAGTTTTCAAAAGTTTTTGCATAAAATTTTCATTTTGTTATGCCTCATATCTTCTTTGTTTACGAGAAAAAAAGGGAGAGCTAGTTATGGATCTGAAAAAAAATTCAACATCCAAAATGGAAATGCACAAATGCTGCGAGAGATAATTCCAAAAAGTATCTGTGATTTTAATGGATAGGCAAAAAGTGGGTTGTTAAACATCCAACCATTTGAGAATTTGATTTTTTCTACTCGAATTTTTTTGGATCATTAGGTCACTTGCATCCTCAACATGTTTCTGGCATGCATGTCCAGCACGTTTAAAGCATTTTTGGATCAGTTAAAAGTCCCCTTCCTATAAAATTCCACCATGCTTATTATTAGGGGTTGTACTAGTGGAATTTCCCAAACATGGATAACAAAACCTTTGAGTTCATTTTTAGTGCGTTGACTTACATTTATTATAGTTTTCAAATTTTTTCTCATAAATTTTTCATTTTGTTATGCCTCATATCTTTTTTGTTTACGAGAAAAATGGGAGAGTGTGTTTTGGATCTGAAAAAAAATTTGAACATTCAAAATGGAAAAGCAGAAATGCTGATAGAGATAATTTTAAAAAGTCTCTGTTATTTTTAAAGATAGGCAAAAAGTGGGTTTTTAGACATCCAACCACTTCAGAATTTTATTTTTTCTACTCTTTGAAATTTTTGGATCATTAGGTCACTTGCATCCTCAATATGTTTCTGGCATGCATGTCCACCACGTTTAAAGCATGTTAGGATCAGTTAGAAGTCCCTTTCATGTAAAATTCCACCAAGCTTATTATTTGGGTTTGTACTAGTGGAATTTCCCTAACATGGATAAAAAAACCTTGGAGTTCATTTTTAGTGCGTTCACTTACAATTATTATAGTTTTCAAATTTTACGCATAAAATTTTCATTTTGTTATGCCTTATATCTTTTTTGTTTACTAGAAAAATGGGACAGGGAGTTAGAGATCTGAAAAAAAATTTGAACATCCAAAAAGGGAATGCACAAATGCTGAAAGAGATAATTCCAAAAAGTATCAATGATTTTTAAGGTTAAGCAAAAAGTGGGTTGTTAAACATCCAACCACTTGAGAATTTGATTTTTCTTTTTCTTGAAATTTTTAGACCATTAGGTCACTTGCATCTTCTACAAGTGTCTGGCAGGCATGTCCACCACGTTTAAAGCATGTTAGGATCAGTTAGAAGTCCCTTTCCTATAAAATTCCACCAAGCTTATTATTAGGGGTTGTACTAGTGGAATTTCCCAAACATGGATAACAAAACCTTGGAGTTCATCTTTAGTGTGTTCACTTCCATTTATTATAGTTTTCAATTTTTTTTGGATAAAATTTTCTGTTTTTTATGCCTCATATCTTTTTTGTTTACGATAAAAAAGGGAGAGTGACTTTTGGATCTGAAAAGAAATTTCGACATCCAAAATGGAAATGCACAAATGCCGCGAGGGATATTTCCAAAAAGTATCTGTGATTTTTAAGGATAAGCAAAAAGTGGGTTGTTAAACATCCAACCATTTGAGAATTTGATTTTTTCTACTCCTTGAAATTTTTTGATCATTAGGTCACTTGCATCCTCAACATGTTTTAGGCATGCATGTCCACCACATTTAAAGAATGTTCGGATCAGTTAGAAGTCCCTTTCCAATAAATTTCCACCAAGTTTATTACTAGGGGTTGTACTAGTGCAATTTCCCAAATATGGATAACAAAGCCTTGGAATTCATTTTAAGTGCGTTCACTTATATTTATTATAGTTTTCAAATTTTTTTCCATTAAAATTTCTTTTTGTTATGCCTCATATCTTTTTTGTTTACGAGAAAAATGAGAGAGTGAGTTTTGGATCTGAAAAAAAATTTGAACATCCAAAATGGAAATGCACAAATGCTGAGAGAGATAATTCCAAAAAGTATAAGTGATTTTGAAGGATAGGCAAAAAGTGGCTTTTTAAATGTCCAACCACTTGAGAATTTGATTTTTTTCGACTCCTTTAAATTCTTGGATCATTAGGTCACTTGCGTCCTCAACATGTTTCTTGCATGCATGTCCACCACATTTAAAGCCTGTTAGGATCAGTTAGAAGTCCCTTTCCTATAAAATTCCACCAAACTTATTATTAGGGGTTGTACTAGTGAATTTCCCAAACATGGATAACAAAACCTTGGAGTTCATTTTCAGTGCGTTCACTTACATTTGTTATAGTTTTCAATTTTTTTTGCATAAAATTTTCTTTTTGTTATGCCTTATATCTTTTTTGTTTACGAGAAAAATGGGAGAGCGAGTTTTGGATCTGACAAAAAATTTGAACATCCAAAATGGAAATGCACAAATGCTGAGAGAGATAATTCCAAAAAGTATCTGTGATTTTTAAGGAGAGGCAAAAAGTGGGTTGTTAAATGTCAACCTACTTGAGAATTTGATTTTTTCTAGTCCTTAAAATTTTTGGATTATTAGGTGACTTGCATCCTCAACATGTTTCTGGCATGCATGTCCACCAAATTTAAAGCATGTTAGGATCAGTTAGAAGTCCTTTTCCAATAAAATTCCACCAAGCTTATTATTTGGGGTTGTACTAGTGAAAATTCCCAATCATGGATAACAAAGCCTTGGAGTTCATTTTTAGTGCGTTCACTTACATTTATTATAGTTTTCAAAATTTTTTCCAGAAAATTTTAATTTTGTTATGCCTGATATCTTTTTTGTTTACGAGAAAAATGGGAGATTGAGTTTTGGATCGTAAAAAAATTTGAACATCCAAAATGGAAATGCACAAATGTTGAGAGAGATAATTCCAAAAAGTATTTGTGATTTTTATGGACAGGTAAAAATTCGGTTGTTAAATGTCCAACTACTTGTGAATTTGATTTTTTTCTACTCCTTGAAATTTTTTGATCATTAGGTCACTTGCATCCTCAACATGTTTCAGGCATGCATGTCCACCACATTTAAAGCATGTTAGGATCTGTTAGAAGTCCTTTTCCTATAAATTTCCACCAAGTTTATTACTAGGGGTTGTACTAGTGGAATTTCCCAAACATGGATAACAAAACCTTGGAGTTAATTTTTAGTGCGTTCGCTTACATTTATTATAGTTAACAATATTTTTTTGCATAAAATTTTCATTTTGTTTTGCCTCATATCTTTTTTGTTTACGAGAAAAATGGGAGAGAGAGTTTCGGATCGGAAAAAAAATTTGAGCATCCAAAATGGAAATGCACAAATGCTTAGAGATATAATTCCAAAAAGTATCTAAGATTTTTAAGGATAGGCAAAAAGTGGGCTGTTAAATGTCCAACCACTAGAGAATTTGATTTTTTCTACTCCTTGAAAGTTTAGGATCATTAGATCATTTGCATCCTCAACATGTTTCTGGCTTGCATGTCTTAAAGCATGTTAGGATCAGTTAGAAGTCCCTTTCCAATAAAATTCCACCAAGCTTATTATTAGGGGTTGTACTAGTGGAATTTCCCAAACATGGATAACAAAGCCTTGGAGTTCATTTTTAGTGCGTTCACTTACATTTAATATAGTTTTCAAATTTTTTTCCATTAAATTTTCTTTTTGTTATGCCTCATATCTTTTTTGTTTACAAGAAAAAGGGGAGAGTGAGTTTTGGATCGGGAAAAAAATTTGAACATCCAAAATGGAAATACACAAATGCTAAGAGAGATAATTCCAAAAAGTATATGTGATTTTTATGGATAGGCAACAAGTGGGTTGTTAAATGTCCAACCTCTTGAGAATTTGATTTTTTTCTACTCCTTGAAATTTTTGGATCATTAGGTCACTTGCGTCCTCAACATGTTTCTGGCGTGCTTGTCCACCACATTTAAAGCATGTTTGGATCAATTAGAAGTCCCTTTCCTATAAAATTCCACCAAGTTTATTGTTAAGGGTTGTACTATTGGAATTTCTCAAACATTGATAACAAAACCTTGGAGTTCATTTTTAGTGCGTTCACTTACATTTATTATAGTTTTAAAATTTTTTTGCATAAAATTTTCATTTTGGTATACCTCATATCTTTTTTGTTTACCAGAAAAATGGGAGAGAGTGTTTTGGATATGAAAAACTATTTGAACATCCATAATCGAAATACACAAATGCTGAGAGAGATAATTCCAAAAAGTATCTGTAATTTTAAAGGATAGGCAAAAAGTGAGTTGTTAAATGTCCAACCACTTGAGAATTTGATTTTTTTCTACTCCTTGAAATTTTTGGATCGTTAGGTCACTTGCATCCTCAACATGTTTCTAGCATGCATGTCCTCCATATTTAAAGCATGTTAGGATCAATTAGAAGTCCCTTTCCTATAAAATACCACCAAACTTATTATTAGGGGCTGAACTACGTAAATTTGTCAAACATGGATAACAAAACCTTGGAGTTCATTTTTAGTGCGTTCACTTACATTTATTATAGTTTCCAAATTTTTTTCAAAAAAATTTTCATTTTGTTATGCTTCATATCTTTTTGGTTTACGAGAAAAATGGGAGAGAGGGTTTTGGATCTGAAAAAAATTTCAGCATCGAAAATGGAAATGCACAAATGTGAGAGACTAAATTCCAAAAAGTATCTGTGATTTTTAAGTTTAGGCAAAAAGTGGGTTGTCAAATGTCTAACCACATGAGAATTTGATTTTTTTCTACTCCTTGAAATTTTTGGATCGTTAGGTCACTTGCATCCTCAACATGTTTCTGGCATGCAAGTCCACCACATTTAAAGCATGTTAGGATGACTTAGAAGTCCCTTTCCTATAAAATTCCACAAGCTTATTATTAGGGGTTGTACTAGTGGAATTTCACAAACATGGATAACAAAACCTTGGAGTTAATTTTTGCTGCATTCACTTACATTTATTACAGTTGTCAAATTTTTTTGCATAAAATTTTCATTTTGTTACGCCTCATATCTTTTTGTTGACGAGAAAAATGGGAGAGTGAGTTTTGGACCTGAAAAAAAATTGAGAGAGATAAATCCAAAAAGTATTTCTGATTTTTAAGGAGAGGCAAAAAGTGGGTTGTTAAATGTCCAACCACTTGAGAATTTGATTTTTTTCTACTTCATGAAGTTTATGGATCATTAGGTCACTTGCATCCTCAACATGTTTCTAGCATGGATGTCCTCCACATTTAAAGCTAGTTAGGATCAGTTAGAAGTCCCTTTCCCATAAAATTCCACCAAGCGTATTATTAGGGTTTGTACTAGTGGAATTTCTCAAACATGGATAACAAACCTTGGAGTTCATTTTTAGTGCGTTCACTTACATTTATTATAGTTTTCAATATTTTTCCCATAAAATTTTCATTTTGTTTTGCCTCATATCTTTTTTGTTTACGAGAAAAATGGGAGAGTGTGTTTTGGATCTGAAAAAAATTTGAGCATCGAAAATGGAAATGCACAAATGCTGAGAGAGATAATTCCAAAAAGTATCTGTGATTTTTAAGGATAGGCAAAAAGTGGGTTGTCAAATGTCCAGCCCCTTGAGAATTTGATTTTTTATACTCCTTGAAATTTTTGGATCATTAGGTCACTTGCATCCTCAACATGTTTCTGGTATGCATGTCCTGCACATTTAAAGCATGTTAGGATTAGTTAGAAGTCCCTTTCCTATAAAATTACACCAAGCTTATTATTAGGAGTTGTAATAGTGGAATTTCACAAACATGGATAACAAAACCTTGGAGTTTATTTTTAGTGCGTTCACTTACATTTATTATAATTTTCAAATATTTTTGCATAAAATTTTCATTTTATTACGCATCATCTCTTTTTATTGACGAGAAAAATGGGAGAGTGAGTTTTGGAGCTGAAAAAAATTTGAACATCCAAAATGGAAATGCACAAATGCTGAGAGAGATAATTTCAAAAAGTATCTGTGATTTTTAAGGAGAGGCAAAAAGTGGGTTGTTAAATGTCCATCCACTCGAGAATTTGATTTTTTTCTACTCCTTGAAATTTTTGGATCATTAGGTCACTTGCATCCTCAACATGTTTATGGCATGCATGTCCTCCACATTTAAAGCATGTTAGGATCAGTTAGAAGTCCCTTTTCCTATAAAATTCCACCAAGCTTTTTATTAGGGGTTGTACTAGTGGAATTTTTCAAACATGGATAACAAAAACTTGGAGTTCATTTTTACTGCGTTCACTTACATTTATTATAGTTTTCAAATTTTTTTGCATAAAATTTTCATTTTGTTATACCTCATTTCATTTTTGTTTACGAGAAAAATGAGAGAGAGAGTTTTGGACATGAAAAAAAATTTGAACACCCAAAATGGAATTGCACAAATGCTAAGAGAGATATTTCCAAAAAGTATCTGTGATTTTTAAGGATAGGCCAAAAGTCGGTTGTTAAATGTCCAAGCACTTGAGAATTTGATTTTCTTCTACTCCTTGAAAATTTTGGATCATTAGGTCACTTGCATCCTCAACATGTTTCTGGTATGCATGTCCTCCACATTTAAAGCATGTTAGGATCAGTTGGAAGTCCCTTTCCTATAAAAATCCACCAAGCTTATTATTAGCAGTTGTACTTGTGTATTTCCCAAACATGGATAACAAAACCTTGGAGTTCATTTTTAGTGCGATCACTTACTTTTATTATAGTTTTCAAATTTTTTGGCATAAAATTTTCTTTTTGTTATGCCTCATATATTTTTTGTTTACTAGAAAAATGGGAGATTGAGTTTTGGATCTGAAAAAAATTAAAACATCCAAAATTGAAATGCACAAATACTGAGAAATATAATTCTAAAAAGTATCTGTGATTTATAAGGACAGGCAAAAAGTGGGTTGTTAAATGTCCAACCACTTGAGAATTTGATTTTTTTCAACTCCTTGAAATTTTTGGATCATTAGGTCACTTGCATCCTCAACATGTTTTAGGCATGCGTGTCGACCACATTTAAAGCATGTTTGGATCAGTTAGAAGTCCCTTTCCTAAAAAATTCCTCCAAGCTTCTTTTTAGCGGTTGTATGAGTAGAATTTCCCAAACATGGATAACAAAACCTTGGGGTTCATTTTTAGTGCGTTCACTTACATTTATTGTAGTTTTCAAATTTTTTTGCTTAAAATTTTCATTTTTTTTGCCTCCTGTCATTTTTTTTTATGAGAAAATTGGGAGAGAGAGTTTTGGTTCTGAAAAAAAAAAATTAACATCCAATATGGAATTGCCCAAATGCTGAGATAGATAATTCCAAAAAGTATCTGTGATTTTTAAGGAGTGGCAAAAAGAGGGTTGTTAAATGTCACACCACTCGAAAATTTGAGTTTTTTCTACTCCTTGAAATTTTTGGATCATTAGGTCACATGCATCCTCAACATGTTTCTGGCATGCATGTCCTCCACATTTAATGCATGTTAGGATCAGTTAGAAGTCCCTTTGCTATAAAATTCCACCAAGCTTATTATTAAGGGTTGTACTAGTGGAATTTCTCAAACATGGAAAACAAAACCGTGGAGTTCATTTTTAGTGCATTCACTTACATTTATTACAGTTTTCAAATTTTTTTGCATAAAATTTTCTTTTTGTTATGCCTCATATCTTTTTTGTTTACGAGAAAAATGGGAGAGTGAGTTTTGGATATAAAAAAATTTGAACATCCAAAATGGAAAAGCACAAATGCTGAGAGAGATAATTCCAAAAAGTTTTTGTGATTTTTAAGGATAGGCAAAAAGTGGGTTGTTTAATGTCCAACCACTTGAGCATTTGATTTTTTACAAATCAAAATTTTTTGATGATTAGGTCACTTGCATCCTCAACATGTTTCTGGCATGCATGTCCACCACATTTAAATCATGTTACGATCAGTTAGCAATCCCTTTCCTATAAAATTCCACCATGCTTATTATAAAGGGTTGTACTAGAGGAATTTCACAAACATGGATAACAAAACCTTTGAGTTCATATTTAGTGCGTTCACTTACATTTATTATTGTTTTACAATTTTTTAGCATAAAATTTTCATTTATTTTATGCCTCATATCTTTTTTGTTTACGAGAAAAATGGGAGAGTGAGTTTTGGATCTGAAGCAAAATTTGAACATCCAAAATGGAAATGCACAAATGCCGACAGAGATAATTCCAAAAAGTATCTTTTATTTTTAAGGATAGGCAAAAAGTGAGTTGTTAAAATAACCAACCACTTGAGAATTTGATTTTTTCTACTCCTTGAAAATTTTGGATCATTAGGTCACTTGCATCCTCAACATGTTTCTGGCATACATGTCCACCACATTTAAAGCATGTTAGGATCAGTTAGAAGTCCCTTTCCGATAAAATTTCACCACGCTTATTATTAGGGGTTGTACTAGTAGATTTTCCAAAACATGGATAACAAAACCTTGGAGTTCATTTTAGTGCGTTGACTTACATTTATTATAGTTTTCAAATTTTTTTGCAAAATATTTTCTTTTTCTGATTCCTCTTATCTTTTTTGTTTACGAGAAAAATGGGAGAGTGAGTTTTGGATCTGAAGCAAAATTTGAACATCCAAAATGGAAATGCACAAATGCTGACAGAGATAATTCCAAAAAGTATCTTTTATTTTTAAGGATAGGCAAAAAGTGAGTTGTTAAAATAACCAACCACTTGAGAATTTTATTTTTTCTACTACTTGAAAATTTTGGATCATTAGGTCACTTGCATCCTCAACATGTTTCTGGCATGCATGTCCACCACATTTAAAGCATGTTAGGATCAGTTAGAAGTCCCTTTGCTATAAAATTCCACCAAGCTTATTATGAAGGGTTGTACTAGTGGAATTTCTGAAACATGGAAAATAAAACCTTGGAGTTCATTTTTAGTGCATGCACTTACATTTATTACAGTTTTCAAATTTTTTTGCATAAAATTTTCTTTTTGTTATTCCTCATATCTTTTTTGTTTACGAGAAAAATGGGAGAGTGAGTTTTGGATATAAAAAAATTTGAACATCCAAAATGGAAAAGCACAAATGCTGAGAGAGATAATTCCAAAATTTTTTTGTGATTTTTAAGGATAGGCAAAAAGTGGGTTGTTTAATGTCCAACCACTTGAGCATTTGATTTTTTACAAAACGAAATTTTTTGATGATTAGGTCACTTGCATCCTCAACATGTTTCTGGCATGCATGTCCACCACATTTAAATCTTGTTAGGATAAGTTAGCAATCCCTTTCCTATAAAATTCCACCATGCTTATTATAAAGGGTTGTACTAGAGGAATTTCCCAAACATGGATAACAAAACCTTTGAGTTCATATTTAGTGCGTTCACTTACATTTATTATTGTTTTGCAATTTTTTAGCATAAAATTTTCATTTTTTTATGCCTCATATCTTTTTTGTTTACGAGAAAAATGGGAGAGTGAGTTTTGGATCTGAAGCAAAATTTGAACATCCAAAATGGAAATGCACAAATGTTGACAGAGATAATTCCAAAAAGTATCTTTTATTTTTAAGGATAGGCAAAAAGTGAGTTGTTAAAATAACCCACCACTTGAGAATTTGATTTTTTCTACTCCTTGAAAATTTTGGATCATTAGGTCACTTGCATCCTCAACATGTTTCTGGCATGCATGTCCACCACATTTAAAGCATGTTAGGATCAGTTAGAAGTCCCTTTCCGATAAAATTTCACCACGCTTATTATTAAGGGTTGTACTAGTAGAATTTCCCAAACATGGATAACAAAACCTTGGAGTTCATTTTTACTGCGTTCACTTACATTTATTATAGTTTTCCAATTTTTTGGTTTAAAATTTTCATTTTGTTATGCGTCATATCTTTTTTGTTTACGAGAGAAAAGTGAGAGTGAGTTTTCGATCTGAAAAAAAATTTGAACATCCAAAATGGAAATGCACAAATGCTGACAAAGATAATTCCAAAAAGTATCTGTTACTTTTAAGGATAGGCAAAAAGTGGGTTGTTAAATGTCCAACCACTTGAGAATTTGATTTTTTTCTACTCCTTGAAATTTTTGGATCATTAGGTCACTTGCATCCTCAACATATTTCTGGCATGCATGTCCTCCACAGTTAAAGCATTTAGGATCAGTTAGAAGTCCCTTTCCTATAAAATTCCATGAAGCTTATTATTCGAGGTTGTACTAGTGGAATTTCTCAAACATGGATAACGAAACCTAGGAGTTCATTTTTAGTGCATTCACTTACATTTATTATAGTTTTCAAAATTTTTTGAATAAAATTTTAATTTTTTTATGCCTCTTATCTTTTTTGTTTACGAGAAAAATGCGAGAGTGAGTTTTAGAGATGAAAAAAAATTTTAACATACAAAATGGAAATGCACAAATGCTGAGAGAGATAACTCAAAAAGGTATCTGTGATTTTTAAGGAGAGGCAAAAAGTGGGTTGTTAAATGTCCAACCACTTGAGAATTTTATTTGTTCTACTCCTTGAAATTTTTGGATCGTTAGGTCATTTGCATCCTCAACATGTTTTTGGCATGACTGTCGACCACATTTAAAGCATGTTAGGATCAGTTAGAAGTCCCTTTCCGATAAAATTCCACTAAGTTTATTATTAGGGGTTGTACTAGTGGAATTTCTCAAACATGGAACCTTTGAGTTAATTTTTAGTTCGTTCACTTACATTTATTATAGTTCGCAAATTTTTTTGCATAAAATTTTTATTTTGTTACGCCTCATATCTTTTTTGTTCACGAGAAAAATTGGTGAGTGAGTTTTGGATATGAAAAAAATTTGAACATCCAAAAGGGAAATCCAAAAATGCTGAGAGAGATAATTTAAAAAAGTATCTGTGATTTTTAAGGATAAGCAAAAATTCGGTTGTTAAATGTCCAACCACTTGATAATTTGATTTTTTTCTACTACTTGAAATTTTTGCATCGTTTGGTCACCTGCTTCCTCCACATGTTTCTGGCATGCATGTCCTCCACATTTAAAGCTTGTTAGGATGAGTTAGAAGTCCCTTTCCTATAAAATTCCACCAAGCTTATTATTAGCGGTTGTACTATTGGAATTTCCCAAACATGGATAACAAAACCTTGGAGTTCATTTTTAGTGCGTTCACTTAGATTTATTATAGTTTTCAAATTTTTTTGCATAAAATTTTCATTTTGTTATGCCTCATTTCTTTTTTGTTTACGAGAAAAATGGAAGAGTGAGTTTAGGATCTGAAAAAAAATTTGAACATCCTAAATGGAAATGCACAAATGCTGCGAGAAATAATTCCAAAAAGTATCTGTGATTTTTAAGGATAGGCAAAAAGTGGGTTGTTAAACATCCAACCAATTGAGAATTTGATTTTTTCAACTCCTTGAAATTTTTGGATCATTAGGTCGCTTGCATCCTCAAGATGTTTTAGGCATGCATGTCCACCACGTTTAAAGCATGTTAGGATCAGTTAGGAGTCCCTTTCCTATAAAATTCCTCCAAGCTTATTATTTGGGGTTGTACTAGTGTAATTTCCCAAACATGGATAGAAAAACCTTGGAGTTCATTTTTAGTGCTTTCACTTAGATTTATTATAGTTTTCAAATTTTTTTTCATAAAATTTTTATTTTGTTATGCTTCATATCTTTTTTGTTTACGAGAAAAATGGTAGAGAGAGTTTTTGATCCCAAAAAAAATTTGAACTTCCAAAATGGAAATGCACAAATGCTGTGAGAGATAATTCCAAAAAGTATCTGTGATTTTTAAGGATAGGCAAAAAGTGGGTTGTTAAACATCCAACCACTTCAGAATTTGATTTTTTCTACTCCTTGAAATTTTTGGATCATTAGGTCACTTGCATCCTATACATGTTTCCAGCATGCATGTCCACCACATCTAAAGCATGTTAGGATAGGTTAGAAGTCCCTTTCCCATAAAATTCAACCAAGCTTATTATTAGGGGTTGTACTAGTGGAATTTCCCAAACTTTGGAATTCATTTTGAGTGCGTTCACTTACATTTCTTATAGTTTTCAATTTTTTTTGCATAAAATTTTCATTTTGTTATGCCTCATATAGTTTTTTGTTTACGAGAGAAATGGGAGAGTTAGTTTTGGATCTGAAAAAAAATTTGAACATCCAAAATGGAAATACACAAATGCTGAGAGAGATCATTCCAAAAAGTATCTGTAATTTTTAAGGATAGGCAAAAAGTGGGTTGTTAAACATTCAACCACTTGAGAATTTGATTCTTTCGACTCTTTGAAATTTTTGGATCATTAGGTCACTTGCATCCTCAACATGTTTCTGGCATGCATGTTCACCACGTTTAAAGCCTGTTAGGATAAGTTAGAAGTCCCTTTCCTATAAAATTTTACCAAGCTTATTATTAGGGGTTGTACTAGTGGAATTTCCCAAACATGGATAACAAAACCTTGGAGTTCATTTTTAGTGAGTTCACTTATAATTATTATAGTTTTCTAATTTTTTTCCATAAAATTTTGTTTTTTTGAGGCCTGATATCATTTTTGTTTGCGAGAAATATGGGAGAGTGATATCTGGATCTGAAAAAAATATGAACATCCAAAATGGAAATGCACAAATGCTGAAAGAGATAATTCCAAAAGGTATCTGAGATTTTAAGGATAGGCAAAAAGTGAATTGTGAAACGTCCAACCACTTGGGAATTCGATTTTTCTTACTCCTTGAAATTTTTGGATCATTAGGTCGCTTGCATCCTCAACATGTTTCTAGCATGCATGTCCACCATGTTTAAAGCATGTTAGGATCAGTTAGAAGTCCCTTTCCTATAAAATTCCACCAAGCTTATTTTTAGGGGTTGTACTAGTGGAATTTCCCAAACACGAATAAAAAAACCTTGGAGTTCATTTTTAGTGCGTTCACTTACATTTATTATAGTTTTCATATTTTTTTGCATAAAATTTTTATTTTGTTGTGCCTCATATCTTTTTTGTTTAAGAGAAAAATGGGAGAGCGAGTTTTGAATCTGAAAAAAAATTTGAACATCAAAAATTGAAATGCACAAATGTTGCGAGAGATTATTCCAAAAAGTATCTGTGATTTTTAAGCACAGGCAAAAAGTGGGTTGTTAAACATCCAACCACTTGAGAATTTGATTTTTTCTACTCCTTGAAATTTTTGGATCATTAGGTCACTTGCATCCTCAACATGTTTCTGGCATGCATGCTCACCACGTTTAAAGCATGTTAGGATCAGTTAGACGTCCCTTTCCTATAAAATTCCACCATGCTTATTATTAGGGGTTGCACGAGTGGAATTTCCCAAACATGGATAACAAAACCTTGGAGTTCCTTTTTTGTGCGTTCACTTACATTTATTGTAGTTTTGAAATTTTTTTGCATAAAATTTTCTTTTTGTTATGTCTCATATATTTTTTGTTTACGAGAAAAATGGGATAGCGAGTTTCGGATCTGAAAAAAAATTTGAACACCATAATGGAAATGCACAAATGCTCTGAGAGATAATTCCGAAAAGTATCTGTGATTTTTAAGGATAGGCAAAAAGTCGGATGTTAAACATCCAACCACTTGAGTATTTGATTTTTTCTACTCTTTGAAATTTTTGGATCATTAGGTCACTTGTATCCTCAACTTGTTTCTGGCATGCATGATTACCATGTTAAAGCGTGTTAGGGTAAGGTAGAAGTCCCCTTCCTATAAAATTCCACCAAACTTATTATTAGGGGTTGTACTAGTGGATTTTCCCAAACATGGATAACAAAACCTTGGAGTTCATGTTTAGTGCGTTCACTTACATTTATTATAGGTTTCAAATTTTTTTGCATAAAATTTTCATTTTGTTATGCCTCATATCTTTTTTGTTTACGAGAAAAATGGGAGAGAGAGTTATGGATCTGAAAAAAAAAATTTGAATATCCAAAATGGGAATACACAAATGCTGAGAGAGATAATTCCAAAAAGTATCTATGATTTTTAAGAACAGGCAAAAAGTGGGTTGTTAAACATCCAACCACTTGAGAATTTGAATTTTTCTACTCCTTGAAATTTTTGGATCATTAGGTGACTCGTATCCTCAACATGTTTCTGGCATGCATGTCCACCACGTTTAAAGCATTGTAGGATCAGTTAAAAGTCCATTTCCGTTAAAATTCCTCCAAGCTTATTATTAGGGGTTCTACCAGTGAATTTCCCAAACATGGATAACAAAACATTGGAGTTCATTTTTAGTGCGTTCACTTACATTTATCATAGTTTTCATATTTTTTTGCATAAAATTTTTTTTTTCTTATGCGTCATATCTTTTTTGTTTATGAGAAAAATGGGAGAGTGAGTTTTGGATCTGAAAAAAAATACGAACATCCAAAATGGAAATGCACAAATGCTGAGAGAGATAATTCCAAAAAGTATCGTTCATTTTTAATGATAGGCAAAAAGTGGGTTGTTATACATCCAACCACTTGAGAATTTTATTTTTTCTACTCCTTGAAATTTTTGGATCATTAGGTCGCTTGCATCCTCAACATGTTTCTGCCATGCATGTTCACCACGTTTAAAGCGTGTTAGGATCAGTGAGAAGTCCCTTTCCTATAAAATTCCACCAAGCTTATTATTAGGGGTTGTACTAGTGGAATTTCCCAAACAAGGATAACAAAACCTTGGAGTTCACTTTTAGTGCATTCCCTTACATTTATTATAGTTTTCAAATTTTTTTGCATAAAATTTTCATTTTGTTATGCCTCATATCTTTTTTGTTTACGAGAAAACATGGAGTGCGAGTTTTGGATCTGAAAAAAAAAATTGAACATCTAAAATGGAAATGCACAAATGCTGTGACAGATACTTCCAAAAAGTATCTGTGATTTTAAAGGACAGGCAAAAAATGGGTTGTTAAACATCCAACCACTAGAGAATTTTATTTTTTCTACTCTTTGAAATTTTTGGATCATTAGGTCACTTGCATCCTCAACTTGTTTCTGGCATGCAAGATTTCCACGTTTAAATCGTGTTAGGATAAGTTAGAAATCCCTTTCCTATAAAATTCCACCAAGTTTATTATTAGGGGTTGTACAAGTGGAATTTCCCAAACTTGGATAACAAGACCTTCGAGTTCATGTTTAGTGCGTTTACTTACATTTATTATAGTTTTCAAATTTTTTTGCATAAAATTTTCATTTTGTTATGCCTCATATCTTTTTTGTTTACGAGAAAAATGGGAGAGAGAGTTATGGGTCTGAAAAAAAATTTGAATATCCAAAATGGAAATACACAAATGCTGAGAGAGATAGTTCCAAAAAGTCTCTATGATTTTTAAGAATAGGCAAAAAGTGGGTTGGTAAACATCCAACCACTTGAGAATTTGAATTTTTCTACTCGAAATTTTTGGATCATTAGGTGACTCGTATCCTCAACATGTTTCTGGCATGCATGTCCACCACGTTTAAAGCATGTTAGGATCAGTTACAAGTCCATTTCCGATAAAATTCTTCCAAGCTTATTATTAGGGGTTGTACTAGTGAATTTCCCAAACATGGATAACAAAACCTTGGAGTTCATTTTTAGTGCGTTCACTTACATTTATTATAGTTTTCATATTTTTTTGTATAAAATTTTCATTTTGTTATGTGACGTATCTTTTTTGTTTACGACAAAAATGGCAGAGTGAGTTTTGTATCTGAAAAAAAATTCGAATATCCAAAATGGAAATCCATAAATGCTGAGAGAGATAATTCCAAAAAGTATCTTTGATTTTTAATGATAGGCAAAAAGTGAGTTGTTAAACATCCAACCACTTGAGAATTTGATTTTTTCTACTCCTTGAAATTTTTGGATCATTAGGTCACTTGCATCCTCAACATGTTTCTGGCATGCATGTTCACCACGTTTAAAGCGTGTTAGGATCAGTTAGAAGTCCCTTTCCTATAAAATTCCACCAAGCTTATTATTAGGGGTTGTACTAGTGGAATTTCCCAAACAAGGATAACAAAACCCTGGAGTTTATTTTTAGTGCCCTTACATTTATTATAGTTTTCAAATTTTTTGCATAAAATTTTCATTTTGTTATGCCTCATATCTTTTTTGTTTACGAGTAAAATGGGAGAGTGAGTTTTGGATTTGAAAAAAAAATTGACCATCCAAAATGGAAATGCACAAATGCTGAGAGAGATAATTCCAAAAAGTATCTGTGATTTTTAAGGATAGGCAAAAAGTCGATTGTTAAATGTCCAACCACTTGAGAATTTGATTTTTTTCTACTCCTTGAAATTTTTGGATCATTAGGTCACTTGCATCTTCAACATGTTTCTGGCATGCATGTCTACCACGTTTAAAGGATGTTAGGAACAGTTAGATGTCCCTTTCCTATAAAATTCGACCAAGCTTATTATTAGGGGTTGTACTAGTGGAATTTCCCAAACATGGATAACGAAACCTTGGAGTTCATTTTTAGTACATTCACTTGCATTTAGTATAGTTTTCAAATTTTTTTGCAAAAAATTTTCATTTTGTTATGCCTCATATCTTTTTTGTTTACAAGAAAAATGGGAGAGGGAGTTTTGGATCTGAAAAAAAATTTGAACATCCAAAATGGAAAAGCACAAATGCTGTGAAAGATAATTCCAAAAAGTATCTGTGATTTTTAAGGATAAGCACAAACTGGTTTGTTAAACATCCAACCATTTGAGAATTTGATTTTTTCAACTGCTTGAAATTTTTGGATCATTAGGTCACTTGCATCCTCAACATGTTTCTGGCATGCATGTCCACCACGTTTAAAGCATGTTAGGATCAGTTAGAAGTCCCTTTCCTATAAAATTCCACCAAACTTATTATTAGGGGTTGTACTAGTGGAATATCCCAAACATGGATAACAAAACCTTGGAGTTCATTTTTAGTGTGTTCACTTACATTTATTACAGTTTTCAATTTTTTTTGCATAAAAATTTTATTTTGTTATGCCTCATCTCTTTTTCTTTTACAAGAAAAATGGGAGAGAGAGTTTTGGATCTGAAAAAAAATTTGAACATCGAAAATGGAAATGCAGAAATGCTCAGAGTGATAATTTTAAAAAGTATCGGTGATATTTAAGGATAGGCAAAAAGTGGGTTGTTAAACATCCCACCACTTGAGAATTTGATTTTTTCTACTCTTTGAAATTTTTGGATCATTAGGTCACTTGCATCCTC
Source organism: Aristolochia californica (assembly GCF_029961685.1). NCBI lineage: Eukaryota > Viridiplantae > Streptophyta > Magnoliopsida > Piperales > Aristolochiaceae > Aristolochia > Aristolochia californica. Next base: position 16,073,332 of record NW_027181815.1, on the reverse strand, counting down.
AACATGTTTCTGGCATGTATGTCCACTACGTTTAAAGCATGTTAAGATCAGTTAGAAATCCCTTTCCATTATAATTCCACCAAGCTTATTATTAGGGGTTGTACTAGTGGAATTTCCCAAACATGGCTAACAAAACCTTGGAGTTCAATTTTAGTGCGTTCACTTAAAATTATTATAGTTTTTAAATTTTTTTATATAAAATTTTTATTTTGTGATGCCTCATATATTTTTTGTTTACGAGAAAAATGGGAGAGAGTTTTGGATCTGAAAAAAAATTTGAACATCCAAAATGGAAATGCACAAATGCTGTGAGAGGTAATTCCAAAAAGTATCTGTGATTTTTAAGGATAGGCAAAAAGTGGGTTTTTAAACATCCAACCACTTGAGAATTTGATTTTTTTCTACTCCTTGAAATTTTTGGATCATTATGTCACTTGCATCCTCAACATGTTTCTTGCATGCATGTCCACCACGTTTAAAGCATGTTAGGTTCAGTTAGAAGTCCCTTTCCTATAAAATTCCACCAAGCTTATTATTTGGGGTTGTACTAGTGAAATTTCCCAAACATGGATAACAAAACCTTGGAGTTCATTTTTAGTGCTTTAACTTACATTTATTGTAGTTTTCAAATTTTTTTGCGTAAAATTTTTATTTTGTTGTGCTTCATATCTTTTTTGTTTACGAGAAAAATAGGAGAGAGAGTTTTGGATCCGAAAAAATATTTGAACATCCAAAATTGAAATGCACAAATGTTGTGAGAGATAATTCCAAAAGGTATCTGAGATTTTAAGGATAGGCAAAAAGTGAATTGTGAAACATCCAACCACTTGGGAATTTGATTTTTTCTACTCCTTGAAATTTGTGGATCATTAGGTTACTTGCATCATATACATGTTTTCGGCATGCATGTCCACCACATCTAAAGAATGTTAGGATAGGTTAGAAGTCCCTTTCCTATAAAATTCGACCAAGCTTATTATTAGGGGTTTTACTAGTGGAATTTCCCAAACACGGATAAAAAAACCTTGGAGTTCATTTTTAGTGCGTTCACTTACATTTATTATAGTTTTCAAATTTTTTTGCATAAAATTTTCTTTTTTTTATGCCTCATATCTTTTTTGTTTTACGAGAAAAATGGGAGAGCGAGTTTTGGATCTGAAAAAAATTTTGAACATCTAAAATGGAAATGCACAAATGCTGCGAGAGATAATTCCAAAAAGTATCTGTCATTTTTAAGCACAGGCAAAAAGTGGGTTGTTAAACATCCAACCACTTGAGAATTTGATTTTTTCTACTCCTTGAAATTTTTGGATCATTAGGTCACTTGCATCCTCAACATGTTTCTGGCATGCATGCTCACCACGTTTAAAGCATGTTAGGATCAGTTAGAAGTCCCTTTCCTATAAAATTCCACCATGCTTATTATTAGGGGTTGCACGAGTGGAATTTCCCAAACATGGATAACAAAACCTTGGAGTTCATTTTTAGTGCGTTCACTTACATTAATTGTAGTTTACAAAATTTTTTGCATAAAATTTTCTTTTTGTTATGTTTCATATATTTTTTGTTTACGAGAAAAGTGGGAGAGCGAGGTTCGGATCTGAAAAAAAATTTGAACATCCAGAATGGAAATGAACAAATTCTATGAGAGATAATTCCAAAACGTATCTGTGATTTTTAAGGATAGGCAAAAAGTGGGATGTTAAACATCCAACCACTTGAGTATTTGATTTTTCTACTCTTTGAAATTTTTCGATTATTAGGTCACTTGCATCCTCAACTTGTTTCTGGCATGCATGATTACCACGTTTAAAGCGTGAGGGTAAGTTAGAAGTCCCTTTCCTATAAAATTCCTCCAAGCTAATTATTAGGGGTTGCACTAGGGGAATTTCCCAAACATGGATAACAAAACCTTGGAGTTCATGTTTAGTACGTTCACTTACATTTATTATAGTTTTCAAATTTTTTTGCATAAAATTTTCATTTTGTTATGCCTGATATCTTTTTTGTTTACGAGAAAAATGGGAGAGAGAGTTATGGATCTGAAAAAAAATTCTAATATCCAAAATAAAAATACACAAATGCTGAGAGAGATAATTCCAAAAAGTATCTGTGATTTTTAAGAAAAAGCAAAAAGTGGGTTGTTAAACATCCAACCACTTGAGAATTTGAATTTTTCTACTCCTTGAAAATTTTGGATCATTAGGTGACTCGTATCCTCAACATGTTTCTGGCATGCATGTCCACCACGTTTAAAGCATGTTAGGATCAGTTAAAAGTCCATTTCCGATAAAATTCCTCCAAGCTTATTATTTGGGGTTGTACTAGTGAATTTCCCAAACATGGATAACAAAACCTTGGAGTTCATTTTTAGTGCGTTCACTTACATTTATTATAGTTTTCATATTTTTTTGCATAAAATTTTCATTTTGTTATGCGTCATATCTTTTTTGTTTACGACAAAAATGGGAGAGTGAGTTTTGTATCTGAAAAAAAATTCGAATATCCCAAATGGAAATCCATAAATGCTGAGAGAGATAATTCCAAAAAGTATCTTTGATTTTTAATGATAGGCAAAATGTGGGTTGTTAAACATCCAACCACTTGAGATTTTTATTTTTTCTACTCCTTGAAATTTTTGGATCATTCGGTCACTTGCATCCTCAACATATTTCTGGCATGCATGTTCACCACGTTTAAAGCGTGTTAGGATCAGTGAGAAGTCCCTTTCCTATAAAATTCCAAAAGTGGAATTTCCCAAACAAGGATAACAAAACCTTGGAGTTCATTTTTAGTGCATTCCCTTACATTTATTATTGTTTTCAAATTTTTTTGCATAAAATTTTCATTTTGTTATGCCTCATATCTTTTTTGTTTACGAGAAAAAATGGAGAGCGACTTTTGGATCTGAAAAAAAATTGAACATCTAAAATGGAAATGCACAAATGCTGCGAGAGATACTTCCAAAAAGTATCTATGATTTTAAAGGATTGGCAAAAAGTGGGTTGTTAAACATCCAACCACTAGAGAATTTGATTTTTTCTACTCCCTGAAATTTTTGGATCATTAGGTCACTTGCATCCTCAACATGTTTCTGGCATTCATGCTCACCACGTTTAAAGCATGTTAGGATCAGTTAGAAGTCCCTTTCCTATAAAATTCCACCATGCTTATTATTAGGGGTTGCACTAGTGGAATTTCCCAAACTTGGATAACAAAACCTTGGAGTTCATTTTTAGTGCGTTCACTTACATTTATTGTAGTTTTCAATTTTTTTTGCATAAAATTTTCATTTTGTTATGCCTCATATATTTTTTGTGTACGAGAAAAAAGGGAGAGCGAGTTTCGGATCTGAAAAAAAAAATTGAACATCCAGAATGGAAATGCACAAATGCTCTGAGAGATAATTCCATAAAGTATCTGTGATTTTTAAGGATAGGCAAAAAGTGGGATGTTAAACATCCAACCACTTGAGTATTTTATTTTTTCTACTCTTTGAAATTTTTGGATCATGAGGTCACTAGCATCCTCAACTTGTTTCTAGCATGCATGATTACCACGTTTAAAGGGTGTTAGGATACGTTCGAAGTCGTTTTCCTATAAAATTCCACCAAGCTTATTATTAGGGGTTGTACAAGTGGAATTTCCCAAACATGGATAACAAAACCTTGGAGTTCTTGTTTAGTGCGTTCACTTACATTTATTATAGTTTTCAAATTTTTTTGCGTAAAATTTTTATTTTGTTATGCCTCATATCTTTTTTGTTTTCGAGAAAAATGGGAGAGAGAGTTATGGGTCTGAAAAAAAATTTGAATATCCAAAATGGAAATACACAAATGCTGAGAGAGATAGTTCACAAAAAGTATCTGTGATTTTTAAGAACAGGCAAAAAGTGGGTTGTTAAACATCCAACCACTTGAGAATTTGAATTTTTCTACTCCTTGAAATTTTTGGATCATTAAGTGACTCGTATCCTCAACATGTTTCTGGCATGCACGTCCACCATGTTTAAAGCATGTTAGGATAGGTTAAAAGTCCCTTTCCGATAAAATTCCTCCAAGCGTATTATTAGGGGTTGTACGAGTGAATTTCCCAAACATGGATAACAAAACCTTGGAGTTCATTTTTAGTGCGTTCACTTACATTTATTATAGTTTTCATATTTTTTTGTATAAAATTTTCATTTTGTTATGCGTCATATCTTTTTTGTTTACGAGAAAAATGGGAGAGTGAGTTTTGGATCTGAAAAAAAATTCGAACATCCAAAATGGAAATCCACAAATGCTGAGAGAGATAATTCTAAAAAGTATCGTTGATTTTAAATGATAGGCAAAAAGTGTGTTGTTAAGCATCCAACTACTTGCGAATTTGATTTTCTCTACTCAAAATTTTAGGATCATTAGGTCACCTGCATCCTCAACATGTTTCTGGCATACATGTTCACCACGTTTAAAGCGTGTTAGGATCAGTTAGAAGTCCCTTTCCTATAAAATTTCACCAAACTTATTATTAGGGGTTGTACTAGTGGAAATTTCCCAAACAAGGATAACAAAACCATTGCGTTCATTTTTAGTGCATTCCCTTACATTTATTATAGTTTTCAAATTTTTTGCATAAAATTTTCATTTTGTTATGCCTCATATCTTTTTTGTTTACGAGTAAAATGGGAGAGTGAGTTTTGGATATGAACAAAAATTTGACCATCCAAAATGGAAATGCAAAAATGCTGAGAGAGATAATTCCAAAAAGAATCTGTGGTTTTTAAGGATAGGCAAAAGTCAATTGTTAAATGTCCAACCACTTGAGAATTTGATTTTTTTCTACTCCTTGAAATTTTTGGATCATTAGGTCACTTGCATCTTCAACATGTTTCTGGCATGCATGTCCACCACGTTTAAAGCATGTTAGGATCAGTTAGAAGTCCCTTTCCTTTAAAATCGACCAAGCTTATTATTAGGGGTTGTACTAGTGGAATCTCCCAAACATGGATAACGAAACCTAGGAGTTCATTTTTAGTACGTTCACTTGCATTTATTATAGTTTTCAAATTTTTTTGCATAAAATTTTCATTTTGTTATGCCTCATATTATTTTTGTTTACAAGAAAAATGGGAGAGTGAGTTTTGGATCTGAAAAAAAATTTGAACATCCACAATGGAAAAGCACAAATGCTACGAGAGATAATTCCAAAAAGTATCTGTGATTTTTAAGGATAGGCAAATGGTGGGTTGTTAAACATCCCTCCACTTGAGAATTTGATTTTTTCTACTCTTTGAAATTTTTGGATCATTAGGTCACTTGCATCCTCAACATGTTTCTGGCATGCATGTCCACTACGTTTAAAGCATGTTAGGATCAGTTAGAAGTCCCTTTCCTTTAAAATTCCACCAAGGTTACTATTAGGGGTTGTAGTAGTGGAATTTCCCAAACATGGCTAACAAAACCTTGGAGTTCAATTTTAGTGCGTTCACTTACAATTATTATAGTTTTCAAATTTTTTTGCATAAAATTTTCATTTTGTTATGCCTCATCTCTTTTTCGTTTACGAGAAAAATGGGGGAGTGAGTTTTGGATCTGAAAAAAATTTTGAACATCCAAAATGGAGATGCACAAATGCTGAGAGTGATAATTTCAAAAAGTATCGGTGATTTTTAAGGATAGGCAAAAGGTGGGTTGTTAAACATCCCTCCACTTGAGAATTTGATTTTTTCTACTCTTCGAAATTTTTGGATCATTAGGTCACTTGCATCCTCAACATGTTTCTGGCATGCATGTCCACTACGTTTAAAGCATGTTAGGATCAGTTAGAAGTCCCTTTCCTTTAAAATTCCACCAAGGTTATTATTAGGGGTTGTAGTAGTGGAATTTCCCAAACATGGCTAACAAAACCTTGGAGTTCAATTTTAGTGCATTCACTTACAATTATTATAGTTTTCAAATTTTTTTGCATAAAATTTTTATTTTGTTACGCCTCATATATTTTTTGTTTACGAGAAAAAGGGGAGAGTGAGTTTTGGATCTGAAAAAAAATTTGAACATCCAAAATGGAAATGCACAAATGCTGTGAGAGATAATTCCAAAAAGTATCTGTGATGTTTAAGGATAGGCAAAAAGTGGGTTGTTAAACGTCCAACCACTTGAGAATTTGATTTTTTCTACTCCTTGAAATTTTTGGATCATTAGGTCACTTGCATCCTCAACATGTTTCTTGCATGCATGTCCACCACGTTTTAAGCATGTTACGTTCAGTTAGAAGTCCCTTTCCTATAAAATTCCACCAAGCTTATTATTTGGGGTTGTACTAGCGAAATTTCCCAAACATGGATAACAAAACCTTGGAGTTCATTTTTAGTGCTTTAACTTACATTTATTATAGTTTTGAAATTTTTTTGCACAAAATTTTTATTTTGTTATGCTTCATATCTTTTTTGTTTACGAGAAAAATGGGATAGAGAGATTTGGATCCCAAAAAATATTTGAACATCCAAAATGAAAATGCACAAATGCTGTGAGAGATAATTCCAAAAAGTATTTGTGATTTTTAAGAATAGGCAAAAAGTGGGTTGTTAAACATCCAACCACTTGAGAATTTGATTTTTTCTACTCATGGAAATTTTTGGATCATTAGGTCACTTGCATCATATACATGTTTCCGGCATGCATGTCCACCACATCTAAAGCATGTTAGGATAGGTTAGAAGTCCATTTCCCTTAAAATTCGACCAAGCTTATTATTAGGGGTTGTACTAGTGGAATTTCCCAAACATGGATAACAAAACTTGGGAATTCATTTTTAGTGCTTTCACTTACATTTATTAAAGTTTTCAATTTTTTTGCATAAAATTTTCATTTTTTTATGCCTCATATCTTTTTTGTTTACGAGAATAATGGGAGAGTGAGTTTTGGATCTGAAAAAAAATTTGAACATACAAAATGGAAATGCACAAATGCTGAGAGAGATCACTCCTCAAAGTATCTGTAATTTTTAAGGATAGGCAAAAAGTGGGTTGTTAAACATCCAACCACTTGAGAATTTGATTTTTTCTACTCTTTGAAATTTTTGGATCATTAGGTCACTTGCATCCTCAACATGTTTCTGGCATGCATGTTCACCACGTTTAAAGCGTGTTAGGATAAGTTAGAAGTCCATTTCCTATAAAATTCCCCCAAGCTTATTATTAGGGGTTGTACTAGTGGAATTTCCCAAACATGGATAACAAAACCTTGGAGTTCATTTTTAGTATGTTCACTTACGATTATTATAGTTTTCAAATTGTTTTTAATAAAATTTTCATTTTGTAAAGCCTCATTTCTTTCTCTTTTACGAGAAAAATGGAAGCGAGAGTTTTGGATCTGAAAAAAAATTTGAACATCCAAAATGGAAATGCACAAATGCTGAGAGAGATAATTCCAAAAAGTATCTGTGATTTTTAAGGATTGGCAAGGAGTGGGTTTTTAAACATCCAACCACTTGAGAATTTGATTTTTTCTACTTCTTGAAATTTTTAGATCATTAGCACTGTTGCATCCTCAACATGTTTCTGGCATGCATGTCTACCACGTTTAAAGCATGTTAGGATCAATTTGAAGTCCCTTTCCTATTAAATTCCACCAAGCTTATTATTTGGGGTTGTACTAGTGGAATTTCCCAAACAAGGATAACGAAACCTTGGAGTTTATTTTTAGTACGTTCACTTACATTATTAAAGTTTTCAAATTTTTCTGCATAAAATTTTCTTTTTGTTTTGCCTCATATCTTTTTTGTTTACGAGAAAAATGGGAGAGTGAGTTTTGGATCTGAAAAAAATTTGAACATCCAAAATGGAAATGCACAAATGCTGCGAGAGATAATTCCAAAAAGTATCTGTGATTTTTAAGGATAGGCAAAAAGTGAGTTGTTAAACATCCTTCCACTTGAGAATTTGATTTTTTCTACTCCTTGAAATTTTTGGATCATTAGGTCACTTGCATCCTCAACATGTTTCTGGCATGCATGTCCTCGACATTTAAAGCATGTTAGGATCAGTTAGAAGTCCCTTTGCTATAAAATTCCACCAAGCTTATTATTAAGGGTTGTACTAGTGGAATTTCTCAAACATGGATAACAAAACCTTGGAGTTCATTTTTAGTGCATTCAGTTAAATTTATTATAGTTTTCAAAAAATTTTGCATAAAATTTTCTTTTTGTTATGCCTCATATCTTTTTTGTTTACGAGAAAAATGGGAGAGTGAGTTTTGGATATAAAAAAATTTGAACATCCAAAATGGAAATGCACAAATGCTGATAGAGATAATTCCAAAAAGTATCTGTTATTTTTAAGGATAGGCAAAAAGTGGGTTGTTTAATGTCCAACCACTTGAGCATTTGATTTTTTTCAACTCAAAATTTTTGGATCATTAGGTCACTTGCATCCTCAACATGTTTCTGGCATGCATGTCCACCATATTTAAAGCATGTTAGGATGAGTTAGCAATCCTTTCCTATAAAATTCCACCATGATTATTATAAAGGGTTGTACTGCAGGAATTTCCCAAACAAGGATAACAAAACCTTTGAGTTCATATTTAGTATGTTCACTTACATTTATTATTTTTTTCCAATTATTTTGCATTAAATTTTCATTTTGTTATGCCTCATATCTTTTTTGTTTACGAGAAAAATGGGAGAGAGAGTTTTGCATACGAAGAAAAATTTGAACATCCAAAATGGAAATGCACAAATGCTGACAGAGATAATTCCAAAAAGTATCTGTTATTTTTAAGGATAGGCAAAAAGTGAGTTGTTAAATAACCAACCACTTCAGAATTTGATTTTTTCCACTCCTTGAAATTTTTGGATCATTAGGTCACTTGCATCCTCAACATGTTTCATGCATGCATGTCCACCGCATTTAAAGCATGTTAGGATCAGTTAGAAGTCCCTTTCCTATAAAATTTCACCAAGCTTATTATTAGGGGTTGTACTAGTGGAATTTCCAAAACATGGATAACAAAACCTTGGAGTTCATTTTAGTGCGTTCACTTACATTTATTATAGTTTTCAAATTTTGTTGCAAAAAACTTTCTTTTTGTGATGCCTCTTATCTTTTTTGTTTACGAGAAAAATGGGAGGGTGAGTTTAGGATCTGAAATAAAATTTGAACATCCAAAATGGAAATACACAAATGCTGAGAGAGATAATTCCAAAAAGTATCTGTGATTTTTAAGGAGAGGCAAAAAGTGGGTAGTTAAATGCCCAACCACTTGAGAATTTGATTTTTTTCTACTCGTTGAAATTTTTGGATCATTAGGTCACTTGCATCCTAAACATATTTCTGGCATGCATGTCCACCACATTTAAAGCATGTTAGAATCAGTTAGCAATCCCTTTCCTATAAATTTCCACCATGCTTATTATAAGGGGTTGTACTAGTGGAATTTCCCAAACAAGGATAACGAAACCTTGGAATTTATTTTTAGTACGTTCACTTACATTTATTGTAGTTTTCAAATTTTTCTGCATAAAATTTTCATTTTGTTTTGCCTCATATCTTTTTATGTTTACGAGAAAAATGGGAGAGCGAGTTTTGGATTTGAAAAAAAATTTGAACATCCAAAATGGAAATGCACAAATGCGGCGAGAGATAATTCCAAAAAGTATTTGAGATTTTTAAGGATAGGCAAAAATTGAGTTGTTAAACATCCATCCACTTGAGAATTTGATTTTTACTACTCTTTGAAATTTTTTGATCATTAGGTCACTTGCATCCTCAACATCTTTTTGGCATGCATGTCCTCCATATTTAAAGCATGTTAGGGTCAGTTAGAAGTCCCTTTGCTATAAAATTCCACCAAGCTTATTATTAAGGGTTGTACTAGTGAAATTTCTCAAACATGGATAACAAAACCTTGGAGTTCATTTTTAGTGGATTCAGTTACATTTATTATTTTTTTCAAATTTTTTTGCATAAAATTTTCTTTTTGTTATGCCTCATATCTTTTTTGTTTACGAGAAAAATGGGAGAGTGTGTTTTGGATATAAAAAAATTTGAACATCCAAAATGGAAAAGAACAAATGCTGAGAGGGATAATTCCAAAAAGTTTTTGTGATTTTTAAGGATAGGCAAAAAGTGGGTTGTTTATTGTCCAACCACTTGAGCATTTGATTTTTTTCAACTCGAAATTTTTGGATCATTAGGTCACTTGCATCCTCAACATGTTTCTGGCATGCATGTCCACCACATTTAAAGCATGTTAGGATAAGTTAGCAATCCCTTTCCTATAAAATTCCACCATGCTTATTATAAAGGGTTGTACTTGAGGAATTTTCCAAACATGGATAACAACCCCTTTGAGTTCATATTGAGTGCGTTCACTTACATTTATTATTTTTTTCCAATTATTTTGCATAAAATTTTCATTTTGTTATGCCTCATATCTTTTTTGTTTACGAGAAAAATGGGAGAGTAAGTTTTGGATCTGAAAAAAAATTTGAATACCCAAAATGGAAATGCACAAATGCTGACAGAGATAATTCCAAAAAGTATCTGTTATTTTTACGAATAGGCAAAAAGTGACTCGTTAAATAACCAACCACTTGAGAATTTGATTTTTTCAACTCCTGGAAATTTTTGGATCATTAGGTCACTTGCATCCTCAACTTGTTTCTGGCATGCATGTCCAGCACATTTAAAGCATGTTAGGATCAGTTAGAAGTCCCTTTCCTATAAAATTTCACCAAGCTTATTATTAGGGGTTGTACTAGTGGATTTTCCCAAACTTGGATAACAAAACCTTGGAGTTCATTTTAGTGCGTTCACTTTCATTTATTATAGTTTTCAATTTTTTTGCAAAAAATTTTCTTTTTGTGATGCCTCTTATCTTTTTTGGTTACGAGAAAAATGAGAGTATGAGTTTTGGATCTGAAAAAAAAATTGAACATCCAAAATGGAAATGCACAAATGCTGAGAGAGATAATTCCAAAAAGTATCTGTGATTTTTAAGGAGTGGCAAAAAGTGGGTTGATAAATGTCCAACCACTTGAGAATTTGATTTTTTTCTACTCCTTGAAATTTTTGGATCATTAGGTCACTTGCATCCTCAACATATTTCTAGCATGCATGTCCTCCACAGTTAAAGCATGTTAGGATCAGTTAGAAGTCCCTTTCCTATAAAATTCCACGAAGCTTATTATTTGAGGTTGTACTAGAGGAATTTCTCAAACATGGATAACAAAACCTAGGAGTTCATTTTCAGTGCGTTCATTTACATTTATTATATTTTTAAATTTTTTTGAATAAAATTTTAATTTTTTTATGCCTCTTATCTTTTTTGTTTACGAGAAAAATGGGAGAGTGAGTTTTAGAGATTAAAAAATATTTGTGATTTTTAAAGATAGGCAAAAATTGGATTTTTAGACATCCAACCACTTGAGAATTTTATTAGGTCACTTGCATCCTCAACATGTTTCTGGCATGCATGTCCACCACGTTTAAAGCATGTCAGGATCAGTTAGAAGTCCCTTTCCAATAAAATTCCACCAAGCCTATTATTTGGGGTTGTACTTGTGGAATTTCCCACACATGGATAACAAAACTTTGGAGTTCATTTTTAGTGCGTTCACTTACATTTATTATAGTTTTCAAATTTTTTTACAAAAAAATTTCTTTTTGTGATGCCACTTATCTTTTTTGTTTAGGAGAAAAATGGGAGAGTGAGTTTTGGATCTGAAAAAAAATTTGAACATCCAAAATGGAAATGCACAAATGCTGAGAGAGATGATTCCAAAAAGAATCTGTGATTTTTAAGGAGAGGCAAAAAGTGGGTTGTTAAATGTCCAACCACTTGAGAATTTGATTTTTTCTACTCCTTAAACTTTTTGGATTATTAGGTCACTTGCATCCTCAACATGTTTCTGGCATGCATGTCCACCACATTTAAAGCATGTTAGGATCAGATAGAAGGGCCTTTCCATTAAAATTCCACCAAGCTTATTATTAGGGGTTGTACTAGTGAAATTTGCCAAACATGGATAAAAAAACCTTGGAGTTCATTTTTAGTGCGTTCACTTACATTTATTATAGTTTTCAAATTTTTTTCCATAAAATTTTCTTTTTGTTATGCCTGATATCTTTTTTGTTTACGAAAAAAATGGGAGAGTGAGTTTTGGATCGGAAAAAAATTTGAATAACCAAAATGGAAATGCACAAATGTTTAGGGATATAATTCCAAAAAGTATCTGTGATTTTTAAGGAGAGGCAAAAATTGGGTTGTTAAATGTCCAACCACTTGTGAGTTTGATTTTTTTCTACTACTTGAAATTTTTGGATCATTAGGTTACTTGCATCCTCTTCATGTTTCTGGCTTGCATGTCCACCACATTTAAAGCATGTTAGGATTATTTAGAAGTCCCTTTCCAATAAAATTCCACCAAGCTTATTATTAGAGGTTGTACTAGTGGAATTTCGCAAACAAGGATAACAAAGCCTTGGAGTTCATTTTTAGTGCATTCCCTTACATATATTATAGTTTTCAAATTTTTTTCCATTAAATTTTCTTTTTGTTATGCCTCATATCTTTTTTTTTACGAAAAAAATGGAAGAGCGAGTTTTGGATATGAAAAAAAATTTGAACATCCAAAATGGAAATGCAAAAATGCTAAGAGAGATAATTCCAAAAAGCATCAGTGATTTTTAAGGATGGGCAAAAAGTGGGTTGTTAAATGTCCAACCACTTGAAAATTTTATTTTTTTCTACTCTTTGAAATTCTTGGATCATTAGGTCACTTGCATCCTCAACATGTTTCTGGCATGCATGTCCACCATATTTAAAGCATGTTTGGATCAGTTAGAAGTCCATTTCCAATAAAATTCCACCAAGCTTATTATTAGGGGTTGTACTAGTGGAATTTCGTAAACATGGATAACAAAGCCTTGGAGTTCAATTTTAGTGCGTTCACTTACATTTATTATAGTTTTCAAATTTTTTTGCGTAAAATTTTCATTTTGTTATACCTCATATCGTTTTTGTTTACAAGGAAAATGGGACAGAGAGTTTGTGATATGAAAAAAATTTGAACATACAATATGGAAATGCACAAATACTGAGAGAGATAATTCCAAAAATTATCTGTAATTTTTAAGGATAGGCAAAAAGTGGGTTGTTACCTATCCAACCACTTGAGAGTTTGATTTTTTTCTACCTCTTGAAATTTTTGGATCATTAGGTCACTTGCATCCTCAACATGTTTCCGACATGCATATCCTCCACATTTAAAGCATGTTAGGATAAGTTAGAAGTCTCTTTCCTATAAAATTCCACCAAGGTTATTATTAGGGGTTGTACTAGTGGAATTTCCCACACATGGATTACAAAACTTAGGAGTTCATTTTTAGTGCGTTCACTTACATTTAGTATAGATTTCAAATTTTTTTGCAAAAACATTTCTTTTTGTGATGCCTCTCATATTTTTTGTTTATGAGAAAAATGGGAGAGTGAGTTTTGGACTTGAAAAAAAATTAGAACAACCAAAATGGAAATGCACAAATGCTGAGAGAGATAATTCCAAAAAGTATCTGTGATTTTTAAGGAGAGGCAAAAGTGGGTTGTTAAATGTCCAACCACTTGAGAATTTGATTTTTTCTACTCCTTAAATTTTTTTGATTATTAGGTCAACTTGCATCTTCAACATGTTTCTGGCATGCATGTCCACCACATTTAAAGCATGTTGGGATCAGTTAGAAGTGCCTTTCCATTGAAATTCCACCAAGCTTATTATTAGGGGTTGTACTAGTGAAATTTCCCATACATGGATAACAAAGCCTTGGAGTTCATTTTTAGTGCGTTCACTTACATTTATTATAGTTTTCAAATTTTTTTCCATAAAATTTTCATTTTGTTATGCCTGATATCTTTTTTGTTCACGAGAAAAATGGGAGAGTGACTTTTGGATCGGAAAAAAATTTGAACATCCAAAATGGAAATGCACAAATGTTGAGAGAGATAATTCCAAAAAGTATCTGTGATTTTTAAGGAGAAGCAAAAAGTGGGTTGTTAAACATCCAACCACTTGAGAATTTGATTTTTTCTACTCTTTGAAATTTTTGGATCATTAGATCGCTTGCATCCTCAACATATTTCTGGCATGCATGTCCACCACATTTAAATCATGTTAGGATCAGTTACAAGTCCCTTTCCTATAAAATTCCACCAAACTTATTATTAGGGGTTGTACTAGTGGAATTTCCCAAACTTGAATAGCAAAACCTTGGAGTTCATTTTTAGTGCGTTCACTTACATTTATTATCGTTTTGAAATTTTTTTGCTTATAATTTTCGTATTGTTATGCCTCATATCTTTTTTGTTTACAAGAAAAATGGGAGAGAGAGTTTTGGATCTGAAAAAAAAATTTGAGCATCCAAAATAGAAATGCACAAATGCTAAGAGAGATAATTCCAAAAAGTATTTGTGATATTTAAGGATAGGCAAAAAGTGGGTTGTTAAATGTCCAACCTCTTGAGAATTTGAGTTTTTTCTACTCCCTGAAATTTTTGGATCATTAGGTCACTTGCATCCTCAACATGTTTCTGGCATGCTTGTCCACCACATTTAAAGCATGTTAGGATCAGTTAGAAGTCCCTTTCCTATAAAATTCCACCATGCTTATTATTAGGGGTTGTACTAGTGGAATTTTCCAAACATGGATAACAAAGCCTTGGAGTTCATTTTTAATGCGTTCACTTACATTTATTATAGTTTTCAAATTTTTTTGCATAAAATTTTCATTTTGTTATTCCTCATATCTTTTTTGTTGACGAGAAAAATGGGAGAGCGAGTTTTGGATCTGAAAAAAAATTTGAACATCCAAAATGGAAATGCACAAATGCTGAGAGAGATAATTCCAAAAAGTATCTGTAATTTTTAAGGATAGGCAAAAAGTGGGTTGTTAAATATCCAACCACTTGAGAATTTGATTTTTTCTACACCTCGAAATTCTCTGATCATTTGGTTACTTGCATCCTCAACATGTTTCTGGCATGCATGTCCACCACATTTAAAGCATGTTAGGATCAGTTAGAAGTCCCTTTCCGATAAAATTTCTCCAAGCTTATTATTAGTGGTTGTACTATTGGAATTTACCAAACATGGATAAATAAACCATGGAGTTCATTTTTAGTTCGTTCATTTACATTTGTATAGTTTTCAAATTTTTGTGCATAAAATTTTCATTTAGTTATGCCTCATATCTTTTTTGTTGACAAGAAAAATGGGAGAGCAAGTTTTGGATCTGAAAAAAAATTTGACCATCCAAAATGCAAATGCACAAATGCTGCGTGTGAGAATTCCAAAAAGTATCTATGATTTTTAAGGACAGGCAAAAAGTGGATTGTTAAACATCCAACCAGTTGAGAATTTGATTTTCACTACTCTTTGAAATTTTTTTATCATTAGGTCACTTGCATCCTCAACACTTTTCTGGCATGCATTTCACTACGTTTAAAGCATGTTAGGATCAGTTAGAAGTCGTTTTCCAATAAAATTCCACCAATCTTATTATTAGGGGTTGTACTAGTGGAATTTCCTAAACATGGATAACAAAACCTTGGAGTTCATTTTTAGCGCATTCACTTACATTTATTATAGTTTTCAAAAATTTTTGCATAAAATTTTCATTTTGTTATGCCTCATATCTTTTTTGTTTACAAGAAAAATAGGTGAACGAGTTTTGGATCTGAAAAAAAATTTTTAAATCCAAAATGGAAATGCTCAAATGCTGAGAGAGATAATTCCAAAAAGTATCTGTGATTTTTAAGGTGAGGCAAAAAGTGGATGTTTAAACATCCAATCACTTGAGAATTTGATTTTTTCTACTCCTTGAAATTTTTGGATCATTAGGTCACTTGCATCCTCAACATGTTTCGGACATGCATGTCCACCACATTTAAAGCATGTTACGATCAGTTAGAAATCCCTTTCCTATAAAATTCCACCAAGCTTATTATTAGGGGTTGTACTAGTGGATTTTCCCAAACTTGGATAACAAAACCTTGGAGTTCATTTTTAGTGCATTCACTTACGTTTATTAAAGTTTACAAATTTTTTTGCACAAAATTTTTAATTTTTTAAGCCTCATATCTTTTTTGTTTACAAAAATAATGGGAGGGAGAGTTATGGATCTAAAAAAAATTTGAATATCCAAAATGGAAATACACAAATACTGAGAGAGATAATTCCAAAAAGTATCTGTGATATTTAAGGATAGGTAAAAAGTGGGTTGTTAAATGTCCAACCTCTTGAGAATTTGATTTTTTTCTACTCCCTGAAATTTTTGGATCATTAGGTCACTTGCATCCTCAACATGTTTCTGGCATGCTTGTCCACCACATTTAAAGCATGTTAGGATCAGTTAGAAGTCCCTTCCCTATAAAAGTCCAGCATGCTTATTATTAGAGGTTGTACTAGTGAAATTTCCCAAACAAGGATAAAAAAACCCTGGAGTTCACTTTTGGTGCATTCACTTAGATTTATTATAGTTTTCAAATTTTTTTGCATAAAATTTTCATTTTGTTATGCCTTATATCTTTTTTGTTTACAAGAATAACGGGAGTGTGATTTTTGGATCTGAAAAAAAATTTCAACATCCGAAATGGAAATGCACAAATGCTGAGAGAGATAATTCCAAAAAGTATATATGATTTTTAAGGAGAGGTAAAAAGTGGATGTTTAAACATCCAACCACTTGAGAATTTGATTTTTTCTACTCCTTGAAATTTTTGGATTAGGTCACTTGCATCCTCAACATGTTTCTGGCATGCATGTCCACCACTTTTAAAGCATGGTAGGATCAATTAGAAGTCCCTTTCCTATAAAATTCCACCAAGCTTATTATTAGGGGTTGTACTAGTGGAATTTCCCAAACTTGGATAACAAAACATTGGAGTTCATTTTTAGTGCGTTCACTTACATTTATTATAGTTTCCAAATATTTTTTATAAAATTTTTATTTTGTTATGCCTCATATCTTTTTTGTTGACGAGAAAAATGGGAGAGTGAGTTTTGGATCTGAAAAAAAAATTGGGCATCCAAAATGGAAATGCACAAATGCTAAGAGAGATAATTCCAAAAAGTATCTGTGATATTTAAGGATAGGCAAAAGGTGGGTTGTTAAATGTCCAACCTCTTGAGAATTTGATTTTTTTCTACTCCCTGAATTTTTTGGATCATTAGGTCACTTGCATCCTCAACATGTTTCTAGCATGCATCTCCACCACATTTAAAGCATGTTAGGATCAGTTAGAAGTCCCTTTACTATAAAATTCCACCATGTTTATTATTCGGGGTTCTACTAGTGGAATTTCCGAAACATGGATAACAAAACCTTGGAGTTCATTTTTAATGCCTTCACTTACTTTTATTATAGTTTTCAAATTTTTTTGCATAAAATTTTCATGTTGTTATGCATCATATATTTTTTATTTATGAGAAAAATGCGAGAGTAAGTTTTGGATCTGACAAAAAATTTGAACAACCAAAATGGAAATGCCCAAATGCTAACAATGATAATTCCAAAAAGTATCGGTAATTTTTAAGGATAGGCAAAAAGTGGGTTGTTAAATATCCACCCACTTGCGAATTTGATTTTTTCTACTCCTAGAAATTTTTGGATCATTATGTTACTTGCATCCTCAAAATGTTTCTGGCATGCATGTCCATCACATATAAAGCATTTTAGGATCAGTTAGAAGTCCCTTTCCTATAAAATTTCTCCAAGCTTATTATTAGGGGTTGCACTAGTGGAATTTCCCAAACATGGATAACAAAACCATGTAGTTCATTTTTAGTGCGTTCATTTACATTTAGTATAGTTTTCAAATTTTTGTGCATAAAATTTTCATTTTGTAATGCCTTATATCTTTTTTGTTTACGAGAATAATGGGAGTGTGAGTTTTGGATCTGAAAAAAAATTTCAACATCCAAAATGGAAATGCACAAATGCTGAGAGAGATAATTCCAAAAAGTATCTGTGATTTTTAAGGACAGGCAAAAAGTGGGTTGATAAATATCCAACCACATGAGAATTTGATTTTTTCTACTCCTCAAAATTTTTGGATCATTAGGTCACTTGCATCCTCAACATGTTTCTGGCAAGCATGTGCACCACGTTTAAAGCATGTTAGGATCAGTTAGAAGTCCCTTTCCTATAAAATTCCACCTAGCTTATTATGTGGGTTTGTACTAGTGGAATTCCCCAAACAAGGATAACAAAACCTTGGAGTTCCTTTTTAGTGCGTTCACTTTCATTTATTATAGTTTCCAAATTTTTTTTGTATAAAATTTTCATTTTGTTTTGCCTCATATCTTTTTTGTTTACGAGAAAAATGGGAGAGTGAGTTTTGGATCTGAAAAAAAATTTGAGCATCCAAAATGGAAATGCACAAATGCAGAGAGAGATAATTCCAAAAAGTATCTGTGATATTTAACGATAGGCAAAAAGTGGGTTGTTAATTGTCCAACCTCTTGAGAATTTGATTTTTTTCTACTCCCTGAATTTTTTGGAGCATTAGTTCATTTGCATCCTCAACATGTTTCTGGCATTCATGTCCACCAAATTTCAAGCATGTTAGGATCAGTTAGAAGTCCCTTTCCTATAAAATTTCTCCAAGCTTATTATTAGGGGTTGTACTAGTGGAATTTCCCACACATGGATAACAAAACCATGTAGTTCCTTTTTAGTGCGTTCATTTATATTTTGTATAGTTTTTCAAATTTTTGTGCATAAAATTTTCATTTTGTTATGCCTTATATCTTTTTTGTTGACGAGAATAATGGGAGAGTGAGTTTTGCATCTGAAAAAAAAATTTGACATCCAAAATGGAAATGCATAAATGCTGAGAGCGATAATTCCAAAAAGTATTTGTGATTTTTAAGGACAGGCAAAAAGTGGGTTGATAAATATCTAACCACATGTGAATTAGATTTTTTCTACTCCTCGAAATTTTTGGATCATTAGGTCACTTGCATCCTCAACATGTTTCTGGCATGCATGTTCACCACGTTTAAAGCATGTTAGGCTCAGTTAGAAGTCCCTTTCCTATAAAATTCCGCCAAGCTTATTATTAGGGGTTGTACTAGTGGAATTTCCAAAACATGGATAAAAAAACCTTGGAGTTCCTCTTTAGTGCGTTCAGTTTCATTTATTATAGTTTTCAAATTTTTTTACATAAAATTTTCATTTTGTTATGCCTCATATCTTTTTTGTGGACGAGAAAAATGGGAGAGCAAGTTTTGGATCTGAAAAAAAATTTGACCATCCAAAATGGAAATGCAAAAATGCTGGGAGAGATAATTCCAAAAACTATCTATGATTTT
This sequence comes from Aristolochia californica, assembly GCF_029961685.1. Lineage (NCBI taxonomy): Eukaryota > Viridiplantae > Streptophyta > Magnoliopsida > Piperales > Aristolochiaceae > Aristolochia > Aristolochia californica. The sequence continues at coordinate 16,053,986 of NW_027181815.1, read as the reverse complement.
AAAGGATAGGCAAAAACTGGGTTGTTAAACATCCAACCACTTGAGAATTTGATTTTTTCTACTCTTTGAAATTTTTGGATCATTAGGTCACTTGCATCCTCAACTTGTTTCTAGCATGCATGTTCACTATGTTTAAAGCATGTTAGGATCAGTTAGAAGTCCCTTTCCTATAAAATTCCACCAAGCTTATTATTAGGGATTGTACAAGTGGAATTTCCCAAACATGCATAACAAAACCTTGAAGTTCATTTTAGTGCATTCACTTACATTTATTATAGTAGTCAATTTTTTTTGCATAAAATTTTCTTTTTGTTAAGCATCATATCTTTTTTGTTTACGAGAAAAGTGGGAGAGTGAGTTATGGATCTAAAAAAAAATTTGAATATCCAAAATGGCAATGCACAAATGCTGAGAGAGATAATTCCAAAAAGTATATGTGATTTTTACGGACATGCAAAAAGTGGGTTGTTAAATATCCAACCACTTGAGAATTTGATTTTTTCAACTTCTTGAAATTTTTAGATCATTAGGTCACTTGCATCCTCAACATCTTTCTGGCATGCATGTCCACCACGTTTAAAGCATGTTAGGATCAGTTAGAAGTCCCTTTCCTATAAAATTCCAAAAAGCTTATTATTAGGGGTTGTACAAATGGAATTTCCCAAACATGGATAACGAAACCTTGGAGTTCATTTTTAGTTCGTTCACTTTCATTTATTATAGTTTTCAAATTTTTTTGCATAAAATTTTCATTTTGTTACGCCTCATATCTTTTTAGTTTACGAGAAAAATGGGAGAGTGAGTTTTGGATCAGAAAAAAAATTTGAACATCAGAAATGGAAATACACAAAAACTAAGTGACACAATTCCGAAAAGTATCTGTGATTTTTAAAGATAGGCAAAAAGTTGGTTGTTAAACATCCAACCACTTGAGAATTTTATTTTTTCTACTCCTAGAAAATTTTGGATCATTAGGTCACTTGCATACTCAACATGTTTCTGTCATGCATGTCCACCACGTTTAAAGCATGTTAGGATCAGTTAGAAGTCCCTTTCCTATAAAATTCCACCAAGCTTATTATTAGGGGTTGTACTAGTGGAATTTCCCAAACATGGATAACAAAACCTTGGATTTCATTTTTAGTGCGTTCACTTTCATTTATTATAGTTTTCAAATTTTTTTGCATAAAATTTTTAATTTGTTATGCCTCATATCTTTTTTGTTTACAAGAAAAATTGGAGAACGTGTTTTGGATCTGAAAAAAAATTTTAACATCCAAAATGGAAATGCACAAATACTGAGAGACATAATTCCAAAAAGTATCTGTAATTTTTAAGGAGAGGCAAAAAGTAAATTGTTAAACATCCAACCACTTCAGAATTTGATTTTTTCTACTCCTTGAAATTTTTGGATCGTGAGGTCACTTGCATCTTCAGCAGGTTTCTGGCATGCATGTCCACCACATTTAAAGCATGTAAGGATCAGTTAGAAGTCCCTTTGCTATAAAATTCCTCCAAGCTTATTATTAGAGGTTGTACTAGTGGAATTTCCCAAACTGGGATAACAAAACCTGTGAGTTCATTTTTTGTGCATTCACTTTCATTTATTATCGTTTTCAAATTTTTTTGCATAAAATTTTTATTTTGTTTTGCCTCATATCTTTTTTGTTTACGAGAAAAATGGGAGAGTGAGTTTTGGATCTGAAAAAAATTTGAGCATCCAAAATAGAAATGCACAAATGCTGAGAGAGATAATTCCAGAAAATATCAGTGATATTTAAGGATAGGCAAAAAGTGGGTTGTTAAATGTCCAACCTCTTGACAATTTGATTTTTTTCTACTTCCTGAAATTTTTGGATCATTAGGTCACTTGCATCCTCAACATGTTTCTGGCATGCATGTCCACCACATTTAAAGCATCTTAGGATCCGTTAGAAGTCCCCTTCCTATTAAATTCCACCATGCTTATTATTAGGGGTTGTACTAGTGGAATTTTCCAAACATGGATAACAAAACCTTGGAGTTCATTTTTAATGCGCTCACTTACATATATTATAATTTTCAATATTTTTTGCATAAAATTTTCTTTTTGTTATGCCTCATATCTTTTTTGTTTACGAGAAAAATGCGAGAGTGAGTTTTGGATCTGAAAAAAAATTTGAACATCCAAAATGGAAATGCACTAATGCTGAGAGAGATAATTCCAAAAAGTATCTGTGATATTTAAGGATAGGCAAAAAGTGGGTTGTTAAATGTCCAACCTCTTGAGAATTTGATTCTTTTCTACTCCCTGAATTTTTTAGATCATTAGGTCACTTGCATCCTCAACATGTTTCTGGCATGCATGTCCACCATATTTAAAGCATGTTAGGATCAGTTAGAAGTCCCTTTCCTATAAAATTCCTCCATGCTTGTTATTCGGGGTTGTACTAGTGGAATTTCCGAAACATGGATAAAAAAACCTTGGAGTTCATTTTTAATGCGTTCACTTACATTTATTATAGTTTTCAAATTTTTTTGCATAAAATTTTCATTTTGTTATTCCTCACATTTTTTTTGTTTACGAGAAAAATGCGAGAGTGAGTTTTGGATCTGAAAAAAAATTTGAACATCCAAAATGGAAATGCACAAAGGCTAACAGTGATAACTCCAAAAAGTATCTGTGATTGTTAGGGATAGGCAAAAAGTGGGTTGTAAAATATCCAACCACTTGAGAATTTGATTTTTCTACTCCTAGAAATTTTTGGATCATTAGGTTACTTGCATCCTCAACATGTTTCTGGTATGCATGTCCACCACATTTAAAGCATGTTAGGATAAGTTAGAAGTCCCTTTCCTATAAAATTTCTCGAAGCTTATTATTAGGGGTTGTACTAGTGGAATTTCCCAAACATGGATAACAAAACGATGTAGTTCATTTTTAGTGCGTTCACTTACATTTATTATAGTTTCAAATTTTTTTTCACAAAATTTTCATTTTGTTAAGCCTCATATCTTTTTTGTTTACGAGAAAAGTGGGAGAGTGAGTTATGGATCTGAAAAAAAATTTGAACATCCAAAATGGAAATGCACAAATGCTGAGAGAGATAATTCCAAAATGTATCTGTGATTTTTAAGGACAGGCAAAAAGTGGGTTTTTAAACATCCAACCACTTGAGAATTTGATTTTTTCTTCTTCTTGAAATTTTTAGATCATTAGGTCACTTGCATCCTCAACATGTTTCTGGGATGCATGTCCACCACGTTTAAAGCATGTTAGGATCAGTTAGAAGTCCCTTTCCTTTAAAATTCCAAAAAGCTTATTATTAGGGGTTGTACTGGTGGAATTTCCCAAACATGGATAACGAAAACTTGGTGTTCATTTTTAGTACGTTCACTTTCATTTATTATAGTTTTCAAATTTTGTTGCATTAAATTTTCATTTGTTACGCCTCATATCTTTTTTGTTTACGAGAAAAATGGGAGAGTGAGTTTTGGATCTGAAAAAAAATTTGAACATCAGAAATGGAAATGCTCAAAAACTGAGTGAGATAATTCCGAAAAGTATCTGTGATTTTTAAGGATAGGCAAAAAGTGGGTTGTTAAACATCCAACCACTTGAGAATTTTATTTTTTCTACTCCTTGAAAATTTTGGATCATTAGGTCACTTGCATATTCAACATGTTTCTATCATGCATGTTCACCACGTTTAAAGCATGTTAGGATCAGCTAGAAGTCCTATTCCTATAAAATTCCACCAAGCTTATTATTAGGGGTTCTACTAGTGGAATTTCCCAAACATGGATAACAAAACCTTGGATTTCATTTTTAGTGCGTTCGCTTTCATTTATTACAGTTTTCAAATTTTTTGGCATAAAATTTTTATTATGTTATGCCTCATATCTTTTTTGTTATAGAGAAAAATGGGAGAACGAATTTTGGATCCAAAAAAAATTTTAACATCCAAAATGGAAATGCACAAATGCTGAGAGAGTTAATTCCAGAAAATATCTGCGATATTTAAGGATAGGCAAAAAGTGGGTTGTTAAATGTCCAACCTCTTGAGAATTTGATTTTTTTCTACTCCCTGATATTTTTGGATCATTAGGTCACTTGCACCTCAACAAGTTTCTGGCATACATGTCCACCACATTTAAAGCATCTTAGGATCCGTTGGAAGTCCCGTTCCTATAAAATTCCACCTTGCTTATTATTGGCGGTTGTACTAGTGGAATTTCCCAACCATGGATAACAAAACCTTGGAGTTCTTTTTTGGTACGTTCACTTACATTTGTTATAATTTTCAATATTTTTTGCATAAAATTTTCTTTTTGTTATGCCTCATATCTTTTTTGTTTACGAGAAAAATGGGAGAGTGAGTTTTGGATCTGAAAAAAAATTTGAGCATCCAAAATGGAAATGCACAAATGCTAAGAGAGGTAATTCTAGAAAATATCTGTGATATTTAAGGATAGCAAAAAGTGAGTTGTTAAATGTCCAACCTCTTGATAATTTGATTTTTTTCTACTCCCAAAAATTTTTGGATCATTAGGTCACTTGCATCCTCAACATGTTTCTGGCATGCATGTCCACGACAATTAAAGCATCTTAGGATCCGTTAGAAGTCCCCTTCCTATAAATTTCCACCATGCTTATTATTTGGGGTTGTACTAGTGGAATTTCCCAAACATGGATAACAAAACCTTGGAGTTCAATTTTAATGCGTTCACTTACATTTATTATAGTTTTCAAATTTTTTTGCATAAAATTTTCATTTTGTTATGCCTCATATCTTTTTTGTCTACGAGAAAAATGCGAGAGTGAGTTTTGGATCTAAAAAAAAAAATTGAGCTTCCAAAATGGAAATGCACAAATGCTGACAGTGATAATTCCAAAAAGTATTAGTGATTTTTAAGGATAGGCAAAAAGTGGGTTGTGAAATATCCAACCACTTGAGAATTGGATTTTTTCTACTCCTAGAAATTTTTGGATCATTAGGTTACTTGCATCCTCAACAAGTTTCTGGCATGCATGTCCACCACATTTAAAGCATGTTAGGATCAGTTAGATGTCCCTTTGCTATACAATTTCACCAAGCTTATTATTAGCGGTTGTACTAGTGGAATTTCCCAAACATGGATAACAAAACCTTGGAGTTCATTTTTAGTGCGTTCACTTACATTTATTATAGTTTTCAAATTTTTTTGCATAAAATTTTCATTTTGTTATGCCTCATATCTTTTTTGTTTACGAGAAAAATGGGAGAGCGAGTTATGGATCTGAAAAAAAATTTGAGTATCCAAAATGGAAATGCACAAATGCTGAGAGAGATAATTCTAAAAATTATCTATGATTTTTAAGGACAGGCAAAAAGTGGGGTGTTAAACATCCAACCACTTGAGAATTTGATTTTTTCTACTTCTTGAAATTTTTAGATCATTAGGTCACTTGCATCCTCACCATGTTTCTGGCATGCATGTCCACTATGTTTAAAGCATGTTAGGATCAGTTAGAAGTCCCTTTCCTATAAAATTCCACAAAGCTTATTATTAGGTGTTGTCCTAGTGGAATTTCCCAAACATGGATAACGAAACCTTGGAGTTCATTTTTAGTACGTTCACTTTCATTTATTATAGTTTTCAATTTTTTTTGCATAAAATTTTCTTTTTGTTATGCCTCATATCTTTTTGGTTTTCGAGAAAAATGAGAGAGGGAGTTTTGGATCTGAAAAAAAATTTGAACATCCAAAATGGAAGTGCACAAATGTTGAGTGAGATAATTCCTAAAAGTATCTGTGATTTTTAAGGATAGGATAAAAGTGGCTTGTTACACATCCAACCACTTGAGAATTTTATTTTTTCTACTCCTTGAAATTTTTGGATCATTAGGTCACTTGCATCCTCAACATGTTTCTGGCTTGCATGTCCACCACGTTTAAAGAATGTTAGGATCAGTTTGAAGTCCCTTTCCTATAAAATTCCACCAAGCTTTTTATTAGGGGTTGTACTAGTGGAATTTTCCAAACATGGATAACCAAACCTTGGATTTCATTTTTAGTGCGCTCACTTACATTTATTATAGTTTTCGAATTTTTTTGCATAAAATTTTCATTTTCTTATGCCTCTCATTCTTGGTTACGAGAAAAATGAGAGAAGTAGTTTTGGATCTGAAAAAAAATTTTAACATCCAAAATGGAAATGCATAAATGCTGAGAGTGATAAGTCTAAAAAGTATCTCTGATTTTTAAGGAGAGGCAAAAAGTGGGTTGTTAAACATCCAACCACTTGAGAATTTGATTTTTTCTACTCCTTGAAATTTTTGGATCATTAGGTCACTTGCATCCTCAACATGTTTCTGGCATGCATGTCCACCATATTTAAAGCATGTTAGGATCAGTTACAAGTCCCTTTCCTTTAAAATTCCACCAAGCTTATTATTAGGGGTTATACTAGTGGAATTTCCCAAACTTGGATAACAAAACCTTGGAGTTCGTTTTTAGTGCGTTCACTTACTTTTATTATAGTTTTCAAATTTATTTGAATAAAATTTTCATTTTTTTATGCCTCATATATTTTTTGTTTACGAGAAAAATGGGAAAATGAGTATTGGATCTTAAAAAAATTTGAACATCCAAAATGTTATTGTAGAAATGCTGAGAGAGATAATTTTAAAAAATATCTGTGATTTTTAAAGATACGGAAAAAGTGGGTTTTTAGACATCCAACCACTTGAGAATTTGATTTTTTCTACTATTTGAAAATTTTGGATCATTAGGCCACTTGCATCCTCAACATGTTTCTTGCATGCATGTCCACGACATTTAAAGCATGTTAGAATCAGTTAGAAGTCCCTTTCCTATAAAATTCCACCATGCTTATTATTTGGGGTTGTACTAGTGGAATTTCCCAAACATGGATAACAAAACCTTGGAGTTCATTTTTAGTGCGATCACTTACATCTGTTATAGTTTTCAAATTTTTTTGCATAAAATTTTTATTTTGTTAAGCCTCATATCTTTTTTGTTTACAAGAAAAATAGGAGAGTGAGTTTTGGATCTGAAAAAAAATTTGAACATCCAAAATGGAAATGCACAAATGCTGTGAGAGATAATTCCAAAAAGTATCTGTGATTTTTAAGGATAGGCAAAAAGTGAGTTGTTAAACATCCAACCACTTGACAATTTGATTTTTTCTACTCCTCAAAATTTTTAGATCATTAGGTCACTTGCATCCTCAACATGTTTCTGGCATGCATGTCCACCATGTTTAAAGCATGTTAGGATCAGTTAGAAGTCGCTTTCCTATAAAATTCCTCCAAGCTCAATATTAGGGGTTGTACTAGTAGAAATTCCCAAACATGTATAACAAAACCTTGGAGTTCCTATTTAGTGCGTTCACTTTGATTTATACTAGTTTTCTCAATTATTTTGCATAAAATTTTCATTTCGTTGTGCCTCATATATTTTTTGTTCACGAGAAAAATGGGAGAGCGAGTTTTGGATCTGAGAAAAAATTTGACCATCCAAAATGGAAATGCAAAAATTTTGCGAGAGATAATTCCAAAAAGTATCTATGATTTTAAAGGATAGGCAAAAAGTGGGTTGTTAAACATCCAACCACTTGAGGATTTGATTTTTGCTACTCTTTGAAATTTTTGGATCATTAGGTCACTTGCATCCTCAACTTGTTTCTAGCATGCATGTTCACTATGTTTAAAGCATGTTAGGATCAGTTAGAAGTCACTTTCCTATAAAATTCCACCAAGCTTATTATTAGGGGTTGTAAGAGTGGAATTTCCCAAACATATATAACAAAACCTTGAAGTTCATTTTTAGTGCGTTCACTTACATTTATTATAGTTTTCAAATTTTTTTGCACAAAATTTTCATTTTGTTAAGCCTCATATCTTTTTTGTTTACGAGAAAAGTGGGAGAGTGAGTTATGGATCTGAAAAAAAAAATTAATGTCCAAAATTGAAATGCACATGCTGAGTGAGATAATTCCAAAAAGTATTTGTGATTTTTATGGACAGGCAAAAAGTGGGTTGTTAAACATCCAACCACTAGAGAATTTGATTTTTTCTACTTCTTGAAATTTTTAGATCATTAGGTCACTTGCATCTTCAACATGTTTCTGGCATGCATGTCCACCACGTTTAAAGCATGTTAGGATAAGTTAAAAGTCACTTTCCTATAAAATTCCAAACAGCTTATTATTAGGGGTTGTACTAGTGGAATTTCCCAAACATGGATAACAAAACCTTGGAGTTCATTTTTAGTGCGTTCACTTTCATTTATTATAGTTTTCAAATTTTTTTGCATAAAATTTTCATTTTGTTACGCTTCACATCTTTTTTGTTTACGAGAAAAATGGGAGAGTGAGTTTTGGATCTGAACAAAAATTTGAACATCAGAAATGGAAATGCACAAAAACTGAGTGAGATAATTCCGAAAAGTATCTATGATTTTTAAGGATAGGTAAAAAGTGGGTTGTTAAACATCCAACCACTTTGAGAATTTTATTTTTTCTACTCCTTGAAAATTTTGGATCATTAGGTCACTTGCATACTCAACACGTTTCTGTCATGCATGTCCACCACGTTTAAAGCATGTTAGGATCAGTTAGAAGTCTCTTTCCTATAAAATTCCACCAAGCTTATTATTAGGGGTTGTACTAGTGGAATTTCCCAAACATGGATAACAAAACCTTGGATTTCATTTTTAGTGCGTTCACTTTCATTTATTATAGTTTTCAAATTTTTTTGCATAAAATTTTTATTATGTTATACCTCATATCTTTTTTGTTTATGAGAAAAATGGGAGAAAGAGTTTTGCATCTGAAAAAAAATTTTAACATCCAAAATAGAAATGCACAAATGCTGAGAGAGATAATTCCAAAAAGTATCTGTGATTTTTAAGGAAAGGCAAAAAGTGAGTTGTTAAACATCCAACCACTTCAGAATTTGATTTTTTCTACTCCTCAAAATTTTTGGATCATTAGGTCACTTGCATCCTAAACATGTTTCTGGCATGCATGTCCACCACGTTTAAAGCATGTTAGGATCTGTTAGAAGTCCCTTTCCTATAAAATTCCACAAAGCTAAATATTAGGGGTTGTACTAGTGGAATTTCCCAAACATGGATAACAAAACCTTGGAGTTCCTTTTTAGTGCGTTCACTTACATTTATTATAGCTTTCAAAATTATTTTGCATAAAATTATCATTTTGTTATGCCTCATATCTTTTTTGTTGACGAGAAAAATGGGAGAGCGAGTTTTGGATCTAAACAAAAATTTGACCATCCAAAATGGAAATGGAAAAATGTTGCGAGAGATAATTCCAAAAAGTATCTACGATTTTAAAGGAAAGGCAAAAAGTGGGTTGTTAAACATCCAACCACTTGAGAATTTGATTTTTTCTACTCTTTGAAATTTTTGGATCATTAGGTCACTTGCAACCTCAACTTTTTTCTAGCATGCATGTTCACTATGTTTAAAGCATGTTAGGATCAGTTGAAGTCCCTTTCCTATAAAATTCCACCAAGCTTATTATTAGGGGTTGTAAGAGTGGAATTTCCCAAACTTGGATAACAAAACCTTGAAGTTCATTTTTAGTGCGTTCACTTACATTTATTATAGTTTTTAAATTTTTTTGCACAAAATTTTCTTTTTGTTAAGCCTCATATCTTTTTTGTTTACGAGAAAAATGGGGGAGAGAGTTATGGATCTGAAAAAAAATTTGAATATCCAAAATGGAAATGAACATGCTGAGAGAGATAATTCCAAAAAGTATCTGTGATTTTTAAGGAGAGGCAAAAAGTGGGTTGTTAAACATCCAACCACTTGAGAATTTGATTTTTTCTACTTCTTGAAATTTTTAGTTCATTAGGTCACTTGCATCCTCAACATGTTTCTGGCATGCATGTCCACCACGTTTAAATCATGCTAGGATCAGTTAGAAGTCCCTTTCCTATAAAATTCCAAAAAGATTATTATTAGGGGTTGTACTAGTGGAATTTCCCAAAGAAGGATAACGAAGCCTTGGAGTTCATTTTTAGTACTTTCACTTTCATTTTTTATTGTTTTCAAATTTTTTTGCATAAAATTTTAATTTTGTTACGCCTCACTTCTTTTTGTTTACGAGAAAAATGGGAGAGTGAGTTTTGGATCTGAAAAAAATTTGAACATCAGAAATGGAAATGCACAAAACCTGAGTGAGATAATTCCAAAAAGTATCTGTGATTTTTAAGGATAGGCAAAAAGTGGGTTGTTAAACATCCAACCACTTGAGAATTTTATTTTTTCTACTGCTAGATATTTTTGGATCATTAGGTCACTTGCATACTCAACATGTTTCTATCATGCATGTCCACCAGGTTTAAAGCATGTTAGGATCAATTAGAAGTCCCTTTCCTATAAAATTCCACCTAGGTTATTATTAGGGGTTGTACTAGTGGAATTTCCCAAACACGGTTAACGTAACCTTAAAGTTCATTTTTAGTACGTTCACATTCATTTATTATAGTTTTCAAATTTTTTTGCATAACATTTTCATTTTGTTACGCCTCATATCTTTTTTGTTTACGAAAAAAATGGGAGAGTATGTTTTGGATCTGAAAAAAAATTTGAACATCAGAAATGGAAATTCACAAAAATTGAGTGAGATAATTCCAAAAAGTATCTGTGATTTTTAAGGATAGGCAAAAAGTGGGTTGTTAAACATCCAACCACTTTGAGAATTTTATTTTTTCTACTCCTTCAAAATTTTAGATCATTAGGTCACTTGCATACTCAACATGTTTCTGTCATGCATGTCCACCATGTTTAAAGCATGTTAGGATCAGTTAGAAGTCTCTTTCCTATAAAATTCCACCAAGCTTATTATTAGGGGTTGTACTAGTGGAATTTCCCAAACATGGATAACAAAACCTTGGATTTCATTTTTAGTGCGTTCACTTTCATTTATTATAGTTTTCAAATTTTTTCGCATAAAATTTTTATTATGTTATGCCTCATATCTTTTTTTTTTAAGAGAACAATGGGAGAAAGAGTTTTGCATCTGAAAAAAAATTTTAACATCCAAAATGGAAATGCACAAATGCTGAGAGACATAATTCCAAAAAGTATCTGTGATTTTTAAGGAGAGGCAAAAAGTGGGTTGTTAAACATCCAACCACTTGAGAATTTGATTTTTTCTACTCCTTGAAATTTTTGGATCATTAGGTCACTTGCATCCTCAACATGTTTCTGGCATGCAAGTCCACCACACTTAAGGCATGTAAGGATCAGTTAGAAGTACCTTTGCTATAAAATTCCTCCAAGCTTATTATTAGGGGTTGTACTAGTGAAATTTCCAAAACATGGATAACAAAACCTTGGAGTTCATTTTTAGTGCGTTCATTTATATTTATTATTGTTTTCAAATTTTATTGGATAAAATTTTCATTTTGTTATGCCTCATATCTTTTTTGTTTACGAGAAAAATGGGAGAAAGAGATTCGGATCTCAAAAAAAATTTGAACATCCAAAATGGAATTGTAGAAATGCTGAGAGAGATAATTTTAAAAAGTATCTGTGATTTTTAAATATACGCAAAAAGTGGGTTTTTAGGCATCCAACCTCATGAGAATTTAATTTTTTCTACTCTTTGAAAATTTTAGATCATTAGGTCACTTGCATCCTCAACATGCTTCTTGCATGCATGTCCACGACGTTTAAAGCATGTTAGAATCAGTTAGAAGTCCCTTTCCTATAAAATTCCACCTTGCTTATTATTTGGGGTTGTACTAGTGAAATTTCCCAAACATGGATAACAAAACCTTGTAGTTCATTTTTAGTGCGTTCACTTACGTCTATTATAGTTTTCAAATTTTTTTGCATAAAATTTTTATTTTTTTATGCCTCATATCTTTTTTGTTTACGAGAAAAATAGGAGAGTGAGTTTTGGATCTGAAAAAAATTTGAACATCCAAAATGGAAATGCACAAATGCTGTGAGAGATAATTCCAAAAAGTATCTGTGATTTTTAAGGATAGGCAAAAAGTGAGTTGTTAAACTTCCAACCACTTGAGAATTTGATTTTTTCTACTCCTCGAAATTTTTGGATCTCATTAGGTCACTTGCATCCTCAACATGTTTCTAGCATGCATGTCCACCACGTTTAAAGCATGTTAGGATCAGTTAGAAGTCCCTTTCCTATAAAATTCCACCAAGCTCAATATTAGGGGTTGTACTAGTGGAATTTCCCAAACATGGATAACAAAACCTTGGAGTTCCTTTTTAGTGCGTTCACTTTCTTTTATTATAGTTTTCAAAATTATTTTGCATAAAATTTTCATTTCGTTATGCCTCATATCTTTTTTGCTGAAGAGAAAAATGGGAGAGCGAGTTTTGGATCTGAGAAAAAATTTGACCATCCAAAATGGAAATGCAAAAATGTTGTGAGAGATAATTCCAAAAAGTATCTATGATTTCAAAGGATAGGCAAAAAGTGGGTTGTTAAACATCCAACCACTTGAGAATTTGATTTTTTCTACTCTTTGAAATTTTTGGATCATTAGGTCACTTGCATCCTCAACTTGTTTCTAGCATGCATGTTAATTATATTTAAAGAATGTTAGAATCAGTTAGAAGTCCCTTTCCTATAAAATTCCACCTTGCTTATTATTTGGGGTTGTACTAGTGGAATTTCCCAAACATGGATAACAAAACCTTGGAGTTCATTTTTAGTGCGTTCACTTACGTCTATTATAGTTTTCAAATTTTTTTGCATAAAATTTTTATTTTTTTATGCCTCATATCTTTTTTTGTTTACGAGAAAAATAGGAGAGTGAGTTTTGGATCTGAAAAAAATTTGAACATCCAAAATGGAAATGCACAAATGCTGTGAGAGATAATTCCAAAAAGTATCTGTGATTTTTAAGGATAGGCAAAAAGTGAGTTGTTAAACTTCCAACCACTTGAGAATTTGATTTTTTCTACTCCTCGAAATTTTTGGATCTCATTAGGTCACGTGCATCCTCAACATGTTTCTAGCATGCATGTCCACCACGTTTAAAGCATGTTAGGATCAGTTAGAAGTCCCTTTCCTATAAAATTCCACCAAGCTCAATATTAGGGGTTGTACTAGTGGAATTTCCCAAACATGGATAACAAAACCTTGGAGTTCCTTTTTAGTGCGTTCACTTTCTTTTATTATAGTTTTCAAAATTATTTTGCATAAAATTTTCATTTCGTTATGCCTCATATCTTTTTTGTTGACGAGAAAAATGGGAGAGCGAGTTTTGGATCTGAGAAAAAATTTGACCATCCAAAATGGAAATGCAAAAATGTTGTGAGAGATAATTCCAAAAAGTATCTATGATTTTAAAGGATAGGCAAAAAGTGGGTTGTTAAACATCCAACCACTTGAGAATTTGATTTTTTCTACTCTTTGAAATTTTTGGATCATTAGGTCACTTGCATCCTCAACTTGTTTCTAGCATGCATGTTAATTATATTTAAAGCATGTTAGGATCAGTTAGAAGTCCCTTTCCTATAAAATTCCACCAAGCTTATTATTAGGGGTTGTAAGAGTGGAATTTCCCAAACATGGATAACAAAACCTTGAAGTTCATTTTTAGTGCGTTCACTTACATTTATTAAAGTTTTCAAATTTTTTTGCGCAAAATTTTCATTTTTTTATGGCTCATATCTTTTTTGTTTACAAGAAAAGTGGGAGAGTGAGTTATGGATCTGAAAAAAAATTTGAATATCCATAATGGAAATGTATATGCTGAGAGAGATAATTCCAAAAAGTATCTGTGATTTTTAAGGACAGGCAAAAAGTGGGTTGTTAAACATCCAACCACTTGAGAATTTGATTTTTTCTACTTCTTGAAATTTTTAGATCATTAGGTCACTTGCATCCTCAACATGTTTCTGGCATGCATGTCCACCAAGTTTAAAGCATGTTAGGATCAGTTAGAAGTCCCTTTCCTATAAAATTCCAAATAGCTTATTATTCGGGGTTGTACTAGTGGAATTTCCCAAACATGGTTAACGAAACCTTAGAGTTCATTTTTAGTACGTTCACTTTCATTTATTATAGTTTTCAAATTTTTTTGCATAAAATTTTCATTTTGTTACGCCTCATATCTTTTTTGTTTACGAGAAAAATGGGAGAGTATGTTTTGGATCTGAAAAAAAATTTGAACATCAGAAATGGAAATTCACAAAAACTGAGTGAGATAATTCCGAAAAGTATATGTCATTTTTAAGGATAGGCAAAAAGTGGGTTGTTAAACATCCAACCACTTTGAGAATTTTATTTTTTCTACACCTTCAAAATTTTAGATCATTAGGTCACTTTCATACTCAACATGTTTCTGTCATGCATGTCCACCACGTTTAAAGCATGTTAGGATCAGTTAGAAGTCTCTTTCCTATAAAATTCCACCAAGCTTATTATTAGGGGTTGTACTAGTGGAATTTCCCAAACATGGATAACAAAACCTTGGATTTCATTTTTAGTGCGTTCACTTTCATTTATTATAGTTTTCAAATTTTTTTGCATAAAATGTTTTTTATGTTATGCGTCATATCTTTTTTGTTTACGAGAACAATGGTAGAAAGAGTTTTGCATCTGAAAAAAAATTTTAACATCCAAAATGGAAATGCACAAATGCTGAGAGAGATAATTCCAAAAAGTATCTATGATTTTTAAGGAGAGGCAAAAAGTGGGTTGTTAAACATCCAACCACTTCAGAATTTGATTTTTTCTACTCCTCAAAATTTTTGGATCATTAGGTCACTTGCATCCTAAACATGTTTCTGGCATGCATGTCCACCACGTTTAAAGCATGTTAGGATCAGTTAGAAGTCTCTTTCCTATAAAATTCCACCAAGCTTATTATTAGGGGTTGTACTAGTGGAATTTCCCAAACATGGATAACAAAACCTTGGATTTCATTTTTAGTGCGTTCACTTTCATTTATTATAGTTTTCAAATTTTTTTGCATAAAATGTTTTTTATGTTATGCGTCATATCTTTTTTGTTTACGAGAACAATGGGAGAAAGAGTTTTGCATTTGAAAAAAAATTTTAACATCCAAAATGGAAATGCACAAATGCTGAGAGAGATAATTCCAAAAAGTATCTATGATTTTTAAGGAGAGGCAAAAAGTGGGTTGTTAAACATCCAACCACTTCAGAATTTGATTTTTTCTACTCCTTGAAATTTTTGGATCATAAGGTCACTTTCATCCTCAACATGTTTCTGGCATGCAAGTCCACCACACTTAAGGCATGTAAGGATCAGTTAGAAGTACCTTTGCTATAAAATTCCTCCTAGCTTATTATTAGGGGTTGTACTAGTGGAATTTCCCAAACATGGATAATAAAACCTTGGAGTTCCTTTTTAGTGCGTTCACTTATATTTATTATAGTTTTCAAATTTTATTGCATAAAATTTTCATTTTGTTATGCCTCATATCTTTTTTGTTTACGAGAAAATTGGAAGAGTGAGATTTGGATATCAAAAAAAATTTGAACATCCAAAATGGAATTGTAGAAATGCTGAGAGAGATAATTTTAAAAAGTATCTGTGATTTTTAAAGATACGCAAAAAGTGGGTTTTTAGACATCCAACCACTTGACAATTTAATTTTTTCTACTCTTTGAAAATTTTGGATCATTAGGTCACTTGCATCCTCAACATGCTTCTTGCATGCATGTCCACGACGTTTAAAGCATGTTAGAATCAGTTAGAAGTCCCTTTCCTATAAAATTCCACCTTGCTTATTATTCGGGGTTGTACTAGTGGAATTTCCCAAACATGGATAACAAAACCTTGGAGTTCGTTTTTAGTGCGTTCACTTACGTCTATTATAGTTTTCAAATTTTTTTGCATAAAATTTTTATTTTTTTATGCCTCATATCTTTTTTGTTTACGAGAAAAATAGGAGAGTGAGTTTTGGATCTGAAAAAAAATTTGTACATCCAAAATGGAAATGCACAAATGCTGTGAGAGATAATTCCAAAAAGTATCTGTGATTTTTACGGATAGGCAAAAAGTGAGTTGTTAAACTTCCAACCACTTGAGAATTTGATTTTTTCTACTCCTCGAAATTTTTGGATCATTAGGTCACTTGCATCCTCAACATGTTTCTGGCATGCATGTCCACCACGTTTAAAGCATGTTAGGATCAGTTAGAAGTCCCTTTCCTATAAAATTCCACCAAGCTCAATATTAGGGGTTGTACTAGTGGAATTTTCCAAACATGGATAACAAAACCTTGGAGTTCCTTTTTAGTGCGTTCACTTTCATTTATTATAGTTTTCAAAATTATTTTGCATAAAATTTTCATTTTGTTATGCCTCATATCTTTTTTGTTGACGAGAAAAATGGGAGAGCGAGTTTTGGATCTGAGAAAAAATTTGACCATCCAAAATGGAAATGCAAAAATGTTGTGAGAGATAATTCCAAAAAGTATCTATGATTTTAAAGGATAGGCAAAAAGTGGGTTGTTAAACATCCAACCACTTGAGAATTTGATTTTTTCTTCTCTTTGAAATTTTTGGATCATTAGGTCACTTGCATCCTCAACTTGTTTCTAGCATGCTTGTTCACTATATTTAAAGCATGTTAGGATCAGTTAGAAGTCCCTTTCCTGTAAAATTCCACCAAGCTTATTATTAGGGGTTGTAAGAGTGGAATTTCCCAAACATGGATAACAAAACCTTGAAGTTCATTTTTAGTGCGTTAACTTACATTTATAAAAGTTTTCAAATTTTTTTGCACAAAATTTTCATTTTTTTATGCCTCATATCTTTTTGGTTTACAAGAAAAGCGGGAGAGTGAGTTATGGATCTGAAAAAAAATTTGAATATCCAAAATGGAAATGTACATGTTGAGAGAGATAATTCCAAAAAGTATCTGTGATTTTTAAGGACAGGCAAAAAGTGGGTTGTTAAACATCCAACCACTTGACAATTTGATTTTTTCTACTTCTTGAAATTTTTAGATCATTAGGTCACTTGCATCCTCAACATGTTTCTGGCATGCATGTCCACCAAGTTTAAAGCATGTTAGGATCAGTTAGAAGTCCCTTTCCTATAAAATGCCAAATAGCTTATTATTCGGGGTTGTACTAATGGAATTTCCCAAACATGGTTAACGAAACCTTAGAGTTCATTTTTAGTACGTTCACTTTCATTTATTATAGTTTTCAAATTTTTTTGCATAAAATTTTCATTTTGTTACGCCTCATATCTTTTTTATTTACGAGAAAATGGGAGAGTATGTTTTGGATCTGAAAAAAAATTTGAACATCAGAAATGGAAATTCAAAAAAACTGAGTGAGATAATTCCGAAAAGTATCTGTGATTTTTAAGGATAGGCAAAAAGTGGCTGTTAAACATCAAACCACTTTGAGAATTTTATTTTTTCTACTCCTTCAAAATTTTAGATCATTAGGTCACTTGCATACTCAACATTTTTCTGTCATGCATGTCCACCACGTTTAAAGCATGTTAGGATCAGTTAGAAGTCTCTTTCCTATAAAATTCCACCAAGCTTATTATTAGGGGTTGTACTAGTGGAATTTCCCAAAACATGGATAAAAAAACCTTGAATTTCATTTTTAGTGCATTCACTTCCATTTATTATAGGTTTCAAATTTTTTTGCATAAAATTTTTATTATGTTATGCCTCATATCTTTTTTGTTTTTGAGAAAATGGGAGAAAGAGTTTTGCATCTGAAAAAAAATTTTAACATCCAAAATGGAAATGCACAAATGCTGAGAGAGATAATTCCAAAAAGTATCTCTGATTTTTAAGAAGAGTCAAAAAATGGGTTGTTAAACATCCAACCACTTCAGAATTTGATTTTTTCTACTCCTTGAAATTTTTGGATCATTAGGTCACTTGCATCCTCAACATGTTTCTGGCATGCATGTCCACCACATTTAAAGCATGTAAGGATCATTTAGAAGTCCCTTTGCTATAAAATTCCTCCAAACTTATTATTAGGGGTTGTACTAGTGGAATTTCCCAAACATGGATAACAAAACCTTGGAGTTCATTTTTAGTGCATTCACTTACATCTATTATAGTTTTCAAATTTTTTTTGCATAAAATTTTTATTTTGTTATGCCTCATATCTTTTTTGTTTACGAGAAAAATAGGAACGAGAGTTTTGGATTTGAAAAAAAATTTGAACATCCAAAATGGAAATGCACAAATGCTGTGAAAGATAATTCCAAAAAGTATCTGTGATTTTTAAGGATAGGCAAAAAGTGAGATGTTAAACATCTAACCACTTGAGAATTTTATTTTTTCTTCTCCTCAAAATTTTTGGAACATTAGGTCACTTGCATCCTCAACTTGTTTCTGGCATGCATGTCCACCACGTTTAAAGCATGTTAGGATCAGTTAGAAGTCCCTTTCCTAGAAAATTCCACCAAGCTCAATATTAGGGGTTGTACTAGTGGAATTTCCCAAACATGGATAACAAAACCTTGGAGTTCCTTTTTAGTGCGTTCACTTTCATTTATTATAGTTTTCAAAATTATTTTGCATAAAATTTTCATTTTTTTATGGCTCATATCTTTTTTGTTGACGAGAAAAATGGGAGAGCGAGTTTTGGATCTAAAAAAAAATTTGACCATCCAAAATGGAAATGCAAAAATGTTGCGAGAGATAATTCCAAAAAGTATCTATGATTTTAAAGGATAGGCAAAAAGCGGGTTGTTAAGCATCCAACCACTTGAGGATTTGATTTTTTCTACTCGTTGAAATTTTTGGATCATTAGGTCACTTGCATCCTCAACTTGTTTCTGGCATGCATGTTCACTATGTTTAAAGCATGTTAGGATCAGTTAGAAGTCCTTTTCCTATAAAATTCCACTAAGCTTATTATTAGGGGTTTTAAGAGTGAAATTTCCCAAACATGGATAACAAAACCTTGAAGTTCATTTTTAGTGCGTACACTTACATTTATTATAGTTTTCAAATTTTTTGCACAAAATTTTCATTTTGTTAAGCTTCATATCTTTTTTGTTTACGAGAAAAGTGGGAGAGTGAGTTATGGATCAGAAAAAAAATTTTAATATCCAAAATGGAAATGCACATGCTGAGAGAGATAATTCCAAAAAGTATCTGTGATTTTTAAGGACAGGCAAAAAGTGGGTTGTTAAACATCCAACCACTTGAGAATTTGATTTTTTCTACTTCTTGAAATTTTTAGATCATTAGGTCACTTGCATCTTCAACATGTTTCTGGCATGCATGTCCACCACGTTTAAAGTATGTTAGGATAAGTTAGAAGTCCCTTTCCTATAAAATTCCAAAAAGCTTATTATTAGGGGTTGTACTAGTGGAATTTCCCAAACATGGATAACGAAACCTTGGAGTTCATTTTTAGTACGTTCACTTTCATTTATTATAGTTTTCAATTTTTTTTGCATAAAATTTTCATTTTGTTACGCCTCATATCTTTATTGTTTACGAGAAAAATGGGAGAGTGAGTTTTGGATCTGAAAAAAAATTTGAACATCAGAAATGGAAATGCACAAAAACTGAGTGAGATAATTCCGAAAAGTATCTGTGATTTTTAAGGATAGGCAAAAACTGGGTTGTTAAACATCCAACCACTTTGAGAATTTTATTTTTTCTACTCCTTGAAAATTTTGGATCATTAGGTCACTTGACCATTCAACATGTTTCTGTCATGCATGTCCACCACGTTTAAAGCATGTTAGGATCAGTTAGAAGTCTCTTTCCTATAAAATTCCACCAAGCTTATTATTAGGGGTTGTACTAGTGGAATTTCTCAAACATGGATAAAAAACCTTGGATTTCATTTTTAGTGCGTTCACTTTCATTTATTATAGTTTTCAAATTTGTTTTCATAAAATTTTTATTATGTTATGCCTCATATCTTTTTTGTTTATGAGAAAAATGGGATAAAGAGTTTTGCATCTGAAAAAAAATTTTAACATCCAAAATGGAAATGCACAAATGCTGAGAGAGATAATTCCAAAAAGTATCTGTGATTTTTAAGGAGAGGCAAAAAGTGGGTTGTTAAACAACCAACCACTTTAGAATTTGATTTTTTCTACTCCTTGAAATTTTTGGATCATTAGGTCACTTGCATCCTAAACTTGTTTCTGGCATTCATGTCCACCACATTTAAAGCATGTTTGGATCAGTTAGAAGTCCCTTTCCTATAAAATTCCATCAAGGTTATTATTAGGGCTTGTACTAGTGGAATTTCCCAAACATGGATAACAAAACCTTGGAGTTCCTTTTTATTGCGTTCACTTACATTTACTATAGTTTTCAAATTTATTTTGCTTAAAATTTTCATTTTTTTATGCCTCATATCTTTTTTGTTGACAAGAAAAATGGGAGAGCGAGTTTTGGATTTGAGAAAAAATTTGAACATCCAAAATGGAAATGCACAAATGCTGAGAGAGATAATTCCAAAAAGTATCTGTGAATTTTAAGGATATGCAAAAAGTGGGTTGTTAAATGTCCAACCATTTGAGAATTTGATTTTTTTCTACTCCTTGAAATTTTTGGATCATTAGGTCACTTGCATCCTCAACATGTTTCTGGCATGCATGTTCACCACATTTAAAGCATGTTTGGATCAGTTAGAAGTCCCTTTCCTATAAAATTCCATCAAGGTTATTATTAGGGGTTGTACTAGTGGAATTGCTCAAACATGGACAACAAAACATTGGAGTTCATTTTTAGTGCGTTCACTTACATTTACTATAGTTTTCAAATATTTTTGCAAAAAATTTTCATTTTGTAATGCCTCATATCTTTTTTTTTCTACGAGGAAAATGGGAGAGAGAGTTTTTGATCTGAAAAAAAATTGAGCATCCAAAATGGAAATGCACCAAAACTTAGAGAGATAATTCCAAAAAGTGTCTGTGATTTATAAGGATAGGAAAAAAGTGGGTTTTTAAATGTCCAACCACTTGAGAATTTGATTTATTCTACTCCTTGAAATTTTTGGATCATTAGGTCACTTGCATCCTCAACATGTTTCTAGCATGCATGTCTACCACATTTAAAGCATGTTAGGATCAGTTAGAAGTCCCTTTCCTAAAAAACTCCACCAAGGTTATTATTAGGGGTTGTACTAGTGGAATTTCTCAAACATGGATAACAAAACCTTGGAGTTCATTTTTAGTGCGTTCACTTACATTTACTATAGTTTTCAAATTTTTTTCCAAAAAATTTTCATTTTTTAATGCCTCTTATTTTTTTTATTACAAGAAAAATGGGAGAGAGAGTTTTGGGTCTGAAAAAAAAATTTGAGCATCTAAAATGGAAATGCACCGAAACTTAGAGAGATAATTCCAAAAAGTGTCTGTGATTTTAAGGATAGGCAAAAAGTGGGTTATTAAATGTCCAACCACTTGAGAATTTGATTTTTTCTACTCCTTGAAATTTTTGGATCATTAGGTCACTTGCATCCTCAACATGTTTCTGGCATGCATGTCTACCACATTTAAAGCATGTTAGGATCAGTTAGAAGTCGCTTTCCTAAAAAACTCCACCAAAGTTTTTATTAGGGGTTGTACTAGTGGAATTGCCCAAACATGGATAACAATATCTTGGAGTTCATTTTTAGTGGTTTCACTTACATTTATTATATTTTTAAAATTGTTTTGCATAAAAAATTTTGAACATCCAAAATGGAAATGCACAAATGCTGAGAGAGATAATTCCAAAAAGTATCAGTGAATTTTAAGGATTGGCAAAATGTGGGTTGATAAATGTCCAACCACTTGAGAATTTGATTTTTTTCTACTCCTTGAAATTTTTGGATCATTAGGTCACTTGCATCCTCAACATGTTTCTAGCATGGATGTCCACCACATTTAAAGCATGTTAGCATCAATTAGATGTCCCTTTCCTATAAAATTCCATGAAGCTTATTATTAGGGGTTGTACTAGTGGAATTTCTCAAACATGGAAAACAAAACTTTGGACTTCATTTTTATTGCGTTCACTTACATTTATTATAGTTTTCAATTTTTTTTCTTAATATTTTCATTTTGTTATGCCTCTTATCTTTTTTGTTTACAAGAAAAATGGGAGAGAGAGTTTTGGATCTGAAAAAAAATTTGAGCATCCAAAATTAAAATGCACAAAAGCGTAGAGTGATAATTCCAAAAAGTATCTGTGATTTTTAAGGATAGGCAAAAAGTGGGTTGTTAAATGTCCAACCACTTGAGAATTTGATTTTTTCTACTCCTTGAAATTTTTGGATCATAAGGTCACTTGCATCCTCAACATGTTTCTGGCATGCATGTCCACCACATTAAAAGCATGTTAGGATCAGTTAGAAGTCCCTTTCCTATAAAATTCCACCAAGCTTATTATTAAGGGTTGTACTAGTGGAATTTCCCAAACATGGATAACAAAGCCTTGGAGTTCATTTTTAGGGCGTTCACTTACATTTTTTATAGTTTTCAAATTTTTTTCCATAAAATTTTAATTTTGTTATGCCTCATATCTTTTTTGTTTACGAGAAAAATGGGAGAGTGAGTTTTGGATAAGAAAAAAATTTTAACTTCAAAAATGGAAATTCACAACTGCTGAGAGTGATAATTCTAAAAAGTATCTCTGATTTTTAAGGAGAGGCAAAAAGTGGGTTGTTAAATGTCCAACCACTTGAGAATTTGATTTTTTTCTTCTCCTTGAAATTTTGGATCATTAGGTCACTTGCCTCCTCAGCACGTTTCTGGCATGCATGTCCACCACATTTAAAGCATGTTTGGATCAGTTAGAAGTCCCTTTCCTAAAAAATTCCACCAAGCTTATTATTAGCGGTTGTACTAGTGGAATTTCCAAAATATGGATAACAAAACCTTATAGTTCATTTTTAGTGCGTTCACTCACATTTATTAAATTTTTAAATTTTTTTTTGTATAAAATTTTCATTTTGTTATGCCTCATAAATTTTTTGTTTACGTGAAAAATGGGAGAGTGATTTTTGGACCTGAAAAAAAATTTGAGCATCCAAAAGGGAAATGCACAAATGCTGAGAGAGATAATTCCAAAAAGTATCTGTGATTTTTAAGGAGAGGCAAAAAGTGGGTGTTTAAATATCCAACCCCTTGAGAATTTTTCTTTTTCTTCTCCTTGAAAATTTTTTATCATTAGGTCACTTGTATCCTCAACATGTTTCTGGCATGCATATCCACCACATTTAAAGCATGTTTTTATCAGTTAGAAGTCAGTTTCCAAAAAAATTCCACCAAGCTTATTATTAGCGGTTGTACTAGTGGAATTTCCCAAAAAAGGAGAGCAAAACCTTAGGGTTCATTTTTAGTGCGTTCACTTACATTTGTTACAATTTTCAAATTTTTTTGTATAAAATTTTCATTTTGTTTTGCCTCATATCTTTTTTGTTTACAAGAAAAATGGGAGAGTAAGTATTGGATCTGAAAAAAAATTTGAACATCCAAAATGGAAATGCAGAAATGATGAGAGAGATAATTCCAAAAAGTATCTGTGATTTTTAAGGAGAGGCAAAAATTGGGTTTTTAAATGTCCAACCACTTGACAATTTGATTTTTTTCTACTCCTTGAAATTTTTGGATCATTAGGTCACTTGCATCCTCAACATATTTCTGGCATGCATGTCCACCACATTTAAAGCTTGTTTGGATTTGTTAGAAGTCCCTTTCCTAATAAATTCCACCAAGCTTATTATTAGCGGATGTACTAGTGGAATTTCCCAAACATGGATAACAAAACCTTGGGGTTCATTTTTAGTGTGTTCACTTACATTTAATATAGTTTTCAATTTTTTTTCTATAAAATTTTCATTTTGTTTTGCCTCATATCTTTTTTCTTTATGAGAAAACTTTGAGAGAGATTTTTGGTTCTGAAAAAAAAATTTGAGCATCCAAATGGGAAATGCACAAATGCTGAGAGAGATAATTCCAAAAAGTATCTGTGATTTTTAAAGAGAGGCAAAAAGGGGTTGTTAAATGTCCAACCACTTGAGAATTTGATTTTTTTCTACTCCTTGAAATTTTGGGATCATTAGGTCTCATGCATCCTCAACATGTTTCTGGCATGCATGTCCTCCACATTTAAAGCTTGTTAGGATTAGTTAGAAGTCCCTTTCCTATAAAATTTCACCAAGCATATTATTAGGGGTTGTACTAGTGGAATTTCCCACACATGGATAACAAAACCTTGGATTTCATTTTTAGTGCGGTCACTTACATTTATTATAGTTTTCATATTTTTTTGTATAAAATTTTCATTTTGTTATGCCCCATAGGTTTTTTGTGTACGAGAAAAATGGGAGAGTAAGTTTTAGATCTGAAAAAAAATTTGAGCATCCAAAATGGAAATGCACAAATGCTGAGAGAGATAATTCAAAAAAGTATCTGTGATTTTTAAGGAGAGGCAAAAAGTGGGTTGTTAAATGTCCAACCACTAGAGAATTTGATTTTTTTCTACTCCTTTAAATTTTTGGAACATTAGGTCACTTCCATCGTCAACATGTTTCTGGCATACATGTCCACCACATTTAAAGCATGTTTGGATAAGTTAGAAGTCCCTTTCCTAAAATACTCCACCAAGCTTATTATTGGCGGTTGTACTAGTAGAATTTCCCAAACATGGATACCAAAACCTTGGGGTTCATTTTTAGTGGGTTCACTTACATTTATTATAGTTTTAAAATTGTTTTGCATAAAATTTTCATTTTTTTATGCCTCATACCTTTTTTGTTTATGAGAAAAAAGGGAGTGTGAGTTTTGGATTTGAAAAAAAATTTGAACATCCAAAATGGAAATGTACAAATGCTGAGAGAGATAAATCCAAAAAGTATCTGTGATTTTTAAGCATAGGCAAAAAGTGGGTTGTTAAATGTCCAACCACTTGAGAATTTGATTTTTTTCTACTCCTTGAAATTTTTGGATCATTAGGTCACTTGCATACTCAACATATTTCTGGCATGCATGTCTATCACATTTAAAGCATGTTAGGATCATTTAGAGATCCCTTTCCAAAAAAATTCCACCAAGCTTACTATTAGGGGTTGTGCTAGTGGAATTTCCCAAACATGGATAACAAAATCTTGGAGTTCATTTTAAGCGGGTCACTTACATTTATTATAGTTTTAGAATTTTTTTGCAAAAAATTTTCATTTTGTTATGCCTCATACCTTTTTTGTTTACGAGAAAAAAGGGAGAGGGAGTTTTGGATCTAAAAAAAAAATTCAACATCGAAAATGGAAATGCACAAATGCTGAGAGAGATAATTCCAAAAAGTATCTATGATTTTTAAGGTTAGGCAAAAAGTGGGTTGTTAAATGTCCAACGACTTGAGAATTTCTTTTTTTTCTACTGCTTGAAAATTTTGGATCATTAGGTCACTTGCATCCTCAACATGTTTCTGGCATGCATGTCCACTACATTTAAAGCATGTTTGGATCAGTTAGAAGTCCCTTTTCTAAAAAATTCCACCCAGCTTTTTATTAGCGGTTGTACTAGTGGAATTTCCCAAAGATGGATAACAAAACCGTATAGTTCATTTTTAGTGCGTTCACTTACATTTATTATAGTTTTAAAATTTTTTTGTATAAAATTTTCATTTTGTTATGCCTCATATCTTTTTTGTTTACGTGAAAAATGGGAGAGTGAGTTTTGGATCTGAAAAAAAATTTGAGCATCCAAAATGGAAATGCACAAATGCTGAGAGAGATAATTCCAAAAAGTATCTGTGATTTTTAAGGAGAGGCAAAAAGTGGGTCTTTAAATATCCAACCACTTGAGAATTTTTTTTTTCTTCTCCTTGAAAAATTTGGATCATTAGGTCACTTGCATCCTCAACATGTTTCAGGCATGCATGTCCACCACATTTAAAGCATGTTTTGATCAGTTAGAAGTCCATTTCCTAAAAAATTCCACCAAGCTTATTATTAGCGGTTGTAGTAGTGGAATTTCGCAAACAAGGAGAACAAAACCTTAGGGTTCATTTTTAGTGCGTTCACTTACATTTATTACAGTTATGAAATTTTTTTGTATAAAATTTTTATTTTGTTTTTTCGCATATCTTTTTTGTTTACGAGAACAATGGGAGAGTGAGTTTTGGATATGAAAAAAAATTTGAACATCCAAAATGGAAATGCACAAATGATGAGATAGATAATTCCAAAAAGTATCTGTGATTTTTAAGGAGAGGCAAAAAGTGGGTTGTTAAATGTCCAACCAGTTGAGAATTTGATTTTTTTCTACTCCTTGAAATTTTTGGATCATTAGGTCACTTGCATCCTCAACATGTTTCTGGCATGCATGTCCACCACATTTAAAGCTTGTTTGGATCAGTTAGAAGTCCCTTTCCTAATAAATTCCACCAAGCTTATTATTAGCGGTTGTACTAGTGGAATTTCCGAAACATGGATAACAAAACCTTGGGGTTCATTTTTAGTGCGTTCACTTAAATTAAATATAGTTTTCAAATTTTTTTCTATAAAATTTTCATATTTTTTTTTGCCTTATATCTCTTTTGTTTATGAGAAAAATGGGAGAGTGAGTTTTGGATCTGAAAAAAACTTTGAGCATCCAAAAGGGAAATGCACAAATGCTGAGAGAGATAATTCCAAAAAGTATCTGTGATTTTCAAGGAGAGGCAAAAAGGTGTTGTTAAATGTCCAACCACTTGAGAATTTGATTTTTTTCTACTCCTTGAAATTTTTGGATCATTAGGTCACTTGCATCCTCAACATGTTTCTGGCATGCATGTCCTCCACATTTAAAGCTTGTTAGGATCAGTTAGAAGTCCCTTTCCTATAAAATTCCACCAAGCTTATTATTAGGGGTTGTACTAGTAGAATTTCTCAAACATGGATAACAAAACCTTTGAGTTCATTTTTAGAGCGTTCACTTACATTTATTATAGTTTTCAAATTTTTTTCCTTAAAATTTTCATTTTGTTATGCCTCATATCTTTTTTTGTTTACGACTAAAAAGGGAGAGAGAGTTTTGGATCTGAAAAAACATTTGGGCATCCAAAATGGAAATGCTCAAAAGCTTAGAGAGATAATTCCAAAAAGTGTATGTGATTTTTAAGGATAGGAAAAAAGAGGGTTGTTAAATGTCCAACCACTTGAGAGTTTGATTTTTTTCTACTCCTTGAAATTTTTGGATCATTAGGTCACTTGCATCCTCAACTTTTTCTGGCGTGCATGTCCACCAAATTTAAAGCATGTTAGGATCAGTTAGAAGTCCTTTTCCTATAAAATTCCACCAAGCTTATTATTAGGGGTTGTACTAGTGGAATTTCCCACACATAGATAACAAAACCTTGGAGTTCATTTTTAGTGCGTTCACTTACATTTATTATAGTTTTCAAATTTTTTTGTATAAAATTTTCATTTTGTTATGCCCCATAGGTTTTTTGTTTACGAGAAAAATGGGAGAGTGAGTTTTGGATCTGAAAAAAAAAATTGAGCATCCAAAATGGAAATGCACAAATGCAAAGAGAGATAATTCAAAAAGTATCTGTGATTTTTGAGGAGAGGCAAAAAGTGGGTTGTTAAATGTCTAACCACTTGAGAATTTGATTTTTTTCTTCTCCTTTAAATTTTGGGAACAATAGGTCACTTGCATCCTCAACATGTTTCTGGCATGCATGTCCACCACATTTAAAGCATGTTTGGATAAGTTAGAAGTCCCTTTCCTAAAAAATTCCACCAAGCTTATTATTAGCGGTTGTACTAGTGGAATTTCCCAAACATGGATACCAAAACCTTGGGATTCATTTTTAGTGCGTTCGCTTACATTTATTATAGTTTTCAAATTTTTTTGTATAAAATTTTCATTTTTTTTCGCCTCATATCTTTTTTCTTTACTAGAAAAATGGGAGAGTGAGTTTTGGATCTGAAAAAAAATTTGAGTATCCAAAATGGAAATGCACAAATGCTGAGAGAGATAATTCCTAAAAGTATCTATGATTTTTAAGGAGAGGGAAAAGTGGGTTGTTAAATGTCCAACCACTTGAGAATTTGATTTCTTTCTACTCCTTGAAATTTTTGGATCATTAGGTCACTTGCATCCTCAAGATGTTTCTGGCATGCTTGTCCTCCACATTTAAAGCATGTTAGGATCAGTTACAAGTCCCTTTCCTATAAAATTCCACCAAGCTTATTATTAGCGGTTGTACTAGTGGAATTTCACAAACAATAACAAAACCTTGGAGTTCATTTTTTGTACGTTCACTTACATTTATTATAGTAATCAAATTTTTTTGCATAAAATTTTCATTTTGTTATGTCTCGTATCTTTTTTGTTTACGAGAAAAATGGGAGAGAGAGTTTTGGATCTGAAAAAAAATTTGAGCATCCAAAATGGAAATGCACAAAAGCTTAGAGAGATAATTCCAAAAAGTGTCGTAATTTTAAGGATAGGCAAATAGTGGGTGGTTAAATGTTTAACCACTTGAGAATTTGATTTTTTCTACTCCTTGAAAATTTTGGATCATTAGGTCACTTGCATCCTCAACATGTTTCTGGCATGCATGTCGACCACATTTAAAGCATGTAAGGAAGAGTTAGAAGTCCCTTTCAAAAAAAATTCCACCAAGCTTACTATTAGGGGTTGTACTACTGGAATTTCCCAAACATGGATAACAAAATCTTGGAGTTCATTTTAAGTGGGTCACTTACATTTATTATAGTTTTCAAATTTTTTTGCGTAAAATTTTCATTTTGTTATGCCTC
Organism: Aristolochia californica; assembly: GCF_029961685.1. NCBI lineage: Eukaryota > Viridiplantae > Streptophyta > Magnoliopsida > Piperales > Aristolochiaceae > Aristolochia > Aristolochia californica. The sequence continues at coordinate 16,025,263 of NW_027181815.1, read as the reverse complement.
ATATCTTTTTTGTTTACGAGAAAAATGGGAGAGAGAGTTTTGGATCTGAAAAAAAATTTGAGCATCCAAAATGGAAATGCACAAAAGCTAAGAGAGATAATTCGAAAAAGTGTCTGTGATTTTTAAGGATAGGCAAAAAGTGGGTTGTTAAATGTCTAACCAATTGAGAATTTTATTGTTTCTTCTCCTTGAAAAATTTGGATCATTAGGTCACTTGCATCCTCAACATGTTTCTGGCATGCATGTCTACCACTTTTAAAGCATGTTAGGATCAGTTAGAAGTCCCTTTCCAAAAAAATTCCACCAAGCTTACTATTAGGGGTTGTGCTAGTGGAATTTCCCAAACATGGATAACCAAATCTTGGAGTTCATTTTAAGTGGGTCACTTACATTTATTATATTTTTAAAATTTTTTTGCATAAAATTTTCATTTTTTTATGCCTCATACCTTTTTTGTTTACGAGAAAAAAGGGAGAGTGAGTTTTGGATCTAAAAAAAAATTTGAACATCGAAAATGGAAATGCATAAATGCCGAGAAAGATAATTCCAAAAAGTATCTGTGATTTTTAAGGATAGGCAAAAAGAGGGTTGTTAAATGTCCAACCACTTGAGAATTTGATTTTTTTCTACTCGAAATTTTTGGAACATTAGGTCACTTGCATCCTCAACATGTTTCTGGCGTGCATGTCCACTACATTTAAAGCATGTTTGGATCAGTTAGAAGTCCCTTTCCTAAAAAATTCCTCCAAGCTTATTATTAGTTGTTGTACTAGTTGAATTTCTCAAACATGGATACCAAAACCTTGGGGCTCATTTTTAGTGCGTTCACTTACATTTATTATAGTTTAAAAATTTTTTGTATAAAATTTTCCTTTTTTTTTGCCTAATATCTTTTTTGTTTACGAGAAACATGGGAGAGTGAGTTTTGGATCTGAAAAAAAATTTGAGCATCCAAAATGGAAATGCACAAATACTGAGAGAGATAATTCAAAAAAGTATCTGTGATTTTTAAGGAGAGGGAAAAAGTGGGTTGTTAAATTTCCAACCACTTGAGAATGTGGTTTTTTCTACTCCTTGAAATTTTTGGATCATTACGTCACTAGCATCCTCAACATGTTTCTGGCATGCTTGTCTTCCACATTTAAAGCATGTTAGGATCAGTTACAAGTCCCTTTCCTATAAAATTCCACCAAGTTTATTATTAGCGGTTCAACTAGTGGAATTTCCCAAACATCGATAACAAAACCATGGAGTTCATTTTTTGTGCGTTCACTTACATTTATTATAGTTTTCAAATTTTTTTGCATAAAATTTTCTTTTTGTTACGCCTCGTATCTTTTTTGTTTACGAGAAAAATGGGAGAGAGAGTTTTGGATCTGAAAAAAATTTGAGCATCCAAAATGAGAATGCACAAAAGCTTAGAGAGATAATTCCAAAAAGTGTCTATGAATTTTAAGGATAGGCAAAAAGTGGGTAGATAAATGTCCAACCACTTGAGAATTTGATTTTTTCTACTCTTTGAAAATTTGGGATCATTAGGTCACTTGCATCCTCAACATGTTTCTGGCATGCATGTCCACCACATTAAAAGCATGTTCGGATCAGTTAGAAATCCCTTTCCTAAAAAATTCCTCCAAGCTTATTATTAGCGGTGGTACTAGTGGAATTTCTCAAACATGGATACCAAAACCTTGGGGCTCATTTTTAGTGCGTTCACTTACATTTATTATAGTTTTCAAATTTTTTTGTATAAAATTTTCATTTTTTTTTTGCCTCATATCTTTTTGTTTTACGAGAAAAATGGGAGAATGAGTTTTGGATCTGAAAAAAAATTTGAGCATCCAAAATGGAAATGCACAAATACTGAGAGAGATAATTCGAAAAAGTATCTGTGATTTTTAAGGAGAGGGAAAAAGTGGGTTGTTAAATGTCCAACCACTTGAGAATTTGATTTTTTCTACTCCTTGAAATTTTTGGATCATTATGTCACTTGCATCCTCAACATGTTTCTGGCATGCTTGTCCTCCACATTTAAAGCATGTTAGGATCAGTTACAAGTCCCTTTCCTATAAAATTCCACCAAGCTTATTATTAGCGGTTCAACTAGTGGAATTTCCCAAACATGGATAACAAAACCATGGAGTTCATTTTTTGTGCGTTCACTTACATTTAATATACTTTTCAAATTTTTTTGCATAAAATTTTCATTTTGTTATGCCTCGTATCTTTTTTGTTTACGAGAAAAATGGGAGAGAGAGTTTTGGATCTGAAAAAAAATTTGAGCATCCAAAATGGAAATGCACAAAAGCTTAGAGAGATAATTCCAAAAAGTGTCGTAATTTTAAGGATAGGCAAATAGTGGGTGGTTAAATGTTTAACCACTTGAGAATTTGATTTTTTCTACTCCTTGAAAATTTTGGATCATTAGGTCACTTGCATCCTCAACATGTTTCTGGCATGCATGTCGACCACATTTAAAGCATATAAGGAAGAGTTAGAAGTCCCTTTCAAAAAAAATTCCACCAAGCTTACTATTAGGGGTTGTACTACTGGAATTTCCCAAACATGGATAACAAAATCTTGGAGTTCATTTTAAGTGGGTCACTTACATTTATTATAGTTTTCAAATTTTTTTGCGTAAAATTTTCATTTTGTTATGCCTCATATCTTTTTTGTTTACGAGAAAAATGGGAGAGAGAGTTTTGGATCTGAAAAAAAATTTGAGCATCCAAAATGGAAATGCACAAAAGCTAAGAGAGATAATTCGAAAAAGTGTCTGTGATTTTTAAGGATAGGCAAAAAGTGGGTTGTTAAATGTCTAACCAATTGAGAATTTTATTGTTTCTTCTCCTTGAAAAATTTGGATCATTAGGTCACTTGCATCCTCAACATGTTTCTGGCATGCATGTCTACCACTTTTAAAGCATGTTAGGATCAGTTAGAAGTCCCTTTCCAAAAAAATTCCACCAAGCTTACTATTAGGGGTTGTGCTAGTGGAATTTCCCAAACATGGATAACCAAATCTTGGAGTTCATTTTAAGTGGGTCACTTACATTTATTATATTTTTAAAATTTTTTTGCATAAAATTTTCATTTTGTTATGCCTCATACCTGTTTTGTTTACGAGAAAAAAGGGAGAGTGAGTTTTGGATCTAAAAAAAAATTTGAACATCGAAAATGGAAATGCATAAATGCTGAGAAAGATAATTCCAAAAAGTATCTGTGATTTTTAAGGATAGGCAAAAAGAGGGTTGTTAAATGTCCAACCACTTGAGAATTTGATTTTTTTCTACTCGAAATTTTTGGAACATTAGGTCACTTGCATCCTCAACATGTTTCTGGCGTGCATGTCCACTACATTTAAAGCATGTTTGGATCAGTTAGAAGTCCCTTTCCTAAAAAATTCCTCCAAGCTTATTATTAGCTGTTGTACTAGTTGAATTTCTCAAACATGGATACCAAAACCTTGGGGCTCATTTTTAGTGCGTTCACTTACATTTATTATAGTTTAAAAATTTTTTGTATAAAATTTTCCTTTTTTTTTGCCTAATATCTTTTTTGTTTACGAGAAACATGGGAGAGTGAGTTTTGGATCTGAAAAAAAATTTGAGCATCCAAAATGGAAATGCAAAAATACTGAGAGAGATAATTCAAAAAAGTATCTGTGATTTTTAAGGAGAGGGAAAAAGTGGGTTGTTAAATTTCCAACCACTTGAGAATGTGGTTTTTTCTACTCCTTGAAATTTTTGGATCATTACGTCACTAGCATCCTCAACATGTTTCTGGCATGCTTGTCTTCCACATTTAAAGCATGTTAGGATCAGTTACAAGTCCCTTTCCTATAAAATTCCACCAAGTTTATTATTAGCGGTTCGACTAGTGGAATTTCCCAAACATCGATAACAAAACCATGGAGTTCATTTTTTGTGCGTTCACTTACATTTATTATAGTTTTCAAATTTTTTTGCATAAAATTTTCTTTTTGTTATGCCTCGTATCTTTTTTGTTTACGAGAAAAATGGGAGAGAGAGTTTTGGATCTGAAAAAAATTTGAGCATCCAAAATGAGAATGCACAAAAGCTTAGAGAGATAATTCCAAAAAGTGTCTATGAATTTTAAGGATAGGCAAAAAGTGGGTAGATAAATGTCCAACCACTTGAGAATTTGATTTTTTCTACTCTTTGAAAATTTGGGATCATTAGGTCACTTGCATCCTCAACATGTTTCTGGCATGCATGTCCACCACATTTAAAGCATGTTCGGATCAGTTAGAAATCCCTTTCCTAAAAAATTCCTCCAAGCTTATTATTAGCGGTGGTACTAGTGGAATTTCTCAAACATGGATACCAAAACCTTGGGGCTCATTTTTAGTGCGTTCACTTACATTTATTATAGTTTTCAAATTTTTATGTATAAAATTTTCATTTTTTTTGCCTCATATCTTTTTGTTTTACGAGAAAAATGGGAGAATGAGTTTTGGATCTGAAAAAAAATTTGAGCATCCAAAATGGAAATGCACAAATACTGAGAGAGATAATTCGAAAAAGTATCTGTGATTTTTAAGGAGAGGGAAAAAGTGGGTTGTTAAATGTCCAACCACTTGAGAATTTGATTTTTTCTACTCCTTGAAATTTTTGGATCATTATGTCACTTGCATCCTCAACATGTTTCTGGCATGCTTGTCCTCCACATTTAAAGCATGTTAGGATCAGTTACAAGTCCCTTTCCTATAAAATTACACCAAGCTTATTATTAGCGGTTCTACTAGTGGAATTTCCCAAACATGGATAACAAAACCATGGAGTTCATTTTTTGTGCTTTCACTTACATTTAATATACTTTTCAAATTTTTTTGCATAAAATTTTCATTTTGTTATGCCTCGTATCTTTTTTGTTTACGAGAAAAATGGGAGAGAGAGTTTTGGATCTGAAAAAAAATTTGAGCATCCAAAATGAAAATGCACAAAAAGCTTAGAGAGATAATTCAAAAAAGTGTCTATGATTTTTAAGGATAGGGAAAAAGTGGGTAGTTAAATGTCCAACCACTTGAGAATTTGATTTTTTCTACTCCTTGAAAATTTTGGATCATTAGGTCACTTGCATCCTCAACATGTTTCTGCCATGCATGTCTACCATTTTTATAGCATGCTAGGATCAGTTAAAAGTCCCTTTCCAAAAAAATTCCACCAAGCTTACTATTAGGGGTTGTACTAGTGGAATTTTTGAAACAAGGATAGCAAAATCTTGGCGTTCATTTTAAGTGGGTCACTTACTTTTATTATAGTTTTCAATTTTTTTTGCATAAAATTTTCATTTTGTTATGCCTCATATCTTTTTTGTTTACGAGAAAAATGGGAGAGAGAGTTTTGGATCTGAAAAGAAATTTGAGCATCCAAAATGGAAATGCACAAACGCTTAGAGAGATAATTCCAAAAAGTGTATGTGATTTTTAAGGACTGGCAAAAAGTGGGTTGTTAAATGTCCAACCACTTGAGAATTTTATTTTTTCTACTCCTTGAAAATTTTGGATCATAAGGTCACTTGCATCCTCAACATGTTTCTGGCATGCATGTCGACCACATTTAAAGCATGTTAGAATCAGTTATAAGTCCCTTTCCAAAAAAATTCCACCAAGCTTACTATTAGGGGTTGTATTAGTGGAATTTTCCAAACATGGATAACAAAATCCATGAGTTCATTTTAAGTGGGTCACTTACATTTATTATAGTTTTCAAATATTTTTGCATAAAATTTTCATTTTGTTATGCCTCATACCTTTTTTGTTTAGGAGAAAAAAGAGAGAAAGTTTTGGATCTAAAAAAAAATTTGAACATCGAAAATGGAAATCCACAAATGCTGAGAGTGATAATTCCAAAAAGTAACTGTGATTTTTAAGGATAGGCAAAAAGAGGGTTGTTAAATGTCCAACCACTTGAGAATTTGATTTTTTTCTACTCCTTGAAATTTTTGAATCATTAGGTCACTTGCATCCTCAACATGTTTCTGGCATGCATTTCCACCATAGTTAAACCATGTTAGGATCAGTTAGAAGTCCCTTTCCTATAAAATTCCACCAAGCTTATTGGGGGTTGTACTAGTGGAATTTCCGAAAGATGGATAACAAAACCTTGGAGTTCATTTTTAGTGCGTTCACTTACATTTATTATTGTTTTCAAAAAACTTTGCTTTAAATTTTCATTTTGTTATGCCTCATATCTCTTTTGTTTAAGAGAAAAATGGGAGAGTGAGTTTTGGATATGAAAAAAAATTTTACCATCCAAAATGGAAATGCACAAATGCTGAGAGAGTTAATTCCAAAAAGTATCTGTGATTTTTAAGGAGAGGCAAAAAGCGGGTTGTTAAATGTCCAACCACTTGAGAAGTTGATTTTTTCTACTCTTTGAAAATTTTGGATCATTAGGTCACTTGCATCCTCAACATGTTTCTTGCATGCATGTCTACGACGTTTACAACATGGTAGAATCAGTTAGAAGTCCCTTTCCTATAAAATTCCACCATGCTTATTATTTGGGATTGTACTAGTGGAATTTCCCAAACATGGATAACAAAACTTTGGAGTTCATTTTTAGTGCGTTCACTTACGTCTATTATAGTTTTCAAATTTTTTTGCATAAAATTTTTATTTTGTTATGCCTCATATCTTTTTTGTTTACGAGAAAAATAGGAGAGTGAGTTTTGGATCTGAAAAAAAATTTGAACATCCAAAATGGAAATGCACAAATGCTGTGAGAGATAATTCCAAAAAGTATCTGTGATTTTTAAGGATAGGCAAAAAGTGAGTTGTTTAATAACCAACCACTTGAGAATTTGATTTTTTCTACTCCTCGAAATTTTTGGACTATTAGGTCACTTGCATCCTCAACATGTTTCTGGCATGCATGTCCACCACGTTTAAAGCATGTTAGGATCAGTTAGAAGTCTCTTTCCTATAAAATTCCACCAAGCTCAATATTAGGGGTTGTACTAGTGGAATTTCCCAAACATGGATAACAAAACCTTGGAGTTCCTTTTTAGTGCGTTCACTTTCATTTATTATAGTTTTCAAAATTATTTTGCATAAAATTTTCATTTTGTTATGCCTCATATCTTTTTTGTTGACGAGAAAAATGGGAGAGCGAGTTTTGGATCTGAGAAAAACTTTGACCATCTAAATGGAAAGGCAAAAATGTTGCGAGAGATAATTCCAAAAAGTATCTATGATTTTAAAGGATAGGCAAAAAGTGGGTTGTTAAACATCCAACCACTTGAGAATTTGATTTTTTCTACTCTTTAAAATTTTTGGATCATTAGGTCACTTGCATCCTCAACTTGTTTCTAGCATGCATGTTCACTATGTTTAAAGCATGTTAGGATCAGTTAGATGTCCCTTTCCTATAAAATTCCACCAAGCTTATTATTAGGGGTTGTAAAAGTGGAATTTCCCAAACATGGATAACAAAACCTTGAAGTTCATTTTTAGTGCGTTCACTTACATTTATTATAGTTTTCAAATTTTTTTGCACAAAATTTTCATTTTGTTAAGCCTCATATCTTTTTTTGTTTACGAGAAAAGTGGGAGAGTGAGTTATGGATCTGAAAAAAAATTTGAATATCCAAAATGGAAATGCACATGCTGAAAGAGATGATTCCAAAAAGTATTTGTGATTTTTAAGGACAGGCAAAAAGTGGGTTGTTAAACATCCAACCACTTATGAATTTGATTTTTTCTACTTCTTGAAATTCTTAGATCATTAGGTAACTTGCAGCCTCAACATGTTTCTGGCATGCATGTCCACCACATTTAAAGCATGTTAGGATCTGTTAGAAGTCCCTTCCCTATAAAATTCCAAAAAGCTTATTATTAGGGGTTGTACTAGTGGAATTTCCCAAACATCGATAACGAAACCATGGAGTTCATTTTTAGTACATTCACTTTCATTTATTATAGTTTTCAAATTTTTTTGCATAAAATTTTCTTTTTGTTACGCCTCTATCTTTTTTCTTTAGGAGAAAAATGGGAGAGTAGTTTTCGATCTGAAAAAAAATTTGAACATTAGAAATGGAAATGCACAAAAACTGAGTGAGATAATTCCGAAAAGTATCTGTGAATTTTAAGGATAGGCAAAAAGTGGGTTGTTAAACATCCAACCACTTTGAGAATTTTATTTTTTCTACTGCTTGAAAATTTTGGATCATTAGGTCACTTGCATACTCAACATGTTTCTGTCATACATGTCCACCACGTTTAAAGCATGTTAGGATCAGTTAGAAGTCTCTTTCCTATAATATTCCACCAAGGTTATTATTAGGGGTTGTACTAGTGGAATTTCCCAAACATGGATAACAAAACCTTGGATTTCATTTTTAGTGCATTCACTTTCATTTATTATAGTTTTCAAATTTTTTTGCATAAAATTTTTATTATGTTATGCCTCATATCTTTTTTGTTTACGAAAAAAATGGAAGAAAGAGTTTTGCATCTAAAAAAAAATTTTAACTTCCAAAATGGAAATGCAGAAATGCTGAGAGAGATAATTCCAAAAAGTATCTGTGATTTTTAAGGAGAGGCAAAAAGTGGGTTGTTAAACATCCAACCACTTCAGAATTTGGTTTTTTCTACTCCTTGAAATTTTTGGATCATTAGGTCACTTGCATCCTCAACATGTTTCTGGCATGCATGTCCACCACACTTAAAGCATGTAAGGATCAGTTAGAAGTCCCTTTGCTATAAAATTCCACCAAGCTTATTATTAGGGGTTGTACTAGTGGAATTTCCGAAACATGGATAACAAAACCTTGGAGTTCTTTTTTAGTGCGTTTACTTATATTTATTATAGTTTTCAAATTTCTTTCCATAAAATTTTCTTTTTGTTATGCCTCATATCTTTTTTGTTTACGTGAAAAATGGGAGAGTGAGTTTTGGATCTGAAAAAAAATTTGAACATCCAAAATGGAATTGTAGAAATGTTGAGAGAGATAATTTTAAAAAGTATCTGTGATTTTTAAAGATACGCAAAAAGTGGGTTTTAAGACAACATACCACTTGAGAATTTGATATTTTCTACTCTTTGAAAATTTTGGATCATTAGGTCACTTGCATCCTCAACATGTTTGTTGCATGTATGTCCACGATGTTTAAAGCATGTTAGAATCAATTAGAAGTCCCTTTCCTATAAAATTCCACCATGCTTATTATTTGGGGTTGTACTAGTGGAATTTCCCAAATATGGATAACAAAAACTTGGAGTTCATTTTTAGTGCGTTCACTTACATATATTATAGTTTTCAAATATTTTTGCATAAAATTTTATTTTTTTATGCCTCATATCTTTTTTGTTTACGAGAAAAATAGGAGAGTGAGGTTTGGATTTGAAAAAAAATTTGAACATCCAAAATGGAAATGCACAAAGGTTGTGAGAGATAATTCCAAAAAGTATCTGTGATTTTTAAGGATAGGCAAAAAGTGAGTTGTTAAACATCCAACCACTTGAGAATTTGATTTTTTCTACTCCTCGAAATTTTTGGATCATTAAGCCACTTGTATCCTCAACATGTTTCTGGCATGCATGTCCACCACGTTTAAAACATGTTAGGATCAGTTAGAAGTCCCTTTCCTATAAAATTCATCAAAGATCAATATTAAGGGTTGTACTAGTGGAATTTCCCAAACATGGATAACAAAAGCTTGGAGTTCCTTTTTAGTACGTTCACTTTCATATATTATAGTTTTCAAAATTATTTTGCATAAAATTTTCATTTTGTTATGCCTCATATCTTTTTTGTTGACGAGAAAAATGGGAGAGCGAGTTTTGGATCTGAAAAACAATTTGACCATCCAAAATGGAAATGCAAAAATGTGGCGTGAGATAATTCCAAAAAGTATCTATGATTTTAAAGGATAGGCAAAAAGTGGGTTGTTAAACATCCAACCACTTGAGAATTTGATTTTTTCTACTTTTTGAAATTTTTGGATCATTAGCTCACTTGCATCCTCAACTTGTTTCTAGCATGCATGTTCACTATGTTTAAAGCAAGTTAGAATCAGTTAGAAGTCCCTTTCCTATAAAATTCCACCAAGCTTATTATTAGGGGTTGTAAGAGTGGAATTTCCCAGACATGGATAACAAAACCTTGAAGTTCATTTTTAGTGCATTCATTACATTTATTATAGTTTTCAAATTTTTTTGCACAAAAGTTTCATTTTTGTTTACGAGAAAAGTGGGAGAGTGAGGTATGGATCTGAAAAAAAATTTGAATATCCAAAATGGAAATGCACATGCTGAGAGAGATAATTCCAAAAAGTATCAGTGATTTTTAAGGACAGGCAAAAAGTGGGTTGTTAAACATCCAACCACTTGAGAATTTGATTTTTTCTACTTCTTGAAATTTTTAGATCATTAGGTCACTTGCATCCTCAACATATTTCTGGCATGCATGTCCACCACGTTTAAAGCATGTTAGGATCAGTTAGAAGTCCCTTTCCTATAAAATTCCAAAATGCTTATTATTAGGGGTTGTACTAGTGGAATTTCCCTAACATGGATAACGAAACCTTGGAGTTCATTTTTAGTACGTTCACTTTCATTTATTATAGGTTTCAAATTTTTTTGCATAAACTTTTGATTTTGTTATGCCTCATATCTTTTTTCTTTACAAGAAAAATGGGAGAGAGAGTTTTGGATCTGAAAAAAAATTTTAACATCAGAAATGTAAATGCACAAAAATTGAGTGAGGTAATTCCGAAAAGTACCTGTGATTTTTAAGGATAGGCAAAAAGTGGGTTGTTAAACATCCAACCATTTGAGAATTTTATTTTTTCTACTGCTTGAAAATTTTGGATCATTAGGTCACTTGCATACTCAACATGTTTCTGTCATGCATGTCCACCACGTTTAAAGCATGTTAGGATCAGTTAGAAGTCCCTTTCCTACAAAATTCCACCAAGCTTATTATTAGGGGTTCTACTAGTGGAATTTCCCAAACATGGATAACAAAACCTTGGATTTCATTTTTAGTGTGTTCACTTTCATTTATCATAGTTTTCAATTTTTTTTGCATAAAATTTTTATTATGTTATTCCTCATATCTTCTTTGTTTACGAGAAAAATGGGAGAACGAGTTTTGCATCTGAAAAAAAATTTTAACATCCAAAATGGAAATGCACAAATGTTGAGAGAGATAATTCCAAAAAGTATCTACGATTTTTAAGGAGAGGCAAAAAGTGGGTTGTTAAACATCCAACCACTTCAGAATTTTAATTTTTCTACTCCTTAAAATTTTTGGATCATTACGTCACTTGCATCCTCAACATGTTTCTAGCAAGCATGTCCACCACATTTAAAGCATGTAAGGATCAGTTAGAAGTCCCTTTGCTATAAAATTCCTCCAACCTTATTATTAGGGTTTGTACTAGTGGAATTTCCCAAACATGGATAACAAAACCTTGGAGTTCATTTTTAGTGCGTTCACTTACATTTATTATAGTTTTCAAATTTTTTTGCATACAATTTTCATTTTGTTATGCCTCATATCTTTTTTGTTTACGAGAAAAATGGGAGAGTGAGTTTTGGATCTCAAAAAAAATTTGAACATCCAAAATGGAATTGTAGAAATGCTGAGAGAGATAATTTTAAAAAGTATATGTGATTTTTAAAGATACGCAAAAAGTGGGTTTTTAGACATCCAACCACTTGAGAATTTGATTTTTTCTACTCTTTGAAAATTTTGGATCATTAGGTCACTTGCATCCTCAACATGTTTCTTGCATGCATGTCCACGATGTTTAGAGCATGTTAGAATCAGTTAGAAGTCCCTTTCCTATAAAATTCCACCATGCTTATTATTTTGGTTGTACTAGTGGAATTTCCCAAACATGGATAACAAAACCTTGGAGTTCATTTTTAATGCATTCACTTACGTCTATTATAGTTTTCAAATTTTTTTGCATAAAATTTTTATTTTGTTATGCCTCATATCTTTTTTGTTTACGAGAAAAATAGGAGAGTGAGTTTAGGATCTGAAAAAAAAATTTGAACATCCAAAATGGAAATGCACAAATGTAGTGAGAGATAATTCCAAAAAGTATCTGTGATTTTTAAGGATAGGCAAAAAGTGAGTTGTTAAACATCCAACCACTTGTGAATTTGATTTTTTCTACTCCTCAAAATATTTGGATCATTAGGTCACTTGCATCCTCAACATGTTTCTGGCATGCCTGTCCACCACGTTGAAAGCATGTTAGGATCAGTTAGAAGTCCCTTTCCTATAAAATTCCACAAAGCTCAATATTAGGGGTTGTACTTGTGGAATTTCCCAAACATGGATAACAAAACCTTGGAGTTCCTTTTTAGTGCGTTCACTTTCATTTATTATAGTTTTCAAAATTATTTTGCATAAAATTTTCATTTTGTTATGCCTCATATCTTTTTTGTTGACAAGAAAAATGGGAGAGCGAGTTTTGGATCTGAGAAAAAATTTGACCATCCAAAATGGAACTGCAAAAATGTTGCGAGAGATAATTCCAAAAAGTATCGATGATTTTAAAGGATAGGCAAAAAGTGGGTTGTTAAACATCCAACCACTTGAGAATTTGATTTTTTCTACTCTTTAAAATTTTTGGATCATTAGGTCACTTGCATCCTCAATTTGTTTCTAGCATGCATGTTCACTACGTTTAAAGCATGTTAGGATCAGTTAGAAATCCCTTTCCTATAAAATTCCACCAAGCTTATTATTAGGGGTTGTAAGAGTGGAATTTCCCAAACATGGATTACAAAACCTTGAAGTTCATTTTTAGTGCGTTCACTTACATTTATTATAGTTTTCAATTTTTTTTGCACAAAATTTTCATTTTGTTAAGCCTCATATCTTTTTTGTTTACGAGAAAAGTGGGAGAGTGAGTTATGGATCTGAAAAAAAATTTGAATATGCAAAATGGAAATGCACATGCTCAAAGAGATAATTCCAAAAAGTATCTGTGATTTTTAAGGACAGGCAAAAAGTGGGTTGTTAAACATCCAACCACTTGAGAATTTGATTTTTTCTACTTCTTGAAAATTTTAGACCATTAGGTCAGTTGCAGCCTCAACATGTTTCTAGCATGCATGTCCACCACGTTTAAAGCGTGTTAGGATCAGTTAGAAGTCCCCTTCCTATAAAATTCCAAAAGCTTATTATTAGGGGTTGTACTAGTGGAATTTCCCAAACATGGATAACGAAACCTTGGAGTTCATTTTGAGTACGTTCACTTTCATTTATTATAGTTTTCAAATTTTTTTGCATAAAATTTTCTTTTTGTTTCGCCTCATATCTTTTTTCTTTACGAGAAAAATGGGAGAGTGAGTTTTCGATCTGAAAAAAATTTGAACATCAGAAATGGAAATGCACAAAAACTGAGTGAGATAATTCCGAAAAGTATCTATAATTTTTAAGGATAGGCAAAAAGTGGGTTGTTAAACATCCAACCACTTTGAGAATTTTATTTTTTCTACTGCTTGAAAATTTTGGATCATTAGGTCATTTGCATACTCAACATGTTTCTGTCATGCATGTCCACCACGTTTAAGGCATGTTAGGATCAGTTAGAAGTCTCTTTCCTATAAAATTCCACCAAGGTTATTATTAGGGGTTGTACTAGTGGAATTTCCCAAACATGGATAACAAAACCTTGGATTTCATTTTTAGTGCGTTCACTTTTATTTATTATAGTTTTCAAATTTTTTTGCATAAAATTTTTATTATGTTATGCCTCATATCTTTTTTGTTTACGAAAAAAATGGGAGAAAGAGTTTTGCATCTGAAAAAAATTTTAACATCCAAAATGGAAATGCAGAAATGCTGAGAGAGATAATTCCAAAAAGTATCTGTGATTTTTAAGGAGAGGCAAAAAGTGGGTGGTTAAACATCCAACCACTTCAGAATTTGATTTTTTCTACTCCTTGAAATTTTTGGATCATTAGGTCACTTGCATCCTCAACATGTTTCTTGCATGCATGTCCCTTTGCTATAAAATTCCTCCAAGCTTATTATTAGGGGTTATACTAGTGGAATTTCCCAAACATGGATAACAAAACCTTGGAGTTCTTTTTTAGTACGTTTACTTATATTTATGATATTTTTCAAATTTCTTTGCATAAAATTTTCATTTTGTTATGCCTCATATCCTTTTTGGTTACGAGAAAAATGGGAGAGTGAGTTTTGGATCTAAAAAAAAATTTGAACATCCAAAATGGAATTGTAGAAATGTTGAGAGAGATAATTTTAAAAAGTATCTGTGATTTTTAAAGATACGCAAAAGTAGGTTTTTAGACATCCAACCACTTGAGAATTTGATATTTTCTACTCTTTGAAAATTTTGGATCATTAGGTCACTTGCATCCTCAACATGTTTCTTGCATGCATGTCCACGACGTTTAAAGCTTGTTAGAATCAGTTAGAAGTCCCTTTCCTATAAAATTCCACCATACTTATTATTTGGGGTTGAACTAGTGGAATTTCCAAAACATGGATAACAAAACCTTGGAGTTCATTTTTAGTGCGTTCACTTACATACATTATAGTTTTCAAATTTTTTTGCATAAAATTATTATTTTGTTTTGCCCCATATCTTTTTTGTTTAGGAGAAAAATAGGAGAGTGAGTTTTGGATCTGAAAAAAAATTTGAACATCCAAAATGGAAATGCACAAATGCTGTGAGAGATAATTCCAAAAAGTATCTGTGATTTTTAAGGATAGGCAAAAAGTGAGTTGTTAAACATCCAACCACTTGGGAATTTGATTTTTTCTACACCTCGAAATTTTTGGATCATTAAGCCACTTGCATCCTCAACATGTTTCTGGCATGCATGTCCACCACGTTTAAAGCATGTAAGGATCAGTTAGAAGTCCCTTTCCTATAAAATTCCACCAAGCTCAATATTAAGGGTTGTACTAGTGGAATTTCCAAAACATGGATAACAAAAGCTTGGAGTTCCTTTTTAGTGCGTTCACTTTCATTTATTATAGTTTTCAAAATTATTTTGCATAAAATTTTCATTTTGTTATGCCTCATATCTTTTTTTTTGACGAGAAAAATGGGAGAGCGAGTTTTCGATCTGAAAAAAAATTTGACCATCCAAAATGGAAATGCAAAAATTTTGCGGGAGATAATTCCAAAAAGTATCTATGATTTTGAAGGATAGGCAAAAAGTGGGTTGTTAAACATCCAACCACTTGAGAATTTTATTTTTTCTACTCTTTGAAAATTTTGGATCATTAGGTCACTTGCATCCACAACTTGTTTCTAGCTTGCATATTCACTATGTTTAAAGCATGTTAGGATCAGTTAGAAGTCCCTTTCCTATAAAATTCCACCATGCTTATTATTTGGGGTTGTACTAGTGGAATTTCCTCAACATGCATAACAAAACATTTGAGTTCATTTTTAGTGCGCTCACTTACATCTATTTTAGTTTTCAAATTTTTTTGTATAAAATTTTTATTTTGTTATGCCTCATATGTTTTTTGTTTACGAGAAAAATAGGAGAGTGAGTTTTGGATCTGAAAAAAAATTTGAACATCCAAAATGGAAATGCACAAATGCTGTGAGAGATAATTCCAAAAAGTATCTGTGATTTTTAAGGATAGGCAAAAAGTGAGTTGTTAAACATCCAACCACTTCAAAATTTGATTTTTTCTACTCCTCGAAATTTTTGGATCATTAGGTCACTTGCATCCTAAACATGTTTCTGGCATGCATGTCCACCACGTTTAAAACATTAGGATCAGTTAGAAGTCCCTTTCCTATAAAATTCCACCAAGCTCAATATTAGGGGTTGTACTAGTGGAATTTCCCAAACATAGATAACAAAACCTTTTAGTTCCTTTTTAGTGCGTTCACTTTCAATTATTATAGTTTTCAAAATTATTTTTCATAAAACTTTCATTTTGTTATGCCTCATATCTTTTTTGTTGACGAGAAAAATGGGAGAGCGAGTTTTGGATCTGAAAAAAAATTTGACCATCCAAAATGGAAATGCAAAAATGTTACGAGAGATAACTCCAAAAAGTATCAATGATTTTAAAGGATAGGTAAAAAGTGGGTTGTTAAACATCCAACCACTTGAGAATTTGATTTTTTCTACTCTTTGAAATTTTTGGATCATTAGGATACTTGCATCCTCAACTAGTTTCTAGCTTGCATGTTCACTATGTTTAAAAGCATGTTAGGATCAGTTAGAAGTCCCTTTCCTATAAAATTCCACCAAGCTTATTATTAGGGGTTGTAAGAGTGGAATTTCCCAAACATGGATAACAAAACCTTGAAGTTCATTTTTAGTGCGTTCATTACATTTATTACAGTTTTCAATTTTTTTTGCACAAAAGTTTCATTTTTGTTTATGAGAAAAGTGGGAGAGAGAGTTATGGATCTGAAAAAAAATTTGAATATCCAAAATGGAAATGCACATGCTGAGAGAGATAATTCCAAAAAGTATTTGTGATTTTTAAGGACAGGCAAAAAGGGGGTTGTTAAACATCCAACCACTTGAGAATTTGATTTTTTCTACTTCTTGAAATTTTTAGATCATTAGGTCACTTGCATCCTCAACATATTTCTGGCATGCATGTCCACCACGTTTAAAGCATGTTAGGATCAGTTAGAAGTCCCTTTCCTATAAAATTCCAAAAAGCTTATTATTAGAGGTTGTACTAGTGGAATTTCCCAAACATGGATATCGAAACCTTGGAGTTCATTTTTAGTACATTCACATTCATTTATTATAGTTTTCAAATTTTTTTGCATAAAATTTTCTTTTTGTTACGCCTCATATCTTTTTTCTTTACGAGAAAATTGGAGAGTGAGTTTTGGATCCGAAAAAAAATTTGAACATAAAAAATGGAAATGCACAAAAACTGAGTGAGATAATTCCGAAAAGTATCTGTAATTTTTAAGGATAGGCAAAAAGTGGGTTGTTAAACATCCAACCACTTGAGAATTTTATTTTTTCTACTCCTTGAAAATTTTGGATCATTAGGTCACTTGCATACTCAACATGTTTCTGTCATGCTTGTCCACCACGTTTAAAGCATGTTAGGATCAATTAGAAGTCCTTTTCCTATAAAATTCCACCAAGCTTATTATTAGGGGTTGTACTATTGGAATTTCCCAAACATGGATAACAAAACCTTGGATTTTATTTTTAGTGCGTTCACTTTCATTTATCATAGTTTTCAAATTTTTTTGCATAAAATTTTTATTATGTTATGCCTCATATCTTTTTTGTTTACAAGAAAAATGGAAGAACGAGTTTTGCATCTGAAAAAATATTTTAACATCCAAAATGGAAATGCACAAATGCTGAGAGAGATAATTCCAAAAAGTATCTGTGATTTTTAAGGAGAGGCAAAAAGTGGGTGGTTAAACATCTAACCACTTCAGAATTTGATTTTTTCTACTCCATGAAATTTTTGGATCATTAGGTCACTTGCATCCTCAACATGTTTCTGGCATGCATGTCCACCACATTTAAAGCATGTAAGGATCAGTTATAACTCCCTTTGCTATAAAATTCCTTCAACCTTATTATTAGGGTTTGTACTAGTGGAATTTCCCAAACATGGATAACAAAACCTTCGAGTTCATTTTTAGTGTGTTCACTTACATTTATTATAGTTTTCAAATTTTTTTGCATAAAATTTTCATTTTGTTATGCCTCATATCTTTTTTGTTTACGAGAAAAATGGGAGAGTGAGTTTTGGATCTCAAAAAAAATTTGAACATCCAAAATGGAATCGTAGAAATGCTGAGACAGATAATTTTAAAAAGAATCTGTGATTTTTAAAGATACGCAAAAAGTGGGTTTTTAGACATCCAACCACTTGAGAATTTGATTTTTTCTACTCTTTGTAAATTTTGGATCATTAGGTCACTTGCATCCTCAACATGTTTCTTGCATGCATGTCCACGACGTTTAAAGCATGTTAGAATCAGTTAGAAGTCCCTTTCCTATAAAATTCCACCATGCTTATTATTTGGGTTGTACAAGTGGAATTTCCCAAACATGGATAACAAAACCTTAGAGTTCATTTTTAGTTCGTTCACTTATGTCAATTATAGTTTTCAAATTTTTTTGCATAAAATATTTATTTTGTTATGCCTCATATCTTTTTTTTTACGAGAAAAATAGGAGAGTGAGTTTTGGATCTGAAAAAAAATTTGAACATCCAAAATGGAAATGCACAAATGCTGTGAGAGATAATTCCAAAATGTATCTGTGATTTTTAAGGATAGACAAAAAGTGAGTTGTTAAACATCCAACCACTTGAGAATTTGATTTTTTCTACTCCTCAAAATTTTTGGGTCATTAGGTCACTTGCATCCTCAACATGTTTCTGCCATGCAAGTCCACCACGTTTAAAGCATGTTAGGATCAGTTAGAAGTCCCTTTCCTATAAAATTCCACCAAGCTCAATAGTAGGGGTTGTACTTGTGGAATTTCCCAAACATGGATAACAAAACCTTGGAGTTCCTTTTTAGTGCGTTCACTTTCATTTATTATAGTTTTCAAAATTATTTTGTATGAAATTTTCATTTTGTTATGCCTCATATTTTTTTTCTTGACGAGAAAAATGGGAGAGCGAGTTTTGGATTTGAGAAAAAATTTGTCCATCCAAAATGGAAATGCAAAAATGTTGCGAGAAATAATTCCAAAAAGTATCTATGATTTTAAAGGATAGGCAAAAAGTGGGTTGTTAAACATCCAACCACTTGAGAATTTGATTTTTTCTACTCTTTGAAATTTTTGGATCATTAGGTCACTTGCAACCTCAACTTGTTTCTAGCATGCATGTTCACTATGTTTAAAGCATGTTAGGATCAGTTAGAAGTCCCTTTCCTATAAAATTCCACCAAGCTTATTATTAGGGGTTGTAAGAGTGGAATTTCCCAAACATGGATAACAAGACCTTGAAGTTCATTTTTAGTGCGTTTACTTACGTTTATTATAGTTTTCAAATTTTTTTGCACAAAATTTTCATTTTGTTAAGCCTCATATCTTTTTTGTTGACGAGAAAAGTGGGAGAGTGAGTTATGGATCTGAAAAAAATCTGAATATCCAAAATGGAAATGCACATGCTGAGAGAGATAATTCCAAAAAGTATCTGTGATTTTTAAGCACAGGCAAAAACTGGGTTGTTAAACATCCAACCACTTGAGAATTTGATTTTTTCTACTTCTTGAAATTTTTAGTTCATTAGGTCACTTGCATCCTCAACATGTTTTTGGCATGCATGTCCACCACGTTTAAAGCATGTTAGGATCAGTTAGAAGTCCCTTTCCTATAAAATTCCAAAAAGCTTATTATTAGGGGTTGTACTAGTGGAATTTCCAAAACATGGATAACGAAACCTTGGAGTTCATTTTTAGTACGTTCTCTTTCATTTTTTATAGTTTTCAAATTTTTTTGCGTAAAATTTTCATTTTGTTATGCCTCATATCTTTTTTGTTGACGAGAAAAATGGGAGAGCGAGTTTTGGATCTGAAAACAAATTTGAACATCCAAAATTGAAATGCACAAATGCTGAGAGAGATAATTCCAAAAAGTATTTGTGAATTTTAAGGATAGGCAAAAAGTGGGTTGTTAAATGTCCAACCACTTGAGAATTTGATTTTTTTCTACTCCTTCAAATTTTTGGATCATTAGGTCACTTGCATCCTCAACATGTTTCAGGCATGCAGGTCCTCCACATTTAAAGCATGTTTGTATCAGTTAGAAGTCTCTTTCCTAAAAAATTCCACCAAGGTTATTATTAGGGGTTGTACTAGTTGAATTGCCCAAACATGGATAACAAAATCTTGGAGTTCATTTTTAGTGGGTTCACTTATATTTTTTATAGTTTTAAAATTGTTTTGCGGAAAATTTTCATTTTGATATGCCTCATACCTTTTTTGTTTACGAGAAGAAAGGGAGAGTGAGTTTTGGATCTGAAAAAAAATTTGAACATCCAAAATGGAAATGTACAACTGCTGAGAGAGATAATTCCAAAAATTATCTGTGAATTTTAAGGATATGCAAAAAGTGGGTTGTTAAATGTCCAACCATTTGAGAATTTGATTTTTTTCTACTCCTTGAAATTTTTGGATCATTAGGTCACTTGCATCCTCCACATGTTTCTGTCTTGCATGTCCACCACATTTAAAGCATGTTTGGATCAGTTAGAAGTCCCTTTCCTATAAAATTCCATCAAGGTTATTATAAGGGGTTGTACTAGTGGAATTGCTCAAACATGGATAACAAAACATTGGAGTTCATTTTTAGTGCGTTCACTTACATTTACTATAGTTTTCAAATTTTTTTGCAAAAAATTTTCATTTTGTAATGCCGCATATCTTTTTTGTTTACGAGAAAAATGGGAGAGAGAGTTTTGGATATGAAAAAAATTTGAGCATCCAAAATGGAAATGCACCAAAACTTAGAGAGATAATTCCAAAAAGTGTCTGTGATTTATAAGGATAGGAAAAAAGTGGGTTTTTAAATGTCCAACCACTTGAGAATTTGATTTATTCTACTCCTTGAAATTTTTGGATCATTAGGTCACTTGCATCCTCAACATGTTTCTGGCATGCATGTCTACCACATATAAAGCATGTTAGGATCAGTTAGAAGTCCCTTTCCTAAAAAACTCCACCAAGGTTATTATCAGGGGTTGTACTAGTGGAATTTCTCAAACATGGATAACAAAACCTTGGAGTTCATTTTTAGTGCGTTCACATACATTTACTATAGTTTTCAAATTTTTTTACAAAAAACTTTCATTTTTTAATGCCTCTTATCTTTGTTTTATTATGAGAAAAATGGGAGAGAGAGTTTTGGGTCTGAAAAAAAAATTTGAGCATCCAAAATGGAAATGCACCAAAACTTAGAGAGATAATTCCAAAAAGTGTCTGTGATTTTAAGGATAGGCAAAAAGTGAGTTATTAAATGTCCAACCACTTGAGAATTTGATTTTTTCTACTCCTTGAAATTTTTGGATCATTAGGTCACTTGCATCCTGAACATGTTTCTGGCATGCATGTCTACCACATTTAAAGCATGTTAGGATCAGTTAGAAGTCCCTTTCCTAAAAAACTCCACCAAGGTTATTATTAGGGGTTGTACTAGTGGAATTGCCCAAGCATGGATGACAATATCTTGGAGTTCATTTTTAGTGGGTTCACTTACATTTATTAAAGTTTTAAAATTGTTTTGCATAAAATTTTCATTTTTTTATGCCTCATATGTTTTTTGTTTATGAGAAAAAAGGGAGTGTGATTTTTGGATTTGAAAAAAAATTTGAACATCCAAAATGGAAATGCACAAATGCTGAGAGAGATAATTCCAAAAAGTATCTGTGAATTTTAAGGATAGGCAAAAAGTGGGTTGTTAAATGTCCAACCACTTGAGAATTTGATTTTTTTCTACTCCTTGAAATTTTTGGATCATTAGGTCACTTGCCTCCTCAACTTGTTTCTGGCATGCATGTCTACCACATTTAAAGCATGTTAGGCAGTTAGAAGTCCCTTTCCTAAAAAACACCACCAAGGTTATTATTAGGGGTTGTACTAGTGGAATTGCCCAAACATGGATAACAAAATCTTGGAGTTCATTTTTAGTGGGTTCACATACATTTATTATAGTTTTAAAATTGTTTTGCATAAAATTTTCATTTTTTTATGCCTCATACCTTTTTTTTTTACGAGAAAAAAGGGAGTGTGAGTTTTGGATTTGAAAAAAAAATTGAACATCCAAAATGGAAATGCACAAATGCTGAGAGACATAATTCCAAAAAGTATCTGTGAATTTTAAGGATTGGCAAACAGTGGGTTGATAAATGTCCAACCACTTGAGAATTTGATTTTTTTCTACTCCTTGAAATTTTTGGATCATTAGGTCACTTGCATCCTCAACATGTTTCTAGCATGGATGTCCACCACATTTAAAGCATGTTAGCATCAATTAGATGTCCCTTTCCTATAAAATTCCACGAAGCTTATTATTAGGGGTTGTACTAGTGGAATTTCTCAAACATGGATAACAAAACTTTTGACTTCATTTTTATTGCGTTCACTTACATTTATTATAGTTTTCAATTTTTTTTCTTAATTTTTTCATTTTGTTATGCCTCTTATCTTTTTTGTTTACAAGAAAAATAGGAGAGAGAGTTTTGGATCTGAAAAAAATTTTGAGCATCCAAAATTAAAATGCACAAAAGCTTAGAGTGATAATTCCAAAAAGTATCTGTGATTTTTAAGGATAGGCAAAAAGTGGGTTGTTAAATGTCCAACCACTTGAGAATTTGATTTTTTTCTACTCCATGAAATTTTTGGATCATTAGGTCACTTGCATCCTCAGCATGTTTCTGGCATGAATATCCACCACATTTAAAGCATGTTAGGATAAGTTAAAAGTCTCTTTCCTATAAAATTCCACCAAGCTTATTATTAAGGGTTGTACTAGTGGAATTTCCCAAACATGGATAACAAAGCCTTGGAGTTCATTTCTAGGGCGTTCACTTACATTTTTTATAGTTTTCAAATTTTTTTCCATAAATTTTTTATTTTGTTATCCCTCATATGTTTTTAGTTTACGAGAAAAATGGGAGAGTGAGTTTTGGATCAGAAAAAAAATTTAAATTCAAAAATGGAAATTCACAAATGCTGAGAGTGATAATTCCAAAAAGTATCTCTGATTTTTAAGGAGAGGCAAAAAGTGGGTTGTTAAATGTCCAACCACTTGAGAATTTGATTTTTTTCTTCTCCTTGAAATTTTGGATCATTAGGTCACTTGCATCCTCAACATGTTTCTGGCATGCATGTCCTCCACATTTAAAGCTTGTTAGGATCAGTTAGAAGTCCCTTTCCTATAAAATTCCACCAAGCATATTATTAGGGGTTGTACTAGTGGAATTTCCCACACATGGATAAAAAAACCTTGGAGTTCATTTTTAGTGCGTTCACTTACATTTATTATAGTTTTCAAATTTTTTTGTATAAAATTTTCATTTTGTTATGCCCCATAGGTTTTTCGTTTACGAGAAAAATGGGAGAGAGAGTTTTGGATCTGAAAAAAAATTTGAGCATCCAAAATGGAAATGCACAAATGCTGAGAGAGATAATTCAAAAAAGTATCTGTGATTTTTAAGGATAGGCAAAAAGTGGGTTGTTAAATGTCCAACCAGTTGAGGATTTGATTTTTTTCTACTCCTTGAATTTTTTGGATCATTAGGTCACATGCATCCTCAACATGTTCCTGGCAAGCATGTTCACGACATTTAAAGCTTGTTTGGATCAGTTAGAAGTCCCTTTCTGAAAAAATTCCACCAAGCTTATTATTAGTGGTTGTACTAGTGCAATTTCCCAAACATGGATAAGAAAACCTTGGGGTTCATTTTTAGTGTGTTCACTTACATTTAATATAGTTTTGAAAAAATTTTCTATAAAATTTTCTTTTTGTTTTGCCTCATATCTTTTTTGTTTATGAGAAAACTGGGAGAGAGAGTTTTGGATCTGAAAAAAAAATTGAGCATCCAAAAGGGAAATGCACAAATGCTGAGAGAGATAATTCCAAAAAGTATCTGCGATTTTTAAGGAGAGGGACAAAGTGGGTTGTTAAATGTCCAACCACTTGAGAATTTGATTTTTTTCTACTCCTTGAAATTTTTGGATCATTAGGTCACTTGCATCCTCAACATGTTTCTGGCATGCATGTCCACCACATTTAAAGCATGTTCGGATCAGTTAGAAGTCCCTTTCCTAATAAATTCCACCAAGCTTATTATTAGCGGTTGTACTAGTGGAATTTCCCAAACATGGATAACAAAACCTTGGGGTTCATTTTTAGTGCATTCACTTACATTAAATATAGTTTTCAAATTTTTTTCTATAAAATTTTCATTTTGTTTTGCCTCATATCTTTTTTGTTTATGAGAAAAATGGGAGAGTGAGTTTTGGATCTAAAAAAAAATTTGAGCATCCAAAAGGGAAATGCACAAATACTGAGAGAGATAATTCCAAAAAGTATCTGTGATTTTCAAGGAGAGGCAAAAAGGTGTTGTAAAATGTCCAACCACTTGAGAATTTGATTTTTTTCTACTTCTTGAAATTTTTGGATCATTAGGTCACTTGCATCCTCAACATGTTTCTGGCATGCATGTCCTCCACATTTAAAGCTTGTTAGGATCAGTTAGAAGTCCCTTTCCTATAAAATTCCACCAAGCTTATTATTAGGGGTTGTACTAGTAGAATTTCTCAAACATGGATAACAAAACCTTGGAGTTCATTTTTAGAGCGTTCACTTACATTTATTATAGTTTTCAAATTTTTTTGCTTAAAAATTTCATTTTGTTATGCCTCATATCTTTTTTTGTTTACGAGAAAAAAGGGAGAGAGAGTTTTGGATCTGAAAAAAAATTTGGGTATCCAAAATGGAAATGCACAAAAGCTTAGAGAGATAATTCCAAAAAGTGTCTGTGATTTTTAAGGATAGGCAAAAAGTACGTTGTTGAATGTCCAACCACTTGAGAATTTGATTTTTTTCTAGTCCTTGAAAATTTTGGATCATTTGGTCACTTGCATCCTCAACATGTTTCTGGCATGCATGTCCACCACATTTAAAGCATGTTTGGATCAGTTAGAAGTCCCTTTCCTAGAAAATTCCACCAAGCTTATTATTAGAGGTTGTATTAGTGGAATTTCCCAAACATGGATAACAAAACCTTGGAGATCTATTTTAGTGCGTTTACTTACATTTATTATAGATTTCAAATTTTTTGTATAAAATTTTGATTTTGTTATGCCTCTTATCTTTTTGGTTTATGAGAAAAATGGGAGAGTGAGTTTTGGATCTGAAAAAAAATTTGAGCATCCAAAATGGAAATGCACAAATGGTGAGAGATATAATTCCAAAAAGTATCTGTGATTTTTAAGGAAAGGCAAAAAGTGGGTTGTTAAATGACCAACCACTTTAGAATTTGATTTTTTTCTTCTGCTTGAAAATTTTGGATCATAGGTCACTTCCATCCTCAACATGTTTCTGGCATGCATGTCCACCACATTTAAAGCATGTTTTGATCAGTTAGAAGTCCCTTTCCTAAAAAATTCTACCAAGGTTATTATTAGCGGTTGTACTAATGGAATTTCCAAAATATGGATAACAAAACCTTGGAGTTCATTTTTAGCTTATTCACTTACATTTATTATAGTTTTCAAATTTTTTTGTATAAAATTTTCTTTTTGTTATGCCTCATTTCTTTTTTGTTTCTGAGAAAAATGGGAGAGTGAGTTTTGGATTTGAAAAAAAATTTGAGTATCCAAAATGGAAATGCACAAATGCTGAGAGAGATAATTCCTAAAAGTATCTGTGATTTTTAAGGAGAGGGAAAAAGTGGGTTGTTAAATGTCCAACAACTTGAGAATTTGATTTTTTTCTACTCCTTGAAATTTTTGGATCATTAGGTTACTCTCATCCTCAAGATGTTTTTGGCATGCTTGTCCTCCACATTTAAAACATGTTAGGATCAGTTACAAGTCCCTTTCCTATAAAATTCCACCAAGCTTATTATTAGCGGTTGTACTAGTGGAATTTCCCAAACAATAACAAAACCTTGGTGTTCATTTTTTGCGCGTTCACTTACATTAGTTATAGTTTTCAAATTTTTTTGCATAAAATTTTCATTTTGTTATGCCTCGTATCTTTTTTGTTTACGAGAAAAATGGGAGATTGAGTTTTGGATATGAAAAAAAATTTGAGGACCCAAAATGGAAATGCACAAAAGCTTAGAGAGATAATTCCAAAAAGTGTCTTGATTTTTAAGGATAGGCAAATAGTGGGTGGTTAAATGTCCAACCACTTGAGAATTTGATTTTTTCTACTCCTTCAAATTTTTGGATCATTAGGTCACTTGCGTCCTCAACATGTTTCTGGCATGCATGTCGACCACATTAAAAGCATGTAAGGAAGAGTTAGAAGTCCCTTTCAAAAAAAATTCCACCAAGCTTACTATTAGGGGTTGTATAACTGGAATTTCCCAAACATGGATAACAAAATCTTGGAGTTCATTTTAAGTGGGTCACTTACATTTATAATAGTTTTCAAAATTTTTTCGCGTAAAATTTTCCTTTTGTTATGCCTCATATCTTTTTTGTTTACGATAAAAATGGGAGAGAGAGTTTTGGATCTGAAAAAAAATTTGAGCATCCAAAATGGAAATGCACAAAAGCTTAGAGAGATAATTCCAAAAAGAGTCTGTGATTTTTAAGGATAGGCAAAAAGTGGATTGTTAAATGTCCAACCAAATGACAATTTTATTTTTTCTTCTCCTTGAAAATTTTGGATCATTAGGTCACTTGCTTCCTCAACATGTTTCTGGCATGTATGTCTACCACATATAAAGCATGTTAGGATCAGTTAGAAGTCCCTTTCCAAAAAAATTCCACCAAACTTACTATTAGGGGTTGTGCTAGTGGAATTTCCCAAACATGGATAACAAAATCTTGGAGTTCATTTTAAGTGGGTCACTTACATTTATTATAGTTTTAAAATTTTTTGGCATAAAATTTTCATTTTGTTATGCCTAATACCTTTTTTGTTTATGAGAAAAAAAGGGAGAGTGAGTTTTGGATCTAAAAAAAAATTTGAACATCGAAAATGGAAATGCACAAATGCTGAGATAGATAATTCCAAAAAGTATCTGTGATTTTTAAGGATAGGCAAAAAGAGGGTTGTTAAATGTCCAACCACTTGAGAATTTGATTTTTTTCTACTCCTAGAAATTTTTGGATCATTAGGTCACTTGCATCCTCAGCATGTTTCTGGCATGAATATCCACCACATTTAAAGGATGTTAGGATAAGTTAGAAGTCTCTTTCCTATAAAATTCCACCAAGGTTATTGGGGGTTGTACTAGTGGAATTTCCCAAAGATGGATAACAAAACCTTGGAGTTCATTTTTAGTGCGTTCACTTACATTTATTATAGTTTTCAAAAATTTTGCTTTAAATTTTCATTTTTTTATGCCTCATATTTTTTTTGTTTATGATAAAAATGGGAGAGTGAGTTTTGGATATGAAAACAAATTTGACCATCCTAAATAGAAACGCACAAATGCTGAGAGAGATAATTCAAAAAAGTATCTGTGATTTTCGAGGAGAGGCAAAAAGTGGGTTGTTAAATGTCCAACCACTTGAGAATTTGATTTTTTTCTACTCCTTGAAATTTTTGGATCATTAGGTCACTTGCATCCTCAACATGTTTCTGGCATGCATGTCCTCCACATTTAAAGCATGTTAGGATCAGTTAGAAGTCCATTTCCTATAAAATTCCACTAAGCTTATTGGGGGTTGTACTAGTGGAATTTCCCAAAGATGGATAACAAAACCTTGGAGTTCATTTTTAGTGCGTTCACTTACATTTATTATAGTTTTCAAAAAAAAATTCTTTAAATTTTCATTCTTTGGTCTCATATCTTTTTTTTTTTTATGAGAAAAATGGGAGAGTGAGTTTTGGATATGAAAAAAAATTTGACCATCCAAAATAGAAATGCACAAATGCTGAGAGAGATAATTCCAAAAAGTATCTGTGATTTTTGAGGAGAGGCAAAAAGTCGGTTGTTAAATGTCCAATCACTTGAGAATTTGATTTTTTTCTACTCCTTGAAAAATTTGGATCATTAGGTAACTTGCATCCTCAACTTGTTTCTGGCGTGCATGTCCTCCACATTTACAGCATGTTAGGATCAGTTAGAAGTCCCTTTCCTATAAAATTCCACCAAGCTTATTATTAGCGGTTGTACCAGTGGAATTTCCCAAACATGGCTAACAAAACCTTGGAGTTCATTTTTAGTGTGTTCACTTACATTTATTATTGTTTTCCAATATTTTTACATTAAATTTTCACTTTTTTATGCCTCATATCTTTTTTGTTTAGAAGAAAAATGGGAGAGCGAGTTTTGGATCTGAATAAAAATTTGAACATCCAAAATGGAAATGCACAAATGCTGAGAGAGATAATTCCAAAAAGTATCTGTGATTTTTAAGGATAGGCAAAAAGTTGGGTTGTTAAATGTCCAACCACTTGAGAATATTATTTTTTTCTACTCTTTAAAAATTTTGGATCATTAGGTCACTTTCATCCTCAACATGTTTCTGGCATGCATGTCCACTACATTTAAAGCACGTTTGGATCAGTAAAAAGTCCCTTTCCTAAAAAATTCCACCCAGCTTATTATTAGCGGTTGTACAAGTGGAATTTCCCAAACATGGATAACAAAACCTTATAGTTCATTTTTAGTGCATTCACTTACATTTATTATAGTTTTAAAATTTTTTTGTATCAAATTTTCATTTTGTTTTGCCTCATATCTTTTTTGTTTACGTGAAAAATGGGAGAGCGAGTTTTGGATCTGAAAAAAAATTTGAGCATCCAAAATGGAAATGCACAAATGCTGAGAGAGATAATTCCAAAAAGTATCTGTGATTTTTAAGGAGAGGCAAAAAGTGGGTCTTTAAATATCCAACCACTTGAGAATTTTTTTTTCTTCTCCTTGAAAAATTTGGATCATTAGGTCACTTGCATCCTCAACATGTTTCGTGCATGCATGTCCTCCACATTTCAAGCATGTTTTGATCAGTTAGAAGTGCATTTTCTAAAAAATTCCACCAAGCTTATTATTAACAGTTGTACTAGTGGAATTTCCCAAACAAGGAGAACAAAGCCTTAGGGTTCATTTTTAGTGCGTTCACTTACATTTATTACAGTTTTGAAATTTTTTTGTATTAAATTTTCATATTGTTTTGCCTCATATCTTTTTTGTTTACAAGAACAATGGGAGAGTGAGTTTTGGATCTGAAACAAAATTTGAACATCCAAAATGGAAATGCACAAATGATGAGAGAGATAATTCCAAAAAGTATCTGTGATTTTTAAGGAGAGGCAAAAAGTGGGTTGTTAAATTTCCAACCAGTTGAGGATTTGATTTTTTTCTACTCCTTGAAATTTTTGGATCATTAGGTCACTTGCATCCTCAACATGTTTCTGGCAAGCATGTCCATGACATTTAAAGCTTGTTTGGATCAGTTAGAAGTCCCTTTCCGAAAAAATTCCACCAAGCTTATTATTAGCGGTTGTACTAGTGGAATTTTCCAAACATGGATAACAAAACCTTGGGGTTCATTTTTAGTGTGTTCACTTACATTTAATATAGTTTTAAAAAATGTTTCTGTAAAATTTTCTTTTTGTTTTGCCTCATATCTTTTTTGTTTATGAGAAAAATGGGAGAGAGAGTTTTGGATCTGAAAAAAAATTTGAGCATCCAAAAGGGAAATGCACAAATGCTGAGAGAGATAATTCCAAAAAGTATCTGTGATTTTTAAGGAGAGGGAAAAAGTGGGTTGTTAAATGTCCAACCACTTGAGAATTTGATTTTTTTCTACTCCTTGAAATTTTTGGATCATTAGGTCACTTGCATCCTCAACATGTTTCTGGCATGCATGTCCACCACTTTTAAAGCTTGTTTGGATCAGTTAGAAGTCCCTTTCCTAATAAATTCCACCAAGCTTATTATTAGCGGTTGTACTAGTGGAATTTCCCAAACATGGATAACAAAACCTTGGGGTTCATTTTTAGTGCGTTCACTTACATTAAATATAGTTTTCAAATTTTTTTCTATAAAATTTTCATTTTGTTTTGCCTCATATTTTTTTGGTTTATGAAAAAAATGGGAGAGCGAGTTTTGGATCTGAAAAAAAAATTGAGCATCCAAAAGGGAAATGCACAAATGCTGAGAGGGATAATTCCAAAAAGTATCTGTGATTTTCAAGGAGAGGCAAAAAGGTGTTGTAAAATGTCCAACCACTTGAGAATTTGATTTTTTTCTACTCCTTGAAATTTTTGGATCATTAGGTCACTTGCATCCTCAACATGTTTCTGGCATGCATGTCCTCCACATCTAAAGCTTGTTAGGATCAGTCAGAAGTCCCTTTCCTATAAAATTCCACCAAGCTTATTATTAGGGGTTGTACTAGTAGAATTTCTCAAACATGGATAACAAAACCTTGGAGTTCATTTTTAGAGCGTTCACTTACATTTATTATAGTTTTCAAATTTTTTTGCTTAAAATTTTCTTTTTGTTATGCCTCATATCTTTTTTTGTTTGCGAGAAAAAAGGGAGAGAGATTTTTGGATCTAAAAAAAAATTTGGGCAACCAAAATGGAAATGCACAAAAGCTTAGAGAGATAATTCCAAAAAGTGTCGGTGATTTTTAAGGATAGGCAAAAAGTACGTTGTTGAATGTCCAACCACTTGAGAATTTGATTTTTTTCTAGTCCTTAAAAATTTTGGATCATTAGGACACTTGCATCCTCAACATGTTTTTGGGATGCATGTCCGCCACATTTAAAGCATGTTTGGATCAGTTAGAAGTCCCTTTCCTAAAAAATTCCACCAAGCTCATTATTAGAGGTTGTACTAGTGGAATTTCCCAAACATGGATAACAAAACCTTGGAGTTCTATTTTAGTGCGTTTACTTACATTTATTATAGATTTCAAATTTTTTGTATAAAATTTTGATTTTGTTATGCCTCTTATCTTTTTGGTTTATGAAAAAAATGGGAGAGCGAGTTTTGGATCTGAAAAAAAATTTGAGCATCCAAAAGGGAAATGCACAAATGCTG
Organism: Aristolochia californica; assembly: GCF_029961685.1. Classification (NCBI taxonomy): domain Eukaryota; kingdom Viridiplantae; phylum Streptophyta; class Magnoliopsida; order Piperales; family Aristolochiaceae; genus Aristolochia; species Aristolochia californica. The sequence goes on along the minus strand of NW_027181815.1, from coordinate 15,994,579 downwards.
AGAGGGATAATTCCAAAAGGTATCTATGATTTTCAAGGAGAGGCAAAAAGGTGTTGTAAAATGTCCAACCACTTGAGAATTTGATTTTTTTCTACTCCTTGAAATTTTTGGATCATTAGGTCACTTGCATCCTCAACATGTTTCTGGCATGCATGTCCTCCACATTTAAAGCTTATTAGGATCAGTGAGAAGTCCCTTTCCTATAAAATTCCACCAAGCTTATTATTAGGGGTTGTACTAGTAGAATTTCTCAAACATGGATAACAAAACCTTGGAGTTCATTTTTAGAGCGTTCACTTACATTTATTATAGTTTTCAAATTTTTTTGCTTAAAATTTTCTTTTTGTTATGCCTCATATCTTTTTTTGTTTACGAGAAAAAAGGGAGAGAGAGTTTTGGATCTGAAAAAAAATTTGGGCATCCAAAATGGAAATGCACAAAAGCTTAGAGAGATAATTCCAAAAAGTGTCTGTGATTTTTAAGGATAGGCAAAAAGTACGTTGTTGAATGTCCAACCACTTGAGAATTTGATTTTTTTCTAGTCCTTGAAAAATTTGGATCATTAGGTCACTTGCATCCTCAACATGTTTCTGGCATGCATGTCCGCCACATTTAAAGCATGTTTGGATCAGTTAGAAGTCCCTTTCCTAAAATATTCCACCAATCTTATTATTAGAGGTTGTACTAGTGGAATTTCCCAAACATGGATAACAAAACCTTGGAGTTCTATTTTAGTACGTTTACTTACATTTATTATAGATTTCAAATTTTTTGTATAAAATTTTGATTTTGTTATGCCTCTTATCTTTTTTGTTTATGAGAAAAATGGGAGAGTGAGTTTTGGATCTGAAAAAAAATTTGAGCATCCAAAATGGAAATGCACAAATGGTGAGAGAGATAATTTCAAAAAGTATCTGTGATTTTTAAGGAAAGGCAAAAAGTGGGTTGTTAAATGTCCAACCACTTTAGAATTTGATTTTTTTCTTCTCCTTGAAAAATTTGCATCGTAGGTCACTTCCATCCTCAACATGTTTCTGGCATGCATGTCCACCACATTTAAAGCATGTTTTGATCAGTTAGAAGTCCCTTTCCTAAAAAATTCCACCAAGGTTATTATTAGCGGTTGTACCAGTGGAATTTCCCAAACATGGATAATAAAACCTTGGAGTTCATTTTTAGTGTGTTCACTTACATTTATTATTGTTTTCCAATATTTTTACATTAAATTTTCACTTTTTTATGGCTGATATCTTTTTTTTTTAGAATAAAAATGGGAGAGCGAGTTTTGGATCTGCATAAAAATTTGAACATCCAAAATGGAAATGCACAAATGCTGAGAGAGATAATTCCAAAAAGTATCTGTGATTTTTGAGGAGAGGCAAAAAGTGGGTTGTTAAATGTCCAACCACTTGAGAATTTGATTTTTTTCTACTCCTTTAAATTTTTGGAACAATAGGTCACTTGCATCCTCAACATGTTTCTGGCATGCATGTCCACCACATTTAAAGCATGTTTGGATAAGTTAGAAGTCCCTTTCCTAAAAAATTCCACCAAGCTTATTATTAGCGGTTGTACTAGTGAAATTTCCCAAACATGGATACCAAAAACTTGGGATTCATTTTTAGTGCGTTCACTTACATTTATTATAGTTTTCAAACTTTTTTGTATAAAATTTTCATTTTGTTTTGCCTCATATCTTTTTTGTTTACGAGAAAAATGGGAGAGTGAGTTTTGGATTTGAAAAAAAATTTGAGTATCCAAAATGGAAATGCACAAATGCTGAGAGAGATAATTTCTAAAAGTATCTGTGATTTTTAAGGATTGGCAAAAAGTGGGTGGTTAAATGTCCAACCACTTGAGAATTTGATTTTTTCTACTCCTTGA